>NC_090935.1:746581413-747206413 GCF_040938575.1 Ambystoma mexicanum
TTTACTCAAATAATTGCACAAATAATTCTCACGATCACAGTTCATTTGCTGAAATAAAAATGTTATCTGTCACAACATGCACATGATAAACTAATACTCTGCTGGGAAAGTCTGTGTGGAAAAATAAAAAATAAATACTGATTGCTGTGATATAGCCCATTGTATACCTTATGAGTGGTTGAGAAGAATTCGAATAAATGAGAACATCAATGTTGTGTCTCAAACCCAGCACACATGGCTGCTTGCATCCCCCCGGAGAACATACTAACCTCTAATATGCGCCTGCTATGTGCCTGAGAATGCTACACCTATCTGCGATGGAAATGTTGCATGCACTGACAGACACATGTGCTCCTTGTTGAATAAGAAGGACACAGCTAGTGGTGACGCAGTATACAGCATCTTGTTTTAGTGGCGCAGAAGCACTGGGTTTCGAGAAATGGGCATGGCTTGCCTTATACATTATGTGGCAAGATACATAGACAGAATGCTGGAGTGGGGGTCGGAGAAGGTTGTCACAAGCTTGGAGAAGAGAGCGTGGTCAAAGGTACCCCAACGGCCGTTTGCAATGTGAGTCAGACCTGCTGCAGGTCAGGGACATGCACATATGGGATTTTTTGAAAACTACACCTCATATGAGGACTGCCACAGCAGTACACGATGGCATTGTGTGTCCTCAGGCAAATTGTCAAATCTGTGTTTTATTTAATTATTCATTTTGTGAATCTGTTGTCTATTTTAAAATGCAAATTGTAACTTCTAAACTCTACTTATCGCTTAACTAGACCTGTGAAAAGTTGTGGGACTTTGCCTTTGCACACTTCCTGATGTTATTCTAAAACATTAGAAACCAAAGGAAGATGCAATGTGTTGTGCCGATGCCTTTGAATGCCCACAAATCAGGGTTTTGCAGGCATAAATACAAATATAAGATTGTTATGAAAGGGTACTCTGGAGCTGATTATTGTACTCTCTGCAAACAGCTGCCATTGAAGAACAAATTGCCCTAATGTTACCCGCTGTGAGGGTGAGAGAAATATTCCACAAAACACTTTTGCTGAAATGATTGATGGCAAGTGAGATTGACTACAACCTTATGAATAGAAGAATCTGAATGCAATGTGATATTCACACTTTTTTCACACGAAGGCACCGTTGTTTATGAATGACATGTATTAAAAGTAATTGTCTAATTATTGGTGATTTCTTTTAACTTTTTAAAACTTTTTGGAGAATAGAGGAACATGGTCGTATCGAAGGCTTGAGACAGTAAAACATTGATTTAGTTTCATCTTGTCTTTCTAATGTATGAAGTGTTTGTGGGTGCACCGTGTCCAGCCAATCTGAGACAAAAGGAGAAGGGCAATGGCATACTGTGCTTAGGTGGCAGGAGCGGCTGGAACTCAAAAACATTTAGGGCCCAATTCATGGAATCTGGCACAGCAATGGCGCAAGGACCGCACAGCGACAAGGACCCTGTGCAAGCCTTGGCGCAGAAAAATATTGCGCACCACGCATATTCATGGATTTCAAAATGCATTACTATCCGTCGTGCAAGCCACAACAAGCTGTGTGAGGAATGCCCACAACACACCCCCACGCATTCCAAAAAGCAAGCCAAAGGACCAACATGGCGCAAGTCTCTGCACCACCCCTAGCCCAGAATCCAGTACCTCAGCAAAATCACGTGCCTCACTTTGCAATCCCAGACCGCACCCCAGTGAAAATGCGGGCCTTCCCTTGCAAGCCCAGGCCACACCCCAGCCAAAACGTGCGCTTCACTTCGCAAGCTCAGGCCGCACCACAGTGAAAACATGTGCCCTCCCTCGCAAGCCTAGGCCGCACCGTGGCGAAATCGCATGCCTCACCTCGCAATCCCAGGCAGCACCCCAGAGAAAATGCCTTCCCATGCCTCACCGCAGAGAAAACGCGTGCCCTCCCTTGCAAGCCCTGGGCACACCCCAGTGAAATAGCGCCCCTCACGTTGCCCTCCCTCGCAAGCCTAGGCCATACCCCTGCAGAAATTGCATGCCTAACCTCTAAATCCCTGGCCACTCCCCAGGAAAACAGGTGCCTTCCCACGCAAGCCTAGCCCGTACCCCAGCGAAATGGTGCGCCTCACCTCGCAATCCCAGGCCACACACCAGAGAAAATGCATGCCCTCCCTCGCAAGTTCAGGCTGCACCCCAGCGATAAGGCCCCCTCCATACCCCAGGCAGCCCCCTCCAGACAGAAAACCACCCGCAGCCCTTTCACCTGTGACACCACCCACAGGCAGCCCCCTCCAGACTGGACACCCGCCACAGGCAGCCTGCTCCAGACTGGACACCACCCCACAGGCCCCTCACCTGTGACACCCCCCACATGCAGCCCCCTCCAGATGGGACACCCCCCCACAGGCAGCCACCTCCAGACTGGACACTACCCACAGCACCCCTCACTTGTAAAACAATCCACAGACAGCTCCCTCCAGACTGGACACCACTCCCTAGCACCCCTCTGGACTGGAGACTCCAACCCCAGTTCCCCTCACCGGTGACACCCCCCCAGAGGCAGCCCCCTCCAGACTGGACACCCCCCACAGGCAGCCCCTGCCAGACTGCACACCACCCTCAGCCACCTCACCTGTAACACCACCCACAGGCAGCCCCCTCCATGCTGGACACTCCAAACAGGCAGTCCTCTCCAGACTGGACACCACCCACAGGCAGCACCCTCCAGACTGGACACCCCCCACAGGCAGCCCCCTCCATACTGGACAACCCCCCACAGGCAGCCCCTCTCGACTGGACACCAACCCCTAGCCCCCCTCACCTGTAACACCACGCACAAGAAGTCCCCACTAAACTGGACAAACCCCCACAGCAGCACCCTCCCGGCTGGACACCACCCCCAGCCCCCCTCACCTGTGACACCACCCACAGGCAGCCCCCTCCAGACTGAATACCACCCCCTCACTTGTGACAGCCCCCAGAGGCAGCCCCATCCAGACTGGACACCACCCTAACTCCCTTACCTGTGACACAACCCACAGGCATCCCCCTCCAGACTGGACACCACCCCCAGACACCCTCACCTGTGACACCACCCACAGTCAGCCCTCTCCAGACTGGACACCCCCCACAGGCAGCCCCTGCCAGACTGCACACCACCCTCAGCCACCTCACCTGTAACACCACCCACAGGCAGCACCCTCCAGACTGGACACCCCCCACAGGCAGCCCCCTCCATACTGGACAACCCCCCACAGGCAGCCCCTCTCGACTGGACACCAACCCCTAACCCCCCTCACCTGTAACACCACGCACAAGAAGTCTCCACTAAATTGGACAAACCCCCACAGCAGCACCCTCCCGGCTGGACACCACCCACAGCCCCCCTCACCTGTGACACCACCCACAGGCAGCCCCCTCCAGACTGAATACCACCCCCTCACTTGTGACAGCCCCCAGAGGCAGCCCCATCCAGACTGGACACCACCCTAACCCCCTTACCTGTGACACAACCCACAGGCATCCCCCCCCAGACTGGACACCACCCCCAGACACCCTCACCTGTGACACCACCCACAGTCAGCCCTCTCCAGACTGGAAACTCCCCACAGACAGCCCCTTCCAGACTGGACACCACCCACAGGCAGCACCCTCCAGACGGGATGCCCCCACACACAGCCCGCTCCAGACTTGACACCACCCCCAGCCCCCCTCAACTTTGACACCACTCACAAGCATCCTCCTCCAGACTGGACACCACCCACAGGCAGCCCCCTCCAGACTGGACACCACCCACAGGCAGCACCCTCCAGACTGGACACCCCCCACAGACAGCCCCCTCCAGAATGGACACCACCCACAGGCAGCACCCTCCAGACTGGACACCCCCCACAGGCAGCCCCCTCCAGACAGGACACCACCCCCAGCCGCCCTCTAATGTGACACCACTCACAGGATGCCCCCTCCAGACTGGACAACCCCCCATAGGCAGCTCCCTCCAGTCTGAAAACCACCCCCAGCTCCCCTCACCTGTGACACCCCCCACAGGCAGCCCCCTCTAGACTGAATACTACCCTCCAGCCCCCCTCACCTGCGACAGCCCCACAGGCAGCCCCCTCCAGACTAGACACCACCCGCCAACCCCCATCATCTGTGACACCACCCACAGGCAGCCCTCTCTAGACTGGACACCCCCCCAGGCAGCCCCCTCCAGACTGGGCACCACCCACAGGCAGCAAACTCCAGACTGGATGCCCCCCACAAGCAGCCCCCTCCAGACTGGACACCACCCACTGGCAGCAACCTCCAGACATGACACCCTCCCACAGGCAGCCCCCTCTAGACTGCACAGCACCCCCAGCCCCCCTCACCTGTGACACCACCCACAGGCAGCCTCCTCCAGACAGGACAAACCCACATGCATCCCCCTTCAGACTGGGCACCACCCCCCAGATCCCTTCACCTGTGACACACACCACCCACAGGTGGCCCCCTCCAGACTGGACACCACCCCCCAGTGCCCCTCACCTGTGTCATCCCCACAGGCAGCCCTCTCCAGTCTGGACATCCCCAAAGGCAGCCCCCTTCAGACTCGACACCACCCACAGGCAGTACACTCCAGACTGGATGCCCCCCACAAGCAGCCCCCTCCATACTGGACACTGCCCCCCAGCCCCCCTCACCCATGACATCACTCACAACCAGCCCCCTCCAGACTGGACTTCACCCACAGGCAGACCCCACCAGACTGGACACCCTTCACAGACAGCCCCCTCCAGACTGGACTCCATCCACAGGCAGCACCTCCAGACTGGACACCACCCACAGGCAGCTCCCTCAAGACTGCACACCACCCCAGCCCCCCTCACCTGTGCCACTACACACAGGCGGCACCCTCCAGACTGGACAACCCCCCACAGTCAGCTCCCTCCAGACTGGACACCACCCCCAGCCCCCCTCTAATGTGACAACACTCACAGGATGCCCCCTCCAGACTGGACAACCCCCCACAGGCAGCTCCCTCCAGTCTGAAAACTACCCCCAGCTCCCCTCACCTGTGAAACCCCCCACAGGCAGCCCCCTCCAGATAGGACACCACCCCAACCCCCTCCCCTGTAACACCACCCACAGGCAGACCCCTCCAGACTGGACACCACCCCCCAGCTCCCCTCACCAGTCACACCACCCACAGGCAGCCCCCTCTAGACTGGACACCACCCCTCAGCACCACTTCACCTGTGACACCACCCACAGGCAGCCCCCTCCAGACCGGACACCCCCCCACAGGCAGCCCCCTCCAGACTGGACACCCTCCTCACGTGTGACACCACCCACTGGCAGCCCCCACCAGACTGGACAAACCCCCACAGGCAGCCCCCTGCTGACTGACACCACCCCCACCCCCCCTCACCTGTGACACCAACCACAGGCAGCCCCCTACAGACTGAATACCACCCTCCAGCCCCCCTCACCTGTGACAGCCCCACAGGCAGCTCCCTCCAGACTGGACAACACCCGCCAACCCCCATCACCTGTGACACCACCCACAGGCAGCCCTCTCCAGACTGGACACCCCCCCAGGCAGCTCCCTCCAGTCTGAAAACCACCCCCAGCTCCCCTCACCTGTGACACCCCCACAGGCAGCCCCCTCCAGATAGGACACCACCCTCAACCCCCTCCCCTGTAACACCACCCAGGGGCAGCCCCCTCCAGACTGGACAAGCCCCCACAGGCAGCCCCCTCCAGACTGGACACCACCCCCCAGCTCCCCTCACCTGTCACACCCCCCACAGGCAGCCCCCTCTAAACTGGACACCACCCCTCAGCACCACTTCACCTGTAACACCACCCACAGTCAGCCCCCTCCAGACTGGACACCACCTCCAGACCCCCTTCACCTGTGACACCCCCCACATGCAGCCCCCTCTAGACTGGACACCCCCCCACAGGCAGCCCCCTGCAGACTGGACACCCTCCTCACGTGTGACACCACCCACTGGCAGCCCCCGCCAGACTGGACAAACCCCCACAGGCAGCCCCCTGCTGACTGGACACCAACCCCAGCCCCCCTCACCTGTGACACCACCCACAGGCAGCCCCCACCAGACTGAATACCACCCTCCAGCCCCCTCACCTGTGACAGCCCCACAGGTAAGCCCCTCCAGACTGGACACCACCCGCCAACCCCCATCACCTGTGACACCACCCACAGGCAGCCCTCTCCAGACTGGACACCCCCCAGGCAGCTCCCTCCAGGCTGGGCACCACCCACAGGCAGCACACTCCAGACTAGATGCCCCCCACAAGCAGCCCCCTCCAGACTGGACACCACCCACTGGCAGCAACCACCAGACAGGACACCCCCCCAAAGGCAGCCCTCTCCAGACTGCACAGCACCCCCAGCCCCCCTCACCTGTGACACCACCCACAGGCAGCCTCCTCCAGACAGGACAACCCCACATGCATCCCCCTTCAGACTGGGCACCACCCCCCAGTCCCCCTGACCTGTGACACCACCCACAGGTAGCCCCCTCCAGACTGGACACCACCCCCCAGTACCCCTCATCTGTGACATCCCCACAGACAGCCTCTCCAGTCTGGACAACCCCAAAGGCAGCCCCCTTCACACTGGACACCACCTACAGGCAGTACACTCCAGACTGGATGCCCCCCACAAGCAGCCCCCTCCATACTGGACACTGCCCCCCAGCCCCTTTCACCCATGACACCACTCACAAGCAGCCCCCTCCAGACTGGACATCACCCACAGGCAGCCCCCACCAGACTGGACACCCCCCACAGACAGCCCCCTCCAGACTGGACTCCATCCACAGGAAGCACCTCCAGACTGGACACCGCCCACAGGCAGCTCCCTCCAGACTGCACACCACCCTCAGCCCCCCTCACCTGTGACACTACACACAGGAAGCACCCTCCAGACTGGACAACCCCCACAGGCAGCTCCCTCCAGACTGAACACCACCCCCCAGATCCCCTAACCTGTGACACCCCCCAGAGGCAGCCCCCTCCAGATTGGACACCACCAACCCCCTCACCTTTGACACCACCCACAGGCAGCCCCTTCCAGACTGGACATGTCCCCACAGGCAACCCCCTCCAGACTGGGCACCACTCCCCAGATCTCCTCACCCATTACACCCCCCCACAGACAGCCCCCTCCAGACTGAACACCAACCCCCAGCTCCACTTCATCTGTGACACCACCCGCAGGCATCCCCCTTCAGACTGGACACCACCCCCAGCCCACCTGACCTGTGACACCCCCATATGCAGCCCCCTCCAGACTGGACACACCCCACAGGCAGCTCGCTCCAAAATGTACACCACCCCCATCCCCTTCACCTGTGACACCCCTGCAGGCAGCACCCTGACAGTCTGACACATTACCAGCACAATGCATGCTAGCTGCTCACCCAAACCTCTGTGGTCTGACAGCACCATGAACTGCAACACCAACATGTAGTCTGCAAATCTGAACAACTTGAATCACTGGAAGTCCATCCATGAGTGGAGCATCTGCTCCACACCCTTCCAGGCCTTAATTATCCCAACCATACACATGTGACAAGTATATGCAAAAACATGTGCATGCTTCACATAGCACAGTGCGAGGCATCAAAGCACAGTGACAGAATGTGTGCCCACGACAGAAGCAAACATTCAAAATGTGTTGCAAAATCCACAAACAATGGCCATGTGTGTCACATCCTGAGCATGAGGGAGATAGGTGGCAAAATACCTGTCAGGGAACAATCACATGACAGGGACTTGCATGGACGATGGTAGGGCAGTCAGAGAGAGCATTACTCGCAGAGACTGGTGAATAGTGCAGGCACTCTGGAAGAACAAATATGCCCCACTACTGCATTCCAGTGGTAGACCTTGAGCAGCACATGAGAGAAAGCATTGTGTGACTGCACATGCTGGTGAAGGTGTCTGCACGACATGTTTTTTGCACAGCAATGAGAAACTTATGTGCCATTAACGTGACCTTGGAACACTCCCAAAGTGAGCTCACATCCCTTCACCTCAACCACACTGATGGCAAACACACAGTGATGAAGCACAGGTAAATGGTAATCTAAAAATACAGTGCAGACCCAGTCGTCTGATAGACCCACCACCACATGTCAGGCACATGAGCATCCTGCCATTGGAAACATCCCAGCAACAACAATACACAAGCATGCAGACCACAAGGCACTTGACTTGCAATGGAGAGATGCACTGGCTGAAAATAGAACTAGCAAAGAGGGCAACACACTAATGAACTGCACAAAGCGTGTAATGTAACAAATAGAACAATGTATATTAAATATGTACAAAAATAAAGTTTGAATTAAGCTAAAAGTAGACCATGCTAAATATGTACAAAAATCATTACCTTATCCCCAAACAACTATATACAATAAAAACGGGGAAGGAATGTCTGGAAAGAGTTGGGAAAAATAATAAATAAAGAAAGGAAACTTACACCTAAAGAACTATGCACACAGGCAGTGAGCTAGTCCAACTCCTCCTTGCAATTCTTACTTAGGCTTTCTACCAGAGCTGAGTCCAGCGCCACGTCCTCACTCATCATGCAGGCCTCCGTTCTCGCCTGAAGGACTTGCAGGGTCTCCAGCATCTGTGTCTCTATCACCTCGGCCTCCCTGTAAGTGGCCTCCAGGATGGGAGCCTGTCTCCTCACCCAATGCATCACATTCTCAGCCCTGGCCAACACAATCCTCGCTTCCCGAGCCCGCTGCCTCTCTGCTCTGATCTTCTGTCCATATCTCTGGAACACAGAAGACATCCTGTCCTTCGGCTCCACGTGTTCCTCCCGCCTCACAGTGCACACCTGCCCCCTTTGGATGTTGTGCCCTGAGAAATGTAGCCTCCTCCTTGTTGTACCTGCTGCCAAAGTGCCCGGTGCCTGCTATGTGCTTACTCCCTCCGAGCTAATGACGCTACCCAGGGGCGTACGGCCGGTGCACTGCTTCTGGTTGCCTGCTGTTCCTCCATTGCAGGTGACCCTGTTGGTGCCTGGGTAGGCCCGGTGACCACCTCAGCTGATTGACCTTGGACTTCCAACTCGGGCAGGGATGTTGGCTCCACCAGACTGGGCAATGTGGGTGGGACTGCTGCACAGGGGACTCTGGTGGTATCTGGGTCGGAAGGTACCCTGGAGGATGACTGGGACACAGAGGAGGAAGATGAGGAGGGGGTTGCATCAGTGAACAGCCCATGGAACATAACAAGGAACAGGCATTATGCAAGCCAGGTGCTGAGGCAGCATACCTCACTGTGATGATGTGCAAGCAGACTACATGCAGCCTGCAGATCATCATGAATGACGGTTTTATTCTTCACCACCCCAGCCTGTAGGGGTAGCACATAGGCCCGGATGGAAACACCAGATGGTAAGGGGGTGTCGGTCTGGGTGGACACAACAGCTGACAACAGGTGAGGGGTCTGGGTGGAGGCATCCGGCAGGCATATACAGCTGCATCTGAAGGCCCAGGGACTATTTTTTGCAGAGGCAACTCCAGGGTGGCCTGCACAGCTCATGCTCCTGGGACAGAACTGCAGTAGGCAAGCCCACCTCAACACCCCCATCTGAAACCATGAGCTGGGATGCAATGGCCACCTCCTCCCCCCACCCCACCGCTAACCTGGATGACTCTGGGGCATCTTCCACCATGGATGGCCCCTGTGTGGCATCACCTGTCCCCACTGCTGCTGAGAAGTCCACTTCCACCTTCACATTCTTGAACTTACACCCAGCAGCCATGCATGATGTCACCAGCGCTGCCACAGCCACATTGCTCCCCAAAGATGTGCTTTCATGGGTGTGTGGCTGGGCCCTGCCCCTCTGCCTGGTGGAGGCATCCCTGCTGCCATGCTCCACAGCACTGGTTCTGTCCTCTTCATCAAATGCAACTGTGGAAAAGGAGACACAGAACAGAAACATCAGTGTACTGCACCAATTTGGGCGTGGCAAGTATACTGTTAAGGATTTCAATCAGGCGACACACACCTTGGTCTCAGCCTAGTATTTAGCGCACAACTGAGCTGCCTTTCTCCTTATTTTATGCAAATTCAATTTGAGATGGTACACAACTCGTATCACACCCCCTTTTTCAAATACCCCGGGTCACAAAGGACCATGAACTAGGTTGGTTGAAGAAAATACAATATTTATTTATTTGTAAAATTCATAGGACATCATCACATTTTTAATATGGGGCAGCAATCACCAACGGGGTGATAATAACAATGAAAATTGAAGCAATACACTTGATTAACCTTCCAGTGACTCATATACAAAGCACACATTAATAGGAGCACTCTTTGAATTAGGATTGATAGCACCCAAGTTACGGTTTCCCCCTGCAATGTTCCCTCAACCCACAATTAATCAAATTCTCAGTGGATCGCAAGAAGCGGCAGGTAGTCAGGAATAAGGGGGAGAAAATCCGACCTTCCCGCACAAAATAAGAGGTGACATTTTAAATCCTTTGCAAAGGCCTGAAATAACACTTGAATTTCAACGAATAATGAATTAATGTATGGTAAATTATACTATACATATGTTTTATCACAATAGCATGTATGTTACATCACTGGCAATCACAAGGCAATGGATCAGCAAAAGGCATACAAGTTGAAAATTAGTGGGAAGTTTATAACATGCTGCAGCCAAATGACACGTTGGAAAATTTGCAATTTACCTAATTCCCGTTTAAAATGCCATAAATGGTTTCGGTGAAAAATGTATAAAATACTCTGGTTTGCAATGCGGTTTTTCTGCTAGGGGAAATAAATATATCACAGGGACAAGACAACAGTGAAAGGAGGTCTCTAGCTACATAACTGGATGAGATATACAAGATAGAAAAAGGGTTGATTTGAGTAAAATGAAGCCGTGAAATAGGGAAGAAAATCAGTTGAGACAAGAACAGGATTACTTTAAACTAGACTATTCAGACTACACCACCAAAGAGGGACACAGTACGATCCAGGGTTGATTCGCAACTTCAACCCTATCACTCCAGCGTCCAACCCTAAGAGGAAACTAGTTTGATTACTCAAAATATGACTAGGGGCTTAGGATTTACACAAGACAAAATTAATAAAGAGATGGCGCTAGCACTTTAGAAAGTCAAGGACAGGTACACAGATAATTCTAACAGTTTCAACACGTTATCAGGGTATAAATATGACTGCTTACTGAGTGGGATAAGGACAAAGGCAAGGCAAGATGAGCTATGTGTTTCTGTGGAGTGGGGATTATACTCACAGTCCACTTTTGAGTTTTGGGGATTTTTGGACAGTCAACAGGGTCTGGTCACCGATAGCAGACGTGCCTTACAGCAAACAGCTGGGCAATTCTGGTCACTGGAAAGTAAAGGTCAGCTGGATGGCAGGATTGCAGCGGGCATACAGTTAGTGGCCCAAAAGCTGGTCTGATTTCAGGATGCAAAGGTACAATCAATTTCCCCTTTTTGTTAATGGGATATTAGTGGGTTTTTTCTGGATCAGTGGCCTTGCTGGAATAGGAATCAGCTATGCTTGGGTTTTGCAGTGGGCTCTGGAGTAGGGTCAGCAATCCTTTGGCCTTGTAGGGAAAATCTGGGATCAGGAAGATGAATGGAGATCAGGAACGCAGTGCAGAAATTCAGGAGTGGGCATGTCTAGAGTTCTTCTATGGGCTCTTATTTATAATGCATAGTGACATCATAGACTATATGATGGGGCTGGCTTAGCTAAGCACACTTCTAAACAACTGGATTGGACAATCAATGTTGGTTGCCTCCTCTAGGATGTGACTCAGTTTAGGGGTTGTACTTTACGATGTACAAAGCCTTCCCAAAGTCCTTTTGCCAAAAATCAGTCATAACAGAATTTACACATTTTTACAGTGGTGGCACAGAAGTAAATCACATGGGAAGATTATATATTTTATGCAGAGCATAGCAGTCCAATCCTCATGGTTGTGGGACCTTGTTTCGCCCTTCTACCAGTTTTTTGTGCTTTTCAGTGAGAATTATATTACTTAAAATTCTATAACGTTATACATGGGTGTGGGTTATCATTAGGCATGTAAGTATTAAAATGTGCAATGGCATCATGGATACTTTCCTTATAATACCCAATTCTCTGCCATTTCTATTCCCAAGGGTTCAGTGAATGCTACAATATCTTCATTTATAAACCACAAAATCACATTTAAACAGTGACATTTTCAGATGTTTGCAAAGTCCTGCTGCAGAGATAAAAGTCTTCAAAGTTTATTTATAAAATAGTCTCTGGAAACAGATGGGCTGTATTGTTCCCCATATTTGAGCATAGCTTCCCAAGCTACCCCCTCAGTCCAAGATTGTCACAGAAATGTTCTTTAAAGCTTCTGTTGGAAATCACGAGGCGGTGTGAATTTTCACTTTGCACTTTAGTGTCCTAGAATTCTATTGTACGAGGCTGGAGCACAGGCAACAGTCTGTCCAACCTAGCAATTATCACTTGGTGGTTCCATTTTGTTTCTGGTATCCTCTCATCAGAAACCTGTTGCTGGGCTGGCATCCCCCCATGCAGCCACTGCAGTTTGATTTAATTTGATTTATTTTTGGCTCTGAATTGGAGAAAACGTACTGAATAGAACCATCTCATACATGTATCTTCACAGCACAACCCCCTTTCACATTGCTATGCTAGGAAAGGTTTTTGTTCAACGTTGTTATTTTTTAAAACAGGCCTTTTTTTCCATTAGTTTGCAAAACCCATTTTGACCCATGTGGGGCAAATGTTGATGGAATTTATCTTTCAAATTCATTTTTTTTCCATCTGCCTTACCAATATTGTTTTGCAGCCATAGTTAGTTTCTGGTAGGCAGCATTTTTGCTTGAACCACAGATGCACTGAGACTTACATAGCCCAGAGGTGGAGCTTCTTTGAATTACTGATCCTTGACACTTTGTAACTCAATAAATGAAGCTTTCCCTATCGGTGGAAAATGAAGTTTCTCTGGGCATTTTTCGGATTTGGCTTGACAGAGCCTGTCATTCAGTGGTCATGCTTGGATTTGCCAAGGCACAAAGTGAATGTGGGTAATCATGGCAGGGTCTTATTAATAAACTATTGTGATACGGAATCAGAGGAAAAAGTGCATCGGAGCAGCATCATTTTTAAATGTGAATAATTGCCTTTTTCCATGGAACTTTGGGCTGGCCGCAAAGAAGCCCTGCTTTCACACTGTATTTCCTTTGTATATGTAAGAACACACTGGCAGGCTTCCTCAGTGTGCCCCCTTGTGCCATCCTACTCAATATGTACTTGGCAGGATTGTGCAGCCATCTGTTTGTCTCTGCAAAACGCAGTTTTAAGGCCATGGTGCTCACAGGAGTCAGCACAGCCATTTTGCTGGTGACTGCAGATGCACAGCTTGGTGATGTGGGGAAGTACTGCTGAGTGGGTAAATATATACCACAAAATCCCCCTCCCCGACTCTTCTGAGATTCCGAGACGAAGGAGAGTTGGCCAACGTGGGATTCAACGGGCGGGCAAAACAGGGTTTATCAGGTATGAGTCCTTCCATCATCAGGGAGCGGTTCACCATGATCCTCTCGCTGTCTCTCGTTGGAGCATGGAACGACACGCACAGCTTTCTCTTTGATCTTTCTTTGTGTTGTGGAGCGACACCCCCCGATTTTCTTTGATTTCTCCCTTCCAGGTCGCCGGGGAGGTCCTCCTTGGTCTTTGAAAAGGCGCAACCAGTACGAATCTACTAAATACATAAGAACTGGTTACTTCATTTTCCCACTAACTGCCTTCCAAGAGGGTTGACAGCAGTGGGACACACATGCACTCAATAATGACAATTGACAATGAAGAAAAATACTCCCTGTTACATAATTATACCAATAAATCGAAACAGTTCCCTTCTGGTTCTTCTTTTTCTTGTTCTTATGTGTTAGATGTCTCCTCTATTTGATTTTATCTTGGCTCCTCAATTTGCTGGAAAGTGTGCCTAAGGTGACGACTCTTTAGCTGATTAATATGGACCCATTTCTCTTCTGTCAGTTCTCCTTTGGGGATGAGGATTCTTTAGGCGACAGGCTAAATTTTATCTACAATTTCAAAAGACCCCACCAGCTTGCAAAAATGTACACTCTTTGGTCTGGTTCCTTTGGAAATTGTACAAGCAGACCCCGTCTCCTACTTCCTTTTTGGTTGTTTTTAAATCATATTGAGTCTTCATACCCTCTGCAGATCTGCCCAGATTCTGCTGAGCATACGCAAAAGCATGTTGAAGGTGTTTTCTTAGATTCTCAACATACTCATAAGTTGTGGAGGCATTTATCAGTGTCTGCTCTTGTGCTGAGGACCCCACCAGCTTGCAAAAATGTACACTCTTTGGTCTGGTTCCTTTGGAAATTGTACAAGCAGACCCCGTCTCCTACTTCCTTTTTGGTTGTTTTTAAATCATATTGAGTCTTCATACCCTCTGCAGATCTGCCCAGATTCTGCTGAGCATACGCAAAAGCATGTTGAAGGTGTTTTCTTAGATTCTCAACATACTCATAAGTTGTGGAGGCATTTATCAGTGTCTGCTCTTGCGCTGAGGTAGCACCATCCTTCGTCCAGTCATCAGGTGAAATGGAGACATCTTGGTTGAGGAAGAAGGTGTAGATCTGATGGCATCAGGACAAGTGGTAATCGATGTCCCAACTCGGCCCAGAGTATGCCACAAACTTTTTTAGAATGGCCACAATGGTTTTATTGTACCTCACAACTCCACCACTAGATGCCAGCGGTATGCAATGTGAAGTTTCCTTTTTACCCCAAGTATCTCCCACATCTTTGTCATCATTTCGCTGGTGAAGTGACTACTCCGGTCTGACTCAATCCTTTGGGGTAGGCCAAAACACGAGAAGATGTTGTTGATCATCAGGGCAGCTACTGTTTGTGCCTTGCAATTTGGGGCCGGGAGACATTCCACCCATTTGGTAAACAAGCATGTTACTGTTAACATGTACTTGTTCCCCCTTGTTGGAGCGAATCATTGGCCCAATGAAATCTACTTGTAAATCTGACCAAGGCAGTGTAATCCCCCTCTTCTGGAGGGGAGCTCGGTGTGTGAGTGATGTTGGTTGAAATCGTGCACACACAAGAAACTCCTTCAAGTATTGGTCGAGGTCCTGCCCCATTTCTGGCTAGTATGCCCCTTTCACCCAAGTCGGCATGACCTTATGTAGGAAGATATTGAATTTGTTGCCAGAGTTGATGTATCCGAAGGGAGTCTCGGTCCACGTGTACTGCTTCCCCCCGAAGGTAAAGGCTAGCTTGTATTAGTCCTCCCTACTGACAGGCACAGTCCAGTACCCATTGGTCAGGTCAATGGCAGTGTATACTTTTGACCTCTGGATCTGGGCGAGCCCTGGTCAATGTAGGGGAGAGCACATCGGGACATGCGGACCTGTTTATTCAGCTCCCTCAGGTCAGCACAGAGTCTCCACTGGCTGTTCACTTTTAAAATCCCAAGCACCGGATTATTAAAGGTGCTGTGGACTGGACGAATTATACTACGGGACTCAAGGTTTTTGATGATTTCCATCAGGAACTCCATTGATGCGAGAGGCAAGCGGAATTGCTTCACAAACACTGGAGTCATTCTAGGGTCCGTGGGAATTGTTGTAGTGTGGATTTCGGTGCGACCACAGTCATACGAGTCCACCGCAAAGAGATCTTGAAAATCTAAGAACACTTGTTTCAACTTTTGCTTTTGCTCCGGTGTCTCAAAGGCATCAGCCAGGTTGACTCGCTCTTCAACCATTTACCTGAAGCTTGGAAAGACTTCCAGTTTTGCTATCTCAGCGGCCTCCTCCAGCTGGGTGGAGAGGTCCCTGGTCAGAGTACTGACCTGGACAGAGGGTTTCAGGCAGGAGAGGCTGTCATTGCTGTCATTGTGGATCTGGAAGATCGCCTCATCCTGCCTGATGTCACAGGTTACCTCTTCCTCACCGTAAGGGCAGGAAGAATACACCAGGAAATTCCCCCCTTGCCGGGTGAAGATCCTGTCTGGTGGTAAGACATTGTCACTTTCATTGTCAAAACAGTCATTGGGGATTGGTCCTATCAGTTCATTTCCTAGATCCATGGAAAAATGTCAGTCATCAACCGCCATTCCAATAATGGTGCCTGCGCCCAGAGTGATACTCCTAAGGTCGCTTTTATCCATCAATATTGGAATGGTGTTGTGTTCTACATTGACTAATGGTGTTGGGTTTAAGCCCAACCCCTGTTGTTGGAGATGGGCGTTGAGGTGTACATATGCATCAGGATTTTGCAGTTTCTTTTCTCTTTTAAATTTTAATTCAATTGGGAATAGTCTGGTCCGTCTGGGATGGTGACCTCCTCTCCAATTTGAACTTCATCTGCATATGCCAGCAATTGGGCTGACCAAAATGCTTTTTCTGAATCATCAAAGCCCATCGGTTTGCCCCCTATTCGGGACCCGGCTTTGTGATTTATCAGGTCCAAATTAATCGGAAGACAATTGAGAATGTCACTGCCTAAATACAATGCAGTAGGGACATGTCGCATGACACAACAATTATGTTCTATGCTTTTGTTACCTAAATACAGTTTGAGCATACACCTGGTAGGCAGGAGTTATTTGGAATTGGGAGTTTCCAGAGCCATTTCCCACTTATCGATCAATTTAAATGTGTGAATGTCTGGATCTTTTGGGGGCTTCGGAACATGGCTTCGCTGATGAAGCTCTTACCGTTGTTCACGCACACCCCGGCGAGAACAGATTCCTTCCCCTCATTTAACTGTATTTTCTGAATATCAGCTAAACTTTGAGCTGATTTCTCATCACTTTTGACTATGGAATTGGGATTTTCAGATTGTGAATCAGTATAAAACTTCAAATGATTTCCTTGTAGTGAGGAATGCCACTTGAAACTGGAAGGAAGGTTGATTTTCAGGAATGGAGAGGAGCTCCCATCACCAATTTGTTGTCCTGCAGCAATTACTGTCACATCACGTATTTCATTGTTCTGGAAATGAAACTTAATATGATCAAGTTTTTGTTCAACCATTTGGCATGTGCCATTTAAACTAACATGGTTGACACTCTGTTTCAATTTTATTGGCCTGTTAGTCTGAGTCCAGAGGACCTTATTCACACAGTCTATTAGGGGGGACGACCTGCGCAGGATGTCATTCCCTAGTAGACAGGGTGTGCCCACTGCAGTTCACTTTGAGACAACCAATTTCTATTTCCAAATCCGCGCTCCCCTATACAGGAATTTCATTCCCGTCGAAGTTTTGGAGTTGTCCAGGAGGAGGGGTGAGAGGGATCTGGTATCTCTTCCCCCTTCCTGAATTTAGCTGATCAAAGGCCCTTTTTGACAGAAGAGTGGCTTGGGATCCAGTGTCCACCAGTGCTGCAAATGTACATTGCCCTTGCACTTGGACCAGGGCATAAAATCTACCCTCTTTCTCCTCCAATGGGCAAAGGTAATGTGCATTCCGGGCAAGCTGGGTGGTCAATTTCTTTATTTTAGACTCCGACACAGGTGTAGTTTGGGCATAATTCTGTGTTGGAATTTGGGAATCTGAATGCAAAATTTAACATTCTGATATTTGGGGAGTTTCGGGCTCCTTCTTTTTGGATTCTGGGCTGCCCCCCCCCTTTTTGGAGGCAGTCACCAGAATCGGTTTCTGAGGTTTGAGATGCCTCTTTTAATATTTGATTCCCTGGATGCTCATTCTGAGGTTCCAGGATGGGCGATTCTGAATCAGTCCCCACATCCACACTGTCTTCATTTAGATCTCTTGAGACCCATTTTTCTTTGGGAGGAGTTCCCCCGTCCCTGAAGGAGAAGATTCTTTCCCCAGAATCCTCTAAGGATTCTTCCCCTTCAAACTGGAGGACACTAACTTCCTCAACAAAATGAGCCTTTTTGCTGTCTTTATTTCTCCTACCCCACCCTCTCTTCCCTGGCTTGCAAATTTTTGGGGGCAAGAGATTTTTGTTCTGGTTCCTGGGTGTCCAGGGGCTTTTCATAAGTGAGGAAGCAATCTTCCCTTAGGGCTTTACACCCCCCTTGCCTCCTCCTCTGGAACCAGTGAGTTGTCAGAGTTCTCTCCCCATTATTGTTCTGAGGTGCCACACCCTTGCTTTGTGGGGTTCTGAGCCACCATGTTCACCTGAGGGTTCTGTTGAGCCCTCAACATGCAACCCAGATCCTGGGTAAGGTTTTGGACCTGACGCTCCAGTTGGGACACCCGTTCTGGCTTGTGCAGGGGTCTATGTTCAAATCTAGGCAGATAGCGGGAATGGTAACTATCCCTTCTCCAGTAGGACCCTGGATATTGTGAATTTTGGTAACCTTCCACCCTTGACCTCTTCTCTCCCTGATTGGGTTGTCTGGTTTCCTGAAAGCAGGGAAAGAGTGGAGGGTTGTCCTGCGGGTTGGGGTTTTGTGGTACCGGTACTTACCTGATTGGATCCCCCCCTTGGGCTGGGGAGTCCATACATACCCCAAGATTGGTTAGTTGCCCTTGTATCTGGGACTTATATAATCAGGGGAGTTAGGTGTCCCATTGGCGGGATTACCTCCATAACTGCCACCTGCTTGTGATTGGTCTAAAAACCTTCTGGGTCTCTGATTTTGCTGATTTTGTGTAGGTACATTTTTAGGCTCCCCCATCTCCAGGTCTAAAATGGGGGCAACCTTCACCTCTGCTACCTTAGCAGCAGCATGGGTGTTCGCTGGCTTGGGGTTTTTTGTCTGATTTTTCTTTTCTGCAGGTTTTTGGACTTCATAAATGCGGGTCGCCTGCTCTATGACCCAGTCCAGAGATCCTTTATCGTGGAAATCCCTCACCAGCTGGGTCACAACGTACTTTGGGAGCGCATGAAAGAAAGTATTTATAAACTCCCTGCTATCCGTGTGCACCCTCCTAGTGTTTTGTGCAAAGGCGTGTTTTAGCTCCTGCACAAATTCTCGTGGGGCCTGATCTTCCCCGCACTGCAGATTGTAGGCCAGTTTGCGAGCATCTTGGGGGATTCTGTGGGCGGAAAAGTGTTTCAAGATGGCCGCCCTGTAGGTGGACCATCTTGAATGGTTCTGGTCCTTCACTCCAGCAAAGAAGCTGGAGTACTCTGGAGAGAAAATCCATTTAACACACTCTATGCAGTTCTGGTTGTCTTTCAGGTGGAAAGTGTCCATCATCTGCTCATAGAGTTCCAAGTGTTCCCGGACAGAATATTTTGCGTTTTTGTGGTATGGGGTTATGAAACTCCTAATGGCCTTTATCTGCCTAATGGGGTCTTTTGTCATAACTCTCTTGAGTTTATTTACCTTCTTTGGCTTAATCACCCGAGTCCACTCACCCTCAGACTCAGAGGCGCTGATACTTGAGGTCCCCTCATGATCATGAAGGTGCTCCCTGATTCTTTGAGCTTGGGAGAGGCTTGCTTAATGGTGGGGCCTAGATTCTACTCACCTGTGGCACACAGGAGAGACGTTTTCTTACTCCTCCCTGCTTCCAGGGTTGGCGGAGGATCCCCCCCACTGCCCTGATTGGGTGGAGGTCTTCAGGATGCTCTCATGGGGCCTATTTTCCTGTTGTAACTGGGCAAATTGAACCAACTGGTCCCTTTGAAGGTAGTTTTCCTGCAGGTGTGATTCCCTGACTCTCTCCTCACAGGAGACTTCCTGGTCAGAGACATCAGCCTTTATGTTTTTGTACCTGCACAGGGACGCCCTTCTATCAATTCCTGTGGGGCGCTGACCTGTCAGCTCCATTATGCTTGGCCTATTCAATTCTGATGGCCTCATGGTTTCCAGCTCATATGAACCGGTAGCCATGAAGTCAGCAGTGCGCAAAGGATTAAATGGGTGTGAATCCCTTAGTATAGAGGTCATCATACTATGATCAGGGGTTGGCCTGTCCCTCTCTACCTGTTCGGGGTCCCTCCAATTTGTATTAGATCTAGCATACTCCTTCTCCAACGTCGGTAGTTTTTCTTTCTAAGCCCCTATGTCTTGATAATAGGCAAATATCTGAGCCTTTTGTTCGGCTATCAGGGTTTTACTAGCCTCTATGACCTGCTCTTGCGCTGCCACTTGTTTGAGGAGCCCATCATTCTCTTCACAGAGGGCCTTGTTATCTGTTTGTGCTGCCTGTATAGTTTGGGCACCCTGAGCCAATTTTTGTTGCAGGAGACTCACCTCCTGGGTTTGTGCATTTTTAGTTTGGGTATTCTTTTCCAGAGCACCTTCTATGCTTCAGGCGTGTTCCAGTAGATTCCCATATTCTGTTTTGAGTTCATTTAGTTTCTGGAGGCCTAACTCACTTCCCTGCAACTCTGTTTTTAATTTACTTACTTTGTGACATAGGGCATCTTTCTCCTGATTTAAGGTGCCTCTCTGTTCAGCCAGGTCATCCCTTTGTTGATTGATGGTATTTAATTTTTGGTACTCTTGATCACATTCTGCTTGGGAGTGGAGTTCTTTAATAATGTATTTACTATTCTCCTCTTCCAACCTGTTGATATGATCTTGCAGCATGGTTATCCGCCCTGAGCAGCTTGTGTTATGTGATAATTGTTGAGTCAGCTTCTGTTGACACACTTCTAGAGAGTCAACCTTTTCCTGACACTCTATTTTTACTGCTTCTAGTTGGGCCTCTATGTCTACATTATTATGTTGTTGAAGGAACAAGTCCTCTTTTAATTTTTTTATGTAATCTCCAGATTCAGCCTCAAACTCTTGCCTCTTTTGTAATTTTTGTTCCGCTAATTTTAGTTCAGCCTGTATCTGAGCTAAACGTTCAGATTGATTTTGCGCAAGAGTTGTATTTTCCTCATGCTTTTCCCGCATCACTGCCATGTGGAGATACATGTAGGCCGTGATTCTGGCAATTTTAATTTGCTCCTCTTTAATTTTTGGGGTCATGTATAACTCACTCAAAGCTTGATGTAATAGGCCACCGTCCTGCCACATGTCCAGGTTCATGGCGGTGACCTGTTGTATTATTTCTTGTAGTCAGACTTGTTCATCTTATTCTGGCCATTCACCTCTGACAAATAACTTGTGCAGAATCTGCTCCCTAGCCATATTGATCTCTACTGAAACAGTCATTTTGGAAATGTTCTTTCTTTATTGATTTATTTATTTATGTAAGGGTAACCTGTATTCTGCTGCTTTCTGTCTATTTTTTAGTTTTACTTTTAGACACAGGCCTGGTACTTAGAGTATTTGTTTTGGGGAGGTGCTTGTATAGTGTAACCCAGTATTCCAACCACACAAAGTATCACTATCTTGCAGGTTAGTCTGCTGTGTTAAATTGCCACAGGTGGCAACCAAACTCAATTCCCGGCTACGAGCCCCCAAGTTTGTTAAGGATTTCAATCAGGCAACACACACCTTGGTCTCAGCCTTGTATGTAGAGCACAACTGAGATACCTTTCTCCTTATTTTATGCAAATTCAATTGAGATGGTACACAACTCGTATCACACCCCCTTTTTCAAATACCCTCGGTCACAAAGGACCATCAACCAGGCCGGTTGATGAAAATACAATATATATTTATTTTTAAAATTCATAGGAAATCATACAATTTTTAATATGGGGCAGCAATCACCAATGGGGTGATAATAACAATGAAAATGGAAGCAATACACTTGATTGACCTTCTAGTAAAACATATACAAAGCACAAATAAATAGGAGCACTTTTTCAATTAGAATAGATAGCACCCAAGTTAAGGATTCCCCCCTGCAATGTTACCTTAACCCACAATTAATCAAATTCTGAGTGGATAGATAGAAGCGGCAGGTAGTCAGGAATAAGGGGGAAAACAGAATCAAAATCCTTCACAAAATAAGAGGGGAAAATGGATTTTAAACGCTTTGCAAAGGCCTAAAATAACACTTGAATTTCAACAAATAATGAATCTATCTCAAGGCAATGGATTAGCAAAAGGCATACAAGTCGAAAACGAGTGGAAGGTTTAGAATATGCTGCAGACAAATGACATGTTGGAAAACTTGCAATTTACCTAATTCCCGTTTAAAATGCCATAAACGGTTTTGATGAAACATGGGTAAAATACTCTGATTTGAAATGTGGTTTTTGAGCTGGGGGGAAGATACATATCACAGGGACAAGACAACAGTGAAAGGAGGTCTCTGGTTAAAAAAACTGGGGGAGATATACAAGATAGAAAAATGGTCGATCAGAGTAAAATGAAGCTGTGCAATAGCGAAGAAAATCAGTTGAGAAAAGAACAGGTTTACTTTAAACTAGACTCTTAAGAATACATCACCAAAGAGGGACAGTAAGATCCAAGGTTGATTCGCGACTTCAACCTTATTACCCCATCGTCTAACCCTAAGCGGAAACTGGTCTGATCACTCAAAATATGACCAGGGGCTTAGGGTTTAAACAAGACAAAATTAACAAAGAGATGGCGCTAGCACTTTACAAAGTCAAGGACAGGTACACGGATAATTCTAACAGTTTCAACAAGTTACCAGGGTGTAAATCTGACTGCTTAAAGAGTGGGATAAGGATAAAAAGCAAGGCAAGATAAGCTATGTGTTTCTATGGGGTGGGGATTATACTCACAGTCCACTTTTGAGTTGTTGGGATGTTTGGACAGTCAACATGGCCTGGTCACCATATGGTGGGCACGCCTTAGAGCAAACAGCTGGGCAGTTCTGGTCACCGGAGGGCAAGGACAGCTGGGCAATTATGGTCACTGGAAACTAAAGGTCAGCAGGATGGCAGGATTGTAGCGGGCATGCAGTTAATGGGCCTCATGCTGGACTGATTTCAGGATGCAAAAGGTACCACTGCGTTTCCCTTTTTGTTAATGGGATATTAGTGTTTTATTTCTGGTTCAATGGTCTGGCTGGAGTAGGAATCAACTATGCTTGGCTTTTCAAGTAGGCTCTGGAGTAGGGTCAGCAATGCTTTGGCCGTGTATGGAAAATCTGGAATCAGCAAGATGAATGGAGATCAGGAACGCAGTGCAGGAATTCAGGAGCGGGCGTGTCTAGATTTCTGCTAGGGGCTCTTATTTATAATGCATAGTGACATCATAGACTATATGGTGGGGCCGGCTTAGCTAAGCACGCCTCTAAACAACTGGATAGGGCAATCAATGTTGGTTGCCTCCACTAGGATGTGACTCAGTTTAGGGCTGTACTTTACGATGTACAAAGTCTTCCCACAGTCATTTTTTGCCACAAATCGATCATAACAGAATGTACACCTTTGTACAGTTGTGGCACAGTAACAAATCACATGGGCAGATTATATATTTTATGTAGAGCATAGCTGTCCAATCCTCACGTTTGTGGGACTTTGTTTCGCCCTTGTACCAGTTTTTTGCGCTTTTCACTGAGAATTATATTACTTAAAATTCTGTAACTTTATACATGGGTGTGGATTATCATTAGGCATGTAAGTATTAAAATTTGCAACGTCATCATGGATACTTTCCTTATAATACCCAATTCTCTGCCATTTCTATTCCCAAGGGGTCAATGAATGCTACAGTGGGGGTCATTACGACCCGGGAGCAAAGGGATACCAGGCACTGGTAATGACACTGGTGCTGGTAATCCCTTTGTGCCCTAATTCAAGGTCCCTTTGCGGGTCCTTCCCTTAACGCCTGGTTTTAGCAAAGGGATACCAGGGTCAATAACAGTACCGTAATTTACGGTACCGTTATTGCCGCCTTCCCCCTTCCCATTGAGCCCTATGGGGGTTCAAATGGGAATGGGGAATGGCATTTCAAATGGGGACTTACCGGTCCCACAAAGGGCGGAATGGACCGGTAAGTCCCCATACCGCCACGTCGGTGGCGGTACCAGTATTGGTGCTAGTCATGGTGCTAATAGCGCCATAACTAGCACCAACCTCGGAATGAGGGCAAATGTCTTACATTATAAACCACAAAATCACATTTAAACAGTGACATATTCACATTTTTGCAAAGTCCTGCTGCAGAGATAAAAGTCTTTAAAGTTTATTTATAAAATAGTCTCTGGAAACAGATGGGCTGTATTGTTTCCCATATTTGGGCATAGCTTCCCAAGCTACCCCCTCAGTCGAAGGTTGTCCCGGAAATGTTCTTTGAAGCTTCTGGTTGGAAATCATGAAGAGGTGTGAATTTTCACTTCGCACTTTAGTGTCATAGAATTCTATTGTCCGAGAATGGAGCACAGAAAACAGTCTGTCCAACCTAGCAATTATCACCTGGGTGTCCTGGAAGTTTATGGTGGTTCCCATTTTGTATCTGGTATCCTCTCATCAGAAACCTGTTCCTGGGCTGACATCCCCCCATGCAGCCACTGCAGTTTGATTTAATTTTATTTATTTTTGGCTCTGATTTGGAAGAAAACCTGCTGAATAGAACCATTGCATATGTGTATCTTCACAGCACAACACCCTTTCACATTGTTAGGCAAGGAAAAGTTTTTGTTCAACATTGTATTTTTTTAAAACAGGCCTTTTTTTTCTTTAGTTTGCAAAACCCATTTTGACCCATGTGGAGCAAATGTTGATGGAATTTATCTTTCAAATTCGTTTTTTTTCCATCTGCCTTGCCAATATTGTTTTGCAGCCATAGTTATTTTCTGGTAGCCAGCGGTTTTGCTTGAACCACAGATGCAATGAGACTGACATAGCCCAGAGCTGGAGTTTCTTTGAATTACTGATCCTTGACACTTTGTAACTCAACTTCAAAAAGTGAAGCTGTTCCCGTGCAGCAGAAAATTAAGTTTCTTTGGGCCTTTTTCAGATTTGGCTTGACAGAGCCTGTCATTCAGTGGTCATGCTTGGTTTTGCCGAATCACAATGTGAAGGTGAATAAGCATGGCAGGGTCTTATTAATAAAATACTGTGATAAGGAATCAGAGGAAAAAGGGCATCAGAGCGGCATCATTTTTAAATGTGAATAATTCCCTTTTTCCATGGAACTTTGGGCTGATTGCAAAGCAGCGCTGCTTTTTCACTCTATTTCTTTTGTGTATGTAAGAACACACTTGCAGGGTTCCTCAATGTGTCCCCTTGTTCCATCCTGCCCAATATGTGCTTGGCAAGATGGTGCAGCCATCTTTTTGTCACTGCAAAAATGCAGTTTTGGGGCCATGGTGCTCACAGGAGCCAGCACAACCATTTTGCTGGTTACTGCAGATGTGTCGCTTGGTGATTTGGGGGAAGTACTGCTCAGTGGGTAAATATATCCCACAATACCAACATTCACATGAACATGACCAGTGAAGGGAACAACCATCAACCTCCACACCCACACACATGGACTTGAAATCCACATCTATGCAGATACATGCCTGGCCATCACTCCATACATTCACATCAGGCTACTTGCCACTGTCACGATCATTCTATTGTGTATACTCTACATACATGCATCATTTGCACATGTCAGCATGCCACAGCAACAAGCATATACACATGTCATTCACACACATCAACTGAGAGGCCCCAAGCAGTGTGATGACCATTCACATCAGGGTCCCGTGAACTGTAATCCCTCTACATTACTACGTCACAAAACCAAATGCACGTATTGTACCCATATGTGAGTGATGGCCAGTCACAAAGTCCCATTGTTGGTACATACACATGAACATCATGCATGCACATGACACAGGCAACACTACCTCAAGTGTCGCACTGGAACGTCTCAGACACAAGTAACAAAACATGTGCATGGTCTGAAAGGCAGCACTACAGCACACAATTAAAGTGATATCTCATTCATAATACATATTGTCTAAAGAGCAATGTATGGGTATGCACGCAGACATCCATCTCAGAGTCATACTTGCTGCAAACCTAAGGGACTCACTCCCAACATGCAGCAACATGCACATGCACCATACAGAATTGCACTACATGGCTACTCACCAGCCGACTCCAGATGTTCACATAACTCACTGACCTGGGTGTGCAGCACTGGGTAAAACTTCTCTAGAACCCGCATGCTGTTATTAGACATCCAGCACTGGTGCTCACAGTGCACCTCCATGGTCCAGGATGCTTCATCCTCCACATTGATGGCATCCCTCTTCCTGTCCCAGATATGCTGACATCCTTCCTGTCAACTTTGCTGTTGGTGAAGATGACAGCCCTCTGACCCCCGCTGCAATTGGGTTTCGCCTCTGGTCTGAAGATGAGGGTGCAGACATGGCAACCCCTGAGGCAGTTGTGGGTGGGCAAGTTGGTCCTGGAGCTGGGCTGTGGAGTGGTGGTGGTGGTATGGCACGGCGGGAGTCCGATGAAGCAGCTGAGGTGTTCACAGGGCCAAGGACAGGAGCACTGTCAATGGCTGGTCAGCAGGCACTCCAAATGCAGTGCAGGTGGGCAGCAGGCACCCTCACTGGACAGGCAGCAACAGATGGCTAAGTAGGAAGCAGCACAGGGCTGTAGGAGGCAGGAGCATGGGTCTTCCATGTATTATTCAGATGGCAGCCGGAAACAGAGTGACTTCTCTAGAACCCGCATGTTGTTATTAGACATCCAGCACTGGTGCTCACAGTGCACCTCCACGGTCCAGGATGCTTCATCCTCCACATTGATGGCATCCCTCTTCCTGTCCCAGATCTGCTGACATCCTTCCTGTCAACTTTGCTGTTGGTGAAGATGACAGCCCTCTGACCCCCGCTGCAATTGGGTTTCCGCTCTGGTCTGAAGATGAGGGTGCAGACATGGCAACCCCTGAGGCAGTTGTGGGTGGGCAAGTTGGTCCTGGAGCTGGGCTGTTGAGTGGTGGTGGTGGTATGGCCCGGCGGGAGTCCGATGAAGCAGCTGAGGTGTTCACAGGGCCAAGGACAGGAGCACTGTCAATGGCTGGTCAGCAGGAACTCCAAATGCAGTGCAGGTGGGCAGCAGGCACCCTCACTGGACAGGCAGCAACAGATTGCTAAGTAGGAAGCAGCACAGGGCTGTAGGAGGCAGGAGCATGGGTCTTCCATGTATTATTCAGATGGCAGCCGGAAACAGAGTGACTTGTCTAGAACCCGCATGTTGGTATTAGACATCCAGCACTGGTGCTCACAGTGCACCTCCACGGTCCAGGACGCTTCCTCCTCCACATTGATTACATCCCTCTTCCCATCCCAGATCTGCTGACGTCCTTCCTTGCCACATTACATCACTGGGATGTGCAGGGCATCATATTGCTCGTAGACCTTCTCCACTAGGATGTCAACTTTGCTGTTGGTGAAGATGACAGCCCTCTGACCCCCGCTGCAATTGGGTTTCCGCTCTGGTCTGAAGATGAGGGTACAGACATGGCAACCCCTGAGGCAGTTGTGGGTGGGCAAGTTGGTCCTGGAGCTGGGCTGTGGAATGGTGGTGGTGGTATGGCCTGATGGGAGTCCGATGAACCAGCTGAGGTGTTCACAGGGCCAGGACAGGAGCACTGTCAATGGCTGGACAGCAGGCACTCCAAACGCAGTGCAGGTGGGCAGCAGGCACCCTCACTGGACAGGCAGCAGCAGATGGCTAAGTAGGAAGCAGCACAGGGCTATAGGAGGCAGGAGCATGGGTCTTCCATGTATTATTCGGATGGCAGCCGGAAACAGAGTGACGCGACATAGCGTGAAAAGAAATAGCGAGGACACGTGGAATCCGAGGAAAGGCTCTCAGCACTTAACTTACGTGACACGTGCTGCACTCTGGCATTGAGCGGCCAGAATCAGGGATACATAAGTAAAAGTAGAAGCAACTCTGACTGTGTGTGCGACGGGGAGGAGACGGATGATTTGAGTACTGTGAATGTTGGGGTGCCACACAATCCGTTCACTTCAGGGACTGTACGAACTTCTTATTTTGGTGGGAAATTTGCCCCCGTGCATACGTGTGTCTACTTTTGTATTTTTCAATGCTAACAGTGAGTAGCGTATGCATTTTTCCTACTCTGGGTGCCCCTGTGTATCGCGTACCTCTATTCTTACCTTTAGTGTCGCTTTCCGGGGTTCATGTATGCATTTTTTTTGTTGCTGGGTGCCACTGCGTATCGCGTAACACTTTTTCATCGTACGGAAGCTATCCTGGTCTCGCATACATATGTTTTCATTTTTTGTGGTGGCTGTACGTTATGCATCCCGTATTTTTGTTGCCTGGGGTACTTTTGATCCTTGAAGTACCACAGAAGTACATCTTCGATCACGTACACTTCCCCTCACTCTAATTACCAAGGACAATTGCTTGGCTTGCCTTCCATTGTTCATTTACACCTGGGACATGAGTGGAAAGAAACCAAGAGGGAAAGGGGGCAGAGGTGGCCGTGGTCAGGGACATCCTGGAGAAGTAGCTGTCCCAGGTCCAAGGGTCCAGGGACCTCCTGCGGAATCAGCTTTCCCAGGGCCAAGGGTCCAGGGACCTCCTGTGGAAGCAACTGTCCCAGCCCCAAAGGGTAAGGGATGTGCAGCTGAACCAGCTGTCCCAGCCCCAGAGGTAAGGGACATGCATCTAAAGCAGCGGTTCCAGCCCCAAAGGGTAAGGGAAGTGCAGCTAAAGCAGCTGTCCCAGAACCAAAGGGTAAGGGACGTGCAACTGAAGCAGCAGTCCCAGCCACAGGGGGTATGCCATGCCCCAGCCCACTAGTGGTCTGGCATCTGGAGCCCAGAGTGGTCCCAGCCACACAGGATCAACACCATCACCACGTGACAAGAAGGCAAAACCCACACAGCAGGAACAGGCTCAACCCAATGGCATGGCACAGGACACTGGCACTTTGAGAAGGAATGTCCATGATGAACTCCAGATCCTCATGGATTGCGAGACCTAGCACCATCATGGCATGTTCCTGCAACAGGGAGCCCACATCCACCTGCTCATCGTATGGTGCATTGACAGCATGTCACAGATGAGATCAACGCATTAGGGTTTGAGAAGGGCACTGCTGCTCAAGTAGTGAAGTGCTGGTATGACCTCACCCATCGCATTAAGTCCAAGCTGGGTGCCAGACTCGCCTCTGCTATGGCAACTGGAGGAGTGTCACCAGATGAGGAGGAGCTCATACGGCATGAAGAGACAATGAGCCAATTCATTCTAATGGAGCATGTGCAAGGCATGGGAGGCCTGTCAAATTATGAGTCCGGTGAGTGACCAAGATTGTGCATCCTGAGTACGTGTAGTGAAGCATCACCAAGATGTATGATTGTGGTGCACATATGGCTGCATTTGAATGACTGCCCTGGATGAACTATGTTGTAGTGTACTGACTCCTGTCCAGAGTACTCATGAGTGGATACAACCCATGTGTTGTACATCAGTTGAACATGGCCGTGTGACAGTACTGATCTCCCACTAGCATACCCACCTACTATCTGCAATATGATACCACAACTTGCCCTCTTGTTAGTTGCATCCTTGATGTCATTGACTCTGCACTGCTCGACGTGTGCTTGTGTCTGAAAAACAAGTTACACTTCATGCATTGCAGGGTATAGGTTCTCTATTCACACATGTACGTAGGTGCTACCATGCTACGCCTTACAGCATGCCCTGAGTGAGTGCGCATATCTCTAGACTGTGCATACCCCTGCTGCTTCTATGGCAATGACTCCTGAGTCAAATCATTGTCAGGCCTGCTACCTGTTACCCTCCCACACTCAGCACACACTCCATGGGTCCATGGCCTAGTCCCTCTTATGGGTCATTGTACAACTCCATTTACTTACTCTCTCTACTTCACAAACCTTGGCTAGGTGTTACCCTTACCATCATACATCAACAGGGACGGTTTCCTTTTTTCCACACTTACAGCATGTTCCCATTGTGTACAGTCCCTGTGCCAGGTCAACACTGGTGTGGCATGTGATGGATGCAGACTTGGATGTGAATATGTGTGTCTGACTATTGCCATGTCATGTAATTGCACGTCACTGAGCCACATGACCATGCCCATTTCATTGGTATTAGTCAAGTTTGCTGTGCCATATTGTGCTTGCTAACGACCCTGTTTGTTGGCAATGTGTCCACTGGCAGCATGGCCCTGAGCGGGGGATGATGTTGCCAGTCTGCATATGCCATGACCAGATAGGTTCTTGTACACTGCATGTGGATGCTGTTTCTCTCATGGTGACATGCCCTGCATTTTGTTGCATGACTGCAATGTGATACACATGTTTACTGTAGACATGTTACACATGGCTCCTCATGTCTTTGTCTGTCCCTGTGCAGATAAGGAGGCACCAGATGCAGAGAAGGAGGAGGAAGAAGAGGCGGAAGAAGAGTCTGTGGTGGTTCAGACCACCAGTGGAGGATGTGGCATGGCAGGCTGTGATAATTCACTAGTGCTACAGACCATCCTGGGCCTTGCTGCATACAATTCTAACTTTTTGGACTCCAGTAGCTCTGATGCTGAACCGGATGTGCAGTCCTCAATGCTGGCGGAGGTGGGTATACCAATTGTTGGATCAGTTGGGGCCTGTGAGCCTGCAGGGGGTCAGGTGCCTTCACAAGGCCAGTTAGTGGTGTCAGGGCCATCTGTGGTGGTTACAGATGCAAGGCCACGCTCCCATGTATTGGTTTCTGGTCCTGGGGCATATGTCCAAGGGAGGGTTGCAGTCCTGCAGTCAGAGACAGTGGCATCACAGCAAGGGCCATGCTCCCTTGCGTCAGGCAGGTGTGGGCCCCACACACGTGGGAAAAGTGCGCAGCCTGGGCAGCCGAGTGGGAGCAGCAGATTTTGTGTTCTGCACACTCACAGGGTGCTGCCTATGAGACCTTGGCTGAGGGCATGGATAGGGTGGCCAGTTCCATGATGCCACCAGCAACACAGGTGGAGCAACAGCTGCAGGTCATGCGGTCCACATGACGCTCCCACAGACTGTGCTTGGAGGTCAACATCAGGAGCCAACAGGCAGACATGAGGTCTCTGCAGGAATCCCTGCTTGCAGAGGGTTGGGCATACAGGCCCTAAGACAAAAGTTGTTGGTCCACAGAGCTGCAATCTTTGAGGAAGAGGCAGCCACCAGGAGACTCTTCCAACAGGAGATGCTATCATTGAGGCAGACTATCCTGGAGTTTGCTGGTGCATTCATCATTGTCCCGCATGGCCGCTGCCACCGAGGTCCCGGGCAGGGCAGGATGGTGGTGCCAGCAGAGTCATGCTTCCCGGTCCACCAATAGACGTGCAGTCCATGAGCCCATGGAGGGTTTTTTTTTCTTTTGTTTTACATCCACCCATGTGGAAGTTGACATACACCCTGGCCCTCCCCCCTCCTGTGTGAAATCCCCTGAAACCCTAGTCCATGAGGGATATGTTATTTTTTCTGAGGCTTTTGTTCACCCCAGGCCCCGATGTTGGCATTTTTTTTTTTAGTTTAATTTGTATTATTTTACTTATTTTTTCCTTGAGGTGTGCTGTTAACTCTCAAGGCCATGACATGTGCAGTGGTGGACATGCAGGTATGCATAGTGAGGTGAACTTGCATGTTTGCATGGTGGTGAACAGGATGGAATGTGCAGGTAACTATGGGTTCTGTGTTCCCTCACACATTTGTGCTGTGTGAATGGTACCTCACTATGCCTGTTTTAATGTCTTCTCCCATTTTGTTTCAGTAATCCATGATCTGGCGGTGGCTGTTGTCCCCTGCACCCTTTGACGTCCATGTTCCCCATGCCCTCCACCAGGCACTGTCCCTCCTATACCTAATTTGGAGACAGAGTTCTGGGTGAAGGTGATGCAGGATTCACACCATGCTGACACATTCAGCGGGGAAGCATGAGCACCGTCTTGCATGTTGAGCATGCATGATTGGTCTACATGCTGGTGTGGTTAAGTGTTACTCAAGTCACTGTGCTACCTACCTTGGTTAATTCATCTATGGCCGCATCTACTCTGGTGTAGTGCATGTCATTGGCCATCTCCAATCCCGGCAGTGTAAACCTTGATGTTGCATTTCCTTTGTCTTCCCTCACAGTGTCACTCTCTCTCCCTCTCTCTGTTGTGGTACGCTGCACTCCTGGGCAGATCAAAATCTATGTCATGTCACCCTCTAGCATCCTGTGGTGCGTCTGCAGTGGGTGCTCTCTGCATATTTTCTGTATCAAATCATGTGTTTTCATGGATGTGCATGTTGTTTCTGTTGTTACCATGCATGTGATTGCATTTAGGGGAAACGTCTCCCAATGGTGTGCCTCGTATGCAAGACAGGTGGGTACCCTGTGCAGGTAAGTGAAGGGCATTAGCAGATGCTTGTGTGTGTGTTTGCATGGGAGTCTTGCACTGTATGTGATCACTTGGAAGTGAGTTTTCTTGTGGGGTACCAGTACTTCTTCATGGGTGCATGTTTCATAGGGCGTGCTTCTGTTGATGGGTCTGGCATGGTGTTGTTTTGATGGATTTTTGGGGCCACTGGCATCTTATTCTAAATTGTGGTCATTCAAACAGTGTTGGCCTTTCATGGGTTTGTGGCCTGTGACAGGTGTTGATGGTCCTGCTGGTGTGTGTCTCAAAGCACTTTACGGTGTGCAGCACCAGTTAAAAGCCACAGACATGTGAACAATTATGCACTTTTTTGGGAATGCTATGTTTTGTACCAGCACATTAGGTTTAGTGGTGTTGGTGCTTTCACGTGCATGTATCATGCATGCTGCACCATGGTGGTTGCAGCTTCAAGTTGACCGAAGCTGGGTGCATAGTACGGCTGCATTCAATTGAATGCAATATTTGACCAATTGTATGCTGTGACAATGAAGTCTGGTTTGACCATGCACTTTTTGTTTGCATCCTACATTTAGCATGCATTTATCCTTGCTTGCTGTATCACATTGCTTTGTGTTGTCTGCTTATGTCTTCCATGGCAGTTGCCTCCGTTGCTAGACTTCCATTCTGACATCGGCCTCTGTGAATTGATGCATCAAGCATTATACTGCAGGGAGTGCAAGAGGTATTTGTGTACTCCCTGCTGTGCATTCTTGTGGTTTGCATCATGGCTGCACTCTACAAAATGTGCAGACAACTTGCCAACCCATCCGCAGTATCTTCTGCCTCTACTCCTTCACAGTCACTTTGTATTCCATTTGCCTGTTACTTGTTTTCAAAAAGCCTGGACATACAGAACATCCTTGTGACATGCTCTTCCAACAAACCCCCACCCCTCCCTCCCATACCACTCATCTTCCTCCTAGTCCTCCTTCTCTCCTCTGTGTCAACACCATGAAGGTCTCTTCCAAACAGGTGGGCCCACGCTTATCCAGTACCATCAACGGCACATCTCTTCTCTCGCCCCTTCAGCAAAGTTCCTACTGACACACTTGCACCTTCCTTTATCCCTGACTTCCTCTCCACTATCTCGGCCTGGTGCACTGCAAATGACTTTGGCTTGTACGCCAGCAAAACCGAGAGTTTCCCTATTGGATCGCCTGCAGCCAGCTTCTTTTCTACACTCTGGCCTTCCTCAATGGGCTCACCCCCTGCCCACTCCTCCGAAGTTAGGAATCTTGGAGTCATCTTCAGCTCCACCCTTTCCTTCATCCCTCATATTCTGGACATTGTCAATAAGTCCCACTTACAGCTCTTCCTTCTCAAGGTAACTGTACCCTTCCACACCTTCACCCAGGGAATCAATGTTACCCGTGCTCTGGTTCTCTCAAGTCTACAGTACTGCAACAGTATCCTCCTTAATCTTCCTTGGTTCACCCTGCGTCCCCTCCAGTTTATCTAGCATAGGTCAACAAGACTTATCCTTGGCCTCAGGCCCAGGGACCGCATCTCTTTACCCTACAAAGCTTTCACTGGCTCACGGTCTCAGCACAGATTACATTGTAATCCCTGTTTCATCCACAAGGCTAACTGGGGCTGGGAACACTCTATCTTCAATGCTTCCTGATCAAATATTCCCCTTTTAGAGTCCTGCATTCCTCTGACAACAGCTCCCTGCATTTGAAACGGTTTGCTATACAAGAAGATGGTGGTAGAGCAGTTTCCTTGGCGGGTTGCTTCTGTGTAATAGCTTTGCTCGCCGTCTGCGTCTTGAGCAGGACCTCCTTAAGTTCCCAATAAGCTTCAAGTCCTTTGTCTTCTCCACTTCCTTCTTCTCCTTTCTTCCATGATAATCATCTTTTGTAATATATTGTCTACCTTCCCCTGTCCCCACCCTGTTGCCCTGTCTGCACTTGGCAACTGTTTGGGAAATTGTATAAGTGCCTAACAAGAGGACAATGCACACGTTTATAAGAAAATGTGCTCCCACTACTGTGTTCAGTATAGTGTCCCAATACTGCACAGGTGATGGCATGCCTTGTCATGTCTTTGGTAGTCTTCCAGGGGTGTTTCTGCTTTTTTGTGGGATCAATTATCTGCATATGTGATGTGTTCTCATTTTCATGCAGCATTTTGACTGATGCGTGCATTGAGTATGTGCCATTGTCTAGCGAATGGGGATATGTGACATGCACATTTGCTGCATGTCATTGAGGGGGACAGGCAGTGTGGGAGATGTTGTTTTCAGTGTGTGTTTTGTGTGTTTGATTTGCATGCTGTGTGCAGGTGTTTCTGCATGTGTGCTGGGAAACATGTTGATGGTTGTCTTGTGAGTTTTTGTTTGCATGTGTTGTATGTCACTGAGGGATGCCCGTGGGTCTTGAATTATTTGGTGCATGGATTTCTTGGCTGCACTATGTTTCATTTTGTTCATTGTCTGCATGTCCTTCCATCAGGGAATGATGGCTATTTCATGGGATGAAATTTGACTGTCAAATGCATGCCAAACAGACAGGTAAGATGTTCATTTATCTTGATCATTATGTAATGGCTACACTAGTTGCTGCATGTTTGGATGTGGTAATTCTTGTGGGTTGCACTGTTTGTCACAATTGTCTAAGACCTCTTGTGAGTAGTTTTATTGTCGATGGGGTTTTTGTGGTCATGTTTTGGGTCAATACTGTACTGCTTTTCTACACCCCACAATAGGGACCTGTTTGTGTGTATCATGCACAATCTAGAACATGTGTGCAGATATTTGCAATTGTGCTTGTTCAGTTTTGTGTCCATGTAAAATGTTGCGGTCATGTATGGCTTGCAGCTCAGACATGATGTTTCAGGATTTATCAATGCTTACACATTTGACCGGTTTGTTAGTTACTCAGATCCATCAGAGCAAAAGGTAACCACTACAGCGGGGATAGTGCACAGTATAAATATCCTTTTACATGATATGATAGGTTATTTATAATGCGCTTAATACCCAGAGGTTTCTAAGCGCTGACCTGGGGATCGAACCTGTGTTGCTACGTGTCATCTTTCTTCAAAGGAGAACACGTTGACCCTGAGCTATCCTCCCGAGAGACAAAGGTGATTTAATTAACTGATTGTCATGGTGGTAGTGGTGTACTCCCTCTTCAATATGTTTCTTTTGGAAACACAGGATGAAATGTCTTTTAATTCTAAGAGATGCACACAATGTAGCACTTCTAAGGGGACTTTCTCAGGGTGTGTTGTGGGCAGAGTGGATTGGCCCATTTTCATTAATGAATGGCACCTGGGATGTAGCGGGATCATGTGCACTCCAAAGGGGAGGGATTTTAGGTAAATTATGATTGCACAAGCTGTGTCCACCGGGATGCCACGCTCTCTTGAAATATTGTGCAGGACACATGCTGCCACAATGATCCTGCAGACTACTGGAGGTGCATATAGCAACACACCACCAGAGTGGTCAAGGGAGTGGAAACGTGACTTGAGCACTCTAAATGTGCACTCCACAATGCCGTGAGTTGCAATATGGGCAGTGTTGTATCTTACCTCAGCAGGTGTGTTGGGGTTTGCTTGTGGGTGTCATCATGTATGTGCTCAGAAGGTAGGCTCTGTCCCCTGTAGAGGTGAGAATGGTTGTCATTGTCATTTGTTGACAGTGTCTATTGGTCTGTGTGCAACATGCATGCATGTGCACGGCCATTCATTCTCACCAATGAGCCATGTGTTGCCATGCTTCCCAGCTTCCAGGGCCCGGTGTAGAGGGGACATCCTGACGATGTAACTATTATGCATGCTGCCAGTATAGTTGGCCTACACTTCAGTGATGATGCTCTTGGCATCACACAAGACCTGAACATTTATGGAGGGCCAGTGTTTTCAGTTGCGGTAAATGTGCTCTATTGCTTGAGGTGGATGTAGAGCAACATGTGTGCAATCAATGGCACCTAGCACTTTTGGGAACTGTGCCACCCCATAGAAATCCTGGACCACTGCTTGCCTTTCTGCAGGTGTTCTGGGCATATAGATATGCACAAACACCTGCAGAATAACTGCACGGAAGGACGTGCAGTTATTATTGCCAACACCTGGTGTAGGCAGCACGTAGGCAGCCTGACTACGTGGCCTGGAAGATGCCACCGACTATGGCGGTGGTCCGCTGGAATGACCCAGTGGCCAGAAAATGCAGTACAGTGAGCACCTTTTGCAAGAGGCTCACTGCTTGTGAGCACATGGTGGGTGGTGTGAGGTCATCTTCCCACTCCGTGACCAGGTCAGGGATAATATGGGGGGATCCTGTACCTGCCATAGACCTGGTCATCAAGGATCCCAAAAAGGCTGGTCCTCGGGTGGAAGATCCAGGCTCTAGCCATCCTCCTCAACCTGCGGTGTCCCAGGATGACTGTTGCATTCTTAGTGGCTGTATACGTGCTTTTGTTGATCATGCATGCTTTTTATACATTTGTTTGTGTGCGCATTTACATTTAAGCCTGCTTTCACGTGGCATAGGTGTTTTGGTGTTTGCGCGTGATTTTCCACGCACCGGCATTCCCTGTTCAATTCCATTGCTACAGTTGTTTTGGCCGCATATGGGTGATGCGATTGTTTGATGGTGGAACGTCCCTCATAATGCCCACATTTTCGCTTGTTCTTCCTCAATCCACGTGTTTCCGCCCCCTTTTTAGGTGGCTGTTCTGGTCCGGCCAGCCCTTCCATTGGAGTCTACACATTTTGCAGCATTTCTTTTTAGCAATTATAGAAGCCTCAATGGAGGGGTTGCTATCCTTCCAAAGACTCACAATAATGAATCGATTAGTATTGCCTTGAAAAGAAAGAACATTCCTGCATAATCAGAAAAGCAGCCCATTGAAAAAGTTATAAAATGATATAAGACTTGTACAATTCAAGTATTACTCTGAAAAATACACCGGGAATTTTCTGAATGTACTCCCAGTACATGTGTAGCTTTGAACACAAACAAACATATGATTAAGGTCAGAACCTGTAAACTTACAATGGGGGCATATATGTTGAGCGTCTAATCATTTATGTGTATTGTACTAATGAAATACAACCCTATGATGTGCGGTCATATTCTGAGGCACAAGACTGGTTTTAGAAGCTAAGAGCAGACTTTTACTTTAAACTGCAGAATTGCCAATCTACAGGAAGTTAAAATCCCATATCGAGATCTTAGCCGTGTGACCCGAAGAAGTGGTATCCAATAACCCAGAGCAGATGATTCCAATTGTACCTCATCAGAGTGTCTCAGTATTAAACAGTACATCACAAATTAGACATAACACAGAGATTTCTACTTATGACATCCCTCATCTGTAAATAATTGAAGGATGAGTTACTTTCTAGTCCATAGATAATGACTATCTGATCTCATGAAAGCAGTCTTCCTCCTGAATAAAAAGGTTGAGCTAGCTGTTTTAACAGTGTTAAAGCAAATCTTTGTGCATTTTCATTGGTGAAGCCCTGTGGTGTAAAGGGCTGTGATTACTGGCGCTGTTTGGCTGTGCTGCGTGCAAGGAGTGGAGAACACAAGCACTTGATTGACAGCTAAGGCGAGTTTCAGCAGTTTGAACTGATCTTACGGGCAGCGTTAGCGGAGGCAGAGACTTTGATTGACATTTGAAAAGCAATCCTGCTGAATCCCGCTTACAGATCTGCCCCCTCCAGGAAGTCGCCGGTTTAAAAGAACGCAACGGCATCCCTTGCGGCGTTAAGCCCTGTGGAGTAAAGGGCTGTGATTACTGGCGCAGTTTGGCTGTGCTGCGTGCGAGGAGTGGAGAACACGAGCACTTGCTGACAGCTGAGGTGAGTATCAGCTGTTTGAACTGATTTTACGGGCAGCGTTAGCGGAGGCAGAGACTTTGATTGACATTTGAAAAGCAAGCCTGCTGAATCCCATCTAAGGCTCCGCCCCCTCCAGCAAGTCGCCGGTTTAAAAGAACACACCGGCGTCCTTTGCGGCGTAAAGCCCTGTGGTGTAAAGGGCTGTGATTACTGGTGCTGTTTGTCTGTTTGCTGCGTTGCTGCAGCGGTAGCAGAAGAAAACTTGAAAGTAAAACACCAGAACGGGAAGATCAACAGGTGTTAGTGTCTTTTGCTGCGGGGGATAGTTGGCAGTATGGCCGATAGTTGTCCTGCTGATGTGGCTATCCTGAGACACAACACTCGAGGGAAGTCAAGATTACCGACCTATGCCCGCGCCACGTCGTCTTCTGACATGCCTACGCAATTGGCCTCTGTAAGAACAGGTAAGGACGGGAATCGGGACTCTTCTGCGTTACGCATGTGCTTCAGAGAGTGGGCCGTCGTGGAAATTTAAACAACATGAATCTACATGTAAGATCGCAATGGAGGAATCGCGATCCAACGCGGGGAACAGTGATACACAAGCATCTTTAAAAAACACTGCAACACAAATGCAAACACAACTAATGATAGAAGGCAGTGCACAAGAAATACTTACCTGCTATCCAGTGGTAAATAGTGGCCTCCAGCAGTGTACTGTTAGTACCTTACAAAAAAGGGCCCTAGCACAACAGAAATTATGGCGTGAGACTCAGGAGAAGTCAATGAACACCAATAAAATAGAGGAAAAAGCCTTGGCTGTTACGGATCTGGAGTTATCCAAAGTAGGGAACCAGATCAATGGTGTCCTTGCTAATGTACAGATGGAAAACAACGGTGGTGACAGACTACTTGACGACAAAGCCATTGAGAATAAGGATTCAACAAACACTCCACACGTATCAAACTTAGCAGAGATTACAGTTGATATGGATTTAGTGCAACCAACTCAAAATAATCTAAGTCAAGGTTCTGTTACAAATCTGGATGACTCCATATACTATGATGCTTCAGATGTAATGATTACTGCAGAGCACAATGAGGATATGATTCCCAATGGACAACTAACGATAGAGGAATTACTAAGAAAAAACATTGCCGCGGCACCATTGAATTCTGATGTGTCTTAGACGCCCAGTGACAAAAACCCTAGGCTGGTCAAAGGAACAGAGGCTGAAGGGACTGTGGTGCCCGAACACAGAGAAGAGTCACGTTTGAGGGTCAGTGGCATTGACCTTGAAAAAAGACAAAATATGAAGGGAAAAAGCACAGAAAGGTCTCCAGTCCCCCTTAAAACCAACGAAAATGTTCAACCAAACCTGGAAAAAAACTTAACTTTAAACGCTAATGGCAAGGAAAACGAGGTAGGAGGTATGGAGGAATCTAAAACTCTGAATAAAGAAAAACGTGTTTCCAAATCTAGAAACTTACATACTCAAGTGAAAAGGCTATTAGATGAAGTGAAAAGAAAAGCATACTCCCCCCTAATTGGGAAAAGAATAAACCACCAAAGCACAAGTAAACATGAATTATCTATTGCAGATGAAATTTGTGAGCAAGAATGGAGAAAACAATTCATAAAAACGATGAAGGGAAACTCCAAGAAAAACAAAGAGCAAGAAACACTGGATATAGTGTCATATTACAATGACCTGCCGCAGTTGGATGGAGGTTCTGTTGCACAGTCATCATCACACTCGCAACATGTATCTACATCTAAGAATCCCCATAGGGTTCCACACTTACTGAACAGTTCTGAAGATGTGGACACGATCAGATCTTTGCAGCGTGACAAGTTTTGTTTACAATCCACCTTTGTGGCAAAAGGAAGACATATAGGTGGCTCTAACCTGCAAGAGGGAACTATTTGCCCTAAAGAAAAAAACAGATCAATTGCGACACAAACAGAAAACCTAATGACCGCTCAAAAAAACAAATATGTGTCGATTGGAAGTGAATACAACATAAATGAAGAGGTAGAAAAGACCCGACTGCTAAAAGAGGCGTCTAAAACTGACTCTGACAAAACTGACAATGGGGAAGGGAATTGAGGAAATAAAAGTAATCTTTCAATTGCAGCAGGCATGCAGATTCATAATAACGCCATGGCTGCACTTTCAATCTCGTTGGCCCCTTTCACAAGGCTGTTCGAAAACATAAGTGACCGCTTAAAAGACAACAGCGCATTATTAGCTTTAATGCTAACTAAACTGTCAGCGCAAGCAATGATGTCAGTCAACTTCGATGCCAAACTTGATCAAGAAGCAGAAAACTCGGCGGCCTGGCAAAGAAGACTTTTGACCTAGCAAGTGGTGAAAAAAGCGAAAAAGAACAATTATCGCACGCAATTGTGGACTCCTTAAAATGGATGAGGAAAACCTATGAAACTAGAGACATACATCAAAGGATGGGACACGCAAACAAGATCATTAATACCAACGAGGATAGAGTGGTCTCCGAATTGGGGAGGAACCGTAGTATTCCCACCACACAAAAAGAAAGTGGATGCAGATGTGAAGATAAACAACCCATGACTGTGCGAAATATTAAAGGCTCAAATGCGATACCAAGTGCTCAAGATGGAAAGGGCCCAATACAAGGAATTATTGAGTCAGAACCCAATGAAGTAAAAGAGATCAATCAAGCGAAAGACTGAAACACAAACATCCCTATAATCTTAAAAGAAAAAGTCGTGGAGGAAAAAACACTCCCACATAAGGGAAGTTCAGCAAAAACAGCAAAAATCAAGTATAAGGACAAATTATTCCCTGTATTTGGGGGGAGTCAAGGTCCGTTACTGTCCAGAACACTGCGGGGCATACAAAATAAAAACAAAATCAGAAAAAGAACAATGAAGGGAATTGTTCCAAAGGAGGCTTAGAAATCAAAAAATATCAAAGGATGTCAACGGAACCAAAATACAGGAGCAAGAGCATTTTTTAGAAATATAAATTTGAAGACAAAGGCCACGATGGAGGAAAAGAAAGTCAGTACGACAGATCAAACAGTTAAAAAGAGACCAAGGCAGATTGTAGAGAGCTTCGAGGACACAGGTTCTGATTCAGACCAAAAATCACAAGACCTGATAGACGACGTATCGTTTTATATCAACAAAGCGGAACAAGTACCAGTAGCAAGTTTAGCGGCACAAATCAAAGAGAAAGTGAGCACCGGAATAACACATAATATGCGCCTAGTGGAGATAATGAGTAATGGCCCCATAGATACATCTGACGAGAATACAAATGAAGGGGATCATGAATTTCTAACACTGGACCAAAAAAGAAAGATACATGAGAGACCATGTGAAAAATTGTGGATGGAATATGCGAAAAAAGAAATAACTATGGAACATAAAACAACGTGGAATCAATGCGAGGCAAAAATAACAGCAAAAATATTAGCAGGAGAAGTGAGTCCAAAATAAACAACACAAACCGCTTAGAAGAATTAAAGTTTGTGATTGAGAACATTTTACCTGAGAATGGTGAGTACAATCTAAATCAGAAAAATGTCATGCAGCTACTTGATTGTGTCCCAGGTTACAGGTTAATAAGTTCCAATGACATTGCCGTTGTGGAATACGTTAACGAGGAGCAGATTGATCATGTGATTCTGCATTTAATGAATAAAACAACAAAAACAGCTCTGCTTGAGGCTGCGAAAAACCTTCAGAAAAGAGGTTATGACATGAGGGACCTCAACGAAGATTTGTCAGCGATGTAAAATGATGAGATTATATAATCTTTTCCGTATAAAGAGGGGGAAGTTAATGTGCCAACTAAAAGTGTAAATGAATACAAAAAAAGTAAAGAAGATGTTAAAATAGCAATAAGAAATAATCATGGCGGGAATATGAACCAGTCCCCAAAACAGAACGCTGGAGGTTCCTTAAACAACTGTGAGGACTGGTCTTGGATAGCAACCTCATTGGCAACAAAGAATAAACAGAAGTAGGATGACGCAGAAAGTGAAACAAGACAAGACACAGTACTCTCATGGAACACAAGGGGTTTTAACCACCTAATGACCACAGAAAATCAACACCTATTTAACGCCTCTCTAATATGTTTGCAAGAAACATGGTTAAGTGACCTACCAACTAGTAACAGGTTTGATTTACATATGAACAAAGCGATAAAGGGTCAGTTTGGTCGACCATCTGCAGGCTTATTGATACTGGTTAAAAAAGGAAATGGATACCGGACAATAAAGAGAGGAAACCCAAATAAATATCTGCAATGGGTACTACTTGAAAACAGAGAGAAGGAAAGTGAAAAGATTGTTACAACACTACCGATTAATGTCTAATGGAACCACATAGGGATTACGGCATAAAATGTACATAAAATGTACTATCAGCAATAACAGATCTACTGCGAATCAAAACAGCCGCTTACACCAACTTGGATATACTTATTTGTGGTGACCTAAACATAAGATGCTTGAATGTAAATGGAATTCCACTTCTGGACGAATTAGGTATAGGTGGTTCAAACGCCGCAAAATGGGCACAAATGGCAATTGAAAACAATTTATCAATGCTAAACGGCCAGACAAAGGGTGACATTCCAGGTGGTGCTACATGGTCTAATGGAGTGGCAGAATCAACAATTGACTACATGCGGACCTCAGCGTCAATGCTGCAGAAAATAAAAAGGTTCAGAATTATTGAACAAGAAGATAGCGACCACAAAATATTGGAAGCATCCTTATTGCCGATAAAGAGAAAAGGAACAATAATACCTAACTCAGGATCACAGGAGTTGTCACTGAATCCAGCAGGAAATCGGCTGTGTTTTACATTATGAACGTAAGTGAAAATATCATAGCTCTGAATAAACATCTCGAATATGATTCCTTGCTTACAGTATATGTGACAAAAAAACAAGCCTAAAACAAGACACGATGACACGCAAATACCAGTATAGCGTCAAACTAGTGGTGAGAAGGAAACAATTTAGGCAGGAATTAAGACAATTAAAAAAAGGAAATCAAAAAAACCAAGATGGAAAGGCGATAACATGGGCCAAAAATCATTATACATCTTGGCTCAGAGAATTTAAATCTAGGAGACTGCAAGAACAAGGTGAGCTAATATTAATGTCTCTAGGGAATGCAACAACAAGAGACACATGGAAGATCATTAACGATTGCTCCCTAAATCAACAACAGAGGCTGACAGTTGGGGTTGCAGAAAATGACTGGATCTCACATTACACCCAAGTCTTCAAAGCTTACGATGACAATGTGACGCAGTGTGAAGTGGATACAAAGACTCCTTGGTCAGGGAGGATGGAGACAAAAGATCTAATAGATACAATAAAAAATCTAAAAAACTCGACAGCGGCCGGCCCGGATGGTTTAACTAATGTACAATTGAAAAAAGATCTGAAAAAATGGGCAACACTAATTTGCAACATATTCAACCAGATAGTACTGCAAAAGAAAATACCAGGAGTTTGGGATAAAAGCATCACAGTTCCAATATATTAAAAGGAAATAGGGACGAACCAAAAAACTACCGTCCTATATCCCTTTTGGCAACAATGGGAAAGATTTTTTCTTCAGAATTACAACGGCAATTGACAAGCTGGGCAGAAAAAAACAACATAATTGATCCCAGACAAAAGGGATTTACGAAAAGAACAAGTACAGACTTGAATCTTTTTATACTAAACATGGTGAAAACAAATGCACAAAGGTCGAAGAGAGAAGTACACCTGACATTTATAGATCTCAGTCAGGCATTTGACACAGTACATAGAATACAATTATGGAACAAACGGGAAAACTGGAAGTGCCCGAAAATTTTTCTAAACCCAATAAGAGCTTTACATCAAAATACCACAACACAAATATGTCTTGACAACAAAGGAACGCTGTCTCGGGAAGTGGCTATAAAAAAAGGAGTTAAACAAGGATGCCCATTGGCAGCAACCCTTTTTAAGCTATATATAGCCGACCTCCCGAATATAACAATGAACACAGGGCACTTCCCTCCAAAACTGAACGAGAAAGAAGTACCAATCATTTGCTATGCCAATGACATAGTAGTATTGGATGAGACAAGAATCGGTCTACAAAGGCTACTAACCAATTTGCAGATCTACATGTCAACTAATATCTTGGTGATCAATAGTGAGAAATCAAAGATAGTCACTATTGGAGGAAGTATGACACTCTCAACAAAAAAATGTAAATGGCAAATTGGAGGTGAGATACTGGATAATGTCTCAGAGATCCGCTATCTCGGTATCAGGTTTAACATCTCAAGCAGAGAAAAAAAATGGGAAGAAGAATTACAGTCAAAGGTAAAGCTGTTATGCTCACAGGGTAGTATTATAAATGGAAGATTTGGCAAATTTTCGATTGGCCGGTGAGAATGTTTTACTCCCAAAAAGTGTTGCCGTCGTTAACGTATAGAAGCGAGGCAGGTACAAACTTAAGTCATAAAATCTAACCAAAACTTGAAAGTATGTTTTGGAAGACCATACTTAAACTGCCTAAATCTATGCCAATAGTTGCAATAAGAGCAGAACTATGCCTTGAGTCCATGGAAGCAAAGATGAAATGGAACTCTCTATGTCCTCTAAGGAAAATTAGCTAATGAAAACGTGCAGAAGGGAATAGAATATTGGTGAAAAATGGCAAAGGAAAAAGTGCTGAGCTCCTAAATATATGGAAAAAGGAGTTGGGAGAATTGCTGGAATAGTTGGATTCATCTATGAAAGAACTAATTTCGAATCCAAATAAAGTGAAGGAGAAACTACTTAGACTCGACTGGATTACAACAAGAGAAGCAAAATTGGCTCTCAAAAATAGCGTAAATATGGCAAATGAACATCGGAAAAGAAATGAAAAGACTGGATACCTGCACAAATTCCACTCAATTTTCTACAGAGAAAGACTTATGAAAATTAGGCTGGATGTGTATCCAACCAATGAGTATATGAACCAGACTGGTAAAAGAGGGATTGCCAATGGAACCTGTAGAGGATGTCAAAAACCAAATCAAATGGAAACTACAGCTCACTTACTATTAGAATGTAGCGCTGAAGAAAATGCAAGACAACATTTGCTGAAGACATATTTGGACACAGAAGGAGGAACAAGCACCAAGGAATGTTGGGACTATTTCTTGCAGAGACATAACCACTAATTCACATGTCAGGGGATAAACTTCTTAGAAAAGACTCTACAGAATTTTGAAACCAGCGTGGAGTTAGGTGTCAATGACGAAGTTACGATGCAAATGGGGATGTAGTAGTAAAACAACAGTGTTTTTGTGGTTTTGTAGGAGAAATGAGTTTTTAACAAAAGGAATGTGATAAATGTTTTCAAATGTAAAACAAAATGTCACAATAAAAATAAAAATAAAAAAATTAAAATAACAGGGAGCCCTCGATGTGCCTATAATAAAGTGGTGTAGTGTAAAATAGGGACTTCACAAGTACATTGAATTTTGGCCCAATTCTTACAATACATTTTTAGAGTCTTCAGGGTGACTTTATCAAAAATAAAATCTACAATTCCTGTACTTAGTTCCTCCGTGGGTAGTGTTGGGAGCGGGGGAGGAGGTCCCAGGCCCCTGAGTGATTTAGGACAAGGCAATTGTAGAAGGAGATGTTGTATGGGAGCTTGGAAAATGTAGGTGGCAGGGGGTTTGCCCATAGAAGCTGGATTGTAGTGGAACTCTAGTGAATCCTGGTGCTAATATCACACATGTAATGAGACTCCATTTTTGAAGGTAGACGCCATCTTGAAATTGAGACCCAGTGCCATAGCTATGCCAGCACACCTAATCCTGTCTTGCGGGTTTGAAGGGTGTGTGTGGTCTTCAGCTGATAGCATTGGCAGCCTTGCAGAAGGTTAATTTACTGAAGACACATAGTTCTGCCTTTGTGTCTTATCATTATTATATATAACCCAGAAGGAATGTGCTCTGCAAGGCCAAGAGAGGGCCTGAATTTATCTTTGAACAGCCATCCCTCGACAAGGGCTAGTCCAGATCTTTGAGTTATAGCGGCCAGGGACCCTCGAGATCAGGACACAAGTATTTTTATGCATGTATTTATGTATGTATGTATATATTTGTAACACGCTGAAGCGTGCAGGCATTTGAGTACATTGAACGGCCCAAGACCGCTGACCATGAGACTGTAAAGTGGCCAATCAATCAGGAAGATCAGAGAGCAGTGACATGCTGGCCACACCATCGGTTCATGTGATTTTTACTACCAGGTGCCAGGGAAGAAGGTAAAAAATGTAGGCTGCGGGTGGGATAGTTGTGGAAGTGCTAGCGTTTCTTGGATGGAGCAGTGGTTTACACAGTTCTGAGAAGTTATAACCTTGAAAGTACCCGCCTCACTCATGTCCTTGGTACCAGGTGCACCGTAGAGCTATGAAATAATGAATTGTGTAACTAAATTGCCAATTAGTGTCTTTGTACATAATGATGGTAGAAGAAGATACCCACGTGGAAGGAGATGTACAGAATATGCTGGGACCAATCACCTGGCATATCGTATGGAGCAGGCTGTATGTGTATAAGGTCACACCAACCAGCCACATGGATTTACAACCTATGTAAAGTACGTATGGAGCAGGCTGTATGTGTATAAGGTCACACCAACCAGCCACATGGATTTACAACCTATGTAAAGTACGTCTCTTGTGACGTTTATCTTTAAAACCCATTGCTTATGATTTTTTTGTCAGAGCGCTCCCTGGCAGCAGAGTTCTTCGCTGGCACGTACTTGTATTTTTGTGAGATTAACTGTTGTTCTCCATATAAGAGGTGTGCTGGGCCTTTTTCCGTGGTGGGTTGTATTTGTTTTTGGTGTTTGCATCGAGGGTCGAGTAATCATGCCACAAGAAAAAGATCTCTTTAGTCTGTCTGTCTGCCTGGTAGTCAAGTTATGATAATGAAAGTTTAGGAGTTAGAGACTCAACTCTTAAATAGTGTCATGACTTCAGGAAGGATCATTTCAAAATTAGGCCTGATTATAGTCTGGAATGTTAAAACAAATATATTTGGGCTCACTTTGTAAAAAATGCTAATTGCATTCAGGAACGGCAAACATTAGCATTACATGATGTGGCCCCCCATGCAATTCTCAAATTTCATAAAACATTGGGGGTCATTACAAGGTTGTCAGTCCGGAAACAATGGTGCCAGGAAGCTTGCCGGTACTGTTGTTTCCGGACCGGGAAACTACGAGTTCTGCAAGCGGGTGCCTTTCCGCCCACCAGATCCCCTCGCAGCCCTTGATGGATGCACCGGTGCCGGTGCATCCATCCTCCCCATTCCCATTGAGTCCAATGGGACTCAAATGGAAATGGGAGTAATATTTTCTGGCGCCCGGAAATGGGCAATTACCAGGACCTCTAGGGCAGTAATGCCCCAGTAAGTCCCCATTGCTGGGCGCCGGGAAAAAAAATGGCTCCGGCGGCAGCCGTGCCATGTTTACCGGCACGGCTACCGCCAGACTCATAATGAGGCCCATTGTGTAAAACGAAAGAATAAATACATGCTGAATCAGACCCTCTTTGTTTTTTTTCTGACCATTTTGTAAAAAATACAAATGGTGCCTCCAAATGATCCAATGGATTCAAATGGAACTTGCCTGCAAGTACCTGGTACTAAATGCAGACGGATCCAAAGGAATATATTACATCTTTGCCAACATGGCAATCTCATGCTGGTGTAAAATTAAGTGGATTTGAAGGCAGAGTGAAAACCTGGAGGAGAAAATAGATTTCCCCTCCTGCCTCCTAGTCGGCCTGTAAAATGTGTTTATATTGTATAGTAACAGTAACATGCTGTAATGACTGACATAATCCATTTAAGCCACACTTACTGTACTGTGCAATGTACTTTGGCCTATAAAATAAGCCCCATTGAGTCGTAGAAGGATACGAAGATTTGAGCCTGCAGCCAGAACAAAAGCTGCATTTGGAAGCAATTGTCTGAATGTTGGGCATTGCATAGGCTGGATTAGAAGTATAGACAAGAATGTTGTCACAAGAAATAATATGCTCTCTGAGGCCTTTTGGCGATTTAGCGCGTTACAAAAATTAATTCAACTCAAGAGAGCCTTATTGAATTCCATCACTTTTGAATTGTGATGGGAGGAATTCCAGGCAAGGTAGTAAGGTGGGTGGCTAAATGACCTATGTATAAAGCAAAGATGTGAAAGGGGACACCGCTGATGTCTGCAGACATAGACGACCTCTTTATACCTTAAAGAGAGGAAACATTACCTGGTTAATCCTAACTGGGGTCAGGATTCCTGAGCATGCTTTTTGTATCAATGTTATAAATTGCTTAAGGAAACTAATGTGAGTTAGCAGCACCCAAATAAACCCCCACTTTCCAAAGATTTCTCCGGATCTAAAAGTATAGACTAAAGGACTCAGTAGCAAAGTCCAACTAGACAAAAGCAACATTGGTCTGAGAGATCATAGACCTCCCGCCAATAGACTTGTGCTGAACCCGGCCTAACAAGCAGCGGCATCCAAGGTGCTAGTGTATACGCAGCTTCTTGCCCAAAAGACCATCCTCACCAGCACCCTCTGAAACGGGGGCAGTAGCTGTGGCTTTAGCACACCATCTTCCATAGGCAGAGTATTATTATTAGTTCTGTTCAATATTATTATTATTTTTTGCAGCTATGATATTTTTCGAGAATATTTCGTATTTTAATTGTCACTATGGTATTTGTAATTAATTGCTACAGTATTTCACCTTGATTGTTATTATTTCTGATCAACAATAATGTATTTGGTCACTGGTGTGTTTTTCAACCATTACATTTTCTGCCTTGCTTATTATTATTTTTCATCAATATTTTTGGTGCTATGGTAATTGTCATGAATGACTACAATGTTTTCATTCAATGTGGCTATTATTATTTCTGATCAATTCGATTTATTTTTGTCACTGTGATATTTTTCAAAATTGCCACTTTTGTATACACCTTAATCAGTATTATTTCTGAACAATATTATTTTTGGTTATGCAAAAATACTATGGTATTTGTAATGTTTAAGTACACTATTTCAATTCAATTGGATTATTAATATTATTATTACTGATCAGTATGATGCTTCTGCCGCCAACATATGTTTCTTAAATTACTATAATTGTTTGTATTCACCTTGTTTATTAATATTTCTGTTGAATATTATTTTTGTCACAATAGTACTTTCTATGAATTACCACCTTTTATTCACTTGAATATTAATGTCTTATGTCCCTACGTTTTCCCATTAATTATAAAAAATGTTCTATTCAGTATGGTATTTTTGATTAATTGCTACTTTCTTATCTGTGATAAATATTAACTTCTTTGTCACTATTCTATGGATCATAAATTAAATAGTTTTTAACAGTTTTTAACAAATAAAGGGTACATTTTTGGACATGAGTGTTTGTTATGAAAATTCCCAATGGAGGATGACGGGAAAATGAGAAAAATATGCAATGATTGCTACATCAAATTGACAAAGAAGAAAACATATCCTGGCACTGTGAACATGTATGCAAAATGTAAAGGAGTGCCCACACTTTTTTGATGTTGGTGCTGTCAGTAATTGTCCATCTCCGGCTTTCATGCACACTTTTCTCCAGTGAGGTTCAGTAGCTCATTCCGATTTACAGACATAAGCACAATATTTATGCATACATTTAATTAGAATATGAGTAATATTCCTGCACATTTGTGTTTTTCCAACCCAGCCCTAAATACTGCAATACTTGCATGCATACTTATAATCTGTTTTCTCTTCAAAGGAGGTCGACTAATACTGCAGGAGATTCAATTTCCTTAGAGCAACACCATCTGCAAAATGTTTTCAAAAGAACCAAGCTGGAGGGAGCAAGAAAGTGCCCACCTCTCAGAAAATATCAGCGTGGTTTAGCCTAGGAACAATTCAGTCCACTTTTTCAGAAAATAACACCAGCCACAAGCACTTAAAAAGAGCAAGAATATCCAGCTGTAATGCAGGCATGGCAATTCCCTCAGAAGGGGGACGGGAATGTTGGTGCAAGAGTAGAAAAGGCCAAGCACATCTATTTCTCACTATCTTTCCTTTCAGGTGATGGTCAAGATGCCAATGACCCACCTACATATCCTGATGAAAGGAACAAGCAAAATGTGGTGACAGACCGTAATGATTATGATGTTAACAACTCTGATTTTAGTGTGTGCAAGTGTGACAGAGGAGAAAACGAATCACATCACAAATCATATAGCATCTGTGGTGTTCATCAGTGGTATTTACGTGGCAAAGAAAAATTAATTAAGGCAGAATAGGGCAATTGATCCAAGTATGACTAGAAGCACAGTGGCGGCCACAGACAGCATGCTTAAACAGTAGTGGCATAGGACCCTTCGACATATCCTCTTCTGGAACTGCTAGCACTGACACCAACATAGGAAATTATGTCAATGACTTTTCCAGTGTGAAGAAACACGTGTCAAGCGCCTGGGATTTGTTTTTTTTTACCATTGATTAGATTAGAATAACAATCACTTTGGAATCTGCACACTTTTCTGAAAACATGTGTGTTGTGGGGATCCAGGAAAACATAATGGCACTGGGGGATTTTGGAATCATATGGGAAACTATCATCAAGGACAAATGCATACTCATCAAGAAAAGAGCAAAAATGCTAGAGCATCTTCTGAGTCACAGTTCCTAAGGTTGAGGAAGAAGATTATCATGGGAGTGAACAACAAAATTGCCATTGCGTGACACCTGGGAGAAGAAGTAGGAGGAGCACATAATCCTTGAAGGTACCATGTGTGATAGTCATGTGCGTGATTTCTTTAGTAGATAGAAGCAGTGACTCAAATAGCTGATAGATATTATTTAGTGAATGATCAGCACATTTGGACAACGTCTCTGAAGCACCCAAAAAGCCTACAATCAGGAGGAGAGTTGCTGCTTGTGATCTTTTCACATCTGCAGCAGCAAATGTGATGTTTGCACGCAATGTCAGAAGTTCATGTTGTCAACTTAAGGTGCCATCTTGGCCCACGTTCCACGCCCCCAACAGTAGTCACTCTGGAGTCCACACACCACTATGTTACATCCACTATCTCCATAGGAGAAGAATGGGGGATGTAGACATTATCTACTTAAGGTGTACACATGATGTAGTTGAACAGCAGGGAAGAACTTGAACATTTCAGATCTTTATCTCCACCCACCCATCTATTTCTATCTTCCATTTTCCATGTTTTGTACATTGATAATGCACAGACCAGGCACACTGAACCACACCTATGAATAGAAGATATACAATCAGGGGAAAACATGTGCTAGAACAAAACAATCATTAACAAAACATACATTTTTAAGGCTCGACAAAAAAGTAAGATTGAATCTATCATACGGATAGACAGGGGTAGATTATTTCACATTTGTGTGCCGTTAACAGCAAATGTGCAATTGCCACAGTCTTTTAATATGAATTTTGTAATGTCTTGTAAGCAAAGATGTTCAGATCAAATGATCATGTTTGCCTGTGAGAACAAATCTTCTTTTCAAGCTAATTAAGCGACAAACCATGAATTAATTTCAAGAGTAGGCAAAGAATCCTGAAAGCAATCCAGCTCTCAACAGGAATTCAATGTGAAGATTTTCTTGGCAACTTGACAGAATCATGTTTTGCCAAACCACTGCACAGACCACCACTCTAAGGAACACTGCACAATGTCGTTCTGAACCCTTTGGAGACAAGCAAGTTGACAGTCAGAAATGCTGACATAGAGAGCATTAACATATTACAATTGTATAATCCTCTTTTGGTAAAAAGGGGAAGGTCCAGTGTCTCAGTCCCACCTTCAAGAGAGCAGATATAACTACACCGCAATTGCAATAACATATGTTAGTCTGCATGCCATATCAATCCCATATGTTTCACATTGGTGACATATGGTGTGGGAAGGTCAAAAAAGGAAGGGGGAAATGAGCAAGAGGTCAAACCTCTTGAGACTATGTCTGAGCCCAAAGAAGATCAGCTCAGACGAGTCTGGGTTTCATTGGAGACCATTTAGGAGCATCCAGTGCTCTATACTCTCCATCCATGATTTTACACCACTGATAAATCAGAAAATAATGATGATGATGATGATGATGATGATGACATGGGTGATCCTTAAGACAAATATTCTGACCCATAAGAGTCCAAGCAGGAATGTCTATCAGATACATCAATTCACCAAATGTCACACACTTACCAATCACCACGAGGAAACTCCACAGTGCTTCTTCTCTCTTCACGCCACAACTGGGCACTGCAGCATTCCTGATGGCTTCCATGGCACCTCCCTGATGCTCCACATTGTGCGCATCTTCTAGGGCATCAGATGCGGGAGGCCCATGATCATATAACTGGAACATGTAATGCATGATGACGCACAAATCAGGAAGAGAATCTCTGGCTATTTAAACATCTCCAGGCTACGACTTAGTGTTTCTCAGCTGTTTAAGTGAGCACCTTGTCCTGGATTTGGATCTGTGCTCTTTGTCTTTGGCCTTCTAGATTTCGGACATCTGAATATTTGACTATCTTTTGGAAGTTACAACGAACGTTCTTTCATGAACATCTATTGATTCGACTTTTTTTTTTTTTTTACAAAAATGTTTCACCAAAAATAAACGTACAAAAAATATAGAAGGCGAGTGGGGGGAAAGAGCATATCATGTTTTGGGGGGTTGGGAATAGTAAGAAAATGATGGAGGAGGACGGTTTAGGGGGAAACCCCACCAAACCCCCCCCCAAAATATTTCCTTAAAACAAAAAAAAAGCAGACAAAAATAGCTGTTGATGAAATGACATAGAACCCTTTTGGGATACCACTATCGGATTTGGTGATATTTGTATTTAGACACTTGGACCTTTTTGGAACTTGGAATTTGCCTTCTGGAATTGCTTTGGATTTCCCCGTGGCATGGGCGTCCTGGATTCCATCTCCCCTTTCCCAGCCTTTAGCTAAGCACTCATGCCACTCGGGAATAGCTCCTTCAACTGATTGTGCCCTTGTTCTGTCAGGACTTAGTTCCCCCTTTCTTCCTTCTGTCTACCACTTCGACCTAGTCTACCCTCGAGTTTGAGACAGGTATTGGATATTCAGGGGAAGAGGTGTTGATTCTTGTTCCTGGATATTGTTGTGTGCTAATACCCTATCCTTGCTTTTCAGCTACCGAGGACCCAGCAGCACAGTTCTTTGTCATACCTTTTGTCCTATTGATTGGCCAGAGATTACACTTTGCTTTTTCTCTGGATGATCAATACGGAAGAAGACCTCTTAGTTCACCTGAAACATCAGTCGTGACACCAAAATGCAGTGATAGAGAAAGCTACATCACACACCTGTTGACATCACAGGAAGTGATGTCACATGTTCTTTGATCCTGATAACATTACAGGAAGTGAACCAAATAAGGATGAGTGGGCACAGTCAGGGATATGGAAACGTTTTATACTGCTCGATCTCTTGTAGTCATCATTACAGGAAGTGACTCCATGTGGCCTTTGACCTTGAGGACATCACAGGATGTGACATCGCATATGTAAGAGAAAGAACATCTATAAGCTGATGAATGAAAACATAAACAATTCATACGTAACTAAACGTTCACCTATCTTAGTTGCCAGCCAAAATTAAAATGGGTACCTTAATATGTCATGCTTGGGGTTGTGATATAGTGGTACACCCAGCTGAACTAACATAGGCCAAAAGCACTACCCTCTCATGCTAGCTGTAAGCATAGGGTAAATACATCCCCAACATTCCCAGATGTTACTCTTATGTGTCAAGTGTGATTTCCTACATGCAGATGCTGCAAACCCATGATTGCCATAGCCTTACAAGTCAGGTGTAGTTATAACATGTCCGGTTTCTGACATCAAATTCTAAGCCCTGCATGAAAAGCCCCAGTAATTTAGTTGAAGCCCAGTTAATGTCCCTATTCACATTACAGCAACCATTTGGAAGAGAATCTTCATACATCCACTTGCTGTCATCATATGGCAACTGCAGCATCAGATGACCGAGCAAGACCATACAGGTTAATGCTTCAGGAGCATGTATAGTCCTTTTATGTTATGTGCAGTATCATATGCACAGTTTCTGATCTCACCGACAAAGGCACAGCCTCAAATGCCCAAGAAATGCTAATTAATGTCACATGTGGATTGTCTAGTCACGATGGGTCGATTTTCCACCATCAAATAAACCCAAATATTTCATATTCCCCAGGAATAACAGTCAATACATCATATACATTATATCGTCATCACAGCTAATGCCCATCCTAACATGACTAGTTGTTTCTATCATTTAATAAATGCAAACTAAAATGACCCAAAATGACCATTTATTCCTTTGTGGCTGGGGTGGTGCCTTTACGGGCATGGCTGAGCATGTATGGACAACCAATCCAATTTGAGGGAATGTGTTGCTGTCTACAAATTGCTTCAGTCTTTTCTCGGCGAGCAGGAATTCTTGCATATTGAAGGCTAAGGGCTATGCACTTCGCCCTCTGAAACACCTGTGTACGAGTGCGTTACAAATAAAATATCACATCATATCATACCATATGGACGAACATTCGTCACTAGAGAGCAAAATGCATTTTCAGTTGTGTGGACTGAATTATTTATTTAAATGGGCAAAACACGGCTTTGTTCTATTGCTGTGCACAAAACCTACAGATGAAGTGGGCAACACTCAAGACAATTCCGTTTCTACATTTCTGTTTAGTTGTTCAGACTGGTGTTCTTTTTGCAAGAATCTCTTTTCTTGTGTGTTCTATCTTAACTTGATATTGATTGTCTGTTTTCCAATATCCCTCAGTGTTTCCCAAACATTTGTGGTATGGTTCACAATTATAATATTCCATATTTAAACCAGATGTTTTGCTTTGCTAATTACAACTGTCTATTTTACTCTCTTAGCTAGCCTTTGTCATGTCTTAAAGGGTTGAAGACTAATGAGTGATTGGGTGCATATGGTGGTGTGGAGAAAATGGGTGTTCAGAGGGGGAGAGACAATTGTACCGACCAGGATCTGATCTGTGAACTCAGTGACATGTGCAGATCACCCCACTCTTGTTTGGCATTGACCAGGTTCTATTTTTAGAAATCAACATCGCAGCATGTGGTCCTAGTCATTAACGAGTGTGTGCAAGAAAATGTTTGAAAATGGTCTGCGTCCTGCCTAAGGAGACACCCCACAATGTTCAGGAGCATTTATTTTGTGGTTTATCCTGAGTATTGATTGCACATGGATCTTGAATGGATGGTGATGAACCATTTATATCATCAAATGTATGTGATAATATAATCACATAGAAAAACCCTAGAGCTAGGAGCACTTGTTTCCTTATCATCTGGCCTAGTGGAACAAATTAGATTTACCTTTGAAAAAACAAAACACTGAGTCCTCCGTAGTGACATTTGAAATTGTGGTCTGCTAGTTACACGCAGGTGGTAGTCAATGGATCCATGTGTTGATGTTAAGGCTACAGCTGCTATCGTGTTGCCCTTTCTTCCCTCAGCTTTAATGGGTGATGACTAAGCACAAGCTGTATTTTGGAAGTGGGTCTTGGTTGGTCCTTAATGTAGCGTTGTGCCCTTCTGAACAACACGTGATGGGTGGGGGAGCACGCCCCATACTATGTGAGGAAGGGAAGGAGGAAGATTAAATAAAACGTGCAGGCTCGCTGAAAGGGGGTCAGTGCGAGTATAACCTTCAACACGAGTGCCTGTGTGCTCTGTTTAAAGGTTTGTTGCCAGGCCGCTGAGCCCTACTGGTACTGGTGGGTCTTAATGATAAGAATATCACACTTAAGGACCTGAATTTTGCTTATTTACTCATACCACACTTGACCTGCACAGCCACCAGATGAGTTGCTAAAAAAGGCTCTGGTACCTGGATTTTGAAGGATAAGTAGCTTTTTCATGGCAACTGCACAATCTTTGTAAAGGTGGGCTTTTGGACGTTGTAAATTGATAAAATAAGTATGCTTGTCTGTGGCCGGTTCCTGTACACATGTGTATAAGCAGGATTAGCTGATTGTCGAAAGCTCAAGTTTTGTGCTGCCTTGCTCAGTTTTTCTGATGTACACATCTTAATTGTGTACCACATGAATTTTCCCTACTGCTGTGTGACTGAGCAGCAGGTGGGTCCCATTGGTTGCTGTAGCAACCTAAGCTTTTCATTAAGCATTCGGGTTGCTAATGCTTGCTCTCAGAAGCCTAATGGCCGTAGTGTGGGTGGTCCTTAGATTTTCTGCTCGTTTGATATTGCAATCCAGCATTAAACTAATAGTTTTTGTAAAGTCTTTCATTGCTACGTTTATTAATACTTGAATCAAAGCAGTAATGAAGGGAATCCCCTTTCTGGCCCTGTTCATGAATAGCCTCCCAAATGACCAATGCGTGGAAATAAGAGCCATGGTGGTTGCATACATTGACTACTATAACCTACTTTATATAGGAGTCCTAAAATAAATAACTTCTCAGAAATCACCAAGTAATTCAAAATCAGTAATTCAACATGTGCCTGAACCTCTAGAATCATAATAATGTGAAACTGATTTGGAAAACACTCCAAATGGTACCCCGTGGAGTACTTTTAAGGTTCCTACACGATTATGTCGAACCAGTAAACTTTTGTTTTTTAATTAGGGGTCCCTGATACCCACCTACCCCAGCCCCTAGCCCACCATCCCCCACAGTACCCTACCACCACACACAGAGACACAAACACATGAAAACATACAAAATGGAATACATATTTGACTTACAAGAGTCAAACTAGAAGACCACACACGATCTGTAGGTGGAGTAATCACTGCAAATGCTTTCACGCCTGTGCACCATGACCAAGGTGTTCGGTGGAAAAGGAATGACATTGCCTTCAGACACTTTCTGGTCACCATCGGCCAAGTTAATCTGTTTCTTAATTGCTACCAGCCTATCTGATTGGACTAAATTGTAACCGGCACCTCCTTGTGCTGCTTCTAGCCTGCCCCTCTACACTCCTACTGTCCTCACCTTGTCCGTGCCTATCCCACTTTCCATCAGCCCCACCCTTTTTGTCTCCAGGCCCCCTCCCTCCGCTTCACAAATGGACCCCACTCCCACTGCCTTTCTCTCAAGCAGCACCCTAGTTGCTTTTCTCTACCCCCTCCTACCTTCTGTCTCCCTTCTCTCCCTCTGCCCCGACCCTTCTCTCCCTCTGCCCCGTCCCTTCTCTACCCTGCATACTCCTCTCCCTCTGCCCCCTCTTCCTCTTCCCCTTCTACTCCCTCAGGTATCCCCCAAATAACACGCTAGTTTTTAATTTCTCTCACACAATACCCTCTAACCTAATCTACCCTGTTTATCTTCCCTTAGCTACTCCTCCCGCCACCCTCTCCCCACCTGCCTCTTGCCCATTGTTCCCCATATTGATCTCTCTGGACCTCTGGAATTCGCAGTCAGTCTGTACGGAGTAGCTCCTCACTGACCTTTTCAAATATCATCACCACACACTCTTGGTTATCGTAATCTAAATCTGTATCACTCCCTACAGCAACCTATGGCTGCTCTCCACATGGACTTGACCACCTTTTCTTACTCCAAAATATCAACAAGTGGTGATGTATGCCTAATGATTAGCAGTGACCCCTTTGCCCCACCCAAACCTAGCACCTGCCACCAATAGTCTCACTCTTCAATTGGTCCCTCTCAGCTGGCGTCTTCCCTGCCTGTTACAAAAGATCCAATCTTTCCCATACTCACAACGCCCTCTACTCACTTCAACCATTCTTCATTCTGCAGACCTTTATTATGCTAAAATCCTCAGGTTGTCTTTTTCCATTTGTTCAACTATCTCGAAGTTTACTTGCGTGAAGATACCCCCTCCTATCTGGCTTCTGAAGTAATATGCCACCAAAACGTCTCTCACCCCCCTCCCACCTTTTAACCTCTGCTTACTACTCTTAACTTCTTTATCTCTCTAAAGCCTTTGACACAGACCATCCCTCTCTCCCTACAAATTCTCCCCTCCCTTCATGGACACTGTTTTTGATTGGGTGACCTTCTGCTCTCTTATCACTCATTCTCTCTTTGAACTCCACCTCCTCCTCCTCAGGACCCATTCTGTAGGGTGTCGCCCTAGGATACGCCCTCTCCCTCGGGTGATATGTGCAGAGGCTAAAGAGGAGTGGACCTACTCTGCTCTTTCTTTTTGACTTTCACTACCACCTCTTTGTAAGTGAGGGCCAGATCATTGTGTCTTTCCTTTCTTCATCCTTGCTACCTCATAACAACTAATCAAGTGCCTCCCCGCTATTACAAAGGATGGCTCCATTCTGGCTTATTTGTTAAATTCCTTTAAGACATAAGACATCCTCCTCCATTCCTTCTGTGCTAATCTTACTCTCCCATCGAAATCCACCTTGGCACCTCACTCCATCACCCAGGATTTGCAACATGGAGGTTCTATGACACTGACCCAGGACTACAAGAGTTTATTATAGGAGCATGGGGCAGGAATAGCTTTCTCAATTAAAGATATGTTATTGGATGTGTCTTAATGACACAAAAACTGAATTGATGATCTTTGGTTCAAATCGTCAGTTAGCCAAATTTAGAGGGGAATATAAATCCTTTCAGATTAAGGACGCTAAGATTCAAGTTTCCTCCCAAGTCAAAACCCTGGGTATCATGGTCAACTCAGTGGTTAACTCTGAGGCGCAGACTTATTACCTTCAAAATAACACGGCCTACTACCTCAGGCTCATCAAAGCCATTAAGCATTTTCTGAACGAAAGAAATCTAGCCATACTAGCCAGAGCCATCATCCTGTCAAGGCTAGACTATGGGAATGCGTTATTGATAGGGGCCACTGTCAAGGACGTGGCTAGATGCCAAGTTATTCAAAATGATGTTGTACAGCTAGTTAAAAACCTGAAAAGAAGGGACCATGTAATGAGCCAAAGAGTATCCCTTCATTGGCTCAGAGTTGAGGAGCGGATAAAATTTAAAACTCTCACTCAGGTGCACAAGTGCCTATATGACAAAGCCCCAGGCTATCTAAAGAAAAGCATAGTCCCCTACGCTCCTCACAGACGGCTGCGATCGGAAGGTAAGGGCCTTCTGGTCATTCCCAAATTCAGACTGAAATCCGGGCTGGGCAGGTCCTTTGTGGTCTTGGCACCACAACAGTGGAACAACCTGCCGGAGGCTCTGAGAACAGAAAACAATCATTTGGTGTTTAGGAAACGTCTTAAAACACACATTGTTCAATAAGAAATGTACTCTTTTCATGCTAGCACTGGGTTAGGAATGGGTGAGGCCCTGTCTCCCACTATATTTGTTCATATTGTCCAAGCGCCCTGATGCCTGCGGGCTACCGGCGCTATATAAACAGAAATACATACATACATACATACATACATACATACATACATACATACATATGCCCCCGATTCACCCACCACTGAGCTCAAATGTATCTTTATCCTCATGAATAACTGGACTCCTGCTACATCCTGCCCCTTGGTCTTCGCCACTACTCATATTTGCCCCTAAACAAAATATCTCTGCATCAGTACATGCACCCTTTAACCTACATAAATCCTCCCACACCGTCATACCGCATAACCCTGGGTGCTTCACCATTCAAAATTGCTCAAGGTTCCTACTGCTTTTCCTCCAATGGATCCATGGACTTGCTTCCCATTGCCTTGCTGAATACACATATTTACTCTACCCACAATTGTCCTCTCACCCCATCATTCCACTCTTCCATGCCCTCCATGCTGTCTCCAACTCCTCTCTCCTTGCCCCCTTCACTGGAATGGTCTTCTTAGTCAGCAAAAACAACCCATCAGTTTAAGAAGCCCTGACTTACGCTCCACTTGCTAGGCTACGAAGGTACGCATCCTACATCCTATTTCCTCCTTCCCACCTCACTGAGTCACATTTCTTCAGTCACCTTTTGCTGACAATATCCAGTATGATTGAAAGTATGTACATTGGTCCCCGATCTCAACACTGTACCCCCCCTCCCTCCCCCCGCATCACCTAGCACACTCTAACACAGACATTTTATATGGTAAATGCTCCCGGCCCAGGGAATATTGGTCATTTGTGTATCCTGCATACATCATTTCTGTTAGAAATGACACCAACGTAGATTATGTACAAATTGTTAATGCACCATACACATACCTTGTGGTTGATCGTAGCAGTTGTCGAAGTGCTTTACGTTAAACAATCATTGAAACACCTCAAAAATGAAGGCTGTGCAATGGCTGCACAAGGGCCCAGGTGTTTAAAATTCTTCCATTCCAACCCAAGAGCAAGACCCCCAACCAAATGGGATTCAGAAATCTCCCAAAACTAAACTATTCACCTTAGCTTTCGATTGAGGCTTACCATGTCACCAGCAGCAACTAGCGACGAGGACCTCCCCAAACCCCTCCGTGCCTGGCCCACTTTCAGTTACATTCCAACTACATGTGAACTGTTTGCTTTAATTGTTAAAATTTGCGTATCAAAATGACCATACAGTGAAGTGTGGGACTCGAAAAGCATTATGTAAAAATCATCTGCTCCAGAAAATGTGTAGAGATTGTCTGATCCGGTTTTCCATATATTATTAATCTGCCTGCATACCTTTTTGTATACGCTGGGAAAAAGTTTACTAAGTTTTGGCTTGTGGCACTTTCTAAATTTTTTGTGACTTCTTGCACAGAGTACATTTCCACAAGAATGTTCAGTGCGGTGGAGCCATGTTATATGGATGTGAAAGCTTCCATTCAGGGACTAAGTGCAAATTAAGTTTATGATTGTGTTTTGCACATGTCTGCAGTATAAAATGCTCACATTTCAGGCTAAACGAACACTGCTGTGAAACGCCAATTGGTGTTTCTGTCTGATGACGGGCTGCAGTGTCAATAAACTACTGAATATTTGCCAATGAGGACCACACACATACACACGGTGAATGTGTTTTGGGAGTTGGCTACTAGTTTGTGGAAGATACAGGATGAGAGCAAGGGGCTGCTAGCACACACTGCTCTTCAAACTTTCCCTCAGCACACGGGTGTGCCCCCAGGTGCCGCTAGGAGCACCACACAATGAAGCACTAAATTGCTCATGTTTTATCTTCACAAATTAATGGTTGAACTGAAATCACAAAGTCCATCTAATGGTCATTGTTGTTTTATGGAGTCCTCCATTAACAAAGCACATTTTCTTTTTGTAAATAATTACCTCAGTGAACAGCTGGTAAATGTTTGAAGATACAGATTAATTCGGACAAAATTAAGGAATTTAATGGAAAAATAGGGGTGCACACCCTGGAAAGTCTGCGATTACTCAAAGTATCCAATGTCGAAAACCAAACACAACTTTGTCTTAGTCAGGAGTCAAGTCCTAAAAAAAAAGTGGGGACACACATTAACATACCAATTGAATGTGGTGTCACCAGAAACTAGCATATCAAGGTGCCCTCTGAAAAAAGTGGGGGGACTCTGTCCTCGCACGTGTACCCTCGATTTGAGCACTGGTCTCACCCTGATGCGCTTATATGGAAGCGTTTGCACAGGATAAACTATTAGGACTGGGTCCTTGTTACTTTAATAAAACCATATATTTCAATTTCTTTATGAAACTAGAGCTGGGAATCAATATGTTACTTCACATGGAACCACACTGGCTGAGACATGAGAAAATGTTTTTGAGAAAAATGAGAACTTTGTAACGAAATTACAGAATTCTTCTTAATTTGAAGTTAATCAGATTACATCAACACAATTCCTGATATTTTCTTGTTGGGGGAGGTTGCTTATAGTGCAGAGGTTTTCCGAAACCCTCAATGAAATAAACAGCAAGGTGCAAGCTTAGCAAGTGGCTGTGACATTTGATCAGGGTCAAAGAAAATATGCATTGATTAATTTGAGGAAACTACGACTCCAACGGTAACCATCTAGGCTAGTTTATCAAAGCGTTGCTCTTGTGCCAAAAATTGGAGCAAACGTATTTGTCGACAAATTTAGCTTTTTAGATAATACGGAATGGAACAAACAGGTTTAGCTGTAATCAGTATTATCAACACATGTTTTCACCGTGGCAAAAATTAAGCAGGTTGTTTTATTAGCTATGTTTGCTGCACAGCACGAAGAGAAATGCAGTCAACACCTTTTTGCTTTTTGCTATGCAACACACCTTGTACGAAAAACAGTCTGATTCATTTTTGGTCTCATGCAAACATTTGTTGGATATGATAGGATATAATATGATATGATATGGCATTTATAACGTGCCTATGCACAAGTGTTTCACGGCGCAACGAGGCAAGGGAGGGGGAACAGAGGGAAGAAAGCGACAACGATCTTACTAGGCCAGGTGACATTAAGATCATGCATGTGCAGGGGAGGGGAGAAGCAGAAAAGTGTGAGGGATAGGGGGAGGGGACAGTGCAGTACATAGGATAACAGTAACAATAAATAAAGACCATAAATAAAAAGTGCGGCCAGCTGGTAGCAAGTGCAAGGGGAAGTGCAGACATCAGGTGTCAAGTGCTGGAAGGGGACTGTAGTGATACAAAAACAGTCCCCAAATGCAAGGGTTGCCAGGGAGGCAGTGCAGGTGTGAAGCTGGCAGGGAGGGGACCTGGGCCTGGGATAATATGGATTGTGACAAAACCGGTTTACTCCATTTTGAATTATCAAAGCATTTTCAAACTTTTTTGCACTGGTGCAAATATTAGCTAATCTGGCCCCTGGAGCAGAATTTGGCTGACCGAAGGAACAATAATTTAACTTTATCAATGTACCAACCAGTGGTTTTGTGCTTTACATATAACAATGTCCAACAATTTGTGATAGATATTATTTTGCTACCATTTTGTAAAAGGAATTTGTGTGACTGTAGATTTTCGTGAATAACACAGGGGTAAACATATAAAGTGGCTACAGGCACAGTCACTTCCCTCTTTACTTCTCCACATTCTGCTCACCATTTCTTACTCGCCAGCGTTAATTATCGCTAGGTAATAGCTAGAGTAGAGTTCCAACTGAGGCCTGTATCCTCTGTCTCCAACGAATGGAATCTCCAAAGGATACACTTTCAAATGTATTGCACTGTACGAGTTTCATATACTAAAGTGGATGCAAAGTGTAGAGTATAGCAGGGAGAAAGCCAGAAGGAATGGCGAAACAAATAGGCACCAATTGGTTGTTGTTGGCTATTTGTGACACATCGCCACACAACTGTATGTTGGAAACAGCACTCCAAGAGTACTGTCAAGAAATAAACCACAATTGTATGGTCTAATATAAAACATTGTTCACTGAATCATTCTTGAATACTGAGCGCACAGTGTTTGGGTACACACTTGTCATTTTAACTTTAGGCTGATAGGGTGTTTCAGTCTTCCACCCACTTGTTGCAGACAGTACACATCGAAACAAATTGATAGTATTTCAGAATAATTGGGGCTGGCGCTGCAAATCCTTAACACCACCGTCAAGCTTATCCAAGTGTATACATTAAAAACAGCAAGATGCAGTTTATTGAGGTTGAATCGCCAACTAAGGGTAGCTTCTTATAATATGAGCCAACAATTATCTGTGCTTCACAAAATGTAGGAGTATCTGAAAAGAAATTAATTTAACAAAACATTTTAAAAATATATATATTTTCCCATGCAGGAAAACATTTGTTTTTGCAATTAATATGTATATATTTGAACATGCGTTGGTGCGTGTGAAAGTGCTGTAAAATCTGCCCTCAAGTGTGACACGAGACAGTTATCAGAGCTCTTCCAGGGCTACACATCTGTCCTACCACTTGCTATGGCTGATAAATGTCAGCATTTGTGAACATTTGTGAACATTTGTAGGAGTCGAAATACTGGTGTGTGGTGGGCCATGTAATCTACAGAATAATTGTTCTTGCTTTACAATCTTCTTGGTGCTTAATGTTAGTTTTTCTACTTTTTACTTACAGTTATTTTCTTCTTCTTTCTCACTAGCTTGTGAGCTAGCTCTTTTTGGCTCTTTTTGGCTCTTTTTGGCTGGTGGCTGCCTTCTTCTGTTTTCCTGCAACAAGACAGATAGAACGTTTCCCCTATGGATGGGTGAGGGGTGAACTGAGGACAGTCTCTAGCAAAATGGCCAGTCTGGAATGTGCTGCCAGTTGACTTCTGTTGAAGGCCTGATGTTGGGGTAGGCCAAGATAGACTGTCTACTCTGTGCAGGCCATCTAGACCTACTATAGCCCACACGAGGGCTAAGAAAACATCCTGGTCATCCTATAAGTATACTGTAACTCATGGTCCCTAAAGTTAAGCAAAACAAAAACCAAAGAAATATTCCAAAAGAGTCAGAACAGCAGTAAACATATTTATCTCAAAGGTGAAACCCCAGAACACATCACCACCTGCACAACCTAGGGGTAACATTCAGCACCTCAGGAACCTTTACTCAAAAAAGCACCAAGGGAATATTTATGATGCTATTAAATCCAAATGGGGTCATAGAAATCAATTTGTAAAAATCTGGCTAGCACTATTTGACTGCATAGTTAAACCAATCCTGCTACATGGAAGTATGTGGATCCACCCAAAATCAAGATCTCACTAAATGGACCGAATTCACCCACTGCAAGTGTGCTCCTAGTAGCCTGTAAACCGATACTCAGTCCAAAGAAGTGTTGCTCAATAACGATGGAGAGCATAAGCAGGAAGAGTCCCACTAAAACTCGAGATACCAAGTCACACAAACGTCTTGAACCACACAACCAAAGTGATGTAAGGGCCTAGCACTATTAAAAAAAATGGTATATCAACTAGAGAAGAAACCGAGCAGGACTAATGCTGGAAAGGAAAACGTATACCCCAATGCAAACAAATGAAGAACAGTGCTTGATGCACGGGGCACATCAACCTAGAAAACAGAGCAAGGCGAAATGCTACAAATGACTGAAGCAAGAATGCCACCGCGCCCACTATTTGACAGTGGCAAATACTAAACCTTCAAAACGTATAACCAAATACGGCACAAGTAACCATACCCAAAGACTAGAGATCGACAGGCAGGCGTAAACAGCCCCGGAAGACTGAAAGCAACAGAATATCGAAACAATGCAATTTGAACCATATTGATGATGAAACTCATTTCTTCAATCACTGCACCAAATATGAAGGTATCAGAAGCGGCTACATTAGAGACCTAAGAGCAATGAGACTTCCGAAAGGATGGAGAAGAGTCAAATGATATTGGGTGAGGACTGAAACAGCTGAAACGACAGCAGAGTACCTGCCTGCATGTTGCAAGCTAAGACTAAAGACATGCAAACAAACTGTACAGATCATCTACAACAGACCTATGTACATGTATAGCAAGAAAGATGGACTATGGATGTAGCACCTAGCTTTGGCAAGACTTGTTCTGTTAGTCATGCCAATGAAACATTATTGGGTTGGGGTTAGTGTTATTTTTTAGACTAGTTTGAAATGATTCAAGGGTAGGTTCTTTGGATAGTGCACCAACCGACAGGACACTGTTCTAAACAATAGCTAGCAGATTGGCTAATTTTCACATGGAAGGTCCAGTATTACCTTAAATGCCAGAACGCCCTTACTGCACACACTATCTTCTACTAATAACTGAAGTTTTCACTGTTATCCTCGGCTTTCTCTCTATTGCAATTCAAAGCCTGCAATGTATTCGTGTGTTTATTAGAATTGTAGTTCAGCACTGGCCCTTACAAGGTTCAATGGTTGAAAAAGGCGGGAAGTGAAACAGAAGTTACCACACGCTTTCCGGGTAAGGATAGAAATAGTAGGATAACCAAGTGGTAGAAGGGCAGATGGAGGGGAGAGTTTAGGCGTGTCGAATAGGTATGTTTTGAAAGTCTCTGTATTGTTTGTGATTCTAGAATTAGCATTCGTTTGGAAATCTAGGAACAAAACCTACACTGTACACTTGAAGAATGAGTCTTGAAACATGGTGTGAATTTAAAGGTGTTCCTCTATTTGGGCCGTTGCACTTTCCAGCTTCTGAAGAGCAACGTTTTGCTCAGCCTTGATGCTGACCAGTTTGAAAAGTCTTCAGAAACTTGGTCTTACGGCCAGTGTTCCCTGTGAACCCTGGGAATTTCTAAGTGTTTCATCTGCACTTTGGGAAGCGTGTGCGGTTTGATGGAATTGTGCTTTTGGAAGACAATCTGATTGCTGAATAGGTATACTGGCTTTTGAACTTCGCCATCCACGCCTTGTTTAGGCAAATGGAGCAGTGCGGCCTGAATGTGGCGACATATTATCTCATTTCTACTGTGGTAAACTCCTGCACTTAAAGTCTATGTTTAGTTGCTTGTATGGAAAATGTTCCATGATGGGTAATGCTTTGTATAGGTTGTATATGTTACTAACTGAATACAAGTCATGCAGGAATATCTTCGAGTTTAGTCCACTCTGCGTGTTAAAGTTACAGGATTTGATACGCCCTGCAAGTAACAATGTGTGTATCTCTACCATATGTATGTAAAGTACCACCAAGATTATATTATAATGTAATTGCAGGTCACTGAGGAGTTTTGGAACTAAATAGAGGAACAAAGGCGAATGCAAAACTCCTTTACAAAGTCCCTGAACTTGAAGATGACGTGTAATATCTTTTTTTATTTACAACACTATCATCCCCTTTAATACTTGTTCTCTCGCTTGCTCTGTGCAGGAGTTCTCTTCATCAGGAATGAAGGTTTGAAGGTACAAGCTGGTAAAGAGGTGTGGGGTCGCTTGGCCCCTCCCTTCTCCACATACGCAGAAAGTGCCGTTACTTGCTCGCCAAGTGGCTGTTGTCGCTGGCTAGTGGCGAGTGCACATTTTAAGGCCTGCGTCAACTTCTTTGTTAGATATAACCAATGTAGAATGCCTTCATATAAAAAAGCAGAGATTCAGTCTGTACTGTGTTGTGAAACTATTTTAAGCCGTCCAAAACACTGCATTAAAATCATTTAACGATTGCAAATGAATGACCAGCATTGAACAAAATGAAAATGCTACCCTATAAAGTCTGTATCAGTTTATGGCTGTAAAGGCTTTGACAACTAATTACGAACACCTAAGTCCTCTAAAATGTATGACAGGAATTGTGCAAGACTAAGGGCCTGATTTACAAAAGCGTTTTACAATGGCCCGATCCCATTGGAAAATGCTTTGAAAATCAGGCCCTAAGTGCTGGCAGGGTGGCTTGTTACTGCTGTGAGCACTCACCTGACTTCTCATTGCACTACAAATAAGAGGGTGTTTTATTTTAACATATATGGATTGCCCAAGCAGTATTAAGCATTGCATGTGGATGTGAAATGAGCAAACATCTAGACGCAAATTATAGTAAATGCAGGGCTGTGTACGAGTTGTAACTTTTAGCGCGACTTGTACAAATGTAAACTTTAACATTGCGGTGTCTTAGCACACTTAACATTTTGGAAAATCTAATGCTCCCTTACATGATCGCTAATGATTGTCCCGGGAGGATAGCCCGGAGGCAACTGCTTGCCTTGGAAGCAAGACAATGTCTAGCAACACAGGGTTTTTTTGTTGTTGCATTTTTGTATTTTTAACGCACTCACACACAGAGGGGCCGACATATGAATTTCCCGGGGGGTGGGGTGCCCAAATATAGGAAGTGACATCACCGGCAGTTATATGACCGCATTTGCACGTAGTCGCCAACTTGGTGCAAAGGGTAGGGGGGGTGCAGAACAGTGGAAACATTGGCTAGCATGTCCTGCATATACTAAAGTCAAGTAAGAATGAGTTGTAAGCCTTCCAGTTTCATTCCAGTGTGTCATCACTGCCTCTACTCCACCCCTCTATAATCATCCAGGGTGTAGTAGCCCTCAAAAGGCAGAGCAACACAACTAGGATGGGAGAACGAAATGCTTGCTAAACATAAGGTACAGCTGCAAGGTGGAGTACCAACACCAAAAAAAAAAAATCCCAATTTAAGGGAAAACAAGAAGTAAAGACTGTATAGGACAGTATTCTTGTAGGTCTTGACACCCAAAACTTAAATAGTTGTTCGAAGTAAAGCGTGGAAAAAGGTGGCCATGCTCAAATTGCAGAGTGAGTTAAAATCCCGGCTTCGCTGTTTAGTGTGTGATGCTGGGCAAATAATGTAATCTCACCCTGACTGCAACTGCAAAAATGGGAGTGCTTATAAGTGATTATGTTTACAACCTTACAATAGGACAGCTTTAATAAGTGTAGGGACACATTGGTGTATCCTTGTGCTCCTCTGCTCGTGGCCCCAATACTGTCACATAGAATTGCATTATTGCTGCACTGGCCCTACCCGTCTCGTATCACTTAATTTGAAAAGCAGACATATAGTCTCACCAGCCAGTCAGTGCACCAGAGATTCTAGTATAGTGGACTAACCGCGGTAGGACCAACATTACATTTTCTCCCCTGTTGCTCCCAGCCACTGAAGTTGCTTGGGCCGTCCAGAGTACTGCCCCCCACTCTGCAATGTCCTGTTATGCTATGATATTGAGTTTTTCATTGCACACCATCTGCCATTTCCACACTTTCCAGGACCTTCAGGCTGCACACTGATTTTCTATTGCGATACGCTACAACATAATGATTGCTGACCAAAGATTTGAACAAAAAGAAAGATGGTGTTGAAGTGTTGCCAGCCTGTGGCTCCACCATGCATATCTTCTAAGCAGAGACAGTGGCCCCTTGAATACTTTCAACAGCAGGCCTGTATAGTTTAAAACCTCATTATCTTGCCATGTGGATGCAAATTGGGAGGATAGCTCTGGGGCAACACGCTCACCTTGGAAGCAAGACGATGCACATCAGCACAGGTTAGATCCCTGGGTCTGTGCTTTGCACACACATGAATGTCCCCTCCTGCGCTGGCTTTTTCTCCCACCCCCCCACCCTTTTAAAAGAAAAAGAAAACAATTTTTTCAATTTCAGGCCACAGTCTCGTGCCCCACAGTTTCAATACCTCTGCGTTAGACAGTACACAGCCATGAAGATTGCTTTGCGGTGGGCTACTCAACAACAATGCCCAAATACTGTGCAATATGTAATCAATATCGTCTGTAACTTATCATATGAATGGCTACTTCAGGAACAGCATTGGAAGCTGAGGTGAACTGTTCTTGTCTGCTGGTATAGTCCTGCCACATCTCAAAGTCATTCCTGTATTTAGACCAGCTGTCTCACAATGCTCTTTTTTATACTGTGTTGAGCCAATCTGTTGAAAAATGCTGCGGCAAAGTCACATTCCATATTTGTATTTATATGTATTTGTATTTATTTAGTTTATATAGCGCTTTACACCAAAGTATATCCCCCCTACGGGACACAGATGGGCTCTGGCGGCCAGGCATGCCCACCAGCTGTGTAAAGAGCGACCTGGAGTTGGCAACTAGAGATGGTAGTGAGAGACTTCCAGAGCCCCGGCCTGTGGATGGCTGCTGCACAGCCTTTGTTTAGCTTTGGCAAGAGTATTATGTCTGGGCCATGTGACAAACTCACAGGTTTTTTAGTCCTGACGTCGGGGATGGGGTGACAATGGGGGGCAGTGACCACCACTATCTCTGTGATGTACGTATACAGACAAGAAGCAAGCCGGTGCTGCATCTCTGAGACTGCATATAAGACTAGCGGATCCTTAAAGGACCTGTTTGGCCCCTTAGGTAAACCCTGGCACCATTTTAAATAATCCCACCTTGAAACATTTAGTCCAGGTTTCTTTTGTTTATTTTGAACAAATCATTCAATCTGTTTGAAAAAAACACTATTGCACATTTCAACCAAAATTGATAATTTGGAGGGAGTTTAGCTATTGTTTTTTCCATTGTTTGCATTGCCAGGAGTGTTCAGTGGAGCAGTCACTCTACAATAGTCTCACTGATCTGCTACCCACCTATGGCAACTTCTGCACTCGGAGAGATGGTGTTGCATAATCCCAGCCACGCTTTGCTTTACGAGGTCTCTTTGTGGCCAGAGAAAGACACAGTGTGGATGGAACAAAGGGCCATCCATACTGCGTCTCTTCTCTCCGGCCGGGGGACGGGGGGGCGCTCAGTCCTGACTTCATTCTGCCGGCGGGTGCCCGGCCCCGGAGCACTCGCATACTCGGCGCCCCTGCTCACCCAGCCTGCGAGCATCGTGGCGCTGTTACAGGAATTGGTTGGTTTTTTGTTGCATGATTGTTTTTTGTCTTGGTTGCGTATTTATAATGCACTTAAATACCAAGAGGTTTTTAAGCACGGACTGAACCTGTGTTGCTTCGTGTGGTCTTGCTTCCAAGGAGAGCATGTTGCCGCTGAGCTATCCTCCCGGGACTTCAATCCCTGGGTTCGCGCTTAGAAACCTTCAGGTATTAAGCACTTTAGAAATATCCAATCATATTGTCATAAGAAGTCCACAAGTGAGTAGTTATCAATTAATCTCGAATTCCTCTGAAAAGCAGCACATCAAATATGTTAAGACCTTTATTGTGCGCCTCCACACCTGGGACTAGACGTCACTGAATGTGGTGGAGAAAGTTATATTGAGATCAGCTGAACTGGTGAGCTAGAGAGAGCTGACAGACAGAAGGGTGAACAGTGTTTCGGAATTACAGGTTGCATCTAACTTCCTAGTTTAAAGCACTAAGTTTCTGTGCATTTGCACAGTGTTCTAAAGCAACACGTCCTACTTTCCACATAGGGGTTCTTTAAGGTGCGTGTTTGAACAACAGCCTACTAGCGAAAGCCCCACCCACACATCGCAGAAGCTTAGAAAGCACAGTTTTACTCCCTGGACTAATTTTCAGTCAATCACTGTACCCCAGTACACCTCCCACGCGCTCTTCATCGTTGCATTGTTTGAAAAAGATGCCATCCTGAAAATGCAGATCTAGTTTTGAAATGTATATCTATGCACTATTGCATTCCAGAGGGACTGGATCTCCACCTTCTGATGTGATCTCGGGGGATGACGGGAGGACTAATTGGGTTTCAAAGGAGAGATGCTAACTCGTGGTGGGGGTCGGATGAGTGTTTACTGCCTTTCTTTGCCAGCCATTTCTTTCAGCATTCACGATAAGTGCCACTTTACTTGCCTCTCCATTTCAATTAGGCCTCATCTTAATATCGGGATAATCTCCCTCCTTCAATGTGTTAAACAGAGAGCATTTCTTTAGTGTTTCTTTTGTCAAGACTGGTTATGAGCTGGGACACTCCCTATCACTCTCCTTTCACGCGACACAAACATCCCTAGCGCAATCATTAAACATCTCAACAATCTATTGCCATAGTGTAGCCTCTGCTTTTCTGGCCCTGGTCTAGGGCAAGGGTATACACTTCCCTCTCCCAGTCCAGGAACAGAACCCAATGGGAACCAACCACCCCCACCCGCAGAGCAGCTGGACGGGAAGGGGCTCTCTGCAACTAAAATGAGTGTAAAGACTGGATCTGGGCAATGCCATGAGTCCTTACCTTCTCCATTCACCAAGGTGGATTTTTCGGGATGCCAAAGGGGGCCCCTCCCTATTTAAAAAAAACAGAAAAACACAACACTGTAACTGTATTAACATTCCTTACTCTGAAATCGTCATGCCGATTCCTCTCGAGTGATTTCCCAGTGAGGGAGCTTCCCCGTTAACCCACCTCCCTTAGAGGGTCAAAGGTAGACCCTTAGGTTTGAAGTGGCGCAACAAATCCCTATTTCCGTCCAGGCACCACCAACTGTGGGGATATGCCAAAAGATAACTCAATGGGTGGTTTTGTCCCCCATGCAGCCTTTAGAAGGCTGCTGCTAAGCATTTTTCTCTCATGCCAGGGAGCACGACAAAAGCCTATCCATCCCCAAGCCTTACCTAAACTCCTACCCAATTTTACCCCCTGATTACTTACATATATAATCCACTCCATAACTATAACTAACATATAATCTCTAACATACCCACACAAATGATTATACATTTAAATTCATTACACATAATGACAAATATATTGTATATTACATTCGGATGAATGCTCTTTCCAGTACCTCTTTTGTGGAGTGCTGTCCTTCGTTGATGGGGGTTAGCTCTGGCAGAAGCGGCACCTGAGGACTTTTCATCTGGTCCTGACACCAGGGTAGGCAATCATGGGGGCATGGCCACTTCACCTGGATCGGGCCACAATGCACAAGCGTCCCAGGCTGGTTGGTGCCTTCGTCTTCCCAGACTGCCCGCGCATGCAGTCTGGGATTGTACTGGTTGGGCATGTCTGGTTTGTCCCTCAGGCGAACCAACACTGCACATGGCCATGTGGGTGCCCTGGCTGCTACGCCCACACAGATTGGATACACGTTAGATTCCGAGTCACCCCAACACATGCTTCCTGGTTTTAAAACGCTGGTAGGTGCTGGGGGCCTTTGAGGTCATTGCTCGCTAGAGAACAGTTATTATATTCCTCCTTCTGCTTCCCCTCTTCTCCACTCTTGATGTGTTTTTCCAACCTACTGCCCAGGCCACTCCTGAGAAGGAAATCTCTCTCCATTGTTCCTTTCTCTATTTTTCTTAACATTCCATGAAGCTCTATGGTGGGCTTCATGGTACAGTCCAGGTAACACTTGTACATTCAGTGAAAACACACAAAAACTACATAACCTAACACTAAATACAATATTTCTATCTATATATGCAGATATGAAATAGCCACTTAGCAGAGGGCCAACACAACACATCCTTAAACAACCACTATCTAACTGACCTTCCTAACCTGTACACCAGTATTATCTGGGTGAACGTTGTTACCAGAGTGCACGCTAGTGCGCAGTGATGTCATCATGCAAGGAACATCATGACACTGTGTACGGTCGCAGCATCATGACATTGTTGTTATAAAAATATTGATCAAGTATATGCAAAACATGTGGTTATAAACCATGCACAATTATGTCAATGAATACAGTGTTGTTGATGAACCCTACAACTTCTGGTAAATAGTGACTGTACTAGAATAATACAGCAGTATACTGGTTCGCCTAAAGCTCATTACATTGGATTGATCATGAGGTGCTGCCTGTCTGATATGCCTGTTATAGAAAATGTATGCAAGCTTACTAAGCCATGTCTAATGCTGTGGAGATGCACGTCTTGTCTCAAAACAAACATACATAAATTATACATTCATATTATTAAAGCGTATGACTCATTTATTCAGCAATTAGTGAAGACAAATATGCGTTACTGGAAATATCTATTTCAATGTATCAAATAGCATGTATACACACTGTGCATATGATGTAGATCCTAAAGCTACTTAGTGTGTATAACATACTCAGTAGTATGAACATGTGACATCAATCTCTAAAAAATTACAGCCGCTTTGCTTTCTAATGTCTGTATTCTCCATCAATATGTCATTGAACAACATGCATAATAGTTCAATGAACGTACAACCTAAATGTTCAGAATATGCTGAATGCTATGTTCCCATCTATCTGTATGTACACAACACATGTCTGACATTCTGATGTTGAACCATACTCATGATATGTCCACTGCAGGTCATAGGTTTTAATTGGCCCTCCCAGGGCAGCCCTCTGCCCGGCAGCCCATGTGACTAAGGGCCCCAAGGCAAAGGGCGGCTCCCACTGAGGCAGCTTCAGCTAGTGTCTGCAGGTGTCAGCAGGGGAAGACAGTGGCCAGCCGCCAACCAGCAGCGACTAAGTAAGGTAGGAGTGGCCCGCGTTATGGATAGAGCCTTACTCTAACCTGGAAAACCTGGTCACATAGCAGACTCTCAGACCGAGGTGTGTTTTTCCCCTGTTATTTAAATTGCAATGTGAAAGTCTTTAAAATTGAATTGCGAAACCTAGGCCTTTTCCCCACTTACAGGACTCTCAGACTTAGGTGTGTTGTTTCCTCTGTTATCTTATTGCATTGTGAAAGTGTTTAAAATTGAATTGTGAAACCTAAGCCTTTTCCCCACTTACAGGACTCTCAGACTTGTGTGTGTTTTTTCCTCTGTTATCAAATTGCATTGTGAAAGTGTTTAAAATTGAATTGTGAAACCTTTGCCTTCTCCCCACTTACAGGACTTTTAGTCTTAGGTGTGTTTTTTTTCCTCCTTTATTAAATTGGATTGTGAAGTAGCACTGTCCTGAGGTTTTTGTCTCCTAACAAAGCATTTATCTAGTGAACTTTTTCTACCAGTATCTAAGCTCCTGTTGCCTTGTCCAGTTGTCTACTATTGTCTCATCTCTCTCTGTCGCTTCTGCTTGTGTCCTTCCCTAGTGTTTCTCCCCTCCTCCCACACCCTTCCTCTTTTCCCCTCTACCTACCTACTCTATGGTGCTATCTGTCTCTCCAATATGTTCTAACTGCTTCTCTATCGACTATCCTGCCCTCCTAACAAAATCTGGTAGGAAGAAGTTTAAAAAGGACATCCTGGTCTCTAACCCAGACCTCCCTCTCACTGATACCTATACCAGCGCTTCCTCCAGGCAAACCCTCACAGACATCCTTTTTGTTGTTCCCTCACCAGACCATTGGACTTTTCATATGGTCTCTGTGCTTTCTCCTTTCTCTTCTTCTCTCATTAATGGTGGCACCCAGTAGGAGGCCCTCCTGGCCTCCTTCCACTCCTCTATGGTCATCATTAATGTCTACCTGAAGGGTACCATCTTGGTCCAAGGCCCTCAGGCCAACCTTCTCCTCTTTGATAGAAGCTTCCCGTGCCTCATCAATTTCCTTTCCGCTCCTGATGTCCCCTCTCTTCCCCCAATGGCTTCCTTGCCTCCCCCAGCTGTCTCCTCCTTGGCTAGCTTGCCCTCTCCTCCCTCCTCTTCTGTCCCCCCTCGCCTTCGTCTACACCTCCGCAGGGCATACCTCTGATTTTTACCACTCCTGGGAAGTCTTTCAAGGATGACAACCTTCTCCATATTGACACTCTCAACTCTCGCTCTGCTGTCAAATACTCCTCTGACATATGCTGTCTACTGGAAGAACTTGACCTTGATGTCCTTTGTCTAACCGAGTCATGGTTCACGGCCAGCTCTGTCACGAGCGTTGACACTCTCCTCGCAGATGGCTACAAGATCCTCTTTGCACCCAGATCCAACCATTTCGGAGAGGGTGTAGCCCCGATCTTCCCTGAGTGGATCTCTGCCTCTGTCATTCCTACACAGGCCTACTACTCTTTCAAATGCCTCATATGTCTCTCTCTCCTGCCCATTCCCTTACTTTGGCAACCATCTATTGGCCACCCGGTCAGATATCATCCTTCCTCTCTGAGTGGGCAGATCTCTCCTCTTCCCTCCTGGTCTCGACCACTCAACACCTCCTTCTTGGAGACTTTAACATCCACCTAGATGTTTCCTGTCCTTCCTCTAGTTTCTTTCACAACCTCTGTGACTCTTTCTCACTCTCTATTCTCCCCTCTGGCCCGAATCACTCTGCAGGGCACACACTGGATGTTCTGATCTCTTCAGACCTTCCCCTTTCTATCCCTCTCACCACTCCTTTCCCCTGGAGTAATCATGTTCTCCTTTTCTCCCAGCTCACCCTCTCCACCGCTCAGGCCAAGCCACCTCCAGCAATGCCACCCACCTTCTCAGTTATCTGACCCATGAAGCGTGTGTAAGTTAAGGCTTTTGCTTACACTTTCTCACCTCCTCCTCCCCATTTGGCTGACTCACACCCTGACATAGCCCTTTCCATGCTCCACTCTGCTATATCTGATACACTTGATGTTCTTGCCCCTGTCAAGAGGATCCGCCTGAAGCCCAAAGCCAAGTGCAACGCCTTGTACCACTCTGACCTCAACACCCTCAAACGCAAGTACAGGGTGGCTGAGAGGAAATGGTGTGCTTCCGGTACATCCTCTGACAAACTGGCCTGCCGCCTGGTCCAAAGGCAATACTGGCTCTCTGGCCGCACCAAGAAGAGAGCTGTCTCTGTGGCATTTAACAACTCGGCTGAACTCTTTAAAATCTGCAAGGAACTGGCCAATCCTGCTGCAGTCTCTAACTCTCCTGTTCCCTCCCAGGCCCTCTGCTCGGCCCTGTCTTCTCATTTCATCTCTAAAACTCACAACAATTTGTCCTCTCTCTGTTCCTCTCCCTCTCCCCACGGTAGTGGCTGTGTAGTTATGGTTAAGTTGCTAATCCCATAGAAAGAGCACTTTCTGGGTGGCTTATAACTTCGCTCCGCCTGAACAAATCCTCACCAAACTTTGCAGAAAAAGTATATGGCCCACTTTGAATTCTTTTGCAAAGTTTGGTGAGGTTTCCTCGAGGGGGGAGGCAAAGTTATAGTGGGGGTCCCAAAACGTCTTTTTTCCCACAGAGTGAATGCGAAAAAAACTTTGATCACGCCTACAGCCCAAACCGCTGGACGGATTTTCACCAAATTTCCGTCAGGAGCAGCGGCTTGGTCCGAAAGCATGCTTTTGTAAATTTGGTGAAAATCCATCCAGTAGATTCTTTTTTTTAAATAACCAAAAAGTAGGTCACAAAAAAGTTGTAATATCTATGTCTGCTCCGCAGACACATTTCCCTGTTCGCTCTGCGGACAGGACACCGATTGGCTAATCGGTTTGTGTCATGTCCGCGGACATGCAACATGTTCACCGATTGCCTGGAATGAAGCGTGAGGTGGGTTCTATTGTTTCGATGCGCCCGCCATCTTGGAGCCGCAGACATGCGTGGACAGCGCGTGACAAGAGGGGGAGTAATACAACTTTGGCAAGTATGTTGGTGTGTAAGAGTGTTTGTGGAGGGTGGGGGAGTAAGAGATGGGTCAAATGCTGTATTTATTTAGGTGGCAGGCACCCCTGTTGTGTTTGTCTTGTCAGCGGACAGCCGCGCTGTCTGGGATGTGCGTAATTATCCAAAATGGGGGTGTCCTGAGGACACTACACCTGTCTGTACTATCCGCAGGGAAGCTGAAACTGTCCTTAGAACACATTCGGTGTCCGAAATGTTCGCAATTAACCAAAATGGAGGTGCCCTAAGGACACTATACCTGTCCATGCTGTACGCAAACCCTGCCAGCCGCGAGTCTGAAGACATAAAAAAAATGAATGCGGTAGCTGATATAGCCAGTTAAAATGTTTGATTCTATGGTTGTGATATGCTGCTGTGGTTGTGGGCAGGGCCTAGAGTCTTGGGTGTATGGCTGTTTGATTCTATGTGTATGATCTATGGGTATGATATGCTGTGGTGGTGGTGGCCAGGGCCTAGAGTCATGGGTGCTTGGCTGTTTGATTCTATGTGTATGATCTAAGGGTGTGATATGCTGTGGTGGTTGTGGCCAGGGCCTAGAGTCTTGGGTGCATGGCCGAAGGCTGTAGGCTGTAGGCCATGCACCCAAGACTCTAGGCCCTGGCCACAACCACCGCAGCATATCACACCCATAGATCACATCCATAGAATTGAATATCTATGAAATATTTGCAAATATACAGTTTATGTACTGTTTGATTTGTATAGTTTGTATGTGAATTTTTGGCTACATCATGTCATTAAGATTCTAGAGTTTGGTAACAAGCATTGAGTATAACATATCCATGGAAGTAAACATTTTGTATTGTGGTCTACGGTTACATGTTTGCTTCAATGGTTGTGTTATGGAGCAGTATTTATGAGTTGTATTTATTATAATATACTTACTGTTTGGTTTGGTAACTGGAGCACATATATTCTTTGTCAATTTCATGTTAGTGTTGGTAGTTTATAAAGACTTATAACATTCAATAATACACATCTCTGATTCATTTTGACCCTCATATTTAGTAGTTTACAAACCAGTGTACTGTGCAATTTGCTCAGTTTCTGTGCTTGTTGCTTAAATCATTGGGTCTGTGGAGAAAAAAAACTTTTTTTGTTTTGGTACACTACATTTATTTCTGTGTTTTCAGTGTTTACTTGTTGTTTCTGGGTAATGTTGTATCTGTTGGCTTGTTGCAGATTGTTAGATACTTGTTGAATTGTAACTGGTTATAGTTTTTTATTTATAGTCTCAAGTTGCTAATCTATCTGTTGGGTTGTTGCAGATTCTTGGGGCAGTTACATACTGTTGACGCATTTTAACTGTTTATGTTTTGTTATTTTTCAGTGGTATTGATTTATCTGTTTGGTTGTTGTAAAATCTTGGGGCAGTTAGATACCTGTTGGCGTATTCTAACTGTTTATTTGTTGTTATTTTTCAGTGGTATTGATTTATTTGTTTGGTTGTTGCAAAATCTTGGGGCAGTTAGATACCTGTTGGCGTATTCTAACTGTTTATTTCTTGTTATTTTTCAGTGGTATTGATTCATCTGTTTGGTTGTTGCAAAATCTTGGGGCAGTTAGATACCTGTTGGCATATTCTAACTGTTTATTTCTTATAATTTAGTGGTATTGATTTATCTGTTTGGCTGTTGCAGAATCGTGGGGCAGTTAGATACCTGTTGGCATATTCTAACTGTTTATAGTTTTCTAATTGAAGTTTTATTAATGTTTATGCACAGATTAGTTATTACATTTTGGTTTTAAGAATATTAAATAAGCGTTTATAAGATTTGCTGGTAATCTTTGCTTTAAGGTAATGGTACTATCATTACATTCGAACCATCCACAATTCTTTTTTTATATATGCAGTGTAGTGACCTGCATTGATTGTGGTTCCTGCATGGTAGATTATACCTATGGTTGTGAAGGTTTTCTTACCAAGTGATACTTGACCATGTGTGAATCCAGTCAGCTTGCAAGTGTTTTTAGTACCATTTGCATTGTAACGTAGAAGCATTAGTAATACATATTTACTATGTGTTTGTATTAGTAAGGTGGAGCGATTATCTGAATTGCAGGTAGTACATAATCTGCCATGGTTTGGATTTTGTTCAAGTTGCTGAAATGGAACGGATTCACAGTTAGGTATGGATACATACACACAACGTTCATTAGGGATTTCTTCATGCTGCATATTGTTGCACAGAGTGCATGTATGTTTCCACATGTATGAAATCTGAAAGATTTCATTTATAGGTATGTTTTTGTTTTCCAGTCCAGTACTTGTAGTAAGTACATTAGACATTCTTGTGGATCTTCTTGTGAGTTTATAGTGAATTTCACCATTCCAGCACAGTTGTCCAATTCTTGTCTTATTCCATGAACACTATATGAGTTGTCAGGATTGTTGGTTGCATTTCTATGAAGGACTAACATTTGCAAACACAATTGGTCTGTACTGTGTAAGTAAATGTTGTCAAAAATTGGTGGCAATTGAAATAGAATATTGATTGCTACATTTGCATAGCAATTTACACCAGTTATATTTGAAAATCTGAATGGACCAGATAGTTCTGTGTCCAAGCCATTTTTTCGGAGTGTGTGTTGCTTCTTTGAAGAAGTACCTGAGTTACTTTGAGTAATAGATTCTTCTTTGGTTGTAGTAATTGATGAAGTATTAGCTTCTTTTCCTCCCTTTGGAGGATTTGCGGTGAGATTCTGTTGCATTTCTGTTTGAAGTAGTTTTCTTTTACAACGTTTTGCTTTTTGTGAAACAGGATATGTTTTTAGATGGGGGTGTATAGTGAACATAGTCTATTGTATTCTAAAATGCAAGGAATATCACAATTACTTTACTTGCATCAAAGTTGATTAGAAATAAACCACCAAGTGTACGTAAGCGTGACAGTGCTACGTAGCTCATGCCTTCTTTAAATACTGTGTTCCCAATATCTATCAATGCTTTATCAAGGGTAAGACCGTGTGATTTGTGAATGGTGACTGCGTATGCTAGAGTTAGAGAAAATTGTTATCTGCGTTCATACATGTCTTTGAAAAGAAGGAATCAAGTTGTTCAGCGCCCTATCCTTTTTACTTCTGAAAGTTTGTCAAAGAGAATATTGACAAACTGAATGTTGTTGTCACGTGGGTATGTTTAAAAGCCAACAACTGTACCCAGTGCTCCATTAACCAGTCCTTGCTCCACGTCAAGGTAACGTTTAAGCATTACTCTACAGTTTAAAGATAATTTTCATATTTTCTCCAAACCAGCTGTGTTGAGATAATTTCTAAGGTATTTAGTCTTGTTGTGGCTTGTTGATACATGGGTAGTGTCATACCATGTATGTCCAGTTCTTCTGCGGATGAAATTTCAATTATTGGTTGCATTTCCTTTTTCAACATTGTTTCATTGAATTCGGAACAGCTTGCAAGAGCTGGCATCAAGGACATACAATTGACATGTTTGTGTGCTAATTGTTCCATGGCATCAGTAGCACATGAGTTAGGACCATACAGTGGATGGATGTGCTGGGTTTTTAATATTGCTTGTGCTTCTTGAGATAGTACACCAACTCTAATACTTTTTAAAATGTTGGAGTAGGTGAGGTCTGCAGATTGGCGCATATTTTCTGTTAATTCTCTGTATTGGAAATGTTGCCAAAGGTTGACATTTCCTATGCTGCCAACAATTTTACAGCAGAGTTTCTGTTCTAAGGTTTTAAAAATAGATTCACCTTACACTGGTATCAATTGAAGAAAATCTCTGAAATCAATAATGTGTTTTCCTCCAAAGAGCTCTTTGTAGTTTGTTTTAAGTACTTCTTGTAACTGAGGTGAATCAAAGACAACATTAGGTTGGAGACCATGCTCACTTCATCTATTAGTAGCATTTTCATTTGTTTTAACACTCTGCATAGTTCCATTGCAGCTTCTGTAGAAAGTTTGTAATATTCTAATTTCTTTTTGGTGTTCTACTGGAAGGAGTGGTAATTGGTGTAAAGTGACACCACCTATGTTGTAGGCAGCTAAACCTGTGGAGACAGTTACAACAGCTGACAGTTTGTTGTTTGTCAATTGTTGAAGGAACTTGCTGATGATTTTGATTAAGAATGTTTTGCCTGATCCAGCTTCACCACTGGCGTATACTAGTATAGGTTTGTAATTTTGGCAGGTACGTTCTTTTTTTTCATGCTGTACACCATGTACAATTTCTTTTGTTACATCTTGAAAAATGTTACTCTGCTCTTTGTTCAGTTTTGATTGTACTACAGTTAAGTGTTCTGTATCTTCTTCATAGTGACTCATGTTGTTTTCTACTTCTGTCATATCTAATTCTGCCTCATTTTCTATTAGTGGCTGTCCCACTGGTTCTTGGCTTCCTGTAACAGAAGGTTGACTACTGTCGGGAGTGACCTTATCTAGCTGGGCCTTGAGTTCTTCTTCCTGTTGCTGTTCATTGTGCAACATTGTTTTGTACTGTGTAAACTTTACATCGGTTATAGTGCTTTCATTTGCTTTGAAAGCATCTTCATAGGACTCATATATATCTAGTATCTCGTCTTCTTTTCTCCATCGTTTAAACAGTTGTAGCAGGGACATGTAATATAGTTCTTTATGTTGAGGAGCTTGGTTTGTTAAGTTTCACTAAGCAGCCTTCACAATTTGTCACTCTGTAGCTACCTTTTTTTTTCATCTGGTTTTATATTATTTTTGTATGTGAAGTTTTGGGCTATGTGGTATAGACACATGGTTTCCAAAGTGATACTCCTGTTCGGGTAGTATGTGTCTAGTAAATTGTTTTTCAAATTGTCTTGGCTGTTGGGATCATTTTTGGCTATTGCTTCTATTTCGTCGTATGATTTAAAAACTCTTTTTCTAGATTTAGCAGGACCAAGACTTAGCCATACTATATTTTCAGACTTTCCATACAAAGCAGTACTGGTTAAACAATCTGCAGCTTCATAGCAGCCACCTTCTCTGCGAGAGAGCATTTTTATGCAAAAGCTGCACACTTTCTGAGACAGTGTTTTGTCCGATGATAGGTCATTCCAGAGGTCTTGAAGCTCTGTTTTTTCTGCTTTGGTAAAGTAGGTAGTAACACATCGTGCAACTGCAGTGGAATTGTCTGCAATGTACTGTACATCTATATTTGCATTCCATAAGAGGGCAATGATTGCATTGTAATCATTGATATATTTTGCCTCTGCTGTTCTTTTTATGTAATATGTGTTCTTAGGTGATTTACCTTTAACACCATGTCTAACTGAAGACATGACGTTGTTCACTTCACCTGTTTCGGTAAGTGGTCTAGGGAAACCAAAGTGGCATTTGGTGTAGTATTTCCCTTTGTTTTTGTATTTGCGACGACGATATTTCCCACATTTGTGTCTATGAAATTGAACAATGTGTGCATGAAGATCACTATTTTTTGGTTCTGATGGAATTTCGCATGTGATATATTTTTCGATAAACTGTAAAACAGTGGCATCACTGTCTTGACTAAATTTAGGAGCATCCTTAATCCATAAAGGCATGTGGATATGTAGTGCTCCTCTGGCTTGGAATTCTTTTCTCCAAAAGAAGTGTAGCACTTCTCTGAGGGGAGGAACAGATTTATTACAAATAAAGTGTAGCATAGCAATGAAACGATGATGGAAATATCTTGAAACATTAACAGGATCTAGAGAGCAAAGTTCTCCAGGTGTTAGTATATTTATGTTTGTTTTGTTTTTGTTTGATATGCAAAGGTAATCATGTAAATCTTCCCATGCATATTCTGCACAACTTAATGTAACAAACAAAGTGGGTTGGCCAAGGTTTTTTATCATACAACGTACATCTCTGTGACGTCGGAACCAGTAATCTTTAGTACCACGCATGTTTGCTACCTGATTTGTAATGCTTGATTGTAAAACCTCACCTTTTTCTGGCACTCTTTGTAGTAATTACGTAGCTGACACATTTTGAAAGTGGGTTCCTGATTCCATTGTGTGTGCAACTCCGTAACATAGAGTTGCTAGTTCACTTTCAAAGAGTAGGTGGAATATGTATTCCACATTTTGTCTAAATCTGGGATCTTCAAAATACATTCGTAATGAGCGGTATTCTGATGCTGTTATCTGAATAGGTCTATCATCATACCTTCCTCTTTTCCCAATAGGAAAGGGTAGAGGAAAAGCATGTGCTGCTATACTTTTTTCCCATATGCTGATTGGTGATCCTTTGCTTTGTCGCATTTGGTACATTTCTAGTGCATCATCTATGGTGTCATTAGAGTGTAATGGATGAATTGTATAATGGTCTAAAATATTGGATACTGTAGCAGGATCTAGAAGTTGAAATTGACCAGTTTCTGGTGACTCTTTAATTATTTCAGTTGTTTCCCTTAAGTTTTCTTCAATATTCATTTCTTTGTAGTATTTATTATTGTCTTTTAGAAATTGCAAGGCTTGTCTAACTTTATGTAAGTCTACGAGTTGTTGCCAAATTATTTTGTCTTTTGTAGGTACACCATTCACTAAGAAAATTAAAGATTGCTCTATTGGACGTTGCACTCCCAGAGTGTGCACAGTTTCTTTTTAGATCTAATGGTAAATAAACTACTTTGCCACAAATGCCTTTCACCAATTCAGAGGGAGGTAACTTTGCTGTTTTTGGTTGAAGGCGTATTATTGCTTGAAATGGGTACACTGTTTGAATTATGATGCTCTCATATAAATTGAGTTGTTGCAGGGGTTTTTTGTAGTGGGAATAATTCCAAGTTATTTGTGATAGCACATGAAGGAGTTTGGTTGTTGGAAAGTTTTGTAGTGTAGTAACTGCAAAGTATTAAGGTGTCAGTTATTTCGTATTTGTTTTCTGCTATAAGGTAGAGAGCTAATTCAATCCATTTGGAATCGTCATTGTTTTTTATTTTGTATGTTACGTCTATAGTTTTTGTGTTACTTTTATAAAAAAGTTCTGCGGCAACACACACACACATGATTTGGTACTTCAGCGGATGTACTTTTACATTTGAGTATTTCTTTTTTGTATGTGTGTAGTAGAAGGTTGCCATCTTTACAATTGTTGCCAGTCTGTTGTGAAGCAACTGCATTTTGTAAGTGGCTTTCACTTCCAAAATATTTGTTCTGGATATGCTTTATTTCTTCGAGTAGGTCTTTGGCTGTACCATGTAGAAGATTGTTATTTAAATTGGCTAGTGCTAAAGCAGGACTTTTAGCATAGCACAGTTTATAGACTATATTTCTTAAAGTTGAATGATGTGTTGATATCATTTTGATATGATGAAAGGTGCCTTTGCAAATAGGTCCTGAAATGCAGGATAATGATTGTCCTTGTAGTCCTGTGTATTTGCGCACTGGAAAGCTATCCATATTTTGCAGCAGTTTCATTTTGATTTTGTCTTTGCCTTTCACATACTGATTGAGGAACGGGCGTAAAGATTTGAAAGATTTTGTGGCAATGTTACTCATTGACATGCATGGCCATTTATTTACTGGACGTTCTGGTTCAGTCGAATGGAGAGGTGATACTGAGTTTTCTGAGGATAATTTTGTAAGCAGTATCTCTGGTTGCATTATGGTATTATTAAATTTTTCATAACCTCGTCCACTGCTATGCATGGCAATTGTGTTTGTTTGCTTTTGCTTATATGGTTCTTCATTGAAATATGGTTCTGTGCTCGTGGTGTGACTCCATACAGAAGTTATTTTTGTTGACATTCCATTTATTGAGAAGTCTTTTTTGTAATTTAGTAGTTAGTTTTGTTAGTAGTTTCATTCTGTTTAACACTAAAATAAATAACTTCCTTTTGAGAAGGATTGCACTGTCTATCAAAGCTTCTAAGATTAATTTTCTATGGTAGGTTTTAAGGGTTGTGCATAGTTTGTCTCCTGTTTTTATAAGATTCTGAAGGACTCTGTGGCAGAACATTTTTGTTAAAATATTTTTTTTTGGTATGGTTACTTGCCACTATATCATGATTTATAGGAGCAGTATTAGCAGTAGTGGTAGCTGAATTCTTGTTAATCACTTTCTGTTTTGTTTTACATTTTGATAGTGGAGGCAAAGTTTCTGCACTGGAAGCTTTTTTTGTTTCGCTAAATGACTGAATTAGCTGTTTTGTTTGAACTTTTTGTACAAACTCTGCTAGAGATGGATGCTTATTTTGGCCACTTTTATTTTCATTTGCTTTATTTCTGTGTTGCTTTCTACCGACTTGCTTTTTGGTAGGCATTCTTTGGGGTCTGTTGAAAAAAAAAGAAGGTATAGATTGGGCTGTTCTGCAATGTATGTGTGCTGTGTGCATGAGTGTCTGAGTATGATGGTAAAGATGTATGTGGTGGTGTGTGATTGTGCATTGGGCAGCTACAATTAGTTGGGAAGGTTGTTCTTCTATTTGTGTGTTATTATACTGCGGTTCAGATGACAGTAGAAAGTGAGCTAGTGGTGAGGAGAAGCACTAATAGTAAATCTAATTGTGTAATATTAAAACAGTTCTTTGTTTTGTAACACTAACATTCTAGGGGCTGAGTTATATTATTTGTGTTCCAGAAAACGGGGATTTGTGTGCCATTGTGCCTGCTAATCCCTGTTTAATAAATGGGGATTTGTGGGCAGAATGGTGCACAAATCTCTGTTTTTTTGGTGCACAAATTACATGAATCAACTGTATAGTGTGTTAGAGTAACAATAAGAATATTAAGGTAGTATTGTACTTTCCCTTTTTTTGTGGAATGAGAAAGTTTCTTCAGAGTAGTTGTTTGTAGTTCAGATGCTGCTGCTTTTCTGGAGAGTGGTCTTCACTGCAATTGTAAAAGAAAGAAGTTAGTAATTTTGTGGGTCTATAGCACTGATGTCAATTTAGACATTGATTTTTATGTTTTTGTAGTATTATTCTTGTTTGCTATCTGAACATAGTGTATGCATGCAGTTTCATTTGACTATGTGCAGCCTTTATATTTTATGTACAATATGTTAGTTCAACATGCTTTGCAAATGAGTAGAATATTAAGTGTATGAAACTCACTTGGTTTTTTAAAGGTGTGTTATAGAATGTTAGGAGAAAGAAGAAACAATGATATATTTATTTTGCAATTTTTATAAGGTGAATGGCAGAAACTGTATAGAAAAGCATGGAATATATGTGTTTGTGAAGGTGTGGGTAATAAGGCAGAAGGATGTGATTTACAGGCAGTGGTGGTATTGCAGCTGGGAGCTTTTCAATGATAGTGTCTTAGTGTGTGAGTGTATGAAGATGCATGACCTTTTCCTGGCTGTGTGTAATTTTATAATAGACTACTAAGTGTTATTCCACAATTATACTGTTATTTCTCTCATCTTCTAATATTATATTTTTTTAGACAGGTATGTGTGTAAAAAGAAAATAGATAGCAGACAGGTTTGGAAGTGACAGTTGATTATAGCAGATGGGAAAAAGTACAGTAAGTTCATTTTATAGGTTATACAGGTTAAGGGGCATTACTCTGTTTATATGCATTCATAAGAGTTGTACATGTACTCTGAATAAAATATGCATACCTGTAGTTTGTATTCATGCATGTGGATATGCATGCAGGTGTAAGTAGAAATCTTGGAGACTTGTACAGTAGTTTTTGTAGTAGGTCCTTTCCAATGATATGAGACTTGCACTCAGAGTGATCAACAGTACATTTGAAGTGCTCAACACTTGTGATGGGGTTAGATGTAGAGGTCTTGGATGTGATTGGTGGATGGTTGTGTGACTGCTTAGCTGTATCCAATGAGGGAATGGCAGAGAGAGTGAAGTGGAAAAGGCAGAAGGGCTGCCCAAGAGTTACGCGGTCCGCAGACACCGCAGCTTTCCACGGACAGGGTGTGCCACATCTGGGGTTTTCCAGCAAATGCAGCATGGAAAGGGTACTGTAGGGCTCAGCCAATCAGATGTTGAGGTTGTGGATTTGTGTTGAAAGAGACTGAGTGTAGTGAAGATGGCAGAGGTGGAGAAAGTCAGGGTGTTGGTGCTTGGAGATATGTTTGTGCATGGCTTACAGCAGTATGCTCAATGCAGGCATGTGACAAACAATTTTGATGTTAAAGGAGTGGAAGTGGTGTTTAGCACTGTGCCTGATTGCAATGTACAGGGAATGGTATACGTTTGTGAAGATATGGGCAGGGTGAACAGTCCCCATGTGGTAGTTTGGCATTATGGTGCTTTCCATTTGGGCTATGTCAGTGCCCCTACTTTGTTGGCAGATGTGGAACACTTGTTTTCAAGCAGTAATGAACATCCTTCCAAATGCCAAGGCAATGTTTTCTGGATTAGTACCTAGGGGAATAGGGGACAATAGTTCTGTTTTTTGTCCTCAGCAAAACATTGCTATGTGTGTGCAATCAACCGAGGCATGTGTGCTTTCATGCTTAGAGCTGGTATGTTCTTCTGTAATAATGAGCATTTTGACTTCAGTAATGATGTTTATTTTAAAGAAGATGGCATTTCCTTATCTTTTTTGGGAAATGCTATGCTGTTTTGGAATGTAACGGTTGCTTTGGAGAAAGTTATGTGAAGATTTTAAGAGTAAAGTAAGAAACCCCCCCCAAAAAAATACAAAATAACAGGTGTTTGTCAAGCAGCTGCAAAAAAAACAAAAAAAAAATGCTCTTTTCAGAGCCAACCTCAAAGGGAAATGGGGCACACAATTTAAATGTACATTCACCACGCTCAGATTTTCGATATGTCTGCAGACATGGCGGTAGTCCGCAGACACCGCATATTACATACAGGGATTTTGGGGTGGAGAGGCATGAAATTGAGAATGAGCAGAGCAAGGGATTGGTCAGTAAAGTTTACTGGGTGTGTTGTGTAAGGAGAGAGTTTGTCAGAAAGTCTTTTTCCTGAAAGAAGAACAGTTAGCTATGGCTGTGTGTTACAGAAAAGATTATCTGGATTTTGGGAGACTCATGGAAACATTGGTTGGAGGTGCATGCAGAACGCTGTGGAGTAGCTGCAGATCTTGGATTCCCTCATGCGGAAGTGCACTGGCATGGAGTGCATGAAATGAAGTGGCTGGACTTGGTACCTCTCTGTGCTAGTTTGGAGACAGAGCATCATCCAGACACAATTATAATTGATTGTGGAGGGAATAGTTTAGGACATGTGTCTGGAATATCTTTGCAATTTGCAATGAAAGAAGGATTTGGGAAGGTCATGGACATGTTTCCAAATTCCCAAGTAATATTTTCTCGTATTGCGCAGAGAAAAATGTGGCTGCGTTCTTCTTCATTTTGTCCACAAATGGAGAAAGCAAGGTGCAATGTCAATAAGGCTGTTTGTGCCTTTCTAAGAGATGTTGGAATGTCCTCTTTTCACAATAAAAATATTATGTTTCATAGCACATACATTTTTCGCAGAGATGGAGTCCATCTTACTTGTGCTGGTAATCAGATTTTTCAGAGAAATGTACAAAATGCATTGCGACCTTTTTTGGAATTACAGCCATCCATTTTGCAGTAGGTGTTGACCATTTCAAGTTTTTCAAACACAAAAAAACACCACCAAAAGGCTTTTTTCAGAGCCACCACTTCTTCCCAGAGAAAAGTGCAATGGTTTTGGGAGGGTAGCACTCCAAAATGTTAGATGTCCGCGAACTGTCCGTGGACGTCTAAAAAATGTACAGGGTCCTGCTCAATTTATTTGCCACTTCTATTTTTAGACTGTGAAAGGCGGCTCTGAAAAGTTTTATATTTTTTTGTTTTTTTACACATGACACACTAGGAGAGGAGGGGAAAGGAGGGTAAGGAAGGGACACCAACCACAGGGATAAGAAAGGGCAGGTGGAGAGAGGAAGATGTAGGGTGGGCCTTATTTAGGTGGTGGGCAGACCTTCTCATGCTCCTTGACCGTAGTCACGAAAGCACTCCGAAGACTCTCCCTCCTGTAGTGTACTGCGTTGCAGTACATACACAAAACTGTGACCCTCGAAAGGTAAGGGTCAACAGCATCATTGATGGCCTGTGAGTCAGCTGGAGGTTTGTGCTGTCCCACAGGAGTGTCTCTTGTGGTGACAGGAGCAGAAACAGAAACGGAGGATGTGGTAGAGAAACTCAACCTACTACGTTGATCACAAGGTACAAACTTGCGAATGGCCCCAACGTGCAACGACCTTAGGTGTCGCTTCAAAGATGTCATACCAAAGCTGTACGAACCAGGCCTCCCATGACTCAGCACCATTTTGCACTGGTTGCAGGTGACCTTGTTTGCAAGTGCTTTTGGTACGTCACCATGAATGGCAAATAACTGCCACACCTAAGACTTACAGCGAGTGCTGGTAGTAGGGACTTCCACTACCTCATCCTCTTCATCCTCTTCATCTTCCTCTACATCCTCATGCCTGTTCCCCTCTTCAGGTCCTTGGGGAGGTGGTGGTGGAGGGGGTGGGGGTGGTGCTGAGGCAGATGTAGCAGCAGCAGCCATCAATGCTATCAGGATTGATTAGATGATCTCAAATCAAAAGTCAGATCAGCAAAGGCAGAAAAACTCAATTTGCAATAGGCAGAAGCACAACGAGGATCAGCTCTGGGGGGGGTTGCCTTTTATAGGGGTGCTGGTGCACGCTTCGCGGACACCCGTGCTCTCCGCGGACAGATCGAACACTCCAAAAAGGCTAAAAAAGTTCCAAAAAGCAGGTAGAAAGTCACGGTCATTGTCTGGGACATGTGCAATGGTGCATTTTTACTGTAAAATACTCTGGATTGTCTGAAAAAGTACTTTTAAAATGTTTGGGGACCACAACAGTGTCCGCAATTCTGGACACACGCGCAGCGTGGGTGCGGTCACATGAGGACATCAAAAACACATCCGCGAAGGGAACGGGTGTCCGCAGAGAAAAACAAATGCACAGCAACGGTTGTGCACGTGCGTGTGGGTGTTCTACGGACAGTGTTTGGGTCCTGAAACTAATTAAAAGTGCGACACAAGTGAGACGGACAGTTACAGGCAGGCGTAATGTTCGTAGGACTTATGGTTGTCGTGCGCATGTGCGTAGATGTTCTAGAGTCAGTACGGACAGGTATAGTGTCCTTAGGACACCCTCATTTTGGATAATTATGGACATCCCGGACACCGCGCATGTTCTTAGAACAATTTCACTTTGCCTGCGGACAGTACGGACAGGTATAGTGTCCTTAGGACATCTGCATTTTGGTTCATTGTGGACATTCAGTACACCTGGTGTGTTTCAAGAACAGTTTTATCTTGCCTGCGGACAGTACAAACAGGAATAGTGACTTAGGACACCCCCGTTTTGGATAATTACGGACATCCCGAACACCGCACGTGTTCTAAGAACAGTTTTATTTTGCTTGCGTACAGCACAGACAGGTATAGTGTCCTTAGGACACCTCCATTTTGTTTAATTTCAGACATCCCGGACACCGAGTGTGTTCCAATAAAAGTTCCATTTTAGTTGTGTACAGTACGGACAGGTATAGTGTCCTTAGGAAACCCCCATTTTGGGTAATTATGGACAGCCCAAGCACTGCGCGTGTTCTTAGAACAGTATCACCTTGCCTGCGGACAGTACGGATAGGTATAGTGTCCTTGGGACACCTCCATTTTGGTTAATTGCAGACATTCATGACACCTAGTGTGTTCTAAGAACAGTTTAATTTTGCCTGCGGACAGTACAGACAGTTATAGTGTCCTTAGGACAGCACCATTTTGGTTAATTACGGACATCCCAGACACCGGTGCAGTCCGCAGACATCTTATAGACAAAAAAAATAAGACAAAAAGGACTGAATGAAAACACACATAATATTTTTTTTTATTATATACAGATATAAAATGTATGAAAGAGAGGGGGAAGCAGAAACTGACACAACCACAGGGGAATTGGGGGTTTGGAGAGGATGGATGGGAGGATATGAAGGGATGGAAGTCTCATCATAACGTTTTTCTTGGTGTTGAGGGTTTGGGGATAGTTCACTGGGATATGGAGAGGGGGAACAGGTACATGTGGAAAATGATATTTTTTTTTCTTTTATGTGGTCCTCCACAAAATGTTTCAAAAGGTTGAAATGTTCCATGAGCATGTCCATTCTTTTTCCATGTGCTGCAGAGTATTTTCTATTCTAATGTCACTTTTGGTGTATTATTTTCAATGTTTGTAGGGTCTGTTAAAAATAAATATATATGTTAAGTGCACATAAAGTAATGATTATTAATTTGGTTATATAGGGAAGTGTCTACCATTAGTATCACTATCTTCAGACATTTCCTCATGTGGGAAATGTTCATCAAACCATTCCAAAGTACTGGAAATTTCTGTGTAAAAAAAAAAAATATATATTACTTTTAGTGTACCTAATACAGAAAGTTTAGAAATATATAAGAAAAATGAAGTTTACTTACTATCTTCTGGTAAATTGTATTCTTACTGTTCTGTAGGTCTGATGTTGCTCCTAGCTGTACAGTATTTGTGAGGTAATTATGTTGGAAGCATATCTTTTTTGTTTTGGTATATTCCATTTTAGTGCATATGGTATTTAAATGGATGGTTGATGTGTTAGATATATAGGTTCCACTTCTTATTTATTATTGCATATAATGTGTTTATGTGCTGCTTTTTGAACTTGTGTGGTGTTTATATGGCATGATAGAACAATTTAAGATACCCCCTGAGTTTTTGGGTAGTGTTGATGTTCTCCGCATCTGTTTGCGGACATTCTCACAGTCCGCAGACATCAAAATCACTAGCTGGGGGTTCAGTATGTTCTATGTTACACGTATATAAAGTAAGGGAATCCTAGTAAATCTATCAAATTCACACTATGAATATGTATATTCAGTAAAATAAAATTTGATAAAGGGAGGTTATGGTCAAGTTGCGCTATTAAAAACCTATGAAATTCAGTAAAAAAAAACTTTGTTAAAGGGACATTATTGTTAAATTGCGCTACTAAAAACCTATGAAATTCAGTAAAAAATACTTTGTTAAAGAGACATTATGGTTCAAAGTAAAACCGAAAAACACGTGAAATTCGCTAGGTATGGTAAGCTAAGCAACCTTAACTCATGCTAAGACCAACACCGAGGACATCAAAAATGACATCACAAATGTCATTGATGACATCACTGATGACATCACATGTGCATTTGCTTTTCATGAAATGTCTGTACAAGGGATTCTTATTATAATGTTGAGAAAAAAGTGTCAAAGATTATCGGAATAAATATCAAGACCTAATTAATGCATTAAGCGATGCATTGATATAAATAGCATTATATTATGAAGTTCTATCCAATATACTAAGGTACTCATGCAGAAACATAGGCATTGTGTGCAGCATACATGATGAAGGTATAATATTCATAATGTTGATATGTTGAATAATGAAATGATAACTGTTTTCTTATTAGAGTTTTGTGTACTGGGAACTACGTAATAAGTAGCTAATAAAACCCACGTATAATATAATTGCATTATTACAGACAAAACACAAAGACACAAAAACAAATATGGGTATATACAGGGAAGTGAAGTAAGCAAAAAAGCAGAAGTAGTAGCAGAAATAATTCATAACCTAACTGATTATCTTTATGCAAATAAATGATTGCTCTGTTTCAAAGCTGCTATTTACCCTATATACATGTATTACATGATGTGACTGGACCCAAAGGAAAGTAGTGTGAGTACAATGTATACAAATATGAGTATATACAGGGATAATACAGTAATAAAAAAACAACAGAACTATCAGAAAGTGCTGATAACTCTACTGATTATCTTCATGCACAGAATGAATTGCTGTTTTTCAAGCTTGTGTCTTCCCATATGTATATGTTTCATATGATATGACTGGACTTTAAGGGAATTACTGTAAGAACATACTTGAAGGATAAATCTACAAATATAGTATGTTTACAATTTTTAGTTCTTCACTGTTACTGAAGAAAACCGTGTTGTCTACATATGTCAGTAAAGGAAAAAAGAGGGGGACAGACATGTGATGTCATCAGTGATGTCATCAATGACATTTGTGATGTCATCTTTGATGTCGTGGGTGTTAGTCTTAGCAGTGCACAGTGGTGGCGCGAGTTATGGTTGCTTAGTTTACCATAACTGGCTAATTTCAGGGGTTTTTCGGTTTTACTTGGAACCATAACGTCCCTTTAACAAAGTTCACTGAATTTCATTGGTTTTTAGTAGCGCAACTTAACCATAACGTCCGTTTAACAAAGTCTTTTCACTGAATTTCATAGGTTCTTAGTAGCGCAACTTAACAATAATAACTCTGACTTTATGTACATGTAATATGGAACATACTGAACCCCCTCTACTGAATTTGATGTCCGCAAACTGTTTTAAGGTCCGCGGACATCTTCGGACAAACAGCGCCACTAACCAAAAAGTCTGGGGGGATATATTTTATTGTTATATCATAACATATGAACATTTTACAAATTCACAAACCAGCACACATACACATTATATGTAGTAATACATAAGAAGTGTAACCCATATATATATAACACACTAACCATTCATTTAAGTACAATATTTTCTAAAATGGATATACCAAAAGAAGAAAGATAGGCTTCCAACATGATTACCTCACAGAAACTATACAACAAAGAGCAACAGCAGATCTACAGACCACTCAGAACACACCTTACCTGAAACAGTAAGTGTACTGCATTTTGCACATATATTTGAATGATATTATGTTTTTTTTCTCACAGAAATGTCTACTACTCTGGAGTGGCTAGAGGAGCATTTCCCACGGGAGGAAATGTCAGAAGATAGTGAATCTAATGGTAGACACTTTACTATATAAACCGATTAATTAATATTATTTTATATACATTTAACATATATATTTTTTTCTGTACAGACCATACAAAAATTGAAAATACTAATGAAAAAGCTGTATTGGATAAGACTCTTCAGCACATAGAAGAAAAAAATGGACCTACTCTTGGCAAATTTTAATAATTTAAAAATTTTGTGGAGGACCACTTCAAACAAACAACTATGTACCATTGTCCCACATGTACCTGTCCCCCCTCACCATATCCCAGTCAATTATCCCCAAACCCTCTCCATGAATCAAAACGTTTTGATGAGACTTCCATATCTTCTTCACTTCATATAAATCCTATTGAAACCCCTAATTCTCCTGTTTTTGTTTCAGTTTCTGCCTCACCTTCTCTGTCATAAATTTAACATACATGTAAAATAAAGTACAATTATTATATTGTGTCCTAATTCATTTCTTTTTTTTTTTTTAAAGCAATTCAGGTGTCCGTGGACAGCCCGGGTGTCTGGAATGTCCATAAAGAAACAAAAATGGAGGTGTCCTAAGAACACCATACTTGTCCGTACTGTTCACTAGCAAGTTGAAACTATTCTAAGAACACACACAGTGTCCTGAAATGTTCGTCAATGGACGAACTGTGGGTGTCCTGACAACGCTGTCCGTATTGTTCGCTGGCAAGATGGAAGTGTTCTTAGAACATATTTTGTGTCCTGGGATGTTCGTAAATAAACAAAATGGGGGTGTCCTGAGGACGCTATGCCTGTCCGTATTGTTCGCAAGCAAGTTGAAATTGTTCTAAGAACACAGACTGTGTCCTAAAATGTTCGTAAAGAAACAAAATGGGAGTGTCCTTAGGATGCTCTGCCTGTCCGTATTGTTTGCAGGCAAGTTGAAACTGTTCTAAGAACACACGCGGTGTCCTGAAATGTTCGTCAATGAATGAAATGTGGGTGTCCTGAGGACGCTGTCCGTATTGTTCGCTGGCAAGATGAAAGTGTTCTTAGAACATATTATGTGTCCTGGGATGTTCGTAAATAAACAAAATGGGTGTATCCTGAGGACACTATGCCTGTCCGTATTGTTCGCAGGCAAGTTGAAACTGTTCTAAGAACACAGGCTATGTCCTAAAATGTTCGTAAAGAAACAAAATGGGAGTGTCCTTAGGATGCTCTGCCTGTCCGTATTGTTCGCAGGCAAGTTGAAACTGTTCTAAGAACACACGCAGTGTCCTAAAATGTTCGTCAATGGACGAAATGTGGGTGTCCTGAGGACGCTGTCCATATTGTTCGCTGGCAAGAAGAAAGTGTTCTTAGACCATATTATGTGTCCTGGGATGTTCGTAAATAAACAAAATGAGTGTATCCTGAGGACACTATGCCTGTCCGTATTGTTCGCAGGCAAGTTGAAACTGTTCTAAGAACACAGGCTATGTCCTAAAATGTTCGTAAAGAAACAAAATGGGAGTGTCCTGATGACGCAATGCCTGTCCGTATTGTTCCCAGGCAAGTTGAAACTGTTCTAAGAATACAGGCTGTGTCCTAAAATGTTCGTAAAGAAACAAAATGGGAGTGTCCTGAGGACAATATGCCTGTCCGTATTGTTCGCAGGCAAGTTGAAACTGTTCTAAGAACACAGGCTGTGTCCTAAAATGTTTGTAAAGAAACAATATGGGAATGTCCTTAGCACTCTATGCCTGTCCGTATTGTTCGCAGGCAAGTTGAAACTGTTCTAAGAACACACGCGGTGTCCTGAAATGTTCGTCAATGGACGAAATGTGGATGTCCTGAGGACGCTGTCCGTATTGTTCGCTGGCAAGATGAAAGTGTTCTTAGACCATATTATGTGTCCTGGGATGTTCGTAAATAAACAAAATGGGTGTATCCTGAGGACACTATGCCTGTCCGTATTGTTCGCAGGCAAGTTGAAACTGTTCTAAGAACACAGGCTATGTCCTAAAATGTTCGTAAAGAAACAAAATGGGAGTGTCCTTAGGACGCTCTGCCTGTCCATATTGTTCGCAGTCAAGTTGAAACTGTTCTAAGAACACAGGCTGTGTCCTAAAATGTTCGTAAAGAAACAAAATGGGAGTGTCCTGAGGACGCTATGCCTGTCCGTATTGTTCGCAGGCAAGTTGAAACTGTTCTAAGAACACAAGCTGTGTCCTAAAATGTTTATAAAAAAACAGAATGGGAGTGTCCTTAGGACGCTATGCCTGTCCGTAATGTTCGCAGGCAAGTTGAAACTGTTCTAAGAACACACGCGGTGTCCTGAAATGTTCGTCAATGGACGAAATGTGGGTGTCCTGAGGACGCTGTCCGTATTGTTGGCTGGCAAGATGAAAGTGTTCTTAGAATATATTATGTGTCCTGGGATGTTCATAAATAAACAAAATTGCTGTATCTTGAGGACGCTATGCCTGTCCGTATTGTTCGCAGGCAAGTTGAAACTGTTCTAAGAACACAGGCTGTATCCTAAAATGTTCGTAAAGAAACAAAATGGGAGTGTCCTGAGGACGCAATGCCTGTCTGTATTGTGCACAGGCAAGTTGAAACTGTTCTAAGAATACAGGCTGTGTCCTAAAATGTTCGTAAAGAAACAAAATGGGAGTGTCCTGAGGACGATATGCCTGTCCTTATTGTTCGCAGGCAAGTTCAAACTGTTCTAAGAACACAGGCTGTGTCCTAAAATGTTTGTAAAGAAACAAAATGGGAGTGTCCTTAGCACGCTATGCCTGTCCGTATTGTTCGCAGGCAAGTTGAAACTGTTCTAAGAACACACGCGGTGTCCTGAAATGTTCGTCAATGGACGAAATGTGGATGTCCTGAGGACGCTGTCCGTATTGTTCGCTGGCAAGATGAAAGTGTTCTTGGACCATATTATGTGTCCTGGGATGTTCGTAAATAAACAAAATGGGTGTATCCTGAGGACACTATGCCTGTCCATATTGTTCGCAGGCAAGTTGAAACTGTTCTAAGAACACAGGTTGTGTCCTAAAATGTTCGTAAAGAAACAAAATGGGAGTGTCCTGAGGACGCCATGCCTGTCTGTATTGTTCGCAGGCAAGTTGAAACTGTTCTAAGTACACAAGCTGTGTCCTAAAATGTTTATAAAGAAACAGAATGGGAGTGTCCTTAGGACGCTCTGCCTGTCCATATTGTTCGCAGGCAAGTTGAAACTGTTCTAAGAACACAGGTTGTGTCCTAAAATGTTCGTAAAGAAACAAAATGGGAGTGTCCTGAGGACGCTATGCCTGTCCGTAATGTTCGCAGGCAAGTTGAAACTGTTCTGAGAACATACGCGGTGTCCTGAAATGTTCGTCAATGGACGAAATGTGGGTGTCCTGAGGACGCTGGCCGTATTGTTCGCTGGCAAGATGAAAGTGTTCTTAGACCATATTATGTGTCCTGGGATGTTCGTAAATAAACAAAATGAGTGTATCCTGAGGACACTATGCCTGTCCGTATTGTTCGCAGGCAAGTTGAAACTGTTCTAAGAACACATCAAGTGTCCCAGAATGTTCATAAATAAGCAAAATGGGGGTGTCGTGAGGACACTATGCCTGTCTGTATTGTTCGCAGACAAGTTGAAACTGTTCTAAGAACAAACGCCTGTCCGTAACTGTTCGTTTCACTTGTGACGCACTTTTAATCACTCCAGGACCGTAGAACACCAACGCGCATGCGCAAAATAGTTTCAGTGCATTTGGTGTCCTGCTGACACCCGCTCCCTTCGCGAACATTTTCGCAAAGCTATCATCTGACCGCGCCCACGATCAGCGTATGTTCTGATTGCGAACACTGTTCGTGTCTCAGAACAATTTAACACTACATTTTCAAGTAATCTATAATATTTTCCAACAAAAACTCACTATAGAACAAGTCCCACATAGTAATCCTGAGTTTCTACATACTTTTTGTGACTTTTTGAACCCTTTTTTCTGTTCGATCTGTCTGTGGACAGCGCGCATGTCCGCAAACCGCGCATAAGCACCCCTATAAAAGACCACACCCTAGAGCTCATTCTCATTGTGTTTCTGGCTATCCTACAGAGCACAACGAATTTTGCTGCCAATTTGCAGATTTCCATCGCAAACTTGATGGCATCCGTGGCTCCACTACTGCCACCTGGTGCTGCATCTGCCTCAGCACCACCCCCAACCCCACCACCACCACCACCTCCCCAAGGACCTGAAGAGGGCAACAGGAGTGAGGATGCACAGGAGGAAGAAGAGGATGATGAGAATGAGGTAGTGGAAGTCCCTACTACCAGCACTCGGTGTGAGTCTTGGGTGTGGCGGTTATTTACCATTCGTGGTAATGCTCCGTAGGCGCGTGCGAACCAAGCCACCTGCAATGAGTGCAAAATGGTACTCAGTCGCGGGAGGCATGGTTCATACAGCTTTGGGACAACTACCATGAATCGACACCTAAAGTATTCCACTCATGGGCCGTTCACAAAGTTGTACCTTGCGAGGAGCCTAGCAGGTTGACTTCCTCTACTTCATTCTCTGTTTCCGATCCTGTCACCACAAGGAACACTCCTGTGGGACAACTTATTCCTCAAGCTGCCTCACAGGCCATACGCAATGATGATGACCCTTACCTTTCGAGTGTCACAGTTGTGTGTATGTACTGCGACGCAGTACTGTGCAGGGGGGAGAGACTTCGTAGTGCTTTTGAGGCTATCATTTCAGAGCACGAGAAGGTCTGCTCACTACCCAAGTAAAGCCCACTCTACATCTTCCTCTCTCAGATCACTCTTTCTTATCCCCATGCTTGGTGTCCCCCCTTACCCTCCTTTCACCTCCTCTCCTAGTGTATCTTGTATAAAAAACCAAAGAAAATTTAAAACAACAAAAATAAAAAAGGCTCTTTTCAGAGCCGGTTTTTACAGTTAAGAAATAGAAGTCAAAATAAATGAAGCAGGACCCTGTGTATTTTTTAGAAGTCTGCCGACAGTCCACGGACATCTAAAATTTTGGGGTGCTACCCTATCATAACCATTGCAGTTTTATCTGGGAGGAAGTGGTGGCTCTAAAAAGAGCCATTTGGTGGTGTTTATTTGTGTTTGAAAAATGTGAAATGCTCAACACCTACTATAAAACGGATGCTGTAATTCCAAAAAAGGTCGCAATACATTTTGTAAATTTCTCAAAAAAATCTGATTGCCAACATAAGTAAGATGGACTGCAGCTCTGCGAAAAATGTATGTTCTACGAAACATCATATTTTCATTGTGAAAAGAGGAGATGCCAAAATCTCTCAGAAAGGCACAAACAGCCTTATTGACATTGCGCCTTGCTTTCTCCAAATGAAGAAGAACAAAGCCACATTTGTCTCTGCGCAATCCGTGAATAAATTACTTGAGAATTTTGAAACATTTCCATGACCTTCCCAAGTCCTTCTTTCATTGCAAATTGCAAAGAAATTCCAGACACATGTCCTAAACTGTTCCCTCCACAATGAATTACAATTATGTCTGGATGTTGCTCTGTCTCCAAAGTAGCACAGAGAGGTAGCAAGTCCAACCACTTCATTCCACGTACTCCATGCCAGTGCACTTCCACATGTGTGAATTCAAGATCTACACCTACTCCACAGCTTTCTGCATGCACCTTCATCCAATGTATCCACGAGTCTCCCAAAATCCAAACAATCTGTTTTTTGAAACACACAGCCATAGCTATCTGTTCTTCTCTCAGCAAAAAGAGTATCTGAGAAACTCTCTCCTGGCACAACACACCCGCTAAACTTTCCTGACCAATCCCTTTCTCTGCTCATTCTCATTTGCATGGCTCCCCAACCAAAAAATCCCCGGATATTTGTACTATTAGTCAAACACACTGTAAGGTTAATTCGTGCTATTTCTGTGTCTAAAAATAGAAATTGTGCACCATTCTGTCTACAAATCACCATTTCTTAAACAGAGATTTACAGACAGAATGACGCACAATTTCTTAGTTTTCGACACACAAATAACCCAACTCACCCCCTAAAATTTTGATATTATAGAACAAACAACTGTTTTAATTTTATACCATTAGATTTACTATTTCTACTTCTCCACACCACCAGCTTACTTTCTGCTAACATCTGAACCCCAGTTTAGTAGCACATAAATTCAAGAATAGCCATCCCAACTAGTTGCAGTTGCTCAATGCACAATCACACACCATTACATATATCTTTATTATCTTACTCACACACTCATGAAAACAGCACACATACATTAAGTACACCCCAACCCATACCTTCTTTATTTTTTTCAACAGACCCTAAAGAATGCCTACCAAAAATCAAGTCCGTATAAAGCAACGCAGAAACAGAGCAAATGAAAATAGAAGTGTCCAAAACAAGCATCCATCTCTAGAAGAATGTGTAAAAAAAGTTAAAACAAAACAGCTAATACAGTCATTTAGCGAAACAAAACAAGCTTCAAGTACAGAAACTTTGCCTCCTCTATCAAAATGTAAAACAAACCACAAAACAATTAACAAAAGAGTAGCTACCACTACAGATAAAACTGCTCCTATAAATCTTGAAATAGTGCAAAATAAGCATACCAAAAAAAGTATTTTATCAAAAATGTTCCGTCACAGAGTCCTGCAAAATCTTATAAAACAGAAGAGAAATCAAACTCAACCCTTAAAACCTATCGTAGGAAATTAATCTTAGAAGCGTTGATAGACAGTGCAATCCTTCTCAAAAGAAAGTTATTTATTTTAGTGTTAAACAAAATGAAACCACTAACAAAACTAATGACTAAATTACAAAAAGACTTCTCAATAAACGAAATGTCAACAGAAATAATTTCTTAAGTATCTGTGGAGGAGAATGGAGTCACACTACGAGCACAGAACCATACTTTAATGAATAAGCATACAAACAAAAGCAAACAAATACAATTGCCATACATAGCAGTGGACGAGGTTATGAAAAAGTTAATAATACCATAATGGAACAAGAAATACTGCTTACAAAAATATGCCCTGAAAACTTAGAATTACCTCTCCATTCAACTGAATCAGAACGTCTAGTATAAAAATGGCCATGCATGTCAATGTGTAACATTCACAAAGAATCTTTCAAGTCTTTACACCAATTCCTCAATCAATATGTGAAAGGCAAAGACAAAATGAAAATTAAACTACTGCAAAATATGGATACCTGTACAGTTTGCAAGTACACAGGACTACAAGGACATTCATTGGCCTGCATTTCAGCACCTACTTGCAAAACCACTTTCCATTATATCAAAATGATATCAACACATCATTCAACTATAAGAAATCTAGTCTATAAACGGTACTATGCTAAAAGTCCTGCTTTAGCACTAGCCAATTTAAATAACATTCTTCTACATGGTACAGCAAAAGACCTACTTGAAGAAATTGACTATATCCCGAAAAACTATGTTGCAAGTGAAAGCCACTTACAGAATGAAATAGCTTTAAATCAAATTAGCAACAATTCTATGCATGACAACCTTCTACTACACACATACAAAAAAGAAATACTGAAATTTAAAAGTACATCTGCTGAAGTACTAAACCATGTGTGTGTATGTTGCCGTAGAACTTTCTATAAAAGTAACACAAAAACTGTAGACCTAACATATAAAATAGAAGACAATGAAGATTCTAAATGTTTTGAATTATCTCTCTATCTTATAGCAGAAAACAAATACGAAATAACACACCCCTTAATACTTTGCAGTTAGTGCACTACAAAACTTGACAACAACCAAACTCCTTCACGTGCTATCACAAATAATTTGGAATCATTTCCACTACCAAAACCCCTACAACAACTCAATTTATATGAGAGCATCATAATTCAAACAGTGTACCCTTTCAAGCAATAATACGCCTTCAACAAAAACAGCAAAATTACCTGCCTCTGAATTAGTGAAAGGTATTAGTGGAAAAGTAGTGTATTTACCATTAGATCTAAAAGAAAATGTGCACATTCTAGGAATGCAACGTCCAATGAAGCAATCTTTAATTATCTTAGTAAATGGTGTACCTACAAAAGACAAAACAATTTGGCAACAACTGGTAGATTTACATAAAGTTAGACAAGCTCTGCAATATCTAAAAGACAATAATGAATACTACAAAGAAATTAATATTGAAGAAAACTTGAAGGATACCACTGAAATAATTCAAGAGACACAAGAAGCTGGTCAATTTGAGCTCCTAGATCCTGCTACAATATCCAATACTTTAAACAATTATACAATTCACCCATTGTATTCTAATTACACTGTAGAAGATGCATTAGAAACATACCAAATGCGTCAAACCAAAGGATCACCAATCAGCAAATGGGAAAAAAGTATAGAAGCATGTGCTTTCCCTCTACTTTTTCCTACTGGCAAAGGAGGAAGGTACGATGATAGACCTATTCAAATAACAGCATCAGAATATCGCTCATTATGGATTTATTATGAAGATCCCAGATTTAGGCAAAATGTGGAATACATATTCCACCTACTCTGTGAAAGTTAACTAGCAACTTTATGTTACAGAGTTGCACACACATTAAAATCAGGATCCCACTTTCAAAATATGTCAGCTACACAATTATTACAAAAAGTGCAACAAAAAGATGAGGTTTTACAATCAAATATTACAAATCTATTAGCAAATATGCGTGATACTAAAGAATACTGGTTTCAACGTCACAGAGATGTACGTTGTATGATAAGAAACCTTGGCCCACCCACTTGGTTTGTTACAATAAGTTGTGCAGAATATGCATGGGAAGATTTACATGATTTCCTACGCATATCAAACAAAAACAAAACAAACATAGATATACTAACACCTGGAGAACTTTGTTCTCTAGATCCTGTTAATGTTTCAAGATATTTTCACCATCGCTTCATTGCTATGCTACACTTTATTTGCAATAAAACTGCTCCTCCCCTTGGAGAAGTGCAAGCACTTCTTTGGGAGAAAAGAATACCAAGCCAGAGGAGCACCACATATCCACATGCTTTTATGGATTAAAGATGCTCCTAAATTTGGTCAAGACAGCAACTACACTGTTTTACAGTTTATTGAAAAATATGTCACTTGTCAAATTCCATCAGAAGCAACAAATAGTGATCTTCAAGCACAAATTTTACATTTTCAAAGACACAAATGTGGCAAATATTGTTGTCGCAAATACAAAAAGAAAGGGAAATACTACACCAAATGCCGCTTTGGTTTCCCTAGACCAGTTACAAAAATAGGTCAAGTGAACAACTTCATGTCTTCAGTTAGACATAGTGTTAAAGGTAAATCACATAAAAATACATATTACATAAAAAGAACAGAAGAAGAAAAATATATCAATGATTACAATGCAATCATTGCACACTTATGGAATGCAAACATAGATGTGCAGTACATTGCAGAGAATTCCACTGCAGTTGTACGATATGTTACAGCATACTTAACCAAAGCAGAAAAAACAGAGCTACAAGACCTCTGGAATGACCTGTCATCAGACAAAACACTGTCTCAAATATTATACAGCTTGTGCATAAAAATGCTCTCCCATAGAAAATGTGGCTCCTATGAAGCAGCAGATCTTTTAACTGGTACTGTTTTGTATGGAACATCTGAAAATATAGTATGGCTAAGTATTGGTCCTGCTAAATCTAGAAAAAGAGTTCTAAAATCATACGAAGATATAGAAACAATAGCCAAACATGTTCCCAACAGCCAAGACATTTTAAAAAACAATTTGCTGGACACATACTACCCAAACAGAAGTAACTCTTTGGAAACCATGCGTCTATACCACATAGCCCAAAACTTCACATACAAAAATATTATAAAACCTGATGAAAAAAAAGGTAGATACATAGTGACAAATTGTAAAGGCAGCTTAGTAAAACTCACCAAACCAAATTGAATTAACCATATCAAATTGTCATTAAAGACTCCTCAACATAAAGAACGATATTACATGTCCCTGCTACAACTCTTTAAACCATGGAGAAAAGAAGAAATACTAGATAACTATGACTCTGATGAAGACACTTTCAAAGCAAATGAAAGCACTATAACTGATGTAAACTTTACACAGTACAAAACAATGTTGCACAATGAACAGATACACGAAGAAGAACTGCAGGCTCAACTATATAAGGACACTCCTGACAGTAGTCAACCTTCTGTAACAGGAAGCCAGGAACCACTGGGAGAGCAACTAATAACAAATGAGGCAGAATTAGCTATGACAGAAGTAGAAAACACCATGTGTCAGTATGAAGATAAAGAAGACTTAACTATACTACAATCAAAATTAAACAATGAACAACGTAGCATTTTTGAAGAAGTAACAAAAGAAATTGAACGTGGTGTATAACATGAAAACAAAGAATGCACCTGCCAAAATTACAAACCTATACTACTGTACGTCAGTGGTGAAGCTGGTTCTGGCAAAACATTCTTAATCAAAATCTTCAGTAAATTCCTTCAACAATTGACAAACAACAAACTGTCAGCAGTTGTCACTGCCCCCACAGGTTTAGCTGCCTACAACATAGGCGGTGTCACTTTACACCGATTACTACTCCTGCCAGTAGAAAACCAAAACTAATTAGACTATTACAAACTTTCTACAGAAGCTGCAATGGAACTACGCAGAGTATTAAAACAAATGAAAATGCTACTAATAAATGAAGTGAGCATGGTCTCCAACCTAATGTTGGCCTTGATTCACATCAGATTAAAAGAAGTACTCAAAACAAACTACGAAGAGCTCTTTGGAGGAAAATACATTATTGTTTTCGGAGATCTTCTTCAATTGACACCAGTGAAAGGTGAGCCTATTTTTAAAACCTTACGACACAAACTCTGCCGTAAAACTGTTGGCAGCATTGGAAATGTCAACCTTTGGCAACATTTCCAATACAGAGAATTAACAGAAAACATGCGGCAATCTGCAGATCTCACTTATGCCAACATCTTAAAAAGTATTAGAGTTGGTATATTATCTCAAGAAGCACAAGTAATATTGAAATCCCGGCACATTCATGCACTTTATGGCCATAATGCATGTGCTACGGATGTTATGGAACAATTAGCCCACAAAAATGTCAATTGTATGGCCTTATTGCCAACTCTTGCAAGCTGTTTCAAATTCAATGAAACAATGTTAAAAAAAGAAATGCAACCAATAATTGAAATTAGCGCCACAGACAAACTAGACATTCATGGTATGACACTACCTATGTGTGACCAAGCCACAACGAGACTAAATAGCTTAGAAAATTCAATCTCCAACACAGCTGGATTGGAAAAAATATTAAAATTATCCTTAAATTGCAGAGTAATGCTTAAACGTAACCTTGACGTGGATCAATGACTAGTTAATGGAGCACTGGGTACAGTTGTTGGCTTTCAAACATACCCACGTGACAACAACATTCAGTTTGTCAATATTCTCTTTGACAAACTTTCAGAAGTGAAAAGGATAGGGCGCTCAACAGCTCGATTCCTTCTCTTCAAAGACATGTATGTACGAAGAGAAACATTTTCTCTAACTCTTGCATACGCAGTCACCATTCATAAATCACAAGGTCATACCCTAGACAAAGCATTGATAGACATTGGTAACACAGTCTTTAAAGAAGGCATGAGCTACGTAGCACTATCACGCTTGCGTACACTTGACGGTCTATTTCTAATCAACTTTGATGCAAATAAAGTAAACGCTGATATTCCTTGCATTTCAGAATTCAATAGACTTCGTTCACTATACACCCCCATCTAAAAACATATCCTATTCCACAAAAAGTTAAATGTTCTAAAAGAAAACTAAATCAAACAGAAATGCTACAGGATGTCACTGCAAATCCTCCAAAGAGATTAAAAGAAACTAATACTTCATCAAGTACAACAATCAAAAAAGAACCTATTAGGGAAAGTAAACCAGGTACTTCTTCAAAGAAGGAAGACAAACTCCAAAAAAAGCACTCAGATACAGAACTACCTGGTCCATTTAAACTTTCAAATGTAAATGGTGTAAGTTGCTAACCAAATGTAGCAATGAATATTCTATTTCAATTACCACCAATAGTTGACAACATTTGCTTACACAGTACAGACCAATTGTGTTTGCAAATGTTAGTACTTCATAGAAACGCAACAAACAATCCTGACAACACGTATAGTGTTTATGGAATAAGACAACAATTGGACAACTGTGCTGAAATGGTGAAATTCAATATAAACTCACAGGAAGATCCACAAGAATTTCTAATGTACTTACTGCAAGTACTGGAAAACAAAAACATACCTATAAATGAAATCTTCCAGATTTCATACATGTGGAAACATACATGCACTCTGTGCAACAATGTGACACAAGAACAAATCCCCAATGAGCGCTTTGTGTATGTATCAATACCTAATTGTGAATCCGTTGCATTTCAGCAACTTGTACAAAATGCAAACCATGGTAGATTATGTACTACCTGCAATTCGGATAATCGCTCCACCTTACTAATGCAAACACATAGTAAATACGTTATACTAATGCTTCTATGTCACAATGCAAATGGTACCAAAAACAACTGCAAGCTGACTGGATTCACACATGGTCAAGTATCACTTGGTAAGAAAACCTTCACAACAATAGGTATAATCTACCACACAGGAGCCACAACCAATGCAGGTCACTATACTGCATATATAAAAAAAGAATTGTGGATGGTTTGAATGTAATGATAGTACCATTACTCTAAAGCAGAGATTACCTGCAAATCTTACAAACGCTTATTTAATCTTCTTAAAACCAAAATGGATTAACTAAACTGTACGTAAACATTAACTAGACTTTTATTAGAAAACTGTAAACTGTTACAGTATGCCAACAGCTATATAACTGCCTCAAGATGCTACAACAACTAAACAGATAAATGAACACCACTAAATTATATAAAAAAGTAAACAGTTAGAATATGCCAACTGGTATCTAACTACCCCAAGATTTTCAATAACCAGACAGATAAATCAATACCACTACATTATAACAAAAAATAGACAGAATACACCAAATGGTATCTAACTACCCTACAATTTTACAATATCCGAACAGATAAATCAATACCATTTCATTATAATTTCTTAAAACCAAAATATATTAACTAAACTGTACTTAAACATTAACTAAACATCTTTTAGAACACTATAAACTGTTACAATATGCCAACAGCTATATAACTAGCCCAAGATTCTACAACAACTAAACAGATAAATGAATACCAATAAATTATATGAAAAAATAAACAGTTAGAATACGCCAACTGGTATCTAACTACCCCAAGATTTTCAATAATCAAACAGATAAATCAATACCACTACATTATAACAAAAAATAGACAGTTAGAATACGCCAAATGGTATCTAACTAACCCAAAATTTTACAATATCCAAATAGATAAATCAATACCACTTCATTATAACAAAAAATAGACTGTTAGAATTTGTCAACAGGTATCTAAGTGCTCCAAAAATCTGCAACAAGCCAATATATAGAGCATTAGACAGAAACAACAAGTGAACACTGAAAACAAACAAACAAATAGACTGTAGCATAACAACAAAAAAATTGCACAGTACACTGGTTTGTAATCTACTAAATATGAGGGTAAAAAAGAAAATGTTGATTATTCAATGTTATAAGTGGTTACAAAATACCAATACTAACATGATCTTTTCTTTCATCACAGAAATAAACAAGAAATTCATGTACTCCAGTTACTAAACCAAACAGTAAGTATATTATATTAAGTACAACCATCACAGCAAATCACACCCATAGTGACTTATAACTTTGCTGCCTATAAATTTGATCTTGTCCATGCACCCAAGACTATAGACCATATGGCCATGCTCCCAGGACTCTATGCCCTGGCCACAACCACTGCAGCATATCACACCCATAGAGTCAAATATTTTAACTATGCCATGTGGACACTTTTAATGTCCGCGTACATCATGAGTGTTCTTAGAACAGTTCAACTTTGCTGCCTATAAATTTGATCTTGTCCATGCACCCAAGACTATAGGCCCTGCCCACAACCACCACAGCATATCACACCCATAGTGGCTTATAACTTTGTTGCTTATAAATTTGTTCTTGGATCCCAAAGTTATAAACCACTATGGGTGTGATATGCTGCGGTAGTTGTGCCATGCTCCCAAGACTCTATGCCCTTGCCACAACAATCGCAGCATATCACACCCATAGAGTCAAACATTTTAACTATGCCATATGGACACTTTTAATGTCCGCGGACATCATGAGTGTTCTTAGAACAGTTTCAACTCTCGTACGAATAGTACGGACACACATAGAGTCCTCAGGACACCCTCATTTTGTTTATTTACGAACATCCCAGGACACATAATGTGTTCTAAGAACACTTTGAACGTGCTTGCGAACATGTGTTCTTAGAACAATTTGAAATTGCTAGCGAACACAACGGACAGGCATACCATCCTCAGGACACCCCCATTTTATTTATTGACGAACATCCCAGGACACATGATGTGTTCTTAGAACAGATTCAACTTACCTGCGAACAAAACGAACAGGCTTACCGTCCTCAGAACACACCCATTTCGTTTATTTTCGAACATTTGAGGACCACGCCAGTGTTCTTAGAACACTTTCAGCTTGCTTGCGAACAATACGGACAGGCCTAGTGTCCTCAGAACACCCCCATTTTGTTTATTTAGAACATTTTAGAACATCCGCGTTGTCCACAGACAAAGCGAACACAACAGGGGGGTCTACCACCTAAATAAATAAAACATTAACCCATCTCTTACTCCCCCACCCTCCCCAAACACTTTCACACAACAACACACTCTACTAAATAGTATTTTTCAACAAAGATTCACCGCGCTGTCTGCGGACGTCTGCGAATCCAAGATCGTGGGCGTTCCCGAAAATCTGACGTGTTTCACGCTCTTCACCATCCAATCAACGAACACATTGCATGTCCGCAGACATGACGCAAGCTGGTAGGCCAATCAGGACACTGTCCGCGGAGCGAACAGGGAAGTGTGTCCGCGGACCGAACATAGATATCACTCTTTTTTTTAACCTATTTTTTGCTCATTTTATAAAAAACTACTGGACGGATTTTCACCAAATTTGCAAAAGCATGCTTTCCGGACCAAGCCGCTGCTCCTGGTCCAAATTTGGTGAAAATCCATCCAGCGGTTTGGGCTGTAGAAGTGAGCAAAGATTTTTCCCCATTCAGTCTATGGGAAAAAAAATCCGTTTTTAACTTTCTATAACTTTGCCCCCCCTGGACAAAACCTCACCAAACTTTGCAAAATTCAGAGTGACCCATATACATTTTTTGCAAAGTTTGGTGAGGATTCGTCCAGGGGGAGCAAAGTTATAAGCCACCCAAAAAGGGTTCTTCCTATGGAAACAGCAACTTAACCAAAACTACACAGCCACTACTATATATATATATATATATATATATATATATATATATATATATATATATATATATATATATATATATATATATATATATATATATACTACACAGCCCACGCGGCTTATAACTTCACTCCCCCCTGGACGTATTCTCACCAAACTTTGAAAAAAAAGTATATGCGTAGTTCCATTGCAGCTTCTGTGGAAAGTTTGTAATAGTCTAATTTCTTTTGGTGTTCTACTGGAAGGAGTAGTAATCGGTGTAAAGTGACACCGCCTATGTTGTAGGCAGTTAAACCTGTGGGGTAAGTTACAACAGATGACAGTTTGTTGTTTGTCAATTGTCAAAGGAACTTGCTGATGATTTTGATTAAGAATGTTTTGCCTGAACCAGCTTCTCAATGCATGTATGGCAGTATAGGTTTGTAGTCTTGGCAGGTACAGTTTTCATTTTCATGTTCCACATCATGTTCAATTTGTTTTGATATTTCTTGAAAAATGCTACGCTGCTCATTGTTCAGTTGTGATTTCAGTACAGAAAAGTCTTCTGTAGCTTGTTCATACTGACACATGGTGCTTTCTACTTCTATCATGTTCTAATTTTGCCTCATTTGCTATTAGTGGCTGTCCAAGTGGTTCTTGGCTTCCTGTTACAGAAGGTTGACTACTGTCGGGAGTGTCCACTTGTAGTTGGGCCTGGAGTTCTTCTTCGTGTTGCTGTTCATTGTGCAACATTGTTTGGTACTGTGTAAGGTTTACGTCTGTTATAGTGCTTTCATTTGCTTTGAAAGCGTCTTCATAGGAGTCATATGTATCCAGTAACTCTTCTTCTTTTCTCCATGCTTTAAAAAGTTGTAGCAGGGACATGTAAATCAGTTCTTTATGTTGATGAGTTTTTAATGACAATTTGATATGATTAATTAAGCAGCGTTTGGTAAGTTTCACTAAGCTGCCTACACAATTTACATCTCTGTAGCTACCTTTCCTTTCATCTGGTTTAACATTATTTTTGTATGTGACATTTTGGGCTACGTGGTAGAGACACATGGTTTCCAAAGTGGTACTCCTGTTTGGGTAGTATGTGTCTAGTAAATTGTTTTTCAAAATGTCTTGGCTGTTGGGAACATTTTTGGCTATTGTTTCTATGTCCTCATATGATTTGAGAACTCTATTTCTAGATTTCGCAGGACCAAGACTTAGCCATACTATATTGTCAGATTTTCTATACAAGGCAGTACCGGTTAAACTGTCTGCAGATTCATAGTAAACACATTCTCTATGAGAGAGCATTTTTATGCCTAAACTGTACAATTTCTGTGATACTGTTTTGTCAGATGATATGTCATCCCAGAAGTTCTGAAGCTCTGTTTTCTCTGCTTTGGTTAAAAAGGCTGTGACATATTGTCCAACTGCAGTGAAATTGTCTGCAATGTACTGCAGATCTATGTTTGCATTCCATAGGAGGGCAATGATTGCATTGTAATCATTGATGTATTTTGATTCTTCTGTTCTGTTTATATAATATGTGTTCTTAAGTATCTTACCTTGGACACTATGTCTGACTGAAGACATGAGGTTGTGTAATTGATCTGTTGCTGAAACAAGTCTAGGGAAACTAAAGCGGCACTTGGTTTAGTATTTCCCTTTTTAAAAATATTTGTGACGACAATATTTCCCACATTTGTGTGTTTGAAATTGTACAATTTGTGCATGAAGGTCACTATGTGCTGTTTGTGAAGTGTCTTCACAAGTGACACATTTTTGAATGAACTGCAAAGCAGTGGCATCACTGTCCTGACCAAAGTTAGGAGCATCTTTAATCCATAATAGCATGAGGATGTGTGGTGCTCCTCTGGCTTGGTATTCTTTTCTCCAAAAGAAGTGTTGAACTCCGAGGGGAGGAACAGTCTTATTACAAATAAAGTATAGCATAGCAATGAAGATATGATGGAAATATCTTGATACATTTACAGGATCTAGAGAGCAGAGTTCTCATGGTATTTTTATATCTATGTTTGTTTTGTTTTTGTTTGCTATGCATAAGAAATTGTGTACATCTTCCCATGTATGTTCTGCACAACTTAATGTAACAAACCAAGTGGGTGGGCCAAGGGTTCTTATTATACAGCGTACATCCCCGTGACGTCGGAACCAGTATTCTTTTGTACCATGCAAGTTTGCTAATATATTTGTAATTCTTGACTGTAAAACGTCATCTTTTTCTTTAACTTTTTGTAATAATTGCATAGCTGACATATTTTTAAAATGGGCACCTGATTTTAATGTGTGTGCAACTCCATAGCATAGAGTTGCTAGTTCACTTTCAAATAGAAGGTGGAATATGTATTCCACGTTTTGTCTGAATCTGGGGTCGTCAGAAACATTTGTAGAGAGCGAGATTCTGATGCTGTTTTTTGTGTGGGTCTATCATCATACCTTCCTACTTTTCCAGTAGGAAAGAATAGAGGAAAGGCCTGTGCTTCTATACTTTTTTTCCCATATGCTGATTGGAGATCCTTTGGCTTGTCGCATTTGGTACATTTCCAGTGCATCATCTATGGTGTCTTTAGAGTGTAATTGATTCATTGTATAATGGTCTAAAATATTGGATTCTGTAGCAGGATTTAGAAGTTCAAATTGACCAGTTTCTGGTGCCTCTTGAATTCTTTCAATGGTTTCTCTCAGGTTTTCTTCAATATTAATTTCTTTGTAATATTCATTGTTGTTTTTTAGATATTGCATGGCTTGTCTAACTTTATGTAAGTCTACGAGTTGTTGCCAAATTTTTTTGTCTTTTGTAGGCACACCATTTACTAAGACAATTAAATATTGATCTATTGGCCGCTGCATTCCTAGAGTGTGTACATTTTCTTTGAGATCTAATGGCAAATAAACTACTTTGCCACAAATGCCTTTCACTAATTCAGAGGGAGGTAATTTTGCTGTTTTTAGTTGGAGGTGTATTATTGATTGAAATGGGTGCACTGTTTGAATTATGATGTCTAATATAAATGTAGTTGTTGCAGGGGTTTTGGTAGTCGGAATAATTCCAAGTTATTTGTGATAGCACGTGAAGGTGTTTGGTTGCTGTCAGGTTTTGCAGTGCAGTAATTGCAAAGTATTAAGGGGTCAGGAATGTCGTATTTGTTTTCTGCTATAAGGTAGAAAGCTATTTGGAACCATTTGGAATCTTCATTGTCTTCTATTTTGTATGTTATGTCTGCAGTTTTTGTGGTACTTTTATAAGAAGTCCTGGGCAACACACACACACATGGTTTGGTACTTCAGCAGAGGTACTTTTAAACTTTAGTATTTCTTTTTGTATGTGTTTAATAGAAGGTTGCTATGTGTACAGTAGTTGCTAGTTTGTTGTACATCTATTGCATTTTGTAAGTGGCTTTCAATTCCAAAATATTTTCTATGGATATGCTCAATTTGTTTGAGTAGCTGTTTGGCTTTACCATATAGAAGATTGTTATTTAATTTTTTAGTGCTAAAGCAGGACTTTTAGCATAGTAGAGATTTTGGACCATATTTCTTATAGTTGAATGATGTGTTGATATCATTTTGACATGATGGAAGGTGCTTTTGCAAATAGGTCCTGAAATGCAGGCTAATGAATGTTCTTGTAGTCCTGTGTATTTGCGCACTGGACAGGCATCCATATTTTGTAGTATTTTCATTTTGAATTTGTCTTTGCTCTTTACATACTGATTGAAGAACTTGCATAAAAATTTGAAAGATTGTTTGGCAATGTTATACATTGATGTGCACGGCCATTTGTAGACTGGATGTTTTGGTTCAGTAGAATGGGGAGGTGATATTGAGTTTTCTGGGGATATTTTTGTGAGCAGAGTTTCTTGTTCCATAATGGTGTTATTAAGTCTTTCATACCCTCGTCCACTGCTATGTATGGCAATTGGGTTTGTTTGCTTTTGTTTATATGCTTCTTCATTATGGTTATGTTGTCGTGGTGTGACTCCATTCACCTCCACAGATGTTTAAGAAGCTATTTTTGTTGATATTCCGTTTATTGAGAAGTCTTTTTGTAGTTTAGTAGTTAGTTTTGTTAGTGGTTTCATTCTGTTTAAAACTAAAATAAATGACTTTCTTTTGAGAAGGATTGCACTGTCTATGAGAGCTTCTAGGATTAATTTTCTACGATAGGTTTTAAGGGTTGTGCATGATTTCTCTCCTGTTTTTATAATGTTCTGAAGGACTCTGTGGCAGAACATTTATTGTAAAATATTTTTTTTGGTATGCTTACTTGCCACTACATCAAGATTTATAGGTGCAGCGTGAGCAGTAGTGGTAGATGAAGTCTTGTTATTTACTTTCTCGTATTTTTTACATTTTGATAGAGGAGGGAACGTTTCTGTACTGGAAGCTTGTTTTGTTTTGCTTAATGACTGTATTATCTCTTTTGTTTGAACTTTTTGTACAAAATCTGCTTATTTTGGGCACTTTTATTTTGATTTGTTCTACTTCTGCTTTCTTTTCAACAGAGTTGCTTTTTGGTAGACATTCTTTGGGGTCTGTTGGAGAAAAAAAAGAAAGTGCAGGTTGGGTTGTTGTGTAGTGTATGCATGCTTTGTGCATGAGTGTCTGAGTTTGATGGTAAGGATGATTGTGGAGGTGTGTGATTGTGCAATGGGTAGCTACATCAAGTTGGGAAGGCTATTCTTGTATTTGTGTGTTACTATACTGGGCTTCAGATGACAATATAAAGTATGGAACTGGTAAGGGGAAGCACTAATGCTACATCTTATGGTAATGGGTTAATACACTTGTTTGTTCTACAATACTAAAATGCTAGTGTGTTTGAGTAACAGTTCGAACATTATGTTAGTATTGTACCTACTTTTTTGTATGGAAAGAGTATGTTTCTTCTAAGTCCTTGTTCATACTTTAGATGCTGCTACTTTTCAGGAGAGTGGTCTTCACTGCAATTGTAAAAGAAAGAAGTTAGTGAATATGTGTGTTTATAGCACTTTTGTTAATGTAGACATTGTTATTTTTTGTTTTCATAATTATACTGTTATTTCTCCCATTTTATAATATGAAATAATATTTTTTTACATAGGTGTGTGTAAACACAAATTTGGAGAGCAGAAAGGTTTTCAATTGACACTTCATCATAGCAGATGGAAGAATTGACAGTGAGTTCATTTTACAGGGTAAGTGGCAGTTACTCTGTTTATATTTTTATTTATTTTATTTTACATTTTTAAAGCACTCACACAGCCCACGGGCATTGAGGCGCTGTTACAGGAATTGTTTGTTTTTTAGTTGAGTAATTATTTTATCTTAGTTGCGTATTTATAACGTGCTTACATACCCAGAGGTTTCTATGCAAGGACGGGGGGAACGAACCTGTGTTGCTTCTTGTCATCTTGCTTCCAAGGCATGCACGTTGCCTCTGAGCTATGCTCCCGGGATGTATTGTATTCCTATAAGAGCTGTACATGTACTGTGTAGAAAATATTCATACCTGTAGTCTGTGTTCATGCATGTGGATGTGCATGAATCTGCAAGTAGAAGTCTTGGGGAGTTTTATAGTAGTTGTTGCTGTAGATCCTTTCCAGTCACTGCCAAATTGTACTGAGAGTGATCAATCGTACATTTAAACTGCAGTCTGTGATGATAGAGTTAGATGTAGAGTTCTTGGATGTGATTGGTGCATGATTGTGTGACTGCTTAACAATACCCAATGAGGGAATGGTGCAGAGAGTAAAGTGGAAAGGGTAGAAGGGCTGCCCCACTGTTACACGCTCTGCAGTCACTGCGGTTGTCCACATCCGGGGTTTCTCAGCAAATCCAGCATGGAAAAGGGACTTTAGAGATCAGCCAATCAGATGTTGAGGTTGTGGTTTGTGTTGAATTGAGGCTTTGTGTAGTGAAGATGGTGAAGTGAAGAAAGTCAGGGTGTTGGTGCTCGGAGATATGTTTGTTGATAGTTTGGAGCAGTATGCTAAATGTAGGAATGTGGCAAAGAATTTTGTTGTAAAAGGAGTGAATGTGGTGTGGCGTACTGTGTGGTGTTGTGCATTTAGGCTATGTCAGTGCCCCTACTTTGTTGCAAGATCTGCAAAACTTGGTTCAGGCAATCATGAAAGTCCTTCCAAATGCCAAGGTTATTTGTTCTGCTTTGTTACCTAGGGCAGTATGGGACAATAGTTTTGTTTTTTGTCGTCAGCAAAATATTGCTAGGTGTGCAATCAACGGAGGCATGTTTGCTTTCATGCTTAGAGCTGGTATGTTCTTTTGTAATAATGAGAATATTGATTCTGATAACGTTGTTTATTTTAAAGAAGATGGCATTTCTTTATATTTTATGGGAAATGTCATGCTGTTTTGGAACATAAGGGTTGCTTAGGAGAAGCTAATGTGAAGATTTTTGGAGGAAAATAAGAAATAAAACACAAAAAATACAAAGCAAAAGGTGTTTTTGAAGTATCTGCAAAAAAACCTAAAATAAGATTCTTTTCAGAGCTAACATCAAAGGGGAAATGGGGCACACTATTTAAATTTTCATTCCGCACGTTCAGATTTTTCAATCTGTCTGCGGACACAGCGGTTGTCCGCGGACAGCATGAATTACATACAGGGATTTTGGGGTTGAGAGGCATGCAGATAAGAATGAGCAGAGCAAGGGATTGGTTAAGAAGGTTTACTGGGTATGTTCTGTAAGGAGAGAGTTTGTCAGTAGGTCTTTTTCGTGTGAGAAGAGCAGATAGCTATGGCTGTGTGTTTCAGAAAGCATATTTTCTGGATTTTGGCAGATTCTTGGATAAATTGCTTGGAGGTGCATGCAGATCGCTGTGGAGTAGCTGCACATCTTAGATTCTCCCATGTGGAAATGCACTGGCATGGAGTGCGTAGAATGAAGTGGGTGGATTCTTTGGTGACACAGCGTCATCCAGACATTATTATTATTCATTATGGAGGCAACAGTTTAGGACATGTGTCTGGAATCTCTTTGCAATTTGCAATGAAAGAAGGACTAGTAGGAAAGTCATGGACATGTTTCCAAACTCCAGAGTAATTTTTTCCCGTATTGCGCAGAGACAAATGTGGTTGCATTCTTTTTCATTTGATCCACAAATTGAGAAAGCAAGGCACAATTTTAACAAGGCTGTTTGTGCCTTATTGAGAGATGTTGGTATGTCCTCTTTTCAGAATGAAAACATTATTTTTTGTAGCAGACACATTTTTCGCAGAGATGGAGCACATGGTACTTATGCCGGCAATCAGATTTTTCTGCGAAATATACAAAATACATTGCGATCTTTTTTGGAATTACAGCAATACATTTTGCAGTAGGTGTTGACCATTTGAAGTTTTTGAAACACAAGAAAACACCACAAAAAGGCTCTTTTCAGAGCCACCGCATCCCTCTATAGAAAAGTGCAATGGTTGGGCAGTACTCCCAAAAATACATGTCCGCAGACTTCTAAAAAATGCACAGGGCCCTGCGGTATTCATATGTCATTCTATTTTTAAACTGTGAAAGGAGGCTCTGAAAAGAGACTTTGTTTTTTTGTTTTGATTTTGTTATTTTATGTTTTTTTGGTTTTTTAAACATGACACACAATGAAACGAGGGGAAAGGAGGGCACGGAAGGGACACCAACTACAGGGATAAGAAGGGAAAGGTGGAGAGAGGAAGATGTAGGATGGGCCTTATTGAGGTAGGTCACAGACCTTCTGATGTTCCTTGACCACAGTCTCGAAAGCACTCCAAGGTTCTCCCCCCTGCAGAGTACTGCATCGCAATACATGCACAATATTGTGACCTTTGAAAGGTAAGAGTCAACAGCATCATGGACGGCCTGTGAGGCAGCTGGAGGGATGCGATGTCCCATAGGAGTGTCTTTTGTGATGACAGGAGCGGAATCGGACTATGCTGCAGAGGAACTCAACCGATTACATTTATCACAAGGTACAACCTTACGAATAGCCCCATCGTGGAATGACTTTAGGTGTTGCTTCATTGATGTAGTACCATAGCTGTACGAACCAGGCTTGCCACGACTGAGCACCATGCGGCACTGATTGCAGATCACCTTACTCGCATCAGCTTTTGACTTTCCATCAACAGTGTTAAATAACCGCCACAATCAAGACTCACAATAAGTGCTAGTAGGGACTTCCACTACTTCATCATCTTCATACTCTTCATCACTCTCCTCTGCATCCTCACGGCTGTCCCCTCTGCAGGCCCTTGGGGACGTGGTGTTGGTGCAGGTGGTGCTGATGCCGAGGCAGTAGCAGCAGAAGCAATTTGGGATGCCACCTGGAAGGTTAATAACCAGGAACCAGGAACAAAGAACAGCAACCTGCATAATTGTCCTGTTGTAAATCTTGGAAATCCAAAAGCTCCCAGCTCAACCCAGCTCTGGGGTGTGGTCTTTTATAGGGGTACTGGGGAGCACTTTGCGGACACCGTGCCACTTTCAACATGAAGAAAGGGCTCAAAAAGTTCCAAAAAGTATGTAGATCGGCAGGGACATTTTCTGGGACATGTGAAATGGTGAACTTTTATTGTAAAATACCTTTTGAGTGCTCAAAAAAGCACTTTTTAAATGTTCAGGGGCCCGAACAGTGTGTGCAAATCAGGACACACGTTCAGCGTGGGTGTGGTCACATGATGACGTCACAGACATGTTCACGAATGGGACGGCTGTCCGCAGGATACCAAATGCACTGGGACAGTTGTGCGCATGGGCGCGGCTGTTCTATGGACAGTGTTCGGCTCCCCAAACTAATTAAAAGTGTGACACACATGCGGCGGACAGTTACGGACAGGCACAATGTTCGTAGGACCCAAGGATGTGGTGCGCATGTGCACCGGTGTTCTATGAATAGTGTTGAAGCACCTGAATAAAATAAATGTGCGTAAAAACTTTGCGGACAGGCGGACGGGATATGTGTTGTACAGATATATTCATTCTGGGTGCGGGCATATTACGAACATGGGGGAGAACACCCCCATTTTGGGTGATTGCAGACAGGCGGACATCTTGTGTGTTCTAAGGACACCTCCATTTTAATTACAAACAATACAAACAGGTATATTGTCCTTAGGACTGCCCCATTTGGGTTAATTGCGGACGAGCGGACATCTTGTGTGTTTTAAGGACACCGCCATTTTAATTACGCACAGTCCAAACAGGTATATTGTCCATAGGACACCCCCATTTTGGTTAATTGCAGACAGGCAGACATCTTGTGTGTTCTAAGGACACCTCCCTTTTAATTACAAACAGTAGGAACAGGTATAGTGTCCTTAGGACACCTCCATTTCTTAAAATGTTAATGTTTAACAGTATAAAAATTATGAAAGAGAGGGGGAAGCAGAAACTGAAACAAATACTGGGGAATTAGGGGTTTGGACATGATGTATGGAGGGGAAGAAGGGATGGAAGTCTCAGCGTAATGTTTTTCCTGCTGGGGAGGGTTTGGGGATAGTTGGATGGGACATGGAGAGGGGGGACAGGTACATGTGGGACAGTGATATTAAGGGGCTTATTCATGGAATTTGTGTGCCGAAAAACGGGGATTTGTGCGCCATTCTGCATCCAAATCCCTGTTTAACAATTTTCGGTGCAAAAATTCCATGTATCAGCCCCTTTATCTTTTCTTTAATGTGATCCTCAACAAACTGATTTAGAAGATTGACACTTTTCATTAACATATTCATTTTTAGTTCCATTTGTTTCAGAGGATCTTCTAATGTCTCTCTTGGTATATTACACTTATTGTCTGTATGGTCTGTTAAAAAAATATGTTAACTACACATAAAATAATGGTTATTAATTGGCTTTTATAGAGAAATGTTGTGTCTGCCATTAGTATCACTCTCTTCACTCATTTCATCTTGTGGGAACATTTCTTCCAGCCATTCCAAAGTACTGGACATTTCTGTGTAAAAAAAATAAATATATGTATTAGTTTTAGTGTACGTAATACTGAAAATGTATAAATATATGAAATAAATATTGTGTACTTAGTAGTTTCTTACAAACATTTGGTGTTACTGCTGTGTAGTATGCTCTTGCTTTTTGCTGCACAGTTTCTGTGTTACGCTCACCTGGACCCCACAGGGGTGCCGATCGGACCCGGACAGCTGCGGTCTGCGATGCGTAGTGCAGAGATGACTGTCTGGACTGGCCCGCCTAGTCTTGTCTGCTGTACCCGAAGAAGCATTTTCCTGCAAGTGGAGACAGGGATTAGCCACCTGTGGGTTTTAGTGATGGCCTCCCAACTGTTCTTGCTCTCCCCCATTAATCACCTCCGATATCCCCTTAGTAACCTCACCTTATCTTTGTAAAATATGAGCTCTCCATCCTGCATGTCTTGCAGGGGTGCGTAGATACCAGTTACTTCACTGGTTTGAAGGCGTTGGGAGAGTTCCGGTAAGCATTGACTCTGAAGTCCCAGGCGGGATTGGTAAGTATCAAGTTCAAAGAGTTCAATGTGCCCGATGTTCACTCTTGTCCCCTTCCTTCCTTAAGTTGCAACTGAGTTTGTGAGAAGAAGGTCTCGTAGCTGCTGCTGGCATCCAGGTAAGAGTCTGTGTTACCCAACACTGTCCGGTAACTATTACATGCTTTAACGTGTTGTTTTTCTCCCTCTTTACAGATGCGGCATATGAAGATATGGAGAATAATACCGCCGGTGGTAAATCAGGTAAGTCTATGGTGGTAAGAGGTATTTGTTGATTCCCTTGGCTCACCTTGTTATTCTTGTGCCGCTAGGTGCCGGAGTACGGCGAAGAAATGATGGAGACAGTGCCGGATCGAAACATGCTGTGAGAACTGGTGAGTATGGCGCCGTGCTGGAGCTGGCGAAGCGACGCGTGCAGGACTGATGTACTTCCAGGTCGGGAGATGAAATGGATCCAGAATCAGGTGAGGAATTTGAAATAAGTTTGTTTTCTTACCTTGTCCTTTTCTTCCTCTTTATTCTAGGAGCTCCGGATTTGAGGCCGGCGTGGCAGAAGACTGGATGTTAGCTGCAGGCACGGTGAGAGTCACGCTGCTGGATGCAGAATAACACGAAGCATGTGCTGCTGTTTGGGGGTGGTTTAAATAGCCTCCAAAGTAGTCCCAGGAAAGAAGTTCCCCAGGACCACACCCGAGTAAAAAATAGTCCCTCTAGTAAAATAGTCCCATCCAGGCCTCACGTTGGCTTGGATTTATTTGCAGCATGGTCTACATGAGGTAAGTAATGTCTATGAGCCTGGCGCATATGGCGCCAGGACTGATTTTTATTATGAGCCTGGTGCCTAGCTGGGGCTGCTGGGGTTTTTGTAAATGTATGGATGCCTGCTCCCGGGGCTGATGGGCTTGATCCAGATGCCCGGGGGTAGGCATCATGACATTCTGTGAGGTAATTCTGTTGAAGGCATATTTATTTTGTTTTAGTATATTCCAATAAATTGTAAACACTATTTCAGTGGATGGTTGGTGTCTTACATATACAGTTTCCACTTCCTATTTATTCATAAATGTAATGTATTTATGTGGTGCTTTTTGAAAATGTTTGGTGTTTTATTTTATGATACAATAAAGTAAGATAACCCCTGAGTTTTTGGGTACTGTTGATGGTGACCGCGCCCATCCATGGACATGCGTGTGGCCTGCGGACATCAAAATTACTAGCAGGGCGTGCAGTATTTTCTATGTTATATGTATGTGCGCTAAGGGATTCTTAGTACACATTTATAACATTTACATTATCTATATCTATATTCAGTGAAAGAAACTTTGTTAAGTAGTTATTGTGGTTAAGTTGTGCTACTACATACCTATGAAATTCAGTGAAAAACACTTTGTTAAAGGGCCATTATGGTTAAGTTGAGCTACTAAAAACCTATGCAATTCAGTGAAACAAACTTTGTTAAAGGGAAGTTATGGTTCCACGTAAAACTAAAAAAACCCTTGAAATTCGCCAGTTGTGGTACGCTAAGTAACCATAACTCACGCCACCACCGTGCACTGCTAAGACTAACACCCAGGCCATCAAAGATGACATCACAAATGTCATTGATGACATCACTGGTGACATCACATGTGCATTTATTTTTTATGAAAAGTCTGCACAAGGGATTCTTATAGTAATGTTGATAAAAAAGTGTGAAGGAATATTGGAATAATAATCATGAGGGACATAGTGCATTATGTAATGCATTGATACGAATACCATTCTATTATCAGGTTTTTTCCAGTATACTAAGCTACTCATGTAGAAACAAAGGCATTGAGTGCAACATTCATGATGGATGTGCAATATTTTTGATCTTACCATGTTGAATAGTGAAATGATAAATGATTTTTATTACAGTTTTATCTACTGTGCAACATTTAATAACTAGCTAATAAAACCCACTTACTACATAATTACATTATTCAAACAAAACATAAAAAACAACAACACATTCAAATATGAGCATATACAGGAAAAATGAAGTAAACAACAGTATTACCAGCCAATCTTCATACCCCAACTGATTAACTTTATACACAGAAATCAACACTCTGCTTCAAAGCTACTAATTCTCTGTGTATAAGTATTATATAATGAGGCTGGACCCTAAGGAGAGCAGTGTGCATAGAATGTATACAAATATGAGCATATCCAGGAAAGTAAAGTAATAAAAAAAGGCAGAACTATAACCAAATGTTGATAACCTTATTGATTATCTTTATGCATACAAAGATTTTCTGTTTTCCAAATCTGTGTTTTCCTCTATGTGTATGTTTCATATGCTGTGAGTGAACCCCAAATGAATTACTGTAAGAACATATTTGAAGTATGACTCTACAAATATAGTACTTGAATATGAATTATGAGCATATGAATGTTTAGTTCCTGACTGTTACTGGCCTAGATATGTCAGTAAAGGAAAAACGAGGGAGCCAGACATGTGATGCCATCAGTGGTGTTATCAATTACATTTGTGATATCATATTTAATATCTTGGGTGTTAGTCTTATCAGTGCACAGTGGTGGCCCGAGTTATGGTTGCTTAGCGTACCATAACTGGCGAATTTCAAGGGTTTTAAGGTTTTTCGTGGAACCATTTGTTATGGTAAATTGCGCTACTAAAAACCTAGGAAATTCAGTAAAAAATGTTGTTAAAAGGACGTTATGGTTACACATAATATCAAAAACCTCCTGAAATTTGGCAGTTTATAAGGCACCTCATTTATAAGCCTTTACATAATTTTTGACACCCCCCCTCTAGTTTTGCCCCCTCTTGACAGAATCCCACCAAACTTTGCAAACTCATTCAGGATCAGGTCTGGTATATATAATTGCAAAATTTCATGCATACTCATTAAGTAGCGCCAAAGTTATAAGCCATCCAAAAACTGTCCCCAAACATCTGAAGTGTCCCCAAACTTCTCAGGACTGTTCGAGAACATCCGAACTGTTCGCGGACGTTTGTGGCAAAAAACACCAATTTTTGTTGCTTCTTGCAGCCATATTCCATCCCATCCTCATCATCCCTGACCTCCCCAGAGATTATTTGATAAGTTTGACAAGTGCAATGTTGTGTTTTTTAATCTGTTTTTACTGCGATGTCCGTGGCCACCGGCTGATGCCCGTGAATTCAAGATAGCAGGCGTTTCCAAAAATCTGATGCAACCAATCAGTGAACACGTTGTGTGTCTGCAGGCATGAGGCAAGTCTATTAGCCAATCAGTGTCCTGTCCGCGGAGCGAACAGGGAATTGTGTCTGCGGAGCGGACATAGATATCACAATTTATTTTGCCTTATGTTTTGGTCATTTAAAAAAGAAACTACTGGATGGATTTACACCAAATTAACAAAAGCACACTTTCGTGACCAAGCCGCCACTCCTGCCGTAAATTTGGTGAACAACCTTCCAGCGGTTTGGGCTGTAGGTGTGAGCAAAGTTTGGTGAGGATTCGTCCAGGGGGAGCGAAGTTATATGCCACCCAAATAGTGCTCTTCCTATGGGATTAGCAATTTAACCATAACTACATGGCGGCTACCGCAGCCCAGGTAATATATATAATATATATATATATATGTATATATATATATATATATATATATATATATATATATATATATATATATATACAGGGAGTAAGTTATTTAGTGCTCGTTGTAAAAATAAAGAAGATAAATAAGGTTTTGTGAAGTGGTGAAATTGTCTTGTGTTATAATGATATGCTGTTGTTGTTGTTCGTCAATTCTATGTAAATCTGCCTAAGAAATATGTTGTGTTAAAAAGTACTGAACCTTTTTTTTGTATTTGCAAGATAATTAACTTCCTTCACTTCCAGCCTATAGGCAAGAGGGGAGTCTGGGGAGGACCTCAGGTACCCCAGAACTCACAAAAGGGGTGCCATGCTACACCCGCCAACCCAAAGACGTAAGGGGAGTCTGGAGTGCCCACTCAGTAATGAAGGAAATTGAGCTGGATGGGCTCAAACCGAAAGAACAATATGTTAAAAAAAGAAAAGGGGAATTTGGATGAAAATCCCACTCTGCCGTGCTCTTCCCCATGAAAGAATCATAGAAGAACAGGGGTGGGGGGCATGTGGGGTGAAATCAAAGGCCCCAAATTGTTGGATACAAACGGCTCACTGAAAAAATGACCTGCCATCATTTATAACAAAATCTTCACACTGAAAACAGGTTTATTAAGGCAGACTCTGGGGTTTCAGCAAGTAACACAAGGAAGGGCCATGTGAAAATTGCATACCTATCATGACAAAAGGAAAAGCAGCATTTTAATTCACAAGTGGCGGAAGAAAGTCAAAGGTCCCTTTCACATGATAAACCGGAGTTTCACACATTGACACCAAAACAGCTTTGCATGTGTGTTTGCAGTTTAAAACAAGACATGAGAAAAATGTTCACCTGCTATCAAAAAGATGTCAGGGAAAAGACTTACAGGCCGATTCATGGAATAATTAGCGCGGCGCAAGTGGGCAAAAACGTGCGAATCGCAGTGGAATAGCGAAAATCGCAGTGCAAGTGCGAAAATCGCACGAAAAGCAGCGCACATCGATTCATGGAAGTCCGTGCGCGAGAAAACCAGCGGATGTGCGATAAAAAAGTGCGCGGCGCACGTTGGCGCACAGGCCATCTAACAGCGTGCGCCAGGTCACAGCGAAAATCGCACAGGCCACAGCGAAATTCGCACATAGCACGGCGCACGCAACTAAAGTAGGCGGAACACGGGCGTAACACTCGGAATGGGGAACAACTTGCCATAACGTGGGCGTCACGGGGGAAGTACAGGGCACAAGTGCGCGGAACGCCCACACGCTCGCCAACAACACGTATTCATGGAATAGAATAGGGCAAAAAAGCGCACGCTCAAACCAGCGCACAGGCACAAACACGACCGCCACAAGAAAGCAGGCAGTAGCGTCTCTGCGGCTGTAAATAATGTGCGCCAAAAGGTGCGCCAACAAATAGCACCTATATACTGCCATGATGAATGTCCTATACTGTGGCCCTCCAGGACAAATGACGTGCAAAGGGGTACCCACAAACACGGACACCCGCTGACAAAAAATACGTGTTTGTGTATACCGGGGTGCGCGGGAAGTCTCACACGCGATTTGGCCGGGTACGTGGATTTCAGGGGTGCGCGGGAAGTTCCACACGCGATTTCAGCAGGGTACGTGTATTTCAGGGGTGCGCGGGAAGTTCCACACGCGATTGGCCCAGTGCGAGCAGGGTACGTGTATTTCAGGGGTGCGCGGGAAGTTCCACACGCGATTGGCCCAGTGCGAGCAGGGTACGTGTATTTCAGGGGTGCGCGGGAATTTCCACACGCGATTTCAGCAGGGTACGTGTATTTCAGGGGTGCGCGGGAAGTTCCACACGCGATTGGCCCAGTGCGAGCAGGGTACGTGTATTTCAGGGGTGCGCGGGAAGTTCCACAGGCGATTTCAGCAGGGTACGTGTATTTCAGGGGTGCGCGGGAAGTTCCACACGCGATTTCAGCAGGGTACGTGTATTTCAGGGGTGCGCGGGAAGTTCCACACGCGATTTCATCAGGGTACGTGTATTTCAGGGGTGCGCGGGAAGTTCCACACGCGATTGGCCCAGTGCGAGCAGGGTACGTGTATTTCAGGGGTGCACGGGAATTTCCACACGCGATTGGCCCAGTGCGAGCAGGGTACGTGTATTTCAGGGGTGCGCGGGAATTTCCACACGCGATTTCAGCAGGGTACGTGTATTTCAGGGGTGCGCGGGAAGCTCCACACGCGATTTCAGCAGGGTACGTGTATTTCAGGGGTGCGCGGGAAGTTCCACATGCGATTTCATCAGGGTACGTGTATTTCAGGGGTGCGCGGGAAGTTCCACACGCGATTGGCCCAGTGCGAGCAGGGTACGTGTATTTCAGGGGTGCGCGGGAAGTTCCACACGCGATTTCAGCAGGGTACGTGTATTTCAGGGGTGCGCGGGAAGTTCCACACGCGATTTCAGCAGGGTACGTGTATTTCAGGGGTGCGCGGGAAGTTCCACACGCGATTTCAGCAAGGCATGTGTATTTCAGGGGTGCGCAGGAAGTTCCACACGCGATTTCAGCAGGGTACGTGTATTTCAGGGGTTCTGGGGAGTACCACACGTGAATTGGCCGTGTGGGCCCTCCCAGGTGTACGCTCCACAACCTCCACGGACCCTGCAGGTAGCCCACACCACGGGGGACTACCCTGCACCCATGCTCATGTCCCGCAGGCAGCCCATCCACCATGGGCATGCCCCCCAGCCAACCCACATGTCACCTTGCACTACTGATCAACAATGCATGTCTCCCACCACCCCCACCCCCCTGCCACCATGGGCAGCCTCCACCAGGCCCCCACTCATGTCTCCCACCACCCCCACCCCCCAGCAGTGCAGGGGCAGCCTCCACCAGGCCCCCACTCATGTCTACCACCACCCCCACCCCCCAGCATCCAGGGTCACCCTCCACCAGGCCCCCACTCATGTCTACCACCACCCCCACCCCCCAGCAGTGCAGGGGCAGCCTCCACCAGGCCCCCACTCATGTCTCCCACCACCCCCACCCCCCTGCCACCATGGGCAGCCTCCACCAGGCCCCCATTCATGTCTCCCATCACCCCCACCCCCCTGCCACCATGGGCAGCCTCCACCAGGCCCCCACTCATGTCTCCCACCACCCCCACCCCCCAGCCACCAGGGGCAGCCTCCACCAGGCCCCCACTCATGTCTCCCACCACCCCACCCCCCAGCAGTGCAGGGGCAGCCTCCACCAGGCCCCCACTCATGTCTCCCACCACCCCCACCCCCCAGCAGTGCAGGGGCAGCCTCCACCAGGCCCCCACTCATGTCTACCACCACCCCCACCCCCCAGCATCCAGGGTCACCCTCCACCAGGCCCCCACTCATGTCTACCACCACCCCCACCCCCCTGCCACCATGGGCAGCCCCCACCAGGTCCTCACAATCCCCAATCATGTGCGTAATGGACAGCCTCCACAGCCAAAAAGCCCTACCAAGTAACCCATTCACCCACATGGAAATGGAAATCACATGTTACACCCCCAATGTTCATTAAGCTAATGAACCCATGTCCGTCACACACAATGGTTGCAATTGAATGGGAAAACACACAACATGACATGCATGAAACCAATGAGATGATGCCACACAGTGAAGTATGGAAACAAAATTGTATTGAAAAAAATAAAGAATGCTAAAGAAAGAAAACAAACTACAATGTGAATGAGAAAAAAAAAGCTGCATGTCCGTATAAAAACACAAAACTGCAAATCAGAATCCAAAAAATATTTGCCCAAAGTCAAAAGTAAAAAAATCTCCATGCAATAAAGAACTATGTAAAAAACTACCAAGGGTCCATGAGCCCAACTGAACAAAGGAAACCTACTAAAAAAATCTACCTAAAAATCAACTATATACAAAAAGTGGAGCAGTGTCCGTCGACTCCAAATCACAATAAGAAAGAAAGGAAACCTAAAACTAAAGAACTATATACAAAGGCGGCGGGCAAGTCCAGAGGCTCACTCCGTGGTGTCCCGGGCCAGGGCATCATCGAACTCCTGTTTGATGTCCCGGAGGCGGTCCAGTTCCATGGCCCCGAGGGTCCGCAGGGACGACGCCGTGTCCTCCTCCAACCCCCTGCGGATTGCCTCGAGGCACTCGGCCCGCCTCAGGGCCCTCCGCATGGAGTTCTCCGCCCTGACCATTGTGAGCCGCGCCTCTTCCGCCCGCCGCCGCTCCGCACCTATGGCGTGGCCCAACCGCTGCCACACGGAAGACACTCTCTGTCCTGGGTCCCCCTGCCCTCCGGCCGATGCCTGCCCCTCCGATGTGGAAAGCCCCGAGCCTTCATGTCTCCCACCATGTTGCTGCTGCTGCTGCTCTGCCTCTGCCCGTGCACTGCCTCCTGCTGCCTGCACATCCTCCGCCGGCTGGGGTGCACTTGTTGATGTGGCCACCCCTGCTGGACCTCCGACTCCCGACTGTGGCAGGGATGCCTCCTCCACCAGCCTGGCCGCACCGTCAGAGGCAGCTCCACAGGGCACCCAGGTGACTGATGGGTGGGAAGATGGCACAGAGGACGACTGGCGCGTAGGGGGTCCAGTTGAGGAGGGGGTCGGAGCAAGCCCCATCAGACGGAGGAATCCTGCCTGGGTGACCTGTCCCAGCAGGCTGACATGGTCAACGAGCCATTCGAGATGACGTGCAGTCTCTCCAAGAAAAGACTGCAGGTCACCTCGCATAGCCCGTTGACGCAACGCCACACCAGCCAGGACAGGCTCAACCCGGACCTGGATGGCCACGTCCGCAGGCAGAGGAAGGCCAGTTGACGTCAGCTCATCCCCTGCCTGAAAACGGGTCTGGACATAGGCATCCCTGCTGGTGCAAGATGATGCAGGGACAGGATCGGGGACAGGATTGCACACATGCACCTCCGCGGCCGCCTGTGCTGCCTCCTGTCCCTGGTCCTGCACTGCACCACTAGCACCAGTGGGATCCCCACCTCCAGACCCCGTCTCTGGTGCTTGCACGGCCCCCTCCTCCACCAAACCCCCCACCAACCTGGATGACTCCGTGCCATCTTCCCCTGTTGGGCCCTGTGGGGTCCCAGCTGCCCCTTCTGCTGCCAAGGAGTCCAACTGCAACCTCCGCCTCTTGGACCTCCTCCCGGCAGCTGCGGCCTGGGACGCGGCACCGGACTCCTCACTCCCCGACGAGATGACAACATGGGAGGGGAGCCGGGCCTTGCGTCTCCGGCTGGCGGTCGGATCCCCGCCGCTGTGCTCCACAGCACCTTCTCCGCCCTCTTCATCAGTTGACGTTGCAGACAGGGAGAAACAAAACACAGGCATCAGGGCACTGTACAATGGACACATACACGCATGACAGTTGCACATGAGTGGCATTGGCAAACCTCAGACATGTCATCACAATCCCCAACACACATGTCATTGCAACTCGCACACATGAGCCATACCACAGCCATATCGCAACTGCCACCACCATCCCTACACATACAACAGCATCAGCAGCCAAAGGGGAGCCAGACATCACATGCAACACAGAAGTGCACCACACATGTACACACACCACCACACTTGCATGCATGTCTACACCTCTGCCAAGTGTTGCACTGTTCAGACGGGCATCCATGTCACATCTGCCAATCAGGCTTCCACATACCGCTGTCACATGCATCCATGTTGCATCACTGTTGCACCCTTGACAAACACACACACATGCACATGTACACAGTGCTCATACATGCAGCCGAAAACAACATACATGCCTGACATCACGGACATGTCTACTTACATACACATTCATCCAAACATGTGTGCACGCACAACTGCATTTGCCATGCAAGCCCACACACACAAGCACCATCCATGTCTCACACATCACAGCCCTCGCATGTGTCAGACCCACGGCCCTGTACACCCCCACCCATACTCGACCCCATACAAACAGATGTGCAACCGGCACAATGCCGAATAATCACCACACGCACTGCTCACAATCAGGATGCATGTACACTCACCGCTCGACTCCAGACGGGTCTGCTTCTCTAGGACCTGGACGTGGAGCGCTGGGGAAATGCGTTCCAGGACCCCCATCTGTTCTTCCGACAAGTGGCCCCGGCGCCCCTTGGCATCCGCTGCCTTCAAGAGGCGCCGGGCCTTGTTCAGGGTCCTGGACCTGAAGTCCTCCCAGCGCTTCCTGACATGTTGTAAGTCCCGGACTGCCACCCCCTCCGCGTTGATGGCAGTCACAATGTCAGTCCAGATCCGAGTCCGTCCTTCCTTGTCGGCGCGGGAACTTCCGAAGAGGGCATCATACTGCCCCAGGACTTGCTCCACCAGGACACCAACTTCGGTGGCACTGAAGCTGGTGCCCCTCTGCCTCTCTGGCCGGGGGTTGTCAGTGGTCACAGATGCTGTTTGCCCCGACATGACAACCCCAGAGGCAGGAGTGGGTGGGCAACTGGGTCCTGGGGCTGGGCTGTGGAGCGATGGAATTCCAGTCGGGAGTCTTTGGTTCCAGCAGGGGTGGTCACAGCAACAGCACCCCTGGCTGATGTGCAGGCAGCAAATGGCAGTGCACGTGGGCAGCAGGCAGTCAGGCAGCAGCAGATGGCAGGTGGGAGCGTGCTCGGGGCTCTGGGGGGCAGTAGTTCGGCCTTCTGGGCAGGAGCGTGGTCTTCCGTGTGCTTACGCGTGGCCAGCTTGGTACGGAGTGATTTGGCACGTGAAAATCCTGCACGTCAGCGTGAAAACCGAGGAAAGGCTTTTAGCGCGTAAGCGCGTCAGCACGCATACGCGAATCTATTGGAGCCAAAGGCCCTCAGCGCGTAAGCGCGTCTGTGACGTGACCCGCACGGGTGTTTCCCACACAGCACGTGATGACAGAGCACACATGGAAAGACTGCACGTCAGAGTGTCATCGCGTGTAATTGGACAGCACGTCAGAGTCTCATCGCGTGTAATTGGACAGCACGGCAGAGTCTCATCGCGTGTAATTGGACAGCACGTCAGGGTGTCATCGCGTGTAATTGGACAAAAGTGCGCGTACACGCGATTGGCCTATGTACGTGTATATCAGGGGTGCGCGGACACTTACACACGCAAGTACGTCAGCGCACCTGTATCCCGGTGTGCGCGGGAATTTCCACACGCTATTGGACTGGGTACTGGATTTCAGGGGTGCGCGGGTCACACGCTCGCCTACAACTCGCGCAACGCATTAATTTGCGCGCTAAAAAAATTACAAGCTCAGACCCAGGATGAACAAACCGTTCCTAGCAGCAGTGGGCGTGGCCTACCAAAGGAGGAGGAGGAGGATAGTCAGGGCCAGAATATTCACACCCAGAACCAGCCTTTTCGGGATGCCTGATGACCAGGTGCATGGGAGGTACAGGTTTCCACCACACATCATACTGGACCTGGTGAGTGAGTGGGAGGATGACCTCACATCACCCACCCTGTGCTCCCAAGCACTCAGCCCCCTCGAGAAGGTCCTCAATGTACTGCACTTCTTAGCCACTGGATCATTTCAGCGGACAAGTGCCATTGTGGGTGGTGTATCACAGGCCACCCAGTCACGCTGCCTACACCAGGTCTTGAACATCATCACTGCACGCCCATCAGTCCGCAGGCACATATATCTGCCCAGAACCCCTGCAGAAAGGCATGCTGCCGCCCTGGATTTCTATGCTGTGGCACGATTCCCCAAAGTGCTAGGTGCCATCGACTGCACCCATGTGGCTCTACGTCCCCCCAGGGCATCTGAGCACATCTATAGGAACCGCAAGCACTGGCATTCCATCAACGTGCAGGTAGTATGTAATGCCAAGGGAATCATCACCTCAGTATATGCCAACTATCCCGGGTCAACCCACGACAGCTTCATTTACCGAATGTCCACCCTAAGCCGGGACCTAGAAGCTGGGCGGCATGGCGATACATGGCTGCTTGGTGAGTATGAATGCCACTGCACATGCATGCATGTCAGATACTGAGCAAGGTCACAACCCCACCAATGATACCAATCACCACCTCCACAGGGGACAGTGCCTACCCTCTCAGCCCCCACATGATGACGCCAATTCGGAACCCCACCACGCCACCCCAGGTAAGATATAACGCAGCCCACATTACAACCCGGGGCATAGTGGAGCGCTCATTCGGAGTGCTGAAGTCACGCTTTCGCTCCCTTGACCGTTCTGGCGGGCAGCTGTTGTACGCTCCCCCAGTAGTGTGCAGGATCATAGTGGCAGCATGTGTCCTGCACAACGTTGCAACACGCCGGGGCCTGGCCGTGGACATGGTGGTGCCCCCTCATCCCCAACCACATGCACAGCCGCTGCACATGGGAGGGGAAAGGGCACGGGGGGAGGCAGCCCGTACACAGCTAGTGGCTAATTACTTCACATAGAAATCACACCCCTGTGGAGTGCACACTGCCCTGGCACATTCCATCTGACAATCAATGATGACTCAACCTGACACTGATCCTGAATGTCTGGAGAAAGAACCGTGAAGACCATATCAGCCTGAGATTGTTCACCTGGAAGTGTCACAATGTGTGCATCCCTACCCACACAGACACCACCAATGCAGTTTTGTGAAGTTACACATTCAAGCAGCTAAAATGAATACCCACTTGCAAAATGCAACAAGAGGACAGTGCCATGTCAGCCAACCCAACCCCAGCACCGCGACACCACACACCGTGCCATGTCATGCTATTTGCAGGTAAACAAAGTAATCCCCACAACATGACACTAGTGTCACAATGTACAGTGTCCCTATTAGAAACTTAACACCTGAAATGCTCACAGTAATGCTGGACCAACAACAAACTTGAGCAGGTACTACCATTAACATGACATCACTAATGTTAAATATTAGTAGTCTCACCACCTGGAAATGCCTGCACTCCCACCACTACCAACTGTGCAGTGTTGGCGCCATGTAGAGTTGTAGGTGCACTGCTGCCAACATGGACCACATCTCCAGACTAGAGGTCCTTGTGTAGACATGAGGAAGGGACCTGCAAATTGGGAGGTAGACACAGAAGATGAGTTACACATCAATGCAACATGCAGTGTACAACACAACAGCAATATGCACTAGGAATGTATACACAGTATTGACTACAGACTGCCCACACAGCTCATGGGAGTCCAACGTCACTGTGTAATTCACTGTCACTTGGGCACACCCTTTGCAAGCCCATGGAAACGGGAAGCAGGAGGGGTGTGTGTGACTCAAACCCAAGCATCTGAACCAAATACATTACAAGCCTGCATGTGCCCAGCCACAATGCAGCGTATGCCCACAGGAACCACGGAAGCCAACAAATTGTCCCAAAAAAATTGGGAATAAAATAAATAAAAATAAAAATAAAAATAAAAAAAAATCAAAAATGGCCATTGAAGGGCCCGGGGGGGTTGGGGAGGCCACCCAGGAGGTCCGAGGACAGTATGAACACCAGAACCCACCTGCGTGGATCCTGGGAAAAAAAAACACCTCCATGGGCTCATGGCCCACACGGCTACCCTATTGTGGGAGTATCACTGCTGTCGCTATTATCACCCTGTGCAGCTGCATCCGGAGGTGGTTGCACTATGGGAGGCAGCCCACGCAAGACCCTAGTCTGCTCCTCCATGGCTGCAAGCATGCGGGTGTGGTAGGTCTGGTTCTGGAGGATGAGTGTGCGGAGGTCCCCATGCAACAACTCACGGGATGCCTGGACCTCCGCCCTCGTTGCCTGCATCTCAGCTGAGAGCGTACGGGTGAGACGCTCCAGCTGCTGTTCTGTCCTTTGGTGTGTTGAAGCCTCAAGCTCAACAAGAGTCGTCCTGAGGTGAAGGAGCTCCTGCCTCAGGGCTTCCCTGTGGCCCTGGGACTCAATGGAGATGGCCTCCTGCAGAGTCGCCAGTGCCGCCCGCCTGTCCCTGTTGGACCCCAACATGTCCTCCCTGTGTGACTGGCAGATGGAGTCGGTTGCCTGCTCTAGTCGCTCCATCAGCCTTTCAGGGGGGACAATGGAAGTGGCCACCCTATCCATGGCCTGAGCCATCATCTCAGATGATGCTGCCTGTTGGGTTGCCATACCGTAAATGGATTGCTCCCATGCGGTATTGCCAGGTGGCGTACGGCCACCACGTCGGCGGGCACCACACCTGTCTGGGGCAAGGCGAACTGCGCCTTGCTGTGCCGGCACTGCCTGAGGCTGCAGGACTGCATTCCCCCTCTGATATGCTGGCCCAGGAACAGGATCAGATGTCGCAGAGTGTGACCCTGCATCCGTAACCACCAAAGGCGTAGCTGGCAACACTGACATCCCCATTGAGGGTTCTGACCCTGGTGCAGGTGGGTGAGACAGAACAGAATCCCTCCCTGGAACACTCACCTGCGACGGCACGTAGGTCTCATCCGAATCAACACCTGAGTACAGCTCGGGGGAGGTGCAGCCAGAGACACCCCTTGAGAGCAGGACCTGCAGCACTTGTGGGTTCTCACCCACCACCACACCACGTCCCTCACTGGTGGTTGGTCGGCCCTCGGACCCCTCCTTGGTCTGCACCATCTCCACAACCCCAGCAGTATCAGGTGCGTCTTCCCCTGCAAAGACATAAAAACAAAGAAATGGAAACAGGCATTAGCACCATGGCACACAATGAGGGCTGAGAAGCAAGAGAACCAGTACTTGTTTGACACATGTCCCACATGACTAAAACCCTCCCATGCATGCACCCTCACTGCGTATGAAGGGCAGGCAAATGGCACACACTGATGACACCAAGATGGAATATGAACACATTTTCTGCATGCTGCCTGGCAGTGGCATCACACATTGGCCTGTGATTGGCAGGTGAAACACACATGCCATCACACAGATGGCATGTACCATTGCTATTGAGTGAAGATGGAGAGGAGGGCAGCACCTATTCATTCAGTCCAGTTCCCGCATGTAATAGCTTTTCTAATTCAAACAGGTCAGATTCTTCACCTGGAGCTGCCAGTCCGAAATGGTGCAATTGCACAGGGACATGTTTGAACAAATGATATCCAGGTAACAAAGTCACTCCACTTTACCATAGCCATGTCAGACATGTGACTAGAGGACTGCGACATGCCTAGTAAAAGTGGTGGAATGCAAACAATCTGACTAAATGAACAGTGAAAAATCAAGCAACAATGTTGTGGCAAGGTGACACTTCAAGGGCATCTGGCGTGCAGTTGGGCTAGATGTCTACTGTTGGCAGAAGGGATACTGCTATGGCCAAATGCAGCTGCGCAGGATGTATTGCATGAAGCACATGGCTGACCCATACGACTCAGGCGCACACACTCTCACCTGTCACACAAACAGAAGCCCTCACACACACCATGCACATGGATGACACACACATGCATGTGCACTCACCGGACAATGCCTCGTAATCAGCCAAATCTCCCACGCCTTGGATCTGTTCCTCCGTGACGTAGGTCCCAGCGACTGACTCATGTGGAGTGAGTTCCATGTCTACTACTGGAGACCCACCTCCAGTCACTAGAGTTGCGGCATGACTTGAGGCCAGCTTACTCTTTGCCCTGCGCTTTAGGTCATTCCAGCGCTTATAGCAATCATTGGCTGTGCGCCTCACGATTCCAAGGGCACTTACGATGTCCGCAACGGTCTGCCAGTGTGCCTGGCGTTGTGCAGGTGTGGTCTTGGATCCTGCAACAATGACCATCTCGTTGTCATGTGCGGACACATACTCGACAAGTGCATTCAGTTCGTCATCCGTGAAGCTGGGCTTCCTGGATGGGCCGGACTGTGTAGCCGTGTCTGGGGCATCAGCCTGTGCCGGACGAGCACTCTTCCTCTTCCGCTTGGAAGGTGGTGGTGATCCTGAGTGTCCTGCGCTGCTCTGGACACTAGGGGCAGGAGCCCTGGTGGACTCTGTATCAGGAGTGTGGGATTGCACACTCAGCATGGGAGTTGGTGCAGGCATTGGCTCTAGTGTGATGGTGTCAGGGGGAATGTCAGCAGCATGGACTAGGACCGACACTGTCCGGGCTGGGTGTGTGAGGGCTGGGGTGGATGGAGCCGCAGCTGCCCCTGCAGCCTCTCCGCCCTGCCTACTTGGTGCAGCAGATGACTTTGCTGCCCCAGATGCACGTGGCATGGTGACATCAACGTGCACCAGCGCACGTGTCATAGGCCTGCTGACCTGGAAGTCAGCCATGGAGTCAGCCAGGTCTGGTGCCACAATGGGCTGGTCCAACAAGGGCTGAGCATGGATGGTGTCAGCCACATCAGCCTCAACGGGAAGGGTGGGGGGGGATTATGGGTGCCCTTGACTGGTCCTCCACACATGGGGGGACAGGCTCACCCTGCAAGTAACGACCACGTCCCCTACCGGATCCACCACGGCCACCACTTGTGGCTCTTCCACCTTTGCCACCCTTACGGAATCCTCGCCTCCCAGCCATGGCACTGATGTTAATGTGCGTATGGGAGTGGCTGTAAACTATTGTCCTGGGCAATTGGGGGTCAAAGGGGTTGGCTACCAGATGGTAATTGTGCCCTAGTGCTCTTGCAAGGCTGATTGTAACCCCTGGGGAAAGATGACGGGTCACGCTACGCACAGGAGCCCCAAAAATGGGAGATGACGTGCACGCAACCCCTCCTAGACCACGTGTGCAGAAAGAAAAACCTGCACTACGCTGTGGCACCTAGTAACACAAGAATGAACGTATGCGTGTCACACGCAGCCTAGAATGACCTCTGAAGGGGTAGGCTACACACGGGGCAAGCACAGATGTTAGATACGTGCGTGACTCACCGTCTGCCAGGTAAAAGAGCGTGAAAAAGGAGCGCGTTTGGTTGGCAACACCCCCGCCAAAAGAAGATTTGTACGCTGTCTGAGGAGACGGGACAACAGTAGAAGGGAACACTGTTTGAGGGAACAGGCCCAGGTAAACCAGTAAAAGAGAAAAAAGAGAAAAAGCTGTCAGAGGTAACAGGGAATACGAACTTGAAACGCCGTGAAGTAAATCGCGTGTGAAACGACAAGAAGTACAGAATTCACCCACTCGCTCTCCACGAAAAGCACGTACAAGGAAATGGTGTTCTACACGTACCTTTTATACAGGTCCAGCGTCACTTACGCGGCGTGTACGCGCTAGGGCCATTTCCACCAATTAAACGCTTTGTCACTTCTGCGTGTAGGGCCATTTCCACCAATTACACACTTTGTCACTTCTGCGTGTAGGGCCATTTCCACCAATTACACGCTTTGTCACTTCTGCGTGTAGGGCCATTTCCACCAATCACACGCAATGACACTCTGACGTGCAGTCTTTCCACGTGTGCTCTGTCATCACGTGCTGTGTGGGAAACACCCGTGCCGGTCACGTCACAGACGCGCTTACGCGCTGAGGGCCTTTGGTCCAATAGAATCGCGTATGCGTGCTGACGCGCTTACGCGCTAAGGGCCTTTCCTCGGTTTTCACGCTGACGTGCAGGATTTTCACTTGCCAAATCACTCCGTACCAAGCTGGCCACACGTAAGCACACGGAAGACCACGCTCCTGCCCAGAAGGCCGAACTACTGCCCCCCAGAACCCCGAGCACGCTCCCACCTGCCATCTGCTGCTGCCTGACTGCCTGCTGCCCCTGCACTGCTGGGGGGTGGGGGTGGTGGGAGACATGAGTGGGGGCCTGCTGGAGGCTGCCCCTGCACTGCTGGGGGGTGGGGGTGGTGGGAGACATGGGTGGGGGCCTGGTGGAGGCTGCCCCTGCACTGCTGGGGGGTGGGGGTGGTGGGAGACATGCATTGTTGATCAGTAGTGCAAGGTGACATGTGGGTTGGCTGGGGGGCATGCCCATGGTGGATGGGCTGCCTGCGGGACATGAGCAGGGGTGCAGGGTAGTCCCCCGTGGTGTGGGCTGCCTGCAGGGGCCGTGGAGGTTGTGGAGCGTACACCTGGGAGGACCCACACGGCCAATTCACGTGTAGTACTCCCCAGAACCCCTGAAATACACATTCCCTGCTGGTATCGCGTGTGGAACTTCCCGCACACCCCTGAAATACACGTACCCTGCTGAAATCGCATGTAAAACTTCCCGCGCACCCCTGAAATACACGCGCCCAGGCTATGCGTGTGGAACTTCCCGCGCACCCCTGAAATACACGCGCCCAGGCTATTCGCGTGTGGAATTTACCGCGCACCCCTGAAATACACGTACCCTGCTGAAATCGCGTGTAAAACTTCCCGCGCACCCCTGAAATACACGCGCCCAGGCTATTCGCGTGTGGAACTTCCAGCGCACCCCTGAAATACACGTACCCTGCTGAAATCGCGTGTAAAACTTCCCGCGCACCCCTGAAATACACGCGCCCAGGCTATTCGCGTGTGGAACTTCCCGCGCACCCCTGAAATACACGCGCCCAGGCTATGCATGTGGAACTTCCCGCGCACCCCTGAAATACACACGCCCAGGCTATTCGCATGTGGAACTTCCCGCGCACCCCTGAAATACACGTACCCTGCTGAAATCGCGTGTAAAACTTCCCGCGCACCCCTGAAATACACGCGCCCAGGCTATTCGCGTGTGGAACTACCCGCGCACCCCTGAAATACACGCGCCCAGGCTATTCGCGTGTGGAACTTCCCGCGCACCCCTGAAATACACGTACCCTGCTGAAATCGCGTGTAAAACTTCCCGCGCACCCCTGAAATACACGCGCCCAGGCTATGCGTGTGGAACTTCCCGCGCACCCCTGAAATACACGCGCCCAGGCTATTCGCGTGTGGAACTTCCCGCGCACCCCTGAAATACACGTACCCTGCTGAAATCGCGTGTAAAACTTCCCGTGCACCCCTGAAATACACGCGCCCAGGCTATTCGCGTGTGGAACTTCCCGCGCACCCCTGAAATACACGTACCCTGCTGAAATCGCGTGTAAAACTTCCCGCGCACCCCTGAAATACACGCGCCCAGGCTATGCGTGTGGAACTTCCCGCGCACCCCTGAAATACAGGCGCCCAGGCTATTCGCGTGTGGAACTTCCCGCGCACCCCTGAAATACACGTACCCTGCTGAAATCGCGTGTAAAACTTCCCACGCACCCCTGAAATACACGCGCCCAGGCTATTCGCGTGTGGAACTTCCCGCGCACCCCTGAAATACACGTACCCTGCTGAAATCGCGTGTAAAACTTCCCGCGCACCCCTGAAATACACGCGCCCAGGCTATTCGCGTGTGGAACTTCCCGCGCACCCCTGAAATACACGTACCCTGCTGAAATCGCGTGTAAAACTTCCCGCGCACCCCTGTAATACACGTACCTGGCCAATTCGCATGTGAGAATTCCCGCGCACCCCTGTAATACACATACCCAGCCGAATCGCGTGTAAAACTTCCTGTGTACCCCTGTAATACACGTACCCAGCCAAATCGCGTGTGATAATTCCCGCGTACCCCTGTGATACACGTGCCCTGGCTAATCGCATGTTAAACTTCACGCGTACCCCTGTAATACACGTACCCTGGCCAATCGCGTGTTCAACTTCCCGCGTACCCCTGTAATACACGTACCCTGGCTAATCGCGTGTATAACTTCATGCGTACCCCTGATATGCACGTTACCCGCTTTGCGTTGCTTGTTTGGCAGCCCTGTAAACTGGTCCAGGGTTAGCGCAGCCCTTTGCGATGATTTTGCGATTTTGATGGCTTTTCCTTGCGCGAGGGCGTTCTTGGGGCGTTACTGGCGCTGCTGCAGGGTCGCTGCGATACTCTGCGCCTTGGCTGGTTTGGGAGCCTAAAATCCATGAATACGCTGTGCGCGGAAATCGGTTTTAGCGCACGTGCCTGGCGCAGACAATCGCACGCGGACACTCTGCGCCAGCCGCTTGCGACACTTTTCTGTGAAATTCTATGAATTACCCTGTTAGGGTGTGTTGACAAAAAGAACTGTATATTATGCTTCACATGCAAAATACCAGCAAACTTTTGAAAATAAAAGCTAACTTTGTTTTCATGAAAAGTTCCTGTAGGCCTGAGGCAGGATATGTGTGTGTTTTTCTACAGTGAAATCCAGAGAAAGCTTAAACAACAATGTAATCCAAGTACAGATTGGAACAGCAAATCACAATACTGGCAGAGAAATAAATGCAGCATTTTCACTGAAACTGCCAACTATTCAAAGGTGGTGCACTGTAATGATTCAGACCCACTTTTTAGCAGAAAAACTAACAGAAGATAATCAAAAGGGTATTTTATTAATGACTGAAAGAAACAGCCCTGTACTTTCAGCACAAAAGCAATGTGAACTCTGATCAGTAAAGAAGGCACTCAAATACATGTTATTAAACACCAGGACACTTAGAAAGCACTCAACTGAAGTCTCAGACTTCATTGTTTAGCAAAATATTGATATTTGTGCTATTAGGGAGCCCTGACTACATGAAGCAACAGGAATATAGGATTTTAAGAGCTGATCGGTCATTCAGGAAGGGTAGGTGAGGTGCCCTTATTTTCCATGAGTCACTGAACAATTGCCTTATCAGCACTCTGGGCATCTCTGATTGCAAAACTTTGCACAAGAAAATGCTCATCGTCCCCAACACTACGCTCAATATCTTCCTGATTTACCACCCGCCTATGCAAGATTTTCTAACCCAATTCAGTGATTCGATTTCATCATCACTGAAACCTCAGTCGAAGTTGCTTGTACTTGGGGATCTGAACTTGGGCTTTAATGACCCTGATGACTATTGGGCGAGATCTGCTCAAGCAACCTTGGAGGAATTGAAATTCTCACAACACATTAAACATCTATCACATATTGGTGGCAGAAACCTAGATTGAAAGGCCTCCCAAGGGTTAGTGTTGGATAACATTAAAGTGAATCCCTGCCCATGGTCCGACCACTTCATCATCCTCTTTCAGCTCCCTAGGATCATGCCACCTGAAAAAAAGCAGAACTCCCTGGTGAAGACTCTGGACCTCATTACGAGTTTGGAGGTAGCCATGGTGCTATTAGCGAAATCGTGTCCGGGTTCTGTGAATGAGGAATTACCAGTTCATTCCAACCTTGGAGGACCCGGTAATTCCTCATTCACAAAACCAATCCCCATTCCAATTTGAGCCCATACAGGGCTCAATAGGAATGGGGATGGAGCTAATAACGGGCCCGTTATTAGCTCCTTAGTCCCCTTGCGGGACTCGAAAAGAACTTCTGGTCTAACCGGACGTTCTGTGCGATTCCCGCAAGGGAACCTCGTAATAGGGCGGAATAGGTTTACCGCCACTGGTACCATTACCGGTGCCGGTAAACCCATTCCGCCAGCCTCGTAATGAGGCCCACTGTGTTGCAGTCTGTGTTAATTGACCAATTCCTATGTGCGTTCATTCTTCACCCCGGTATTGGACAATCTCTCTTGCCTTGATTCTGCATCAAAACTAGCATCAGCCTATGATAACATGATGTCCTTGGCCGTGAACAGCCTTACACCTTTGAAAAAAAGATTGCTAAAGACGCAACCATCTAAAATGTGGCATTTTTCGGATATCCATAAATTGAAAATCTCTGAAAGATAATGCTTTTAAAAGATGGAGGAAGTCCATCTCTGCTAGGGACAATGGGCCTCATTACGACCCTGGCGGTAAGGGGTTTACGCCAGCGTTAGCTGCGCCGACCCCTTACCGCCAATTACGAGGTCCCCTAGCGCCATGGTGCTTTTAACACCTGCTTTTAGCAGGTGTTAAAATCCATGGCGCTAAGGGACCATGGAGTTAATTACGCCACCGTAATTTACGGTGGCGTAATTAACGCCTTCCCCACTCCCATTATGCCCTATGGGGCAAAAATGGGAATGGGGAAGGGTAAATGGGGATTGGGGACTTACCGCCCCGCCAAGGTCGGAATGGGGCGGTAAGTCCGCCAACCACCATGGCGTAAACGTAGTTTACGCCATGGTGGTAAAGTCACGGCCCAGGCGGTAACTTACCGCCTGGGTCGTAATGAGGCCCAATGACTGTTACACCTCGGCAGTCAAGGCTCATAAACTGGCTATTTGTGAGGCTAAGAAATTGTCTTATGATAAAAGTATTAAGGGGGCCTCTTCAAACTCAAGGGACATTTTTAAGATCCTAAGAGAACTAAAGGACCATTATATGCCCTCCTCTTTGCTTACGAAAGATGCCAATTGGTGTTTCGGCATTCAGAACTCTATCCAACTTCAGGTTGAGAACATCAAAATTGATATCTTTGATAATTTGAACTCCTTGTTGGATAATATTACAGTATTGAGCACAGAAAGACCAATTGCTCATTTACCTCATTTTGTCTTCACTGAAGTGACTGATGTGGTAATCGTGGAGATGGAAAAACTGAAGCTGACTAACTGTAAGGGTGAAATCTGCCCTGCAGCTTTTGTTAAATCCTGTGCTTGCTTCCTGGCCCCTGTTATTACCAAATTGGTTAATTTATCCTTAACTGAAAGTTATTTTCCTACTACTATTAAACATGCTTGGATTTCCCTCTTGCTAATAAAAACCTCCTTGGATCCAAACTTGGCTGGCAACTACCACCCCATAATGAACACACTGTTCCTTTTGGAAAATTGTGGACAAGATTGCCCACCGACAAATTCAAGACTTTCCTGCACGTCATAATATCCTAGGCCCAAAACAGTCATGTTTCAGAAGCCATCATATTAAGGAATCTACCGTGTTGGACCAGAAAACAAATATCCTACAGCACCTTGATATGCCACTCTTCTGATGTTTATGGACCTGACTGCAGCATTTGATCTAGTGTATCATGCTACACTGGTAACTAGGCTTCAAGAATCTATTGCTTTTTCTCACGAAGATTCGAGCTGGGTCCTGTCTTTTTTGTCCGATCGAACGGCCAGAGTTTATTATGTGGGTGCTTCAGCAGAGGGCTTTGTGGTGTTCCACAGGGATCATGTATGTCTCCTACGCTTTGAAATATCTTCACCTTGCCTCTTTTCGAATTGCTGGAATCTAAAGGTGTAATTTACGCAAACTATGCAGTTGACACCCAGTGTCTTCTTCATTTTATGGGTAATAGTGCACAGGACTCCATGACAATCAATACCACCTGGAATGGTTTAGCAGTTAACAACTCTAAAACTGAAATTATGATTGTGGGAACTGCATACAAGCTTTGAAATGTGGACCCTAAATATCAAACTTTCAAAGTGGCTGAGTGTTCTCTTAAAACTTTATCTGAAGTCAAGATCCTAGGTGTTATCATGGATCAAGAGCTGAGTATGAAAACTCTTTTCAGCCATCTTATCTGATGCTCCTCTTACGATCTGAAGATCTGAGCTCAAATCTGCACTTTTCTTGACCCGAGTTGTTGTGCCAATCTGGCTCGGGACATTATTGGATCCTGTCTAGATTATTGCTCAAGCATACTTCAGGGCCTGGGTTAGGGGGAACTGAATTGCCTCCAGGTTGTTCAGAACAGCGCTGTTCTAGTGGTCTGCACAATTCAGATCATGTATCTGTGGCAAGAAAATATTTGCATTGGCTTCCTATTGGAAAGCGAATTATTTTTTGTACCCTTTGTATTGCACACTCCTGCTGCTTTGGGAAGAGTCCTGTCTACCTTTCCTCTTTGCTGGGCTGGCTCAGGGCAAGTTGCCCCTTGAGGTCAAATAATTCTGGCCTCCTACTGACTCCAAAGGCCAAACTCTCTTTTGTGTTAGAAGGATGCTTTCCAATAGCAGCTCATCGTCTTTGGAATGCATTGCCGCCGGACTTGAGGTCCTGCTCTTTTCTGGTATCCTTTAAGCATAGACTCAAGAACTTCTTGTTTGAATGAACGGTCTCTCTTAGCTAACTCATCTCCGACAGCTAGTCATTTTGTTTCTTGTATGTACATCGCGTTCTGCGCTTCCATGCCCAAGGGTCTTGTTCCAATGCATTATAAATAAAATAAAATAAATAGATCATCGAATAAATAAAGAAAAACACAATGTATGTCAAAGAATCAAAACTGATGTTAGAAAATGCATTATGTGAGCAACTTTCAGGCAAGGACAAAGGATGGGTTTCTTGGCAAAATTCACAAAGGACTCCTGTCAAGAAAGTCTGTCTTGCATCCCCACTGTTTATAACTGCAATAAAAATGTGGCCTGCCTGAAAGGGTTTGGAACCAAGTTTCCCAAGGCCTGTTGTCTCTGAGGGCAGTTCTGTGCAGGCCAAAAGTTTTAAACGGTGCATGACCGTAATGTAGGGGGGAGGTTTGAAAAAAGTAGCTGCAATCAAGGTTGAACTCTGAATTTAAACAACAAAGAAGCTAATATTTATTTTTTGTTTAAACACTCATCACAGGCTGACTAAGAGTGGCAAATGTCCTAGAGGAAGGGAAGCTCATATTTGCACATATGAAGATTCCCTTTGCTTAAATGGACAATCACAATTGTTGCATTTTCCCAGAAACCACAAGTTGCACTGATTACATGTATGTTTCACTTTTCAGAAAATTTCCACGTGAATTGTTGGCACTTAAATTCATCCACCTGCGACTTAGGGAATTGTAATGACAGGCTAAAAGGTGTTGCTGGCTATTCTCAGCATGTTCCAAATTTGAGAGTTTGCAAACTGGTAGAGGGTAAAGTTAGGAATATGGGGGAGTAAATTACATGTTCCTAACTATTATGCATTTTATGAAAACAGCAGAAAATAGCCAAATGCCCAGGCAACATGGTGCATATCCGGCTGACCTTTTATTTAGTTCCCAGTGCTTAGCTGAATTATAATATATATACATTATGGCAATTACTAGTGAAGCCCAAAGTTTTTGCCACATAAATAATTTTTGCTAAAATGTTGACATGGGAACAACAGGGGATTGCAAATGGGAATTGCCATATGTCTGCTCCAGACTCCTAAACCAATCCTTAGAGAGAGGCTGGATTTAGGAGTAGAGAGAAAGGTAACTGTCCACACCTGGTTGAGAGAATTCACAAGTTAAAAATAGGTGCTATGTACATATTTCACAGACAACATTTTAGACAATTCAACATATTTACTGTGACACCACTCTTCAGAGTGTTCACCTTTTCAAACACAAAAAACCTTTGTTCTCACCACTATCACCCAAACAAAACTTGGTAAAAACGTATATGTGTATGATGTGACAGAGCCTCCTACTTCAGGGACTTCTTCAAAACTAGCCAGTCCTTCTTTTTAGTGTGACCTGCCCTTTGTTTTCAGTATCATAGTTATTTCCTGAAAAAGTCAACACAGTGTGTTTCGGCTGTCTCTGCAGTGTAAATTGTTACTCCTATCTATCGCGGCCTTCATCAGGAGGTAGCCAATTTTCATTTACCACCATATGTGTGGGTGTGTCTATGAGGTAATAGCAGAGTAACTGTGAGGGTCCTAAATGTTCCACTGCTTCAGTACAGCATTGTGCCATGTGCTCTGATACCTGTATGTTCAGGGAGAGTATCTCTGGGTGAAGCATCTGTATTCTCCACAACAACCTGCATAGAACCAGGAGTGCTCTTGCAGTGGGGTGGACTTAATCCTACCACATCAGTTGGTTCACCTTGGGACCAAGAACTTCCCACCTCTGGAGCCGCTCTGCAAAATGCCTGACCCTCCAGGGAGAATATATTTTAGTGGTTCCAGCCCATTCAACTGTCTGGCCATAGGTAGTTACGTTGCTGCTTCCAATGGTTTTCAGTGTGATGCAGCAATGTAGTGATCACAGAATCATATTTTTACATTATTTTTATATTTATGCATTGTCATAAAATGAGTGCGATTCACCTTACTTCGAAGAGCAAATGGCAAGGTATCCATTGTTTATTTTTCAATAAGCCATGGATCACAATGATTCAGACCCGCATTTATTAGCCTTGCGGCATTATAAACATGGACTTGCATATTTTTATGTAACCTTTGAATAAATGCATGCAATAGGTACACATAGAAGGCCTTTAAGTCAAAAACCATTTAAATTGCTTTTCTGAGCTTGATTTGTCATAAACGTTGCTAAATTAACTGGTGAGTCAATAATGAGTACAACATTTATAATTTTTAAAACAGATCACAATCAAATGTTCTGTTATGGTTTTACAGTGGTTTATCCAATCTGAAGGCACCTATCCTATCATTTCTGCACAAATGACATCCTCTAAATCTGAAAAAATGTTGTGTTGCTGTTCCTGGAAAGTCAAGAATGTAATTAGAATCTGAAATGACCATAAACCAAAAAACTATTCTTATACAATTGCTAAAATATGTAAAACAAAATATTATCATTACTTAAAATAAACATTTTTAAAATGATATCATACTGTATTGTGCTACTTGTTGAGAATGTTAATCACCTTATAACTGTGATATGGGTGATGGATCCTTGTTTGCAGATTGGTAGCATTGATATGCTTAAAAAAACATTGTCAAACATGTTTAAATTAGTTCCTTCTAGTTTACCAGTTGTTTGGACATTGGTAATGAACCTCCGACTCCAGTGGGTAAACGGGAAAAATGAGGAACTGTGCATTGTTTGAATTAACTGACCATGCACAGACATTTGAAAAAGTGAACGATCTGAGGGTCAACCTTCCCATATAGTCAGGCAAGAAGCCCACCATCATCAGTCTGAAAAATTACCCCTGAAAGTAATGCAGATGTGTCATTGTTTTAAACACGAAAACATAGACCTACTACTTCTATTGATACATAGCGGTAATCCCCCAATATGCTAGTCTTTAGGAATTGGTTGATAGGCAATGTCGGTTTGATGCTATCTTGGCTATAATGTTGACGATGGACCCCTTCTCCAACTATCTTATGTTATACCTTGAAATCCAGTAAGTAGTTTTTGAGAAATGGCAATCATGCTTTGGAAACTCTTGGAAGCCTTTTATCATCCACAAGTTGGGACCGGAATTGTACAATGAGTTTATGGCTATGATGGCAGGAGTACAAAAGCAGTCTCTGAGCCCATAAAATCTACTTAACCATGGAAATGTGGGCCTGCAGTCTGTGCATTGACTACATGGTCACCACAGCACACTGGGTGACCTTTCCTCCTACCAGCCATAAGTGATCCTAGATTAATTCAAGGGGGAAGCAGGCACAATTCTGTTCTGCACCAGGCAACATTATGCATACAGTGATCTCCACATGGGAGTTGACATCTGGCATAAGGTTGAGGATGTGGCGGCAGAGTGACTAAGGCCTTGCAAGTTGCCTTTGGGGTTTGTTGCAGCAGACAGTGGTTTGGTTGACCTAGCTCTCATACAAAGTTGCAACACAGTGCACATCCCCTGCTGTTAGCAAACCCTTAAATACCAAACCACATGTTTTTCTGAAATTGTCAGCCCATGAATGAAATGGTAATCGTGGGCCCAATGATCAGTTCACATTGCAACAGGGCTTACCATGTCAAAAATACACTGTGCCATTTACAGGTGCACCACAAGTTGCCAGTGAATCGGAAGGCCTCAGTGACCACCCCTTAGCCCTCTACTTTACAAATGTTGTGAAGTCTACACGAGCAGCAAAATGTCATAACAGATTATTGCAACACTAACAGAAGAGATCTAGATGAGGCACTCTGCCATACACAGCTGCTGTATAATGTTTTTTTCTGCACTCCAACCTTTCAAAAAGGATACCAAATGGATATGCAATCACAATGCATCCCTCATATATCCATATATCATCTGCATGTGTCATCAATGTCTGGAGAAGAGGAATGGCAGCACACATCACAAGGATAGGCACTATGAAAATGGGCAAAGACACCTAGGAGAACAAACATATGCAGCGGGAAGTAATTCAGCTATCCAACATTTTTCCAACTGCATCAGAGATGTCTAGTTGAAGATTAAAGGCATCAAGAGACTGAACACCACTGACAACGATTGAGGGCCTTGTGATAATTATAGGCACAGCCTATCTGACAGACATACTCCTATGGCAGCTGAAATAAAGCTAGATCATCAAGAACAGACAGCTCCACCAATGTCTGAAGTCTATCTATTATAAGACTATTAATTTGTGGGAAGGGATGGTGACTACATACAGTATTGGTACAACAAGTGGTCTAACTAGGCAGCAGCACCTGTTCCAGCTTTTACTATATTGCCTAGCTGCACCCTGCAATAGAGTTTATAATACTGCCACAGGACCTATTGTTTCTATCCTGAGGAGATGTCTCTCAGTGCTGCATATTAAAGAATCAACATTTATTTAAAAACATGAACAATCATTTTGTAGGATGTTTTCATTGGGCTACATTGAAATCGGGATAATTTTCCACCCACGCCAAACCAGACTCACACATTTTATATTTATTGAATAAAGTTCATTTTATGAACCTGGAATCCCCAATTTAATAATATTGATTGCCAACAGGCTTCCTTCCCGTTTGGGTTAAGAAAGAAGCAGGGTTGGACAGAATGTCTGTTTATTAATAAAATAGAATTATTAAATCAATTTAAATATAAGCAAATTATGCATCTATGAAATTCCAGCTTCAATGGTCAAACAGCATTAACATGAAAGTAAACTTTTACAACACAAGCATCACCATATGTAAATTTGATCTATCCTCAGCGCAATTTCAACATGTGCTGAACATTTTAACAAAAACCAAATTAAATCAAAACATCTGTGCCTATCTAAGTCCCTCTACTTCCACTTTATTGAAAATAGAAGCCTCCCCCTTACTCTATAAACATGTCACGTTCACACAGCATTCTACAAAACTCAATTTAAATACTGGCTACTTGACATTCCTGCTTGTAAATAGCTTTTAAAAAGAAAAATGCATGTTCAGCCTATATGTTTGCTAGCTTTCCTCTAGTACTGTTTCTATTGCATTAATGTGAAAAAGTGTACATTTCTCATTTTCAATGGACAACTTAAAGGCAGTAAAATGGATAACAAATATTCACCCTTCCCCTTTTGTCTTGAGTGTTTCAGTCCTAATAACAGGAATCTGCTTGGTGGTGCACTCAAGGAATGACTTCATTTAAATAATGTTTCTAGGTATACACACAGTGAGATGTCATTTTATTCTCAAATTACTTCTTCTGTGCAAGGGACTTTCACAGTGAAGGAGTGAGGGAATCTCTGTGTATGCACAACATAGGACATATTCTTTCAAAAATACAATTCCAGAAGCACGTACACTTTTGAAATATTCCCTAAGTTCTCAGAATGGAGAAGCAGTGTTTATACTCCCACCCCTCAGTACTTTCACACATAACACAGGCTGGGATTCATTATATACAAACTTTAAAAAAAAAACAACAACAAAAAAAATCACTGAACAAACATCCCTATTCCTTTCTTCATTTTCTTATCTTTTCTTTTCTCTTTTTTTTGTTATTGATCCTGCACGAGAGTTGTCTCAACTTCCAGCAGCTTCTTGTGCAACTGTTCAAGGAACAGTGAGAGGACTATTGTCAGATATTTGCTAATACTGCTATGCATTCTACTCCACCACTCTTCACTACTATAGATCATGCCTTTTCCCAACCCCTGACCTAGATAGTTTGTTCTTAGATTTCTCAATTCTGTGCAATAGAGAACCAAGTGTTTTAATGTTTCGTCTTGGTGCTGACAGAAGTGACATTTTAGATCGTCCACTCCAACTTTCTGACTTATTCTTTTTATTTCTTTCGTTGGAAAGAGGTTCAACCTGAATTTCAAATAGATTTTTCTTAGTCGCTTGCACAGAAATATTTCCATATATTTAGGTAGGCAGTTAAGACTTTTTGCTTCGATAGGACAGTTTATCATACATTTGTGATTGCCCTTTTCTCTGTTGTTTGTATCCAATCTAGTTGGAACAACTTTTTTTTTACAACATTCAGGTTGTTTATGAGAGTCTTTTCGTCTGTGTCCAGTTGTTTTAAAATGTCTTTACATTTTTGTCTCCACCTCTGTAATAAGGTCTCGTTCTCGTGATTCTTCTGCTCAACCATTACTTCAAATTGCGGTAGATCAGCCTCTTCCATGGTCTTACTATATAGTGCTAGCTTGTTGCACATGATTCTTGCATTCAGTGTGGCCAAACTCACTTCATAGAGTACGCATGCTGTTGGAAATCCTTGAGGGAGCTGCATAATTCTTTTCCAAAAGGTGATTTCGCATCTGGACCAAATCTCGCTTGCACGGCCAAACATGTTTTCTGCCCCATAGACTAGAACAGCGAACGCCTTGCTCTTATAGAAATTTATGACTGGTTTATGGGAAAATTTACCATACTTTTTCTGGATGACAACACCTTGGACTGTTAATTGTGTACAGTTACTTACAATTCTTTTTGTCATTGGTTCATCATTTCTGCTAGAGTGTATGTATCTGCCCAGATATCAACTACATGTTAATCGTTTCAAACAGTCGGTTCCCAATGTCCATCTGTATTTTTCCTTTTTACTTTGCACTCCTTTTAGATTTTTCAATATCAGGATTTCAGATTTTGCTGCATTTATTTCCAGTCCATTATCCTCTGTGTAATTCTTTAAGGCATTCAGTTTTCTTTGTAAACCAATCGGTGTCAAGTAACTCCATCCAGCGCATCCCCCAACTCAGAAATATAGAAGTTGAAAAGTGTTTCTCCTAATGGGCACCCTTGTTTAACACCACAAGCTGTTTTTATTGGATTAGAAAGATTTCCTTCCCTGTGTAAATGGATCTGGACTTGCATGCCTGAGTAGAGTTCTTTTATTGCCAGTATCAGACTTTGGGAGCATCCTCGTGATATTAATTTTGCCCATAAAGTTTCTCGGTCAACACCGTCAAAAGCGTGAGCTAGATCTATGAACGCTAGACATACTTTGCGACCGGTTCTGATTGTGTCCATCTTTAGGACATTGAGGATAAGGAGATTCAGATCACACCGGACTCCTCTGACAAAGCCAGTTTGTCGTACATCAAAGGCGCTTTTTGTTCTGATCCACTGTGTTAATTGGCCAAGAACGAGGGTTGCAAATATTTTGCCTAACACGTCCAAAAGGGCTATTGGCCGATAATGTGATGGTTCCATTCTGCAACCCTTTTTGAAAATCAGCAAGATTAATGCTAATTTCCGGGAAGCAGGGATTCTTCGTTCTTGTATTATGTTTTTAAATAGTACCTCACAAAACTCTGTCCACTCTTCCGGATTGCTTTTTAGCATTCGGTTAAATAACCCATCGGGACCAGTGACTCTTGAAGAACTGATTTTTTGGATACACCTCTGAATGTCATCTTGCTACATTTTAATGTGCCAATGTTGATTTATGGGGAATTGGGGGATCTTTGTGTCTTTTTGTTTTGCGAACAGCTTACTATAATGGGTGATCCATTGGGCTTCATTAACCATATTCGTGAGGACGGCCTTCTGCGGATTTTCAATCTCATTTAGTGAGGACCAGAACCCTCTTGAATTTCTTTGCGCCAAGGATTTGAGTACTTTTATAACTGAAGGGTAAGCTCATGTATAAGTGGAAGGACTAAAGAGCTAATAATACTTTGAACAAGTGGGAAGGCGTCCTGCCACTTCCTTTTGGGCCGTTTACCTACGTGTTTTGGTAAAGGTTAAATTCTTTCGCATGTTAAATATGGCAGTGGCTTTTTTATTTGGCTGACTGTCATAGGTATTCTAAAAAGACGAGCAAGAAAAGCCCTTCAAGAGTGCATCATAGCATGCTTTTATTATTTTGCTAATGCTAATAGGTGCACAAACATATTTTACACATTTAGAATTTTTCAAGAAATACTGCTATTTCATACTATACATTTTAGATCAAAATACATTCATTTTGTTTTAGAAATGTATTAAAAAAGAAAGAGTGATTGTTAAACATAATTGTGGCAGACATTCAGCAAATACAACATATCTAACACATATAGTGCACAGAGTCACCATCAATCATGTTTTTTTGTGTCTTGGGTGGATCATATATGCAAGACATCATGGAGTCTGTGAGCTCTAAAAGAGACAGGGACCTAGTCGTTGGTCAACGTCAGGAATCATATCAGGTAATGAAACGGGATTGTGGGAATGAAGCCCTCAAGGTTATGTAAACCCGTGACATTTCGGCAATGAGCCTTCTTCTTGGGCCTCGACCTGGTCTCCCCTGAACGGAAGTCCGGGGTTTAAATTGGCTTCTCGATGATGAGGATGGGGAGTTCAATTGAACTATCCGACATCAGGGCTTAACAAGGAGAGAGTTGAAGGTAGATGTTAAATCTTCTTTTTTAATACATTTCTAAAACAAAATGAATGTATTTTGATCTAAAATGTATACTATGAAATAGCAGTATTTCTTGAAAAATTCTAAATGTGTAAAATATGTTTGTGCACCTATTGGCATTAGCAAAATAATAAAAGCATGCTATGATGCACTCTTGAAGGGCTTTTCTTGCTCGTCTTTTTAGAATACCTATGACAGTCAGCCAAATAAAAAAGCCACTGCCATATTTAACATGCGAAAGAATTTAGCCTTTACCAAAACACGTAGGTAAACGGCCCAAAAGGAAGTGACAGGACACCTTCCCACTTGTTCCAAGGATTTGAGTACAGCTTCTGCATCTCTTTGTTCCATTATCGGTTTTTGGGATTTTAACCAATTTTTGTATTTAGTCCTTAATTTCCTTTTCAAATCATTTTGGTTAACATTGACGTTGTTGTTAAGTATTCTTAGCCCTTTCCTGAATTCTTTCTTTTTTTGTACGACTTGAAGATCAAATTTATTTTTCGTGTTTATATGTTTTTTTTACCCTACTACCTTCATTTTATAGACTTCCATGAAGTCTTGATATTTTTATTTTTATTTTTTATAGTTCATTACAAACTTTTAAATGTTGACCATTTATCTTTACATTCAAAAAAGAACTTTAAAAACTTTCCAAAGCAAAATGAGTCCTATCCACCTTTTAGTTACCAACTATATTTATCTTTTCAATCGTTTCTTTTGCCAAGTTATACTGATGTTAAAGAGTTTTTCTTGAACTTAAGAAGAGTCAGACTCAATGGAGTTCTGCCATCACAACTTCCCGTTTTTCTAAATAAAATGTTAAAGAAAAACTTAGTTTCAGATCGGATCCTTCTGAGATTATAATCCACCAATCATCACAATTTAAATGTGGTCTCTTTAAAATTTCCGGTCCCAAGCAGGTGGTTCTTTGATCACTTAATTTCTTACAATATAACACCAGATGTTTTAGTGTTTCTTTTTCTGTTGTACAAAATATACATTCGTCATCTATATCTTTATCTTTATTTCTTATATTCATGATTGATTTTGTTTGAAACAGGTTCATAAGAAACTTCAGAAAAGTGTGCCTTTTTTGTTCCATGGAAAGCTTTGAAGATATTTTGGGAGAATGTTCATTGCATGTGCTTCAAAGGCAACCATGCATCTGTGAAGTGACCTTTGATCTTGATTTTCACACCAATCCAGGTTCCATAGTTTCCTTTTTACTGCATTTGGATTTTGGATCAATAGTAAGTGGTCCACTTGTAGTTGTTTCAATATAGTCGAACAAGTTTGTTTCCACATACTCAGAATTGAACCATCAGAGTGATTTACATCACTACGCAGGATTTGATATAGTAAAAGCTCGTCAGCTCCCAATACTTTTCTGTAATTTGTCAGCATGTTCCACATTACTTTTGCATTAATTGAGATTAGTCAGAGCTCATGTCTGATGCAAGCAGTTGGTGTCCCTCTCGGCAATGATAACACTTTGCTCCAGAATGAATTTTCACTCCAAGGCCATATCCTATCAAGTCTTTCTCAGTTTGTCCGACCTTAGATCTAATTTCATCTGCTAGAGCAGTAATATCACTGCTATTCAGACGGAGGCGGTTATGCCCAGGTTCCAGACTTACATCCTGTCTCCATTGATCTTTTGACAAGAGGTTTCCTTGTTTCCACGGGTTACCAGGTTGTGGTAACTTTGTGGGGTCTTTATCACCTTTAAAGTCATGATCTCTTGGACCATAATTTCTGAAATAAAGAAGTAGTCTAAAATGGACTTTTGACTTCCTCTTTCCCAGGTTTCTACTGGTGACATATCGCACCTGATGTTTCCATTCATCATGTTCATATTCCGATCATCCATTTATTCTAGCCACATTCTTTTGAGATTCTCCATCCAGCGTATACCACTACATTTCTTAACTTCGTGCGATGGCGGTTCAATTAATCTGAAATTCAAATCTCCACACAGTACTATATGTGGCTTAATATGTTCGGTCAGGATAGAATCGATGAGATCCAATAGTGTCTACATGAACTTTTGGTCTAACTACAGCTTGATGGTTCCAGTATACATTGATGATGTGTAACGTTTTTTTTCTAGATTCGTATTGACAGTCGCTTCCAGGATCGCACACTGAATATATGGTAAGTTATTGAACCAGGTTTTTATACTAAATCCACTGTTCCAATTCACCAAAATAAGTTGTCCAGACATTGGCCTACCTTTACATTGTTGGACTGCAGGATTCAATACTATTTTGAGTCCATTAATGCATGGGCATTTAGACAACCATTTCTCTTGGAGACATATTATGTCAAATGACCTTAGTTCTTTTGTAGGTGTTTTCACTAAATGTGCAAAACCTCTGGTGTTCCATGTGGCTAGCACACTTTCTTTAAACAGATCTTGGCATTAACTTTACCTTGTTTCATTTAGGGACTTGGCTACCCAGGGCCAGCTATCATCTTCTTTGTTGCTTGGGCTTGGGTCTTCTGACCTGCCAAGTTCAGTGGGCTTTTCCTTCCGATTGTCAACTGTGATTTTTATTTTTTTCCTTATCAACTGAGCTTGTAAAGTGGCGATGTCCACCCTTGACTCTTTCAGCTCCCCATCTGCTATAGTTCGCTCATTGTTTCTGGAAAACTGATGAATATGAGCGCGCTTCTGAGCATTTGGCTCACTTAAATCCAATTGCCTTTTGGAGAGCAGTTTAGCATCTGGTGCTCTAGACTCGCTCAGGGAATTATCAACTTCGTATACTTGGAATCCAGCCTCCAATAGCTGTCTCTCACACATCATTACTAGTTGAACTGTCTTTGTGGCATCAATGTGTAGCAATACACTATCCCGACTCGAGTACTCCAAGATTTCTATGCGCTTAATTTCCATACTTTTGACAGCTCTCAACACTGGGATAAAGTGAAAGAGCTGCAGCACGAGGCTTCTGTTTTGCGCAGGGTCCCCTTTTCTTGATTCAATCTGTTCCACCAGGATTCTGTAGGTGTTTCCATCACCCTGCAGCGCTTGTTTATTGGGGTGTTGATCCGAAGTGCTCTTGTCTTGTTCCGCCTCCCAGAACTATACTTGGATTGCTCAGTTCTTATCGGCACTTTCTGTGGAGCAGCCTTTCATTCTTGACTTACTCCTTTGTTGTTTCTCTTCACAATCATGGTGTTTTTTGAGGGAGGTGACTTATTGGTCTTCTGAAGTTGCGCTAGGTAATTGTTGTGTAGGCTTTTCTTTAGTTTCTCTTCGATGGTATATAATTCTTTCTTTCCACAATTTGGCATCTTGTCCCTAGTCTTAGCTCCACTGCTTTTATCTGGCTATAGCAGCATTACAATCACTTGTTTGCTACTTGCGTCCACCTTACCAGGCCCTACATACTTCTCGACTTGGATGTCCTTTACTTCTTCTATTTGAGCTCTAGACATGTCTATTGGATTCACATCATCAAACATCCCAGCTTTTTCTATATTTTCACCCTCCTCAAGCTCCTAGTCTGGAATGCTGTACATGTTCATCAAGTCTTCATCACAGCTCTCTTCATCACTGACATCTATACACAAGTTTTTAGGTTTCTCCTTTTCTGGCACCCCTTCCTTCTCTAAAGGTTTATTGTTTGTTTTCTTATCAGTTTGATTATTAGACATCTGTTCCATATGTGACTCAGGGTTGTTAATCATGACGTTCAAGGATTTTATATTTCTGAAGAAATTGGATGCATTTCTCGCATTTTCGTTCTTTTGGGCCGGTATATTTTTCTTTTTTTTTTTTTACATTTCCCCTGTTTTAAAGCAGCTTCATTCTACTTATTCGAAATTGGCACTTTGTTTGTGCTTGGGGTTTTTCGAATATATAGAACCATTCTGACTCTTTTTGTGTCATTAAGGGTAAAATCACCTTGGACTTACTTGGGTCCAACGTGAGCCCCTCGCCGTTGGTTGATGTTGATGGTTGTGACATCGGGACTTGAGTGGAAAGGACATTTTTATCCACGAGGAAAAGCTTGGATACTTCCAAGACTAGGAGGGTTCTTTCCTACTCTGTGATCCATTCTGCGTCAGCCCCAATACTATTTACTTCAGTCAAAGAAAACTCCAAGACTTTTGGAGATGTCTCAAGACATTGGCGGCTACCCAAGTCATTTATGTTTGTGCTTTCCGCGTTGGTTCTCTTCAACTCTAGACCTATTTCCGGCATATTCATTCCTGATGGTCCACAGCTGCCCGGCACATTGGAATGTATATGAGTATGGCGAGTAGCTGTTTGACGGGACCTTTTTCTGAGGGGTTTCGCTTCTGGGTTACTTTCGCCTCTTGTTCTTTTTTCAGAATTGCTAGAGTTTCCCGGGCTACTTCCGCCAATAGTTTTTTATCATCAGAATTGTTTTTCAAGGCTCCTTTCAGCACTGTCATCGAGAGATCGTTCTCACTCCATATCACTGTGTTTTGGGCAGCCATTTCCACAAAATTCATCTCCAAATTTGTGATCTTAGTATTTAGTACAGCTATCAATGTATTTTGATCTCTGTAGTTATCATTCAGTTGTTCAAAAAGTTTAGTCAAAGGTGCTACTGCAATCGACGTTGCTGACATGAATCTATTGCATTTCCCTTTCTGTTGTTATCATTTCTCTGTTCTTTCCATCTACCCTCCATCAGCCAGCTAGCCAGCCAGAGTCAGAGAGTGAGCAAGTGAGTGTGTCCCCAGAATCTATGGGTTTGAACTTTCATAGAGCAAATGTCTCTTCCTTTTGAGTTGTGTATAATCTTATTGGTAAATGGATGTGAATGGACAGTGTTCCAAAAGTGAAATCACACTAAACTAACCTTTCTGTAGTCATTGGTCATATTTATGAAGAACGCATTCTAACAGGAGTGACTTCTAAACCTATCTTCCTTCCCGTTTCAAGTGATGTCATTGTGGAGATTTCTGCATTAAACAATTGTAGCTTTCTAAAACACCATATTCTACAAATATGATCATGTTACTAATCAGTTGATCATATTGCTATCACCTAAACGAATTGAACAATGTGACTTTAATCTCAAAACGATGTGCAGAGGCTGTGTTATAGATTTTTGTCTTTTTCTTACTAATACTTTTATACAAAAACTCAATTTCTATCTCACAATACTAGAATCACTGTCAAAAATGCTAGGATAGCATTAGCATGCACCATTTCTACATGTAGGTTTCCATGTTTGTCTAATTAACATAGTTAACATACATTTAAAAAATAGTTTTACATCCATCTGATAGAACCTTCCAAAATGAACTTTTTAAAGAAATTACTTTCTATGATCTTCAGTTGAAAAGCTTGACAATAGGAAACTTTTAAATGGTGTATTTTTCTTCCTTTTTACAAAATATTACAAGACGTTTCTGGATCCTAGCTGAACACAGCCAAATGCTATCAGTTAATTGTGAAAGCCAGGGAGCTGGGCCAATTATGACTAGAGTAACAGCTTTCTGTAACTTCTTTTTCTCAGTCCCACCTTCTTGAATGATTGCAGCAACTTCCTATCTGTTACGGCACACTTTCAGTCAAGACATGTGTCTGGTATTTCCGCCTGGAAGCAACTGGGCTGATGTCAGGATCTGATTACATGGAGATAACATGGAGGGTGGATCATTGTAGACCACCTTTCAGACCGTATATAAAGATTGTAATCCCCATATTTCATGTTGCACCTGTCACCTAAAACAGAACAACATTATAACATTTTCTTTGTCATCAAAGTGCTGCTCAAATGCCCACAATTTTAAAAACATTTCTGTGTGTTTCGTTTTACAGAGTTACACGTCCTGCAAAGGGAAGTATACACAAGGCAAGGCCCTGTTCTGTTTTTCTTCTCCTATCAAATACTGTACTTTACATTTCAGATTGGGCTATTTTCCATTTAATTACAGGTTAATAACAGGTTGCTGGATACTTTCTGGTAAATATTTATTTCTGCCCTTACAGTTGCTGTGAACATTGCACATTTCCTCGCACGTGTGTTTTTGAGATCCAGTGGGTAAGCTACAGCTAACATTTTTGTTTTTAAACTCACTTTTTTCTCTTTTCTTCGGGATAGACAGTGAGCTGAGGCCACCAACCACTAAGCCTTCATGAGCACTGCTGCCTTCACTCGAAATTTGAGTGATTCTGGGGCACAAAAAGGCAAAATTGCATTAAAGGCAGTGATGTGGCCACTGAATATGAGCATTTAAAATTGGAGTGCCCCCCTGCCAGTGACGTCTCTTGCATGACCCCCCCCTTTGGATCCGCCTCCCTTCAGCTTCACAGCAGCACACTGTCTTGGCAAGCACTCCTCCCCAGAAATGACTAACTGTCTAGTCCCCGGGGATCGACACACATAATGTTGAGCACTCTGCTGTTGCCTGGCGTCACAATAAGTGCAAGCTCTGGTCAGTAGAGAGACTGTGGATCACCAATCAACATTCCAGAGTTTGCCATTAAAGGCAGATATCCTCCTCTGCACATTGAAAGTTTGTCATCTGTAGAAATCAGGAACATTGAGTTGGGAACCCTGCAGATAATGAAAAAAAGCAGAAATGCAAGCATGGTGCCAAAGTTCAGAATTCACTGACCATCTTTGTGGTGCCCTTGAAAACCCTCATATCACCTAATCCTGAGTAGAACCATGGAATGGATTTACACCTTATTTGTGCCATTTGTTAATTGGAATCCATCAAGTTTCAGCCCTCTTCTCCCTGGTCCCACCACTATTGGCAACATATCCACCAGATTGGCACATATGTGGCGGGGACTAGTGTTTGAAAGAAAGTAATCAATTATTTCAATTTTCGCAGGGCCAGATGTCGTCATATTGATGTCATAACCTCACAGATGTCACTTTGTAGGAAAGCGACACTCCATTGGCACAAGTCCACAGTGGATATACGAATTTAGGTTGTGCAGCTAAACTCATGACCAAAGTGGGTTTACATTTTCGCATGTTAAATGATGTATACTTTTGCTCGAAATAAATTGCTTTGCCTTTATTAAAAAAAAGATGTCCACGCTACTACTCTTTTGATATTCACATGCACTCGATCAGGGGTAACAACACACTCGTTTTTCCTGTGGGAAGCAGTCACAAAATGGCTCCTTGATGTGTCTACTTGATTACGGATATCTGATTTTGCTTAAAAAGCTTGTTTTTGTACTTCAAAATAAAAATAACAGTTAAAACAGGTTGATAATAAAGTGAAACACAAACCTGCCCTAAACATGTACACGGGTTGAAATCCTGAAGTCCCAATCCGGTCAGAACCAGTTAGCTTTCTAGGTCGGTAATTGTCAAGCGTGGCACACGATGGCACGAAGGTAAGCTTCAGAATTTCTGGGTTGCGTCTGATCTATGTCTGGAACATTGAACTAGTCTATGGGTCCCAGCTCTCTCGCTTGATGCGCGCACATTCTCCTCCGTGATGAATGCCTTACTCCTCCTTTAAAGGATGAATAAATGAGCGCTCTGGAGGATTAAAAGGGTGCAAGTCACACATTTAATAGAGCAGGTACAAAGAGTCAGATTGTGCCAGTTGGCAAAACGTAGCAGGAAGCTGTCACAATAAATGGCAGCAGCTGCTCATAGTTCTAAAGAGCATGCCCCAGTCAGAACGGAAAACTGATGGCATCTACATTAATACTACCTTAATGGCCCATCTGCTGCGCCATAGGGTCCCTAGCTGCTGTATGGAGTCATAAGCATTTGACAGGCAGTCTCTGTGTGCCAGACGCACACTCTGCCAAATGGCGCATCCTCCTATCTGTCATGTGAACCGCGCTCATTTATCAAGCCGGGAGGTATGAGATGTTCTGCTTGTACTTTTTTCCTGCTCAGTTTTTGCTGCATGCATCATTGTTTGCTAGCAGGCGCAGCAGTGCCACGCGCCATGTTAAGGGAAAGCTATTTTCGCTTATTTGCTTGCTTGTCTATCTGCCCTCAATTTAACTTGAGTTGTCCGACGTTCTGCAGAAGCCTTGCTAACACAACACAGTGACAGGCGCGCTGGAGGAATCATCACTTGTTATTCTTTACGATGCACACTGGTAGACACGTGGCCACATCACGAGACACTGAATGGGGGGTGATAGCAGTGCTCGCGTCCTCTGGATATTCAAATAGGCCTTTTAAAGGATTGTATGCTCTATTTATCGGATTATACTTTTGTTTCACGTATGTATGGCACGGTGATTGGTCAACAGAGCACGAAAAATAACATTCATATCGCGACTGTTGAAAGGGTGATATAATGACACCACGTCCTAGTGGTGTAGCGGCCATCCAATGCTACCGATCGGTCGTTTAAATTGCATGGAAATGCATTACCTTATGATTACCTGTCAATGGATGAGGGTAAAAAGTAAAAAAAAAAACATTGCACAGGCAGGGTTTTGCAGCTGGTGTATGCACGCTTACTTAAATCACAGCAGAAGTTGTGATATAATGCCATCTGTGAGGAGGATTCGACTCTCTATGTTTTTGTTTCTGTTTGATACGAACAATGAAAGGCGCATTGATGTGCAGGAACGTGTGCATGAAACTGTGCTTTGCAAAACACGCCCACTTTTCACGAATACTCCATAGCTGAAAAGAGGTGTCAATGGTTAAGTATGGACGGCTACTGGCACACGAAATGAGTTACTAAAACATGTAGTGAATTATTGTAAGCATATGATACGCACAGTGTAAAATCGAGCCAGCATCTGGAGGGTCACATCTCAACCTTCCCGAAAAGCTTTGCATGTAGGTTGAAATGCGCTCATGCAAAAATGCGTAATACCTTCTCATGATATATTGCTTTAAGGGTCCACTGGCAGTAGGAACATTATTTATTATTGTACATGATTGATATTATAGGTGTCTTGTATCACCCCTGTCCTTATCAGCACCAAAAGATACCAGTCAGAACAAAGTATGGTAGTGCATTAATTAGGAAGACTTAGATACCCAAAATGTCCAAGTGGGGTTTTATTACAAATCCTAAAGTTTCATGTTAAAGCAACATGGATATTTCTAGCGTTTTGCAAAACCTGAGGTCTGCACACTTTCAAAGTATGAACTGAAAACCAAGGTGGGAAATTATAAAATTAAGTTGCAGCTGCTCATTCTTCCACTTTACTCAAATAAAAAATCACATTAGTGCTTAGATGCCTCTAATACGATGTGCCCATAAAGGAGCCAAGCACTATTTTCACCTTCAAGACAAAAGCAACCCTATTTTTATATTTTGCATGTATTTATTGATTTATTTATAGAGGAGGAAATAAGATTTGACGTGAAGCAGTGAGTTTCTTACAATGGGGTGAAGGAAATTCTCACTAGGTTTTGAAGGGGAGTAAATGGAACAGTCGACGGGACATAAGGAGACATACATAAATTAAGGACAATGAACTTTGGACATTTTTAAGGGCAGATAAGCTGTACGGGCGGCTGTGCTGGGGATGTGACCATTATGGGTGAAGTGCTAGAGCGGAGGCAGAGAGAAGTGAGGGACAACGGCAGGTTAGAGGTGAGGAAAACATGTAAGGTAGCAGGCAGATGAGAGGATGTTTAAGAGCGTAACTTGAAGGCAAGGAGGCAGGCTTTTAGTTTGGTTTTAACAAATCCATGTGGACTGTTTCTGGAATGTCCAGGGGAAGAGAATTCCATGCAAGTGGGGGCAAGAACAGAAAAGGAGTGCACGCGAGAGGGAGCACAGGGAGGACGAGAAACCACCAGGTTAGTCAAGGAGCCAGAGCAGAGATTACAAGACGGTTTGTAGAGTTGCATAGAGGAGGATAGATGCAGTTGTTCCTTACCATGGATAGATTTGTGAGCTAGGCGAAGACATTTCAAGCTGGCCCTGTTTTGCATCATCAGTCATCGAGCCTGTTTACGGTACGAGGAAGTAGGTGTGAAGTGCGGGAGTTCAATTAGGGTTCTGGTAGCGAAGTGAATGATCTTGTTGAGTGGACTGAAAGCATAGCTGGGGAGACCAAAGAGGATGCTGTTAATGTAGTCCACTTTACAGAAGACAAGAGTGGTTAATAGATGTTTGGCGGTGTTGAAAGGAAGGAGGTGCCGGATTTTCCTAACATTTAGTAGGTTGAGGTGAGCTGCTGTTCCAGTTTTGGAGATGTAAGTAGAGAAGGTGTGAGAAGGGTAATTGATGACCTTAAAGTTTCTAGCAGAAGAAGAGGAGGGGAGAGTGTCTGGGGTGCTATTAAGTTAAAGAAGTCACATGGGATAGCACTCCAGTCTGTTGGGTGTCCTGACCCAAGTTTGGACTATTATGCTGCAACATTTGGTGCTGTGGGTTTAGGTAATCCAAGATGGCGGAAAAGCCCACATCTGCGCCAGAATCCAGGAGAACCGTGCAGTTTTGCGCACACCAAAATCGTCCCCTGACCTGCCACCCACCAGTGCAAAGAAAGATGGTTCTGTTCAAAACCAGTTTTTATTAATGTCAAAAATTGCTAAGATCATGGGCCCGAAATCACCGAACAAAAATCCAACTATGGTTGAGTGTTTTACTTTACTATACTACAGATCCACATCAATGCCATGTCAAGCAAGGATCATATACTATCAAGTAAAATCCTTTCCTTTTGAAATGTATTAATTCAAGACAGCGGTCAAAAATAGGTGCAGTACCGGCATTGGACACTGACCGGTGCTGACGCTCTATAAATACTGACAGGAGAGCTGTCTTGCAGAACTGGGCAGTGAACAGAAGGGGGTTTTATGTAATTAAAAGTTCAAAAGACTGGCCTTTCCTGAGAACTCTTAACACCCCAGAGACCCACACTAGGAGGCAGGATATCACATGGCCCTGTTGATTGAGAGGGAGGAGACTTCCCTGCAGCCTGCTGGACCCAACACAATAGACCCTTGCAGTTGAATGGGGTATGCTGATTTTGGGTGTGGACTGTAAACAGAGCTCTGCCTGGAAGTAGAGACATGTGATCCCTGACTCCCCCAGTTCCTAGGGGCGGGCCAGACAGGACTGTGATTGATATTGCAGCAAATATATGTTTAAATTAAATGCTTCTAAAATCTTGTATTAAGCTCACAGAAATGTACAATTTGGGGATCATGAAAATGAAAAATGCCCTCATGATTTGAGCCCAAATTCCACTTTGTACGTGTTCTGGGACCGAACCCCGCTATTTATTAATATTGCAGACACTGTGTTTAGGATAGAGAAATTGTCATTTCCAGTAATATGCTCAGGGAAGGGGTGCAGGTCTGTGTAAATTTTGAGGAAAAACCAATATGGCGAAAGTCACTAAAAAGCACAAAATGTTGCCATTTCTGAACCCAGGCTCTGAGGGGGATCAGAGTTGGGCGAGAGTGTATCTTAAATTAATCTGTGAAATGTGTATGTAATTTCAACAACATGTGTAGCTGGGAAACCTGTTAGTTATGAAAAATTCATTTTTTAAGTAAAAGCAAAGGGGCGTTACTTCAATAGACTGTAAGACTCTGACTCACTCTGACACACTATCCCTTCTCAAATCAGGTCATAGAAAATCCTTGACCTATCAAATCATGAGAGGGTTGGGCATGCAGAACGAGCCGACCCACCCACTTTCAAAACACATAAAAAGAGACTGCATGGACAGGCAAGACATTCATTTTTCCATTTTCTTGCAGAGCATTTTGCTGGACCACACAACATCTAGAAGGAACATCCAGAACTTAGACTCCAGATAGACTACAGAACTTAAAGCAAAGGCCTAACCCACAAGCTGAGAACTCTTCTCAGCAGGCCTTCAGAATCCAGCAATCCAACCAACTATTCTACAGCCGGACGAGCTGTTGGATTCTTTGCCAAGAACTTTTGCCAGAACCGGTAGCAGACCCAGAAAGCAGTGCTGTATCCAGAATCCACTTGATCTAAACCAGCAGAACCACAGACCAGACCGCTGTGAAATGCCGACAGCAGAACGACAGACCAGACCAGAACCAGAGAACCAGTACCCCGGAGCCCAGTCCAAACCTGCTGACCGGACCCGGATGGCCTATTTCAAATTCATAGTTTGAGTACTCAGCCAGAACTGTGCAAAACCAAACTCTTAGCTTAAAATTATCTGATTAAAAACATGTGAACCTGTCCAGAGCTGCATCATAGGAATCGTGTGTTCATTCTCTGGTTTTAAACCTGTGAAAGTGTAATTTTGCCATTTTGAATCATTATTTCATTTCTGAAAAACTACCTTCATAAAATCGTCTGTATCTTTGGAATCGTAGGTGCTAGGAACGTGGTCTAACTTTCATCGTAAAGCTAAGATTCTAAGCTTTCCAACAAGCCTAAATCCGACTTATAGTTCCTCTGTAATCGCGATTGACGCACTCGGAAAAAAGTGCAGCGAATTGACAGTTTGCTTCATTTCAACCACGTGTAAAAATATCTGTCTTTTGCTTCCATTACTGAATCCCATTTTCAACCTGATAACCATCCCTGAATCATTGGTAGGGCTGACCTGAACTGATTTAAAGTATCTTTCACTCACCCTGAACCTCTAGAGGGAATTAAAAGATTTTTCAGCATATTTTTCACTTCATTGCCACCACATTTAAAAGGATCTTGCCTACTTTAAAATCATACCTGTTTTCCTCTAAGCTCACTGGGGGAAACTGTAAATTCGTATTGCATTTGTATTCCTGAGAATTGATTGCGCTCCTTCCATCTCCTTATCTTGCATAGGGGGGAGGGAATTGTCAAAGAAAAAGTGATCATATTATCTTTTGTTGAAATCATATCAAGTTTATTCTGTGCTGCATTTTTTCCCTCATTGCTTTCCTTGAAACCATAAAAGTATTTTCTGCTACCTTATCCTTCCTATCCTACCTCCTCATTGATTGTAAAGAAGTGTGCTAGTGTCAGATTATCTATTGTCGATCAACATTACATTCATATGCCTAAGTGTGATATCAAATATTAATTTATTATAAAAGTGTGAGATATATATATATATTGTTTAATTTTTCCAATACATCTTTTAATTTGCAAAACAAACCTACTTCTTGGCTGAGTGAGATCAGGGGGATTCATAGAGAGGGGTGTTATACAAGGGTTTATCATCCAGGGTATAACTTGTCATAAAAATATATAAATAAGGGCTTCCCTTGGGCGTCCCAGACGAAGCACTGACTTAGTGGGATTGCTTGACTGGAGTCACTTGACAGATTGGGGTTTCGTGCCGGGGATTCTGGATTAGATCTATCACTTGTGCAGATTAATACAGTGTGCTAACTGACAGGAAATATAAATTCTGTTGGATCACCACGTGGTGGTACACTGTAAAAACACCCCTCAAAGGAACGCTCTAAGGGAACGGTCTGTTTTGCAAAATAAAATACAAACTTCTGTAAGTCAGGAAGGAAATCAATTCCCAGAATGGCGACCTTGGTAGATATCAAAATATCCAGAGAACACCTCTTACATAAGCTATTTGTGAGAGGTGAGTGGGCTCATCAGGACCAGGCAGTCTGGTTGCAGGCAATCGCACCCCAGATCACTGAAACAGGGTCAGATATATGGAGAGATCAGGGTCCCTTACATGTGGCCCTGAGTGAACTATATATGGTCCCTAAGGCCAAGGATGAGCACAACAAGATTGCCAGGGTAGCGGCATATTTATATTTATATATGGGAGCCATATAGGACAAATGTGCTGAAAGCCAAGATCTGGCAAATAGGCAACTGATGGCATTAGAGAAGGCCCAATCTGACCTGGTCTCTTCTGAGCAGAGGAGCGAGGAGTCAGAAAATGATAGTAGGCAGTATGTTATTAAAATAAAGGAGGATATGTATATCCTCTAATAGGAAAAGTCTGACCAGGATAACAGATTTCTGGCCTTGCAGAAGGAGAACCAAGTAGGTTTGGACGCCCGATTGCAGAGCCAGAAAAAGCTGAGCAACAACTGGACTTCAATAGGGCATGCGCAGAGCAGGTAGTCACCCTGCAAAGCCACCTAGATACGGAGAAGACAGAGAGCAATAAACCGATTTTGAAAGACCTGGATACCCAGGCAGAGTTTGATCAAGAATGCCAGAAAGCTGATGCCTTTCAAAGGCAGAGGGACAAACTGGCGGCACAGATGCAGGCTCTTAGTCAGGAAAGGGACACCTTAGGCCAGCAAGTCTGCCAATTAAAACAAAAAATTGAAGAAAATCACTTGGCCCTCCAGGGACTGGGTGACCTCCAAAAAAGAGCATCAGAACTTGTTAAAGCACACCAGGAGGGTGGAAGATGCTCTGGAAATAAAGGAACAGGCCAGTAGGGATGGGACTCAGGAGGTAACCCTCCTGCAGCAAAGACTGGTCCAGTATTCCAGGACCAACCAGGAAGCGCAGAGAGAAAATGAGGCTCTCTTTCAGCACAATGATAGGCTCCAGCAACAGATAGCCATGCAGGAGAGACTGATAGAGTCTAGTAAGGCTTTAACTGAGGAACTGAAAGCGCAGGCTCTTGCATTGCAACAGGGAGAAGGGGCTGACAGAGATGAAGTTCACTGGGAAAGGGAAACACCTGAGAATAACCTCAGGAGCCCTAGTACCAGAGGCCTTCATCTCTCCCAGTCCCTGGACTCTGCCACCCCCATGTCCCCTGGCGCACATGAGCACAGGGCCACAGGGATGGCAGATTACTATCCAGCCAAAAGTATGGGGTTCATAGGCCAGTACCTCCCAGGAATGGATGGGCGGGCATCCGGGTATGGGCACCCAAGCACAGTGCAATTTAGTGGGTAACCCCAGGAAAGTAGGCCCACTAAGGGCATCCTAAAAACCTCTGCCCAGTTAGGTCAGTGGGGGGTACCCATCAAATCCTGGCAACAAGGCGGGATCTGAAGACTCCTCTGAGCGGCCCAGGACATAGGAGACTAGGTCCCCACATTCTGCCACCCATTCCCAGGCTCGCAGAATCCGAGAAAACCTGGAAGATCAGACGGGCACCTCTGGGAGCAGTGCCTCTGAGTCAGAGGATGAGTGGACCAGGGTTACCCGAACCAAAAAGGCCAATAAGGCAAAAAGGGCCTTGCTTAAGGACCCCTTAAAGCAGATCAAGGCAATAAGGATTGTCATCACCCCTTATCACAAGAACGTCAAGTATTCTGTTTGGGAACACTTGGAGCTTTATGAGCAAATGATGGAGACTTTCCATTTGAAAGACAGCAGTAGCAGCATTCAGTATGTAAAATGGACATTCTCCCCAGAATACTCCAGTTTCTTTGCGGGGCTGGAGGACCAAAATCATTCAAGATGGTCCACCTACAGGGCGGCCATCTTGAAACAATTTTCTGTTCACAGAAATCCCCAAGAGGCTCACAAGGCAGCCTACAATTTGCAATGTGGGGGGGATCAGGCCCCACAAGAATTTGTGCAGGAGCTAAAGCGTGCTTTTGAGCAGACTACAAAAAGGGGACGCACGGACAGTAAAGAATTTGTTAATACATAATGACCCAGCTCGTGAGAGATTTTCACGAGAAAAGATCTTTAGACTGGGTCGTTGAGCAAGCTACCCGCATCAATGAGGTGCAGAAACCGGTGGAAAATAAGAATCAGCCCAAAAACCCCAAAACCAACAGCACCCCTGCTGCTGCCAAGGTGGCAGAGGTAAAGGTTGCCCCCGTTTTAGATTTAGAGATGGGGGGACCTAAAAACCTGCCGGCACCAAATAATTCTAAGCCCATAAGGCCCTCAGGCCAGTCACAGACAGGGAGTCGAGGATGTAGTTCCACAAATGGGGACCCTCGCTACCCTGACTATGTAAGTCCCTGCTATAAGGGAAACAGTCCAATCCTGGGTTATGTGTGGACTCCACTGGCCCAAGGGGGGGGGGGATCCAACCAAGCGCCCAACCCAGGGAACTTCCCTCCGCACTTCCCCCAGGAGGGCAGAAATTCACCAAATCCTGGGCAGAACTTGTTCCCCAGGTATCCACCCAACTTCCAGCCCCAAAATCATCCATCCTTCTTTCCCCAATTCCCTGAGCCCAGACAACCGAATCTGGGAGAGGGGAGGCCAAGGGTGGAGGGGTAGCCAAATCTTCCCAACCCAGGGTACTACCAGGCAAGGGATAGCTACCCTTCTCAGGATCAGCCCAGGGGAGAAAATAGAACCCTGTATCAGCCTGAGTGGTAACTGTTTCACAGTTAGAGCGCCAGGTCCAAAATATGGCACGGGATCTGGGTCACATACTGAGGGCTCAACAGAACCCTCAGATGAGCATGCCACCGCAGAATGCCCCAAACTCTGGGCCTGGTGCTCCAGAACAATGACAGGGGCAGCACCCCGATAACCCACCGGTTCCCAGGGAGGAGGCGCAAGGGGAAGGGGGGTGTAAAGCCTTGGAGGAAGCTTCCTTCACCACTTGTAAACAGCCCCTGGAAACCCAGGAACCGGAAACAAAATCTCCTACCCCTTAAAGTCTGCCACCCAAGGAGCAGAGAGGAGGTAGGAGAAACAAAGGACCCAAACAGACCCATTTTGTGGAGGAGGTATAGATCTTCCAGTTTGAGGGAGAGGGATCCCAAGAGGATCCTGGGGAAAGGATCTTCTCCTTCAGAGATGGGGGAACTCCTCCCAAAGAAAAATGGGTCCCAAGGGATTCCAATCCAGACTGGGTAGATGTGGGGATTGAGCTGTCGCCGCCCATCATTCTATCCCAGAACCAACAATACCGAAAACCCCTGGTTCAAACCCATCCTGGTGACTGCCTCCAAAAGGGGGGTGGGGGGGCGGCCCAGAACCGGAACCAGGGGAACCTAAAACCGAATCAATAGACTGGGTAGATGTGGGGATCGAGCTGTCGCCGCCCATCATCCTATCCCAGAACCAACAATACCGAAAACCCCTGGTTCAAACCCATGCTGGTGACTGCCTCCATGAAGGGGGGAGCGGCCCAGAACTGGAACCAGGGGAACACAGAACCGCATGCTTATCCGAATGCCAACTTTTTCTTTCAGATTCCCAAAACTCCCTGCCGAACTCTGCCCAGATCTCTTCTCTCTCAATGTCAAAAACCAGAAAATTAGCCCCCCAGTTGTCCAAAAATGTGCATTATCTGTGCTCCCTTACAGAGAAGGAGGGAAGATACTATGCCCCGGTTCAAGTACAGGGGCAGGGTACAATTTTGGCACTGGTGGACACGGGATCCCACGCTACCCTTCTGTCCAAAAGGGCCTCTGATGAGCTAAATGCAGGAAGGGGGGAGAATTACCGTATTGCTCTCACCTCTCTTCCTGGACAACTTCAGAACTTTGACGAGAAGGAAATTCCCGTCTAGGGGACTGCAGATTTGGACATTAAAATTGGGCAACACAAGGTGAAACACCTGGTCATAGTAGTGACTCCAGAGGGCACCCCATGTTTACTAGGGAATGACCTCCTGAGAAGGTTGTCACCCCTAATAGATTACGTAAACAAGGTCCTCTGGACCCAGACTAGCCGACCAATAAAATTAAAACAGAGTGTCAACGATATTAGCTTAAATGGCACATGCCACATGGTTGAAAAAAAATCTGACCAAGTAGAATTTCACTTCCAGAATAACCAAATTCCAGATGTGACAGTAATAGCAGTAGGACAACAGACCGGTGATGGGGGCCCCTCTCTATTTCTGAAAATTAACCTTCCCTCCAGTTTAAGGTGGTATTCCACACTGGAAGGAAACACTCTGAAATTCTTTACTAATCCACAATCAGACATTCCCACTCCGATAGTCCAGAAAGATGTGAAATCAGCTCAGAGCCTGGCTTGATATTCAGCAAATTGGAGAGCAGTTGTTCATCCCTGTTCAGTTAAATGATGGGAAGGACTCTGTTCTCGCTCGAGTGTGTGTGAACAACGGTACGAGTTTCATCAGCGAAGCCATGTTCCGCCAACTCCCAAAAGATCCAGCCATTCCCACATTCAAACTGATAGACAAATGGGAAATGGACCTGGAAGCACCCAATTCCAAACATCTCCTGCCAAGCAGGTGTATGCTCAAAATCTCCATTGGCAACAAGAGCATAGTCCATAATTGTTGGGTTGTGCGAAACGTCAATGCTGCCTTTTACTTAGGCAGTGACATTGTCAATCACTTTGCTATTAGTTTGTACCTAAGAAACTTCAAAGCTTGGTCCCAATTAGCGGATAATCCCATGGGCTTTGATGATCCAGAAAAAGCATTTAGGTCAGCTCGATTGCTACCTTATGCAGTTGAAATTCAGATTAAAGAGGAAGTCACCATCCCAGAAAGGACCCGAAAATTCTCCCTGGAAGTGAAAGTTAAAAGAGGACAAAAAGTGAAAAACCCTGATGCTTATATTCATCTAAATGCTTCCCTCCAACAGCAAGGGTTAGGGGTAAACCCAACACCATTAGTCAACATAGAACATGACACCATTCCAATAGAGGTGGATAACAGCGACTTAAAGAGTATTACTCTAGCCGCAGGCACCTTTATTGGAATGGCGGTTGATGACCGACATTTCTCCATTGATTTAGGAAATGAACTGTTATGACCAATCCCCAAGGAATGTTTTGACAGTGACAGTGATGACAATACAACACCAGACAGGATCTTTACTCGGCATGGGGGGAACTTCCTGGTGTACACTTCTTGCCCTTATGGTAAGGAAGTTGTGACTTGTGACTTCAGAGGGGATGAGGTGATTTTCCAGGTCCATGAGGGCTGCCTTTGCCACCTGAAGCCTCCGGTCCAAATCAGCACTCTGACCAGGTACTTCTCCACCCAGCTGGAGGAGGCTGCTGGGATAGCAAAACCAGAAGTCTTTCCAGGCTTCAGGGAGATGGTGGAAGAGAGAGTCAACCTAGCTGATGCCTGTGTGACTCCAGAACAGAAGCGAAAGTTGAAACAAGTTTTCTTGGATTTCCAAGATCTCTTTGCGGTAGACTCATATGACTGTGGTCGCACCGACATCCACACAACAACAATTCCCACGGACCCTGGCATGACTCCAGTGTTTGTGAAGCAATATCGTTTGCCTCTCGCATCCATGGAGTCCCTTACTGAAATAATTAAGAACCTTGAGACCCGGGGGATAATCCGTCCAGTACACAGCACCTTCAATAATCCGGTGCTGGGAATATTGAAGCCAAACGGCTAGTGGAGACTCTGCGCCGACCTTAGGGAGCTCAATAAATGGGTTCATACTTCCCGATGGCCTCTGCCCTACATTGACCAAGGGCTGGCCCAGATTCAGGGGTCACAGGTATTCACTGCAATAGACCTGAACAATGGATACTGGACCGTACCTGTCAGTAGGGAGGAGCAATACAAACTGGCTTTTACCTTTTGGGGCCAGCAGTACACATGGACCCAAACTCCCTTTGGATACCTCAACTCCGGCAACGAATTCAACATTTTCCTACACAAGGCCATGCCCGACCTGGGTGTGAGGGGTAACCTGGCTTATGTAGATGATGTCCTCATCAAAAGTTCATCTGTGGAGGAACACATAGCGGAGATCCGTTATGTTCTGACACAGTTGAGGGCCGCCGGAGCAAAACTCTCCTCTCAGAAAGCACAGTGGTGTAGAACCCGTGTTAATTTCTTGGGGCATGAGATTACTCCTCAGGGTCTCTGTCCCCAGGAAAAGAAAGTGGAAGCACTTCAGAAACTGAAAGATTCCACAACTCTGCGGGAACTAAGGAGCCTCCTTGGACTGACTAATTACAGCAGAAAGTTCATTGACGGCTACGCAGATATCACCAGACCCCTGATTCATCTCTTGAAGGGGGGGGGTCAAGTGGGAATGGGATCCAGAACAATCCGAGGCAGTAAGACAACTCAAAATAAGCCTTTCACAAGCGCCTTGCCTAGCTTACCCTCTCAGAAACAAGGAGTTCTTTGTGGAGACAGGTTTCTCTAAATTTGTTTGACGGCAGTATTATACCAAAAGCATGACAAGGTCAATAAAGTAATATCCTATGCAAGCAAAACTTTATCCTCTGTGGAGGAAAAATTCAACGATTGTGAGAGGCACTCCTGGCAACGGTGTGGGCATTGAAGAATTACCGCCCGTTCATCCAGGGGGAACACATCATAGTGGAGACTCCACACCAGCCTCTGCAATATCTCCAAAGTGACCGAATCCGGGCCGGAAATGCGAGTAATTCCCGAATGACTTCCTGGATCCTGTCAATGCAAGGCTTTCCTGTGGAGGTCAGATATGGCCAAAACAAGAAGAGTCCCCTCGCGCAAGTTCTGGCTGACTTGCATGATTGTGCCAGAGAAAACTGTCTCGAGGACGAAAGTCTAAAAATCAAGGACAACATGGAGGCATACCTTAATTCCCCACACAAAGTCTTTGAAGAGGACAAGTGTGAGGGAATGCCCACTGACTATGTGGATGGATGCTCTTACCATGTTGACAACAACGGGGAAAAAGAACTGGTGGCCGGCGTAGGCAATGCATGGGTGAAGGAGTCCCCAGAACCCTCCGCTGGGTACAAAATTGGTCCCGAAAGTAGTCAGGTGGCAGAATTGATGGCTGTGTATCAAGCCATCCTCACTGCTGTCCAACATCAATTCCACAAACTGGTCCTAATCATCAGAATATGTACGGAACAGGTTTGTGGAGCACCTGGTTAACTGGAAAACCAGAGGCATGTTACGTGCTAATAACAAACCCTTGAAACATGGGAAGTTAATTCAAAACATTGATGATCTGGTCACCTCGAATGGGATGACCATCTACTGGAAGAAGATCAAGGGTCATTCCAAAGTAGAGGGACCGGACAAAACTGAAAATGACTTAGCTGATCAGCTGGCCTAAACCAGGGCCATCCAAGGGGATCTAATAGAGATTACGTCCCTGTTGGGGGAAATCCAGATCACTGCTATCACTAGGTCCCAGACAAATGCTCACAATGGTCTTTCAACTGCACACTGGAGTAAGGAGACCACTGATGCTGATTTGATTACTGCTCAAAAGGGGGATCCAATAATTGGTAAGTTTTACCAACATATTGAGGACCCTGAGAACTTTCCCCTGACGGATACCGATTACATTGGGAAAGAGGAGCTTAGAGTGTTGATGAAATGCCCAAAGATGTTCCAAATCCAAGACGGTTTGTTGGTGAGGAAATCCCAAGCTGGCCATGATCAGTGGGTGGTTCCTACCTCATTCCGAAGCCTGATGTTAAGTCATGCCCATGATGCGGCCACCGCCGGTCATAGGGGGTTTCATACAACACTTGAGATCTTAAGAGAGGTTGCATACTGGCTACACATGGGGCAGGACCTCAACCAATACTTGAAGGGGTGTCTTGTGTGTATACAATTTCAGCCAACATCCCTCACACACCGGGCGGCTCTCCAAAAGAGGGTGATGACACTGCCATGGTCAGATTTGCAAATCGACTTCATAGGCCCAGCGATTCACTCATCTAGGGGAAACAAGTACATGTTGACGGTCACATGCTTGTTTACCAAGTGGGTGGAATGTCTCCCGGCCCCAAACTGCAAGGCAGAAACACCAGCTGCCCTGATGATCAACCACATCTTTTCACGTTTTGGTCTACCCCAAAGGATTGAGTCAGACAGAGGTAGCCATTTTACCAGCGAAGTATAAGATGACTAAGATGTGGGAGATACTGGGGGTTAAAAGGAAGCTACATATTGCTTACCAGCCAGCTTCTTCTGGGGCAGTAAAACGCTACAACCGGACCATTGTGAGCATATTAAAAAAGTTTGTGGCAGATTCTGGGCCAAGTTGGGATATCCGATTACCTCTAGTCCTAATGGCCATCAGATCTACCCCTTCATCTGCATCCAAAATTTCACCATTTGAGCTGGTGACTGGACGCAAGATTGTGCTTCCCCAGCATTTGCTCTACAGGACCCAAGAGCAGACTTTGATAAATGCCTCCACAACTCATGAGTATGTGGAGAATTTAAGGAAACACCTCCAACATGCTTTTGCCTATGCTCAGCGAAATCTAGAAAGATCAGCTGATAGCATGAAGACCCATTACGATTTGAAAACGTCCAGGAAAGTATATAATGTTGGAGATCGGGTCTATCTATACAATTTCCAAAGGAACCAGGCCAAACAGCAAATATGTTTGCCTACATGGAAGGGACCTTTTCAGATTATAGACAAGATCTCCCCAGTTGTCTACAAGATCCGCATCCCCAAAGGTAGGTTGGCAGAAGGAAGACAAGTGGGTCCATATAAATCAGCTAAAGTGTTGCCATCCCAGGCACACTCTGCAGCAACTGGAAGAGTCCTCTGCAATACCAGAGGGGGCCGCTCCAGAGTAATTCATTTCCAACGCTAAAATATCCCACATATAGCCTGTAAAATTCTATAATTCTTGAATGCAAATTGTCTCCTGATTAAAAAAATGTATATGTTCTTGTCTCCTGATTTAAAAAAAATGTATATGTTCATGTCTTTTGATTTATAAAATGTATATGCCGCCCCACTATATCAATAGTGGGGGAGAAATGTCTATGAATAGGTATTGCTGCTTTGCTATGTCATCCTAGGAGAAAGAAAACCTGGAGACTGACCACGGAAGACAACCTGGGGACCAGGAGCAAAGATCTGAGGGGCCCGGGGTACCGCCCAAAACTCCCATCAGGACCGGCGAGGAGAACTCATCGATCCACCCTGATGGAGGAAAAGATGCTGAACTTTGTCATCTGTGGAATCGGAAGAAGGTGATGCGCACATCCCAGCGCGTGGATCAAAACATCCTTTGCATCCGACTCCCCCTCCACTCGAAATCAAAGCGCAGTCGGGTGGGGGGGTTTGTTGGGTGTCCTGACACACGTTTGGACTATTATGCTGCAACATTTGGTGCTGTGGGCTTAGGAAATCCAGGATGGCGGAAAAGCCCACATCTGCGCCAGAATCCAGGAGAACCGTGCAGTTTTTCGCACACCAAAATCGTCCCCTGACCTGCCACCCACCAGTGCAAAGAAAGATGCTTCTGTTTAAAACCCGTTTTTATTAATGTCAAAAATTGCTAAGATTTTGGGCCTGAAACCACCAAACAAAAATCCAACTATTATTGAGTGTTTTACTTTACTCTACTACAGATCCACATCAATGCCATGTCAAGCAAGGATCATATATTATCAAGTAAAATCCTTTCCTTTTGAAATGTATTAATTCAAGACAGCTGTCAAAAATAGGTGCAGTACCAGCATTGGACACTGACCGGCGCTGGCGCTCTATAAATCCTGACAGGAGAGCTGTCTTGCAGAACTGGGCAGTGAACAGAAGGTTAAAAAAACTGGCCTTTCCTGAGAACTCTTAACACCCCAGAGACCCACACCAGGAGGCACCATTCATTCCGGGCTGCCACATTACGAGGTCTGCAACGGGTCTCGCTCTGGACGCCTGGCCAGACCAGACATGCAGAGCGGGACCCACTAGCAGTCTAGGATGCTAACAACGGGCCCATCATTAACAGGCCCGTTGTTAGCATCCTCCCCATTGAGCCCTATGGGGGCTGAAATGGGAATGGGGACGTACCTGGTCCCGGTCTCGTGAAAGGGAATTACCGGCACCTCCAAGGTCGGAATGGCCCGGTAATTCCCTATTTTCAGTATCCGGACTCGGTACCCAGTTTGGGGGTAGCCATGCCGCTAAAAATGGCACGGCTACCTCCAAACTCCTAATGAGACCCTTATTGCAAACAATAATCTTTAGTCTTTGCAGAATAAGAGCTGGATACAATGTTACTACTAGACCCGTGCTTGCCCCCTCTTCTAAATGAATTGTCGATTGCACTGTACAGTAGTTATACCCACACTGGGGCAGATCCAACGCTGGATGTTCTTTTCTTTGTCTGCTAATGCAGGGGCCATCCTGCTGACTTTACCTGCAGACTGCCCAGACACCTCTCTTCTACCCCTCCCCCACAATAAGATTCCAGATCTGAACACTGCCATCTTGGTGGATAGGGAGTCTTGACTGAGCCGTGAGATGCAGTGTAAGAGATGCCTGCTTTTGCCTGTGTTTTGCCTGCCATTGCATTTCAAGTGGTGTCGAAGACTGCTGCGGTGGCTGTTCATGTGCCCTCAGGCAGGCTTAGCAGCTGGAGCATCATTGAACGAGGGGACAGGATGTGAGGGAGGTGTTTGAGACTCCCTACACAGGGGCTCCTTGGAGACCCATGTTGCACTCTGTATGATTGGCTGTGGAGACTGTCCCGCCAAGACAGCCACCCTGCTGTGTTATTGACAGCCAGGCAGTGTGAATGGGAGAAAAAAGCATAAAAAGCAGGTCTCTGGGACTTGGAAGGCAGAGGCGCCACTGGATCGAGAGAACCAAAGAGAAGCTGAAAGAAGAGGACCACTATCATGACTGAACCTCCCAGTGAAGCCCTGATGCAGGTCTGAATCGCCACACTTCGATGACAGAAAAGATCTGCAAGGAATCTTCTTCCCTTGAGCTGGTGGGACAAACCAGTTTGCCAAACACCCAGCAAGGCCTGCCTCCCCTGGTCGAATTTGCTGTGCACAGCTGCAGTGAACTGGATAGCTACAAGGACTGGACCCTGTTTGGCTTTTAATGAGCGCATCTTTTATTTGTTGCTTTGCTCTGCTGCTGGTTTCTTCCCTGGGCAGTGCAGGACCCTTCAGTCTTTTACTTCGTGTTAGTCCGACAATCACTTCAGGAATCGTGAGCCTGCAGGATCTGCCAGGAACGTCTGCCTCAGCTACAGCCTTCTTCTTCATTTAAGGTACTGTTCTAACCCGGTTGTTCACTCCGTCCAACCGCGATGAAAGTGTTTGAAATCTTTCACCAATCCGAGGGCTTGTCCTTCTCTACTCTTTTAAATAACTTTTCTTCCGACCAACTTTGTTTCGAACTCTTGGCAAAGACTTAACCGCAAACTACTCTGAACTGTGTGATCCTCTTCAAAGCCTCTGAACGATTAACATTGGCCCAGGCCTATTGATTTGAATCCTCATTGTAGCAAGCCTTTTCTAGATTGCCCTGCCTACTTACTTGTTGGTGCTGCTTAATTTTGTATAACCTTGTCTTTCCCTCTCTTTTAAATTGATGGAGTGCCATTTTGCTCACACTTCATTTTGAGCTTCACTTGTCCAGAATTCATAGTTTATTGTGTGGTGTATTAAGATTGTGATTTTCTGCTGTTTTATTTTAGTGAACTGTTTTACAAATGAAGGTGTAAATAAATGTATATTCTTTTCCTCAGAAATCTTGAGTCAGTGTTTGATTGAACCATAGTAATTGCTGTCCTTTGTATAACTATTGATACTGCTCACTTTACTCTTGAGATAAGTATGGCTGCTCAGCCATCGCTACCACCTTACTGTGTAGTACAGGCTTGTACCAAAGGTGAATTTGTACTGTCACTTGTAGTCTTAATTGTGTGTGGTTTTCCCAAAGTGTACTGCATATGATTCTGCCTAACACGGGTGTACAGCGGTGAGGATCAAGTATAGTGATTACACTAAGAGTGCTGCTATTACCTTTCATCAGCTAACCACAAGGCTAAACATCACTAAAAAGCAATTTTGATCATGTCTGATATGGAAAGCTACAGTCTGGAGAACCTCCTTAGTTACACTGTGGATTATCTGAAAAATCTGTGTAGAGAAAGGAATCACTCTGTTAAAGGCAAAAAGTTAGAATTAATTGAAAGGTTGTTAGAGAAACAAAGTCTGGAGAGTGGGTCTGAAATACCTGACCCTCCAGCAAATGTGGAAAATGATGAGGATGATAATGTGTCTGTTATTATGGATTAGCTAGATGAGGCAGATGTGTCTCACAATGTAGGCCTTACTGCTCCTCTACCTGCTCAGCAACCTGAACTTTTGTCCACTGGGACCCCATCAGGTCCTACACTCAGTCCTGAATTCATTGCTCTAGAAAAGATGAGGCTTGAATTGGAATTCAAACATATTAATACTCTTTTGAACAAAAGCATCAAGAACTTAAGCTCAGAGAAATCGTGTTGAAACATGCCTTAGAAATGAAAAAGTTGTCTATTGAAAATGCTTCTCTCCCAGAGTCTTCTAGTTCTTCCAGTCCTAAGAGACCATGTATGCCTAAAGAAATTGTAGTTATGTATGAGTCTAAGCCTGATATTTTGGATTGTTGGCAATGTTTGAATATAACCATGGGATTCAAGACATTACAGGGAAACCATTGTTTCCTTGACTCTTCTCTAGGCTACCCACTGTTGCATCTGATGTTGTGATGGAGTTGGGGGAGGTGGATAGGATGGATTATGAGTGTGTGAAGCTAGCTTTAATTGCTAGATTTGGGAAGACCCCTTCCCAGTACCTTAAGTGGTTTAGGACCCCCAAAAAGCATGATGGTACCCCTTGAGCTACCTGGGTATGTGAAAGTTATGAAGGTATGAGCAATCTTGTCATTTGGAGTCAATTTATGATGCCTGCTCTCCCTCCTGAGCTCAGACAACACTTTGCTGATTCTACGGAAATAGATCCAAAGAAGTTAGCTAAGGCTGCCGACTTGTGGGTTGCCAACAGGGATACTCACAATGATTGTGGGGCAACTCAGAAGAAGGAATAGGGAAAGCAGCCAAAGAAAGATAACAAGGAGAATTCAAATACCTCCAATCCAAACGAGGGCCCCAAACAGCAACATAAAGGTAAACCACAAGGGAAACTGAATCATGCTAGTGTACCATCTGGACCCAAACCAGAAGGAGGTCAGAACAAACCCCCATTCATCAAGGCATTTGGGAAATGTTATGTTTATGGGTCAACTGACCATCTGAAAGGGGATCCCAGATGTAAGAGTAAACCTTCAGGGGTCCACACTGTGTTGTTAGCCTTCTTCCCAGAGGAAGAAGTACTATGGCAAGTGGAAACTTTCACCTACTGGCTGATGAACCCATGAGAGTTTCAGCTTGTGTTTCTTTGGTGTCCCTGGGTTTGTGGGAACAACAGAATTTAGATGTCTATAATTCCATCCCAGATAATACTAAAGAGTATTATAAAGATAGTGTCCTTGTGAATGGCCAGGATACCCCTGCCATCAGAGACACTGCAGCCAGCATAACTGTGGTTAATGAATCATTGTTCAAGGTAGAGGATGTTGCTAAGGCACCCACACATCTAACCAAGTTAGCTGGAGGCCCTGTGCAAATGCTTCCCCGGTTACCAGCTCTCATCCAGTGTAATGATATGACTGTCAAAATACCTGTTAGTGTGCAGAGTGAAGTGCCTGGGAGAGTCCTGTTGGGTAACGACCTGAAAACTCTTGGAGGTGTGTCTAGTACCACCAGGCCTCCCAGTAAAAGGAAACAGGAGTCACTAGGCCTGCAAGGTAGAGGACCTTGAGAGGCTCTCCAGGGGAAATGATAGAGCAAGCTATCACCCCCTCGCCCCCTGTCCACACGAATTGCTCACTACTATTTCAGGAAAGAAAGAGGCAAAGGGGAAACCCAAGATCTCCAAGAAGAAAGCAGGTAGCACGCTTGCGCCACAAATGAGGACATCCCCAAGATTGTCCAAAGTCACGCCTGTGACTCCTGCAACTGCTGAGTGTGAGGTGCAAACAAGTGTGGTTGATCCAGTCTCTGAAGAGTCAGATCTGGAAGAAGACATCACTCTAGTTGGGGAGCTGGATCCTGTTAACCATCCTGAGCTGCAGTCTTTACTGGCAGAAGGTGGACCCAACAGGGCAGACTTCAGCAGAGGTCAAATAGAGTGTCCTACTCTTGAAGGTCTTCACCTACAGGCAGCTTCTCAGCTCGATGGGCAAGAGCCTGGAAGCATAGGTGGCACTGGGAAGATGGCCTCTTCTACAGTGAACCAACTGAGTCTATCCCTGGGGACTGTAAAAGACTTGAAGTGCCCCTAGAAAACAGACTCCAGTTCCTACAGTTGGCCCATGAGATACCTTTGGCTGGTCATTTGAGTTTCAAAAAGACCAAGGCAAGGCTCTCCCTATACTTCTACTGGCCTAAGATGGGTTCAGAAGTTGACAAATTCTGTAGGAGCTGTCACACTTGCCAAACCTCTGGCAAGAGTAGAGCCAAGAATGTGGCACCCTTGTTGCCTCTCCCAGTGGTGGGAGTTCCTTTTTAGAGGGTGGGCATCGACATTGTTTGTCCCCTTGACCCTCCCACATCTTCAGGAAACAGGTTTATCCTGGTTGTAATAGACTATGCTACTAGGTATCCTGAAGCAATACCTATGAGGACTGTTACGGCTCAGGCTGTGGCTAAGGCTCTACTTGGTATTTTTACCAGAGTAGGGTTTCCTAAGGAAGTGATATTCGACAGGGGATCCAATTTTATGTCCCAATACATGCAAGCCATGTGGGAAAACTGTGGTGTCACTTACACATTCTCTACAGCCTACCATCCACAGAAAAATGGACTGGTAGAGAGGTTTAATCATACTATGAAGAGAATGATAGGTGCTTTAGAGGAATCTCTTAAAAGAAAGTGGGACCTTCTACTGCCATGCCTTCTCTTTGCTTATAGAGAAGTCCCTCAGCAAGGGAGTTGGTTACAGTCCCTTTGAACTTCTCTATGGCCATCCAGTCAGAGGTCCGTTGATTAAGGAGGGGTTGGAGAGTGCTCCTTCCCCCAAGCCAGTCAGAGTAACTGACTATGTGATAGGTCTACGGAGGAGAATGTCACACATGATGGCAGAAGCTAGTGATAACTTAAAAGCAGGTCAGGCTCTGGTCAAACATTGGCATGACCAGAAGGCCAGCATGGTGGAGTTTACTCAAAACCAGCTTGCACAAGTTATGGTGCCGACAAGGCAGAGGGCCTTGCAGGACAAATGGACAGGACCTTTCAAGATTGTGGGCAAACCTGGAAAGGTGAACTATCTGGTGGACTTAAGCAGACCTAAGGAGGCTCCCAGAGTCTTTCACACCAACCGTTTGAAGGCATATGTCTTGAGACCAGAAGTCGGAGCTTTGCTTCTAGCTTCTGTTCAAGAGGAGGAGGAGAGTGAACCTCTACTTGGCCTACTCAGAGGTCAACCTTTGGATGAGAACATAGAAGGAGTTAATCTCTCTTCTAATCTGACATCTGAACAACAAGATGAGTGCACGTTTCTGTTAAATCAGTTTGCCTCCCTGTTTTCACTTTCACCAGGATTGACCCATTGGGGCCAGCATGATAGTCTCACTGGTGACTGTTTACCTGTGAAAAGCAGAGGTTACAGAATGTCAGAACATGTAAGATCCCACATAAAGGAAGAGGTCAACAAGAAGCTTGATCTCGGGGTTATAGAGCCATCTACAAGTCCATGGTCTAGTCCAGTTGTTCTAGTACCAAAGGCAGGATCCAAGGAGTTGAGATTATGTGTGGACTATGGAGCTCTAAATGCAGTCACTAAGACGGATGCCCATCCTTTGCCAAGGAGAGATGAACTGGTGGCCAAACATGGTGCAGCCAAGTACCTCAGTACATTTGATCTGATGACAGGCTATTGGCAAATAGTCCTGACAGACCATGCCAAGGAGAAAACTGCGTTCTCAACCCCAGCCGGTCTCTACCAGTTTAAGGTTATGCCTTTTGGATTAAAGAATGCACCTGCTACATTCCAAAGGATGGTCAATCAAGTTCTGAATCGGATGGAGGACTTCTGCATGGAATACTTGGATGACATTGCAGTGTTCAGCCCTACTTGGAAAGAACATGTTGATCACTTAGGATATGTTTTGCAGGCTCTTGAGCAGGCCCATCTGACCATAAAGGCAAGCAAATGTCATATTTGTCAGAGCAAAGTGGTCTACCTTGGTTATGAGGTAGGAGGAGGAGAAATAAGGCCATTGCCTAGCAAAGTACAAGCTGTACAAAACTGGGCCACCCCTACTACTCAAACCCAAGTGAGAGCCTTCCTAGGTCTCACTGGGAACTACAGGAATTTCACTGAGAACTATGGGTCCATAGCTTCTCCTTTGAATGTAATCTCCTCTCCAAAATTCCCTAAAAAGGTTAGATGGAATGGGAAGTGCACTCAATCCTTTGAAAACCTGAAGAAAGCCCTTTGTCAAGCTCCAGTCCTAAGAGCTCCTGATTATCACCAACCCTTCATTGTGCAGTACAGGTATAGGTGCAGTCCTAAGTCAACTGGATGAGAAAGGTAGGGAGCACCCCATTTGCCTCATTGGTAGGAAACTGAAGGAACCAGAAAAAAGGTTGGCAACCATAGAGTGTGTTTTGCCATTGTGTGGGCTCTGAAGAAGTTTAGACCATACTTGTATGGATCTACTTTTGTGATTCAGACAGACCACCAACCCTTGAGATGGTTAATGCAAATGAAAGGGGACAACTGAGATGGTAAATCTGCCTGCAAGGATTTAATTTCACCATTGAGCACATGTCAGGATGCCACCACCAAGATGCCGATGGTCTCTCTAGGATGTTTATTACTGACTAGAGTGAAGAGATTCATCCAGGAGTGGATTAAATCCTCCTGTCCCTTAGTCTGGAGGGGAGGGGGGTGCGCATGTTGGGGGGAATTCTCCAGAGTGGCTAATTTCTCTTACCTGCTGAGTCCCTCAGCAGCTTTGCTGGAATTGTAAAATTTATTTTTTCACCTGGTAAGAGTGTGAGCCTTTTTTCCCACTCTTACATGTGTTTTGCTGGGTGTTTAACATTCTTGTGTTCATAGGCTGAGGAGCTTCACCTCCTCCATAGGTATAATCTTTTTACACAGGGTTGTCTTTTTCAGACTTCCCACTTTAAACTCCATTTTATGGGACTGACTACTGTCTCCCAGAACACGTAAAGTTGCCATTGACTTTATTGGTCTTTTTTTAAAAGCACAGACCCAGTACAAACTATCTTAAATACAGTACTGGAAAAGGTTAATAGTTATCCCTTTTGTCTGTCTCTCATGGAACATTATTTCGTTCTCTTTCTTTAAGATTTGGCTGGTGGCAGTGGTATCTACCACATCTTTCCTACCATGGTCTATGTAAATAGCCTTGGTACTGTTTTAGGCTAAGTTATGTCAAGGGTTTTGACCCATGTTGAATCAATAGACTGGGTAGATGTGGGGATGAGCTGTCGCCGCCCATTATTCTATCCCAGAACAAACTAAATCAATAGACTGGGTGGATGTGGGGATGAGCTGTCACCGCCCACATTCACGCCAGAATCCAGGAGAACTGCGCAGTTTGCGCACACCAAAATGGTCACCTAATCTGCCACCCACCAGTGCAAAGAAAGGTAGTTCTGTTCAAAATCCATTTTTTTTAATGTCAAAAAGTTGCTAAAATCATGGGCACAAAGCCACTCTAAAGATACAACCTTCTTGTGGGGGGTTCCACATCACCACTCTACTGTAAGGATGCCATCAAAACAATGTTAAGCAAGGGTCCTATACTATTAAGCAAAAGACCACTCTATTGAAATGCAGTAATTCAAGACAGATCCCAAAAATGGGTGCAGTACCAGCTTTGTCCACAAACCGGCGCAAGCGGTCTAAACTCTGACAGGGAAAATGTGTTTAGGAGTTGCAAGAGGGGCAGGGACTTCAAAGCCTGTTGGTTAATTAAACATCTTAGCCACCTGCTGTTCCCAGAGGCCAAGAGGCTGAGAACTCTTAACACCCCAGAGACTCACAACAGGAGGCAGGATATCACATGGCCCTTCTGAGTGAGAGGGAGGGGGTTTCCCCTTCAGCCTGGAGGAGAGAGACAATAGCCCCTTTCAGTTGAATGGGGTATGTTAATTTTGAATGTTGACTGTAAACAGAGAGCTGCCTGTGAGCAGAGACATGTGATCCCTGACCCACCCAGCTTCAAGGGTCGGGCCAGACTTGAGTGTGGATTCCTATTGCAGCAAATATATATTTTATAGAAACATTGATAACTTATTGTAACCAAATGACAGGAATGTACAACTTTGAGATTCTCAGTATGAAAAATGCCCTTCACGATTTGAGTCCAAACTCCAATTTCTAAGGTGTTCTAGGACCAAACCCCGCTATTTATTGATATTACAGACACCGGGTTTATGCTAGAAACCTAGTAAATAGCTGGAATGTGTGTAGAAGGAGGGTGTACATTGGTGTAATTTTTTATACAGATTTAACATGGGTAAACCAATTAAAAACGAAATTAAGTTGTCATTTTTTAATGCAAGCCCCCAGGAAGATCAGAGTCGGAACAAGCATGGACCATAAGGAATCTGTAATATGCACATGTAATTTCAACAAATTGTTTATCTAGGAAATATGTACTTGGGTCAGAAATAGATTTGTGTGCAATTTGACAAGGGGAGGTTCCTCTGACCATAAAACCTACAGCATCACTCTGACACTCCATTTCTTCCCCCCAATCAAGGGAGAGAGGAAAGCTTGGCCAATGATAAGTGAGAGGGGCAGGCTTAGCTAGGCCCAGGCACACACCCATTTTCAAAACACATAAAAGGAACATTGAAACCCAGGTAGAGACATTCACTTTCCACTTTCTTGCGGGACGCTTTGCCGGGAGAATTCAGACTTCACATCCAGAGATCCAGACTTCAAATCCATCAATCTCCAGAGACCAGAAATTAACTCCAGAATTTGTAGCAGAGAGGCCTGAATCCACAAGCTGAATCCTCTTCAGCAGGCCTCAAAACCAACCAAACTATTCAACAGCCGGGCGAGCTGTTTGAATTCTTTGCCAAGAACATTTGCAAGAACCTGTAGCAGTATCCAGAAAGCAGTGCTGTATCCAGAACCAGAGAGAACCAGAGACCAGACGCTGTGAGCAGAACCGCCAGAAGTCCCGTTAAAACTGTTGACCAGATCCGTGACGGGGCCCATTCCTGTCCAAAATCTAGTGTGAGTACCCAGCTAGCACTGTGCCAAAACCAATCTCTTAATGTAAAATAATCTAATTAAAACTATTTTAACCTATTTAGAACTACCTCATAGGAATCGTGTGTGTCATTCTGTCCTTTTTAAAGCTGAAAACTGTCATCTGTCATTTTGAACTTTTAAATTTCAAATCCGAAAAACTACCTTCACAAAATCGTCTGTATCTCCGGAACCGTATGTGCTAGGAGTGAAATTTAACTTTTATTTTAAAGCTTAGAACCGACTTCCTACTCCTTATAGTGCCTCCATAATTACGCTCGACGCATGCGACTAATTTGCCGCGATTTGACAATTGCAATCATTCCAGCCACGTGTGAAAATATTTGCCTTTGCTTCTATCCTTGAAATTCGTTTTTAACCTGCTAATTACTCATAGAGCATTGCTAAAGTGAGCCTGAACTAATACCAACTAGCTATCACTCACCCTGAACCTCTACAGGGAATTAAAATCAATTTTAGCATCATTTCACTTCATTGCCACCACATTCAAAGCATTTTGGGCCTGTGTTTTAAAATCATACCTGTTTTTCTCTAAGCTTGCTAGGGGGGGACTGAATTTCGTATTGTATTTGATTGCATTACTGAGAACTGTGTGCTCTCCTTTCCATCTCCTTATATTGCAGAAAGGGGGGGAGTGAAAAGTGATTACATTGTCTTTTGTTGAAGCAATATCCAGTTATTTTCTGTACTGCATTTCATTCATCATTGCATTGTCCTTGAAGCCATAAAGGCATTCTCTACCACCTTATTTTTCTTTTCCTATTCATAAGTAACCAAGAACTGTGCTACTGTAGGATTACCTATTGCTGATTACTGCTCATATTCACAAGTGTGCTATCCATTATCAATTTATTTATAGAAGTGTGATATATATATTTATATATATATATATATATATATATATATATATATATATATATATATATATATATATGTATATATATATATATATATAGTTTAATTTTTCAAATAAACCTTTTAAATTTGCAAAACAAATCTACTTCTTGGCTCAGTGGGGTCAGGGGGATTCTAAGAGAGGGGTGTTATGCAAGGATTCATCATCCAGATTATAACTTGCCATAGCAATATATAAATAAGGGCTTCCCTTGGGCATCCCAGACAAGGCACTGACTTAGTGGGATTGCTTGATTGGAGTCAGTTACAAAGTGGGGGCTCGGAGCCGGGATATTCTGGGTTAGATTTACCACTTGTGCAGCTTAATACAGTGTGCCAACTGACCGGATACACATATCCGGTTAGATCACCACGCTGTTTTACACTGTGAAAGCACCCCTCAAAGGAACACTCTAAGGAGAAGGTCTGTTTTGCAAAATAAAATACAAACTTCGGTAAGTCAGGAAGGAACTCAAATCTCCAGAATGACGACACTGGTAGACATCAAAATAGCCAGAGAGCACTTCTTACATAAGCTATTTGTGAGAGGTGAGTGGTCTGGTTGCAGGCAATCGCGCAACAGGTCACTGAAAAAGGGTCAGATAAATGGAGAGATCAGGGTCCATTACATGTGGCCCTGAGTGAATTATATATGGCCCCTAAAGCCAAAGATGAACACAATAAGATTGTTAGGATAGCGGCATATTTGTATCTATATATGGGAGCCATGCAGGATAAATGTGCTGAATGCCAAGATCTGGCAAAAAGGCGACAGATTGCATTAGAGAAGGCCCAATCTGATCTGGACTCTTCTAAGCAGAGGCTGCTCAGGAGCCAGGAGTCAGAAAATGACAGCAGACAGTACATCACTAAAATAAAGGAGGATTTGGATATGCTGCAACAGGAAAAGGCTGACCAGGATTCCAGATTTCTGGCCTTGCAGAAGGAGTACCAAGAAGGTTTGGACACCCTACTGCAGAGCCAGAAAAAGCTGGAGCAACAACTGGACTTCAACAGGGCATGCACAGAGCAGGTAGCCACCCTGCAAATTCGATTAGACAGAGAGAAAGAGGAAAGCAATAAATTGATTCTGAAAGACCTGGATACCCAGGCAGAGTTTGATTAGGAGCGCCAGAAAGCTCCTAATCAAACCTTTCCAAAGGCAAAGGGACGACCTGGCGGCACAGATGCAGACTCTTAGTCGGGAAAGGGACACCTTAGGCCAGGAAGTCTGCCATTTAAAAAGAAAAACTGCAGAAAATCACGTGGCCCTCCAGGGGCTGGGTGACCTCCAAAAAGAGCATCAGAACTTGTTAGAGCACACCAGGAGGGTGGAAGAGGCTCTGGCAAGAAAGGAGCAGTCCAGTAGGGATCGGACTCAGGAGGTAACCCTCCTGTAGCAAAGACTGGCCCAGTACTCCAGGACCAATCAGGAGGCACAGAGAGAGAATGAGGCTCTCTGCCAGCACAATGATAGGCTCCAGCAACAGGTAGCGATGCAGGAGAGACTGATAAAGTCTAGTAAGGCCTTAACTGAGGAACTGAAGGCGCAGGCTCTTGCATTTCAACAGGGGGCAGGGGCTGACAGAGATGAATTTCGCTAGGAAAGGGAAACGCCTGAGCATAACCTCAGGAGCCCTAGTACCGGAGACCTTCATCTCTCTCAGGCCCTGGACTCTGCCACCCCCATGTTCCCTGGCGCACATGAGCACAGGGCCACAGGGATGGCAGATTACTATCCAGCCAAAAGTATGGGGCTCATAGGCCAGTACCACCCAAGAATGGAGCGGCGGGCATCCAGGTATGGGCACCCAAGCACAGTGCAATTTAGTGGGGAACCCCAGGAGAGTAGGCCCATTAAGGGTATCCTGAAAACCTCTGCCCAGTTAGGTCAGTGGGGGGGTACCCATCAAATCCTGGCAGCAAGGAGAGATCTGAAAACTCCTCTGAGCGTTACAGGACCCAGGTCCCCACATTCTGCCAACCATTCCCAGGCTTGCAGAATCTGGGAAAACTTGGAAGATCAGACGGGCACCTCTGGGAGCAGTGCTTCGGAGTCAGAGGATGAATGGACCAGGGTTACCCGAACCAAAAAGTCCAATAAGGCAAAAAAGGGCCTTGCTTAAGGACCCATTGAAACAAATAAAGGCAATAAGGAGTTTCATCACGCCTTATCATAAGAACGCCAAGTATTCTGTTTGGGAACACTTGGAGCTCTAGAAGCAAATGATGGAGACTTTCCATTTGAAGGACAGCAGTAGCTGCATCCAGTACGTCAAATGGACATTCTCCCCTGAATACTCCAGTTTCTTTGCGGGGCTGGAGGACCAAAACCATTCAAGATGGTCCACATATAGGGCGGCCATCTTGAAACATTTTTCTGTACATAGAAATCCCCAAGAGGCTCGCAAGGCAGCCTACAATTTGCAATGTGGGGAGGATCAGGCCCCACAAGAATTTGTGCAAGAATTGAAGCGTGCCTTTGCACAGACCACCAGAAGGGTGCGCACGGACAGCAGAGAATTCATCAACACATTTTTCCATGCTCTTCCCAAGTACATAATGACCCAGCTCGTGAGAGATTTTCACGAGAAAAGATCTTTAGACTGGGTCATTGAGCAAGCCACCCGGATCTATGAGGTGCAGAAGCCCATAGAAAATAAAAGTAATGCGCAGAAAAACCCCAAAACCAACAGCACCCCTGCTGCTGCCAAGGTGGCAGAAGTAAAGGTTGCCCCCGTTTTAGATTTGGAGATGGGGGGCCTAAAAACCTGCCTGCACCAAATAATTCACAGCCCAGAAGACCCTCAGGCCAGTCACAAACAGGGAGTCGAGGAGGTAGTCCAACAAATGGGGTCCCCCACTCTCCTGATTATCTAAGTCCCCTCTACAAGGGAAACCGACCCATCCTGGGTTACGTGTGGACTCCTCCAGCCCAAGGGGGGGATCCAGTTAAGCACCTAACCCAGAGAACTTCCCTCCAAACTTTCCACAGGAGGGCAGAAATTCCCCAGGTAGCCACAAGGATTCCAGCCCCAAACTCATCCATCCTGCTTTCCCCAATACCCTGAGCCCAGACCACCTAATCCGGGAGAGGGGAGGCCAAGGGTGGAGGGGTACCCAAATCTTCCCAATCCGGGGTATTACCAGAGAAGGGATAGCTACCCTTCCCGGGATCAGCCCAGGGGAGAAAATAGAGCCCCGTATCAGCCTGAGCGGGTTTCACAACTTGAGCACCAGGTCCAAAATATGGCACGGGATCTGGGTCACCTACTGAGGGCTCAACAGAACCCTCAGATGAGCATGCCACCGCAGAATGCCCCAAACTCTGGGCCTGGTGCTCCAGAACAATGACGAGGGCAGCACCCCGATAACCCATTGGTTCCCAGGGAGGAGGCACAAGGGGAAGGGGGGTGTAAAGCCTTGGAGGAAGCTTCCTTCCCAACTTGTAAACAGCCCCTGGAAAACCAGGAACCGGAAACAAAATCTCCTACCCCTGAAAGTCTGCCACCCAAGGAGCAGAGAGGAGGTAGGAGAAACAAAGGACCCAAACAGACCCACTTTGTGGAGGAGGTACAGGTCTTCCAATTTGAGGGAGAGGGATCCTCAGAGGATCCTGGGAAAGGGATTTTCTCCTTTAGAGATGGGGGAACTCCTCCCAAGGAAAAATGGGTCCCAAGAGATTCCAATCCAGACTGGGTAGATGTGGGGATTGAGCTGTCGCCGCCCATCATCCTATCCCAGAACCAACAAAACCAAACTTCCCTGGTTCAAACCCATCCTGGTGACTGCCCCCAAAAAGGCAGGGGCGGCACAGAACCGGAACCAGGGGAACCTAAAACCGAATCAACAGACTGGGTAGATGTGGGGATTGAGCTGTCGCCACCCATCAATCTATCCCAGAACCAACAATACCAAAATCCCATGGGTCAAACCCATCCTGATGACTGCCTCCAAAAAGGGGGGGCGGCCCAGAACCCGAAACCATTTCCAGTTGCCAACTTTTTCTTCAGATTCCCCAGGCTCTTCACCGAATTCTGCCCAAATCTCTTCTCTCGCCATGTCCAAAACCACAAAATTAGCCCACCAGTTGTCCAAAAAAGTGCATTATCTGTGCCCCCTTGAGGAGAAGGAGGGAAGATACTATGCCCCGGTACAAGTACAGGGGCAGGGTACAATTTTGGCACTGGTGGACACTGGATCCCAAGCTACCCTTCTGTCCAAAAGGGCCTTTGATGAACTAAATGCAGGAAGGGGGGAGAATTACCGTATTCCTCTCACCTCTCTTCCTGGACAACTGCAGAACTTTGACGGGAAGGAAATTCCTGTCGTGGGGACTGCAGATTTGGACATCAAAATTGGGCGACACAAGGTGAAACACCCGGTCATAGTAGTGACTCCAGAGGGCACCCCTTGTTTACTAGGGAATGACCTCCTGAGAAGGTTGTCACCCCTAATAGATTGCGTGAACAAGGTCCTCTGGACCCAGACAAGCCGACCAATAAAATTAAAACAGAGTGTCAACCATGTTAGTTTAAATGGCACCTGCCACATGGTTGAACAAAAATCTGACCAAGTAGAATTTCACTTCCAGAACAACCAAATTCCAGACGTGACAGTAATAGCAGTAGGACAACAGACTGGTGATGGAGGGGTCCTCTCTATTTCTGAAAATCAACCTTCCTTCCAGTTTCAGGTGATATTCCACACTGGAAGGAAATCCCCTGAAATTCTTTACCAATCCACAATCAGCCACTCCCACTCCTATAGTCCAGAAAGATGTGAAATCAGCTCAGAGCCTGGCTGATATTCAGCAAATTGGAGATCAGTTGTTCATCCTTGTTCATTTAAATGATGGGAAGGACTCTGTTCTTGCCCGAGTGTGTGTGAACAATGGTAAGAGCTTCAAACAAAGCCATGTTCCGCCAACTCCCAAAAGATCCAGCCATTCCCACATTCAAACTGATAGACACATGGGAAATGGACCTGGAAGCACCCAATTCGAAACATCTCCTGCCAAGCAGGTGTATGCTCAAAATCTCCATTGGCAACAAGAGCATAGTCCATAATTGTTGGGTTGTGCGAGACATCACTGCCGCCTTTTACTTATGCAGTGACATTCTCAATCGCTTCGCCATTAGTTTGGACCTAATAAACTTCAAAGCTTGGTCCCGATTAGCGGATAATCCCATGGGCTTTGATGATCAAGAAAAAGCATTTAGGTCAGCTCAATTGCTACCTTATGCAGTTGAAATTCAGCTTAAAGAGGAAGTCACCATCCCAGAAAGGACCTGACAATTCTCCCTGGAAGTGAAAGTTAAAAGAGGACAAAAATTGAAAAACCCTGATGCTTATATTCATCTAAATGCTTCTCTCCAACAGCAAGGGTTAAGGGTAAACCCAACACCATTAGTCAACATAGTACATGACACCATTCCAATAGAGGTGGATAACAGCGACTTAAACAGTATTACTCTAGCTGCAGGCAACATCATTGGAATGGCGGTTGATGACCGACATTTCTCCATTGATTTAGGAAATGAACTGTTAGGACAAATCCCCAAGGACTGTTTTGACAGTGACAGTGATGACAATATAACACCAGACAGGATTTTCACCCGCATGGGGGGAACCTCCTGGTGTACACTTCTTGCCCTTATGGTAAGGAAGATGTGACTTGTGACTTCAGGAGGGATGAGGTGATTTTCCAGGTCCATGAGGGCTGCCTTTTCCACCTGAAGCCTCCAGTCCAAATCAGCACTCTGACCAGGGACTTCTCCACCCAGCTGGAGGAGGACGCTGAGATAGCCAAACCAGAAGTCTTTCCAGGCTTCAGGCAGATGGTGGAAGAGAAGGTTAACCTAGCTGATGCCTGCATGACTCTGGAACAGAAGCAAAAGTTGAAACAAGTTTTCTTGGATTTCCAAGATCTCTTTGCGGTAGACTCATATGACTGTGGTCGCACCGACATCCACACAACAACAATTCCCACAGACCCTGGCATGACTCCAGTGTTTGTGAAGCAATATCGCTTGCCTCTCGCATCCATTGAGTCCCTTACTGAAATAATTAAGAACCTTGAGTCCCGGGGAATAATCCGTCCAGTCCACAGCACTTTCAATAATCCGGTACTGGGAATATTGAAGCCAAACGGCCAGTGGAGACTCTGCGCCGATCTTAGGGAGCTCAACAAACGGGTCCATACCTCCCGATGGCCTCTGCCCTACATTGACCAAGGGCTGGCCCAGATCCAGGGTTCACAGGTATTCACAGCAATAGACCTGACAATGGATACTGGACCGTGCCTGTCAGTAGGGAGGACCAATACAAACTGGCTTTTACCTTTGGGGGCCAGCAGTACACATGGACCCGGACTCCCTTCGGAAACCTCAACTCTGGCAATTAATTCACCAGTTTCCTACATAAGGCCATGCCCGACCTGGGTGCGAGGGGTAACCTGGCTTATGTAGATGATGTCCTCATCAAAAGTTCATCTGTGGAAGAACACATAGCGGAGATCCGTTATGTTCTGACACAGTTGAGGGCCGCCGGAGCAAAACTTTCCTTTCAGAAAGCACAGTGGTGTAGAACCCGTGTTAATTTCTTGGGGCATGAGGTTACTCCTCAGGTTCTCTGTCCCCAAGAAAAGAAAGTGGAAGCACTCCAGAAACTGAAGGATCCCACAACTCTACAGGAACTAAGGAGCCTCCTTGGACTAACTAATTACAGCAGAAAGTTCATTGAGGGCTATGCAGAGATCACTAGACCCCTGATTCATTTCTTGAAGGGGGGGGTCAAGTGGGAATGGGGTCCAGAACAATCCGAGGCAGTAAGACAACTCAAGAGAAGCCTCTCACAAGCGCCTTGCCTAACTTACCCTGTCAGAAACAAGGAGTTCTTCCTGGAGAGAGGGTTCTCTAATACGTGCTTGACGGCAGTATTATACCAAAAGCATGACAAGGTAAATAAAGTAATCTCCTATGCGAGCAAAACTTTATCCTCTGTGGAGGAAAAATTCAACGATTGTGAGAAGGCACTCCTGGCAACGGTATGGGCATTGAAGAATTACCGCCCGTTCATCCAGGGGGAACACATCATAGTAGAGACTCCACACCAGCCTCTGCAATACCTCCAAAGTGACAGAATCCGGGCCGGAAATGTGAGTATTTCCCGAATTACTTCCTGGATTCTGTCAATGCAAGGCTTTCCTGTGGAGGTCAGATATGGACAAAACAAGAAGAGTTCCCTCGCTCAAGGTCTGGCTGACTTGCATGATTGTGCCAGAGAAAACTGTCTCGAGGACGAAAGTCTAAAAAATCAAGCACAACATGGAGGCATAACTTAATTCCCCAACAAAGTCTTTGAAGAAGACAAGTGTGAGGGAATGCCCACTGTCTATGTGGATGGATGCTCTTACCATGTTGACAACAACGGGGAGAAAGAACTGGTGGCCGGCGTAGGGAATGCATGGGTGAAGGAGTTTCCAGAACCCTCCGCTGGATACAAATTTGGTCCCCGAAGTAGTCAGGTTGAAGAATTGATGGCTGTGCATCAGGCCATCCTCACTGCTGTCCAACATCAACTCCACAAACTGGTCATAATCACAGATTCGGATTATGTACGGAACGGGTTCGTGGAGCACCTGGTCAATTGGAAAACCAGAGGCATGTTATGTGCTAATAACAAACCCCTGAAACATGGCAAGCTAATCCAAAATATTGATGATCTGGTCACATCGAATGGGATGACCATCTACTGGATAAAGATCAAGGGTCATTCCAAAGTAGAGGGACCGGACAAAACTGGAAATGACTTAGCTGATCAGCTGGCCAAAACCGGGGCCATCCAAGGGGATCTAATAGAAATAGAGTCCCTGTTGGGGGAAATCCAGGTCACTGCTATCATTAGGTCCCAGACAAATGCTCACAATGATCTTTCAACTGCACAATGGAGTAAGGAGACCACTGATGCTGATTTGATTACAGCTCAGAAGGGGGATCCAATAATTGGTGAGTTTTACCAACACATTGAGGACCCTGAGAACTTTCCCCTGACGGATACCGATTACATTGGGAAAGAGGACCTAAGCGTGTTGATGAAATGTCCAAAAAGGTTCCGAATCCAAGGCAGTTTGTTGGTAAGGAAATCTCAAGCTGGCCATGATCAGTGGGTGGTTCCTACCTCATTCCGAAGCCTGATGTTAAGTCACGCCCATGATGCGGCCACCGCCGGTCATAGGGGGTTTCACACAACACTTGAGATCTTAAGAGAGATTGCATACTGGCCACACATGGGGCAGGACCTCGACCAATACTTGAAGGGGTGTCTTGTGTGTGCACAATTTCAGCAATCATCCCTCGCACACCGTGTGCCTCTCCAAAAGAGGGGGATGACACTGCCATGGTCAGATTTGCAAATCGACTTTGTAGGCCCTGTAATTCGCTAGTCTAGAGGAAACAAGTGCATGTTGACCGTTACATGCTTGTTTACCAAGTGGGTGGAATGTCTCCTGGCCCCAAACTGCATGGCAGAAACAGCAGCTGCCCTGATGATTAACCACATCTTTTCCCGTTTTGGTCTACCTCAAAGGTTTGAGTCAGACAGAGGTAGCCACTTCACCAGTGAAGTAATGACAAAGATGTGGGAGATACTGGGGGTTAAAAGGAAGCTACACATTGCTTACAGGCCAGCTTCTTCTGGAGCAGTGGAGAGATACAACCGAACCACTGTGAGCATATTAAAAAAAGTTTGTGGCAGATTCTGGGCCAAGTTGGGATATCTGACTACCTCTGGTCCTAATGGCCATCAGATCTACCCCTTCATCTGCAACTAAAATGTCACCATTTGAGTTGATGACTGTACACAAGATGGTGCTTCCCCAGCATTTGCTCTACAGATTCCAAGAGCAAACGTTGATAAATGCCTCCACAACTCATGAGTATGTGGAGAATTTAAGGAAACACCTCCAACATGCTTTTGCCTATGCTCAGCGGAATCTAGAAAGATCAGCTGATAGCATGAAGACCACTATGACCTGAAAACCACCAGGAAAGTATACGAGGTGGTGGACCAGGTCTATCTATACAATTTCCAAAGAAACCAGGCCAAACAGCGAAATTGTTTGCCTACGTGGAAGGGACCATTTGAAATTATACACAAAATCTCCCCTGTAGCCTATAAGATCCACATCCCCAAAGGTAGTCTGGCGGAAGGGGAAGACAAGTGGGTCCATATTAATCAGCTAAAGTGTTGCCATTCCAGGCACACTCTGCAACAACTAGAGGAGTCCTCTGCAATACCAGAGGGGACCGCTCCAAATTAATTCAGTTCCCATCCTAAAATATCCCACATATAGTCTCTAAAATATTATGATTTGAAAAAAAAAATGTTTCATATTATATCTTGTTTTTCAAAATAAGAATGCTATGTCTCTTGAGTTATAAAATGTACATGCCGCCCCACTAGATCAATAGTGGTGGAAAAATGTCTATGAATAGGTATTGCCGCTTTTGCTTTATCATCCTAGGAGCGAGGAAACCATGGAGACTGATCAAGGAGGACGACCAGGGACCGGGAGCAGAGACCCGAGAGGCCCGGGGTACCGCCCAATATTCCCATCAGGACAGGCGAGGAGAACCGATCGATCCAACCGGATGGAGGAAAAGATGCTGAACTGTGCCACCTATGGAATTGGAAGAAGATGATGCGGACATACCAGCTCGTGGATCAAAACATCCTTTGCACCCGACTCCCCCTCGACTAGAAATCAAAGCGCAGTCGGGCGGGGAGGCTTGTCAAGGGTTTTGACCCATGTTGAATCAATAGACTGGGTATATGTGGGGATTAGCTGTCGCCGCCCATTATTCTATCCCAGAACAAACTAAATCAATAGACTGAGTGGATGTGGGGATGAGCTGTCACCGCCCACATTCACACCAGAATCCTGAAGAACTGTGCAGTTTGCGCACACCAACATGGTCACCTAATCTGCCACCCACCAGTGCAAAGAAAGGTGGTTCTGTTCAAAATCCATTTTTTTTAATGTCAAAAAGTTGCTAAAATCATGGGCACAAGATCACTCTAAAGATACAACCTTCTTGTGGGGGGTTCCACATCACAACTCTACTGTAAGGATGCCATCAAAACAATGTTAAGCAAGGGTCCTATACTATCAAGCAAAAGACCACTCTAGTGAAATGCAGTAATTCAAGACAGATCCCAAAAATGGGTGCAGTACCAGCTTTGTCCACAAACCGGCGCTAGTGGTCTAAACTCTGACAGGGAAACTGTATTTAGGAGTTGCAAGAGGGCCAGGGACTTCAAAGCATGTTGGTTAATTAAAAATCTTAGCCACCTGCTGTTCCCAGAGGCCAAGAGGCTGAGAACTCTTAACATCCCAGAGACTCACAACAGGAGGCAGGATATCACATGGCCCTTCTGAGTGAGAGGGACGGGGTTTCCCCTTCAGCCTGGAGGAGAGAGACAATAGCCCCTTTCAGTTGAATGGGGTATGTTAATTTTAAATGTTGACTGTAAACAGAGAGCTGCCTGTGAGCAGAGACATGTGATCCCTGACCCACCCAGCTTCAAGGGGTGGGCCAGACTTGAGTGTTGATTCCTATTGCAGCAAGTATATATTTTATAGAAACATTGATAATTTATTGTAACCAAATGACAGGAATGTACAACTTTGAGATTCTCAGTATGAAAAATGCCCTCGCGATTTGAGTCCAAACTCCAATTTCTATGGTGTTCTAGGACCAAACCTCGCTATCTATTGATATTACAGACACCGGGTTTATGCTAGAAACCTAGTAAATAGCTGGAATGTGTGTAGAAGGAGGGTGTACATTGGTGTAATTTTTTATACAGATTTAACATTGGTAAACCAATTAAAAACAAAATTAAGTTGTCATATTTTAATGCAAGCCCCTAGGAAGATCAGAGTCGGACAAGCATGGACCATAAGGAATCTGTAATATGTACATGTAATTTCAACAAATTGTGTATCTAGGAAATATGTACTCCTTGGAGACCCATGTCACACTCTGTCCCACCAGGACAGCCACCCTGCTGTGTGATTGACAGCCAAGCTGTGTGAATGGGGGTAAACTGCATAAAAAGTAGGTCTCTGGGACTTGGAAGGCAGAGTCGCCACTGGATCTAGAGAACCGAAGAGAAGCTGAAAGAAGAGGACCACTACCACGACTGAACCTCCTGATGAAGCCCTGCTGCGGGTCCTAATCTCCAAACTTCGACGACAGAGAAGATCTGCAAGGAATCTTCTTCCCTTGAGCTGGTGTGACCAACCACTTCACCAAACACCAAGCAAGGCCTCCCTCCCCTGGTCGAGTTCACTGTGCACAGCTGCAGTGAACCGGATAGCCAGGAGGACCGGACCCTGTTTGGGTTTTAAGGAGCACACCTTTTATTCATTGCTTTGCTCTGCTGCTGGTTTCTTCCCTGGGCAGTGCAGGACCCTCCAGTCTTCCTATTTCGTGTCAGTCCAACAATCGCTTCAGGAACCGCGAGCCTGCAGGATCTGCCAGGAACATCTGCCTCAGCTACAGCCTTCTTCTTCATTTAAGGTACTGTTCTAACCCGGTTGTTGGTTCTTTCCAACTGCGGTGAAAGTGTTTGAAATTTTTCGCCAATCCGAGGGCTTGTCTTTCTCTACTCTTTTAAATAACTTTTCTTCCGACCAACCTCATTTCGAACTCTTGGCAAAGACTTAACCGCTAACTACTCTGAATTGTGTGATCCTCTGCAAAGACTCTGAACCATTAACTTGGGCCCAGGCCTATTAATTTGAATCCTCATTGTAGCAAGCCTTTTCTAGATTGCCCTGCCTACTTACTTGTTGGTGCTGCTTAATTGTGTATAACCTTGTCTTTCCCTCCCTTTTAAATTGCTGGAGTGCCATTTTGCTCACACTTCATTTTGAGCTTAACTTGTCCAGAATTCATAGATTCATAGGGTGTTGTGTAGCGTATTAAGATTGAGATTTTCTGCTGCTTTACTTTGGTGTACTGTTTTACAAATTAATGTGTAAATAAATGTATATTCTTTTACTCAGAAACCTTGAGTCAGTGTTTGTTTGAACCATAGTAATTGCTGTCCTTTGTGTAACTATTGATACTGCTCACTTTACTCTTGAGATAGGTCTGGTTGCTCAGCCATCGTTACCACTTTACTGTGTAGTACAGGCTTGTACCAACGATAAATGTGTACTGTCACTTGTAGTCTTAATTGTGTTTGGTGTCCCAAAGGGTACTGCATATGATTCTGCTTAACACTCCATGAGCATAATTTGAAGTGCTGAGCAACATCGAGGACATTGATTGACACACACAGTAGAAACCATTCTAAAAACACCCAACTGAGCAAGACAACTTCATGATTGCCAGAATCCCAATGATTTCAACCAGATGGATGGTGACCTGTCATGGAATAGTGGGGCACAGGCCATACCACCAACTGAAGCCAGCCTTTAATACCCCAGTCCTACAGAGACACCTGGCATGTGATATCCTGGAAAGTGATCAGTCCTGCATCATGATTCATCCCCTCAGTTTCTTGACTCTCGTGACACATCCTTTTTCTGCAAGACACATGGTCACTCACACCCTTCACTAGAGATGCCTCTGCATTTGGTTTTAAAGAAGCCAAGTGAAACAAAAGAGGAAGAAAACCCATGGGGTGGGGGGTATTTTGCCTTGTTTTATCTATATCTGCCCATTAGCATTGTAACACATCTAAATTCCAATTTAATACAGAGCTTTGAATACAATGCACTGATAATAACTCAACTGGCAAATTAATTGTTATAATGCACAATGAACAGAGGAGAACTTGTTTTTCCCACTGATCTGGCAGGGTACATTGATGATATTACAATGGGCTGTACTGACACAAACACATTCATTCTTATGGGTGGGGATTGTAATTAAAAATTGGTAATGACCTACTTGGTGATCTACTCGACTCTAAGGTTGATTTAGCCTTTAGTATATCAAGACCTTAAGTGATTGATCCTAGATTGGACTGTCAGTTAATGGAAGAGTGCCTATCGAGATTCCATGAAAGTCAACATTCCAGGGCCCCTAGAGTAATGCCAGCATTGACTATTGTTTCTTAACCATAGATCATTGGATCCTTATTGGGAGCCCTGAGTAATCCCTAGGCATCAGAGCATGCATTTAATATTTAAAAAACCCTCTCAAAGTAAAGAATTCCAAAAGGCAAAGCACATTGAATATAGTAGAGGGCACAGTGTAAGCAAATAAGTGCTATATAGGATGGAATAATGATTTGAGCAAACATAAACTGGAACTTTTAATCAAGAAGAATTTGAACACAGTGATGGGTTGCCTCTCCAAGTGCAACATCGCAGAAGAAAAGGTTAACAATTCCAAATATCGCAAATCTTATTGAACAGACAAACCCGTGCTGACTCAAAGATAAACCTTTCTTGGCTACGTAAAGAACGTACAATGCTTAGAGATACTCTATTACATGCTTGAAAATCAAGCGCCATCACAAAAATGCCAAATATTCGGTTTGGGAGCACCTTGAATTATTTGAGCAGATGATGGAGACTTTCCATCTGAAGGATAGCAAAAGCTGTATTCAGTACGCAAAGTGGACATTTTCTCCTGATTACTCCAGCTTCTTTGCGGGGCTGGAGGATCAGAACCATTCCAGATGGTCCACCTATAGGGCGGCCATCCTGAAACATTTTTCCATTCATAGGAACCCTCAAGAGGCTCACAAGGCAGCCTACAACTTACAATGTGGGGAAGACTAGGCCCCACAAGAATTTGTTCAAGAATTGAAACGCGGCTTTGCGCAGACCACTAGAAGGGTGCGCACTGACAGTAAGGAATTTGTGAACACCTTCTTTTATTCTCTCCCTAAGTACATTATGACCCAGCTAGTGAGAGGCTTTCATGAGAAAAGATCACTAGACTGGGTCATTGAACAAGCAACGCGCATCTATGAAGTACAGAAGCTGTAGGAAAATAAGAATATGAGAAAGAGCCCCAAACCAACCAACACCCCCGCTACTGCAAAGGTGGCAGAGGCGAAGGTTGTCCTCATTTTAGATCTAGAGATGGGGGGCCTAAAAACCTTCCCGCGCAGAATCCGACCAACCCCAAACCCAGAAGGCTCTCGGGCCAATCCAAAACAGGGAGCCAGGGAGGTAACCCCACAAATTGGACACCTAACTCCCTGAATACAACAGCCACATTACAAGGGAAATAGACCCATCCTGGGCTATGTGTGGACTCCACCAGCCCAAGGGGGGGGGGATCCAACCAGACAGCAGGCAACCCAGGAAACTTCCCTCGTCACTTTCCCCAGGAGGGCAGCAATCCCCCAAATGCCAGACCAAATTTCTTCCCCCTGTACATGCCAAACTTCAACCCCCAAAATAACCCTTCTTTGTTTCCCCACTTTCCTGAGCACAGAGAGCCCAATCCGGGAGAGGGGAGGCCAAGGGTGGAGGGGTACCCAAACTTTCCCAACCAGGGGTATTATGCGAGAAGGGATAGTTACCCTTCCCGGATCAACCCCGGGCAGATCTGAGGACACCGTACCAGCCAGAGCGGGTGTCCCAACTAGAGCGCCAGGTCCAGAACAGGGCACAGGATCTGGTTTGCATGCTGAGGGCCCAACATAACTCTCAGATGAGCATGGTGGCTCAGAACTCCTCTATTCCAGGGTCTGGTGCTCCAATGACGGGGAAGTACCCCGACAACCCACTGGTTCCCAGGGAGGAGGCACAGTGGGAACGGGGGTGTAAAGCCCTGGAGGAAGCTTCCTTCCCCACTTGTGTAAAACCCCTGGAAACCCAGGAACTGGAACCAAAGTCTCCTGTCCCGAAAGTCTGCAACCCTAGGAATAGAGGGGGGTAGGAGAAATAAAAAGCCTAAAAAGGCCCATTTTGTGGAGGAGATGCAAATCTTCCAGTTTGAAGGAGAGGGGTCAGAGGATTCTGGGAAAAGGATATTCTCCTTCAGGGATGGGGGAACTCCTCCCAAAGAAAAATGGGTCCCAAAAGATCCAAATCCAGACTGGGCAGATGTGGGGACCGAGTTAGAACCGCCCATCATCAAACACCAGAATGACCAGCACGAAAATTCTCTTGTTCAAACCCATTCTGGTGACTGCCTCCAAAAAGGGGGGGGGCAGCACAGAATCAGAACCAGGAGAGCCCAAAACTTCCCCCATATCTAGCTGTCACCTTTTTTTTACAGGTTCCCAAGATCCCAAACAGAATCCTGCCCAAATCACCTCTCTGTCAGTATCCAAAGCAAAGAAACTAACCCACCAGTTGGCCAAAAATGTGCATTATCTTTGCCCCCTTGAGGAAAAGGAGGGAAGATGTTATGCCCCGGTCCAAATACAGGGGCAATGTACAATTTTGGCAGTGGTGGACACTGGATCCCAAGCTACCCTTCCGTCAAAAGGGGCCTTTGATCAACTGAATTCGGGAAACAGTGAGAAATACCAAATTCCTCTCACCCCTCTTCCTGGACAACCTCAGAACTTCAACAGGAATTTCCTTCCCGTCGAGTTTACTGCGGATTTAGACATTAAAATTGGGCGACACAAGGTGAAGCACCCGGTCATAGTTGTGACTCCAGAGGGCACACCTTGTTTACTAGGGAATTACATCGTGCGTAAATTGTCTCCCCTCATAGATTGTGTAAACAAGGTCCTCTGGACCCAGACTTACTGACTAATAAAATTAAAACAGAGTGTCAACCATGTTAGTTTAAATGGCACATGCCACATGGTTGAACAAAAACCTGACCAAATAGAGTTCCACTTTCAGAATAATCAAATCCCAGACATGACAGTAACAAAGTGGTGATGTGGGGTCCTCTCCATTTCTGAAAATCAACCTTCCTTCCAGTCTAAGGTGGCATTGCACACTGTAAGTAAACACTCTGAAATTCTATACAAATTCACAATCAGAAAATCCCATTCGTATAGTCCAAAAGGAAGAGAAATCAGCTCAAAGCTTGGCTTATATTCAGAAAATTGGAGAACAGTTGTTCATCCCTATTCAGTTAAATGAGGGGAAGGACTCTGTTCTCGCCCGAGTGTGTGTGAACAACGGTAAGAGCTTCATCAGCAAGGCCATGTTCCGCAAACTCCAAACAGATCCAGCCATTCACACATTTAAACTGTTAGACAAATGGGAAATGGACCTGGAAACACCCAATTCCAAACATCTCCTGCCTAGCAGGTGTATGCTTAAAATTTCCATAGGCAACAAGAGCATAGTCCATAATTGTTGGGTCGTGCGAGATGTCCCCTCTGCATTTTAGTTAGGCAGTGACATTCTCAATCGCTTTGCCGTTAGTTTGGACCTAATAAACTTCAAAGCTTGGTCTTGATTAGTGGGTAATCCCATGGACTTTGATGACCCAGAGAAAGCATTTTGGTCAGCTCAACTGCTGCCATATGCAGTTGAAATTCAGATTGGAGAGGAAGTCACCATCCCAGAACAGACTCGACAATTCTCACTTGAAGTAAAAATTAAAAGAAACTAAAAAATCCTGATGCCTATGTCCATCTTAATGCTTATTTTCAACAGCAAGGGTTGGGGGTAAACCCAACACCACTAGTCAACATAGAACACAACACCATTCCAATAGAGGTGGATAACAGCAACCTAAAGAGTATCACTCTGGGCGCAGGCACAATTATTGGAATTACGGTTGATGACCAACATTTTTCCATAGATTTAGGTAATGAACTGTTAGGACCAATCCCCAAGCACTGTTTTGACAGTGATAGCAACAATGACACAACACCAGACAGGATCTTCACCCGGCATGGGGGGAATTTCCTGGTGTACTCTTCCTGCCCTTATGGTAAGGAAGATGTGACCTGTAACTTCAGGAGGGGTGAGGTGATCTTTCAAGTCCACAAGGACTGCCTTCCCCACCTGAAGCCCTTAGTCCAAATAAGCACTTTTACCAGGGACTTCTCCACCCAGCTGGAGGAGGCAGCTGAGATAGCCGAACTGGAAGTCTTTCCAGACTTCAGGCCGATCGTTGAAGAGAGAGTCAACCTAGCTGATGCCTGTGAGACTCTGGAACAAAAGCAAACATTGAAACAAGTTTTCTTACATTTCCAAGATCACTTTGCGGTGGACTCATATGACTGTGGTCGCACCGACATCCACACAACAACAATTCCCACAGATTCTGGCATGTCTCCAGTGTTTGTGAAGCAATATTTCTTGCCTCTCACATCAATGGAGTCCCTTACTGAAATTATTAAGAACCTTCAGTCCCGTGGCATAATTCGTCCAGTCCACAGCACCTTCAATAATCTGGTGCTGGGGATTTTGAAACATAACGGCCAGTGAAGACTCTGTGCTGACCTAAGGGAGCTCAAGAAACGGGTCCATACTTCCCGATGGCCTCTTCCCTACATTGACCAAGGGCTGACCCAGATCCAGGGGTCAAAGGTATTCACTGCAATTGAACTGACCAATGGGTACTGGACTGTACCTGTCAGTAGTGAGGACCAATACAAGCTGGCCTTTACCTTCGGGGGCAGCAGTACACTTGGACCCAGACTCCCTTCAGATACATCAACTCCGGCAATGAATTTAACATCTTTCTACATAAGGCCATGCCTGACCTGGGTGAAAGGGTAACCTGGCCTATGTAGACAATGTTCTAGTCAAAAGCTCAACTGTGGAGGAACACATAGCAGAGATCCGTTATGTCCAGGCACAGTTGAGGGCTGCCGAAGCAAAACTCTCCTTTCAAAAGGCACAGTGGTGCAGAACCTGTGTCAATTTCATGGGGCGTGAGATAACTCCTCAGGGTCTCTGTCCCCAGGAAAAGAACATAGAAGCACTCCAGAAAATAAAACACCCAACACATCTGCGGGAACTAAGGAGCCTCCTTGGACTAACTAATTACAGCAGAAAGTTCATTGAGGATTACGCAGAGATCACAAGACCCCTGATCCATCTTTTGAAGGGGGGGTCAAGTGGGAGTGGGGTCCAGAACAAGCCGAGGCATTATGAAAACTCAAAAGAAGCCTCTCACAGTGCCTTGCCTAGCTTACCCTGTCAAAAAAAGGAGTTCTTCTTGGAGATAGAGTTGTCAAATACATGCTTGACTTCAGTATTATATCAAAAGCATGACAATGTCAATAAAGTAATCTCCTAGGCAAGTAATACTTTATCCTCTGTGGAGGAAAAATTCAACGATTGTTAGAAGGCACTCCTGGCAACGGTGTGGGCATTGAAGAATTACCGCCCGTTTATCCAGGGGGAACACATCATAGTGGAGACTCCACACCAACCTTTGCAATATCTTCAAAGTGACAGAATCCAGCCCAGAAATGTGAGTAATTCCCGAATTACTTCCTGGATATTGTGGATACTGTCAATGCAAGGCTTTCCTGTGGAGGTCAGATATGGCCAAAACAAGAAGAGTCCCCTCGTGCAAGGTCTGGCTGACTTACATGATTGTAACAAAATTGGACGGATATGGCACACTCTATTAGTGTAGGTAATCTTGTAATGGATTAGTGTGTAAAGTAGGAAATTGAAAGAAATTAGAGAATAGATGTGAGGTGCAGAGGAGAGATAGGCAACCTTGACACCTAGGTTGCGTAAAGTAATAAGAAACAGAAAAGTTCCCAATTAAGGAACTCACGTCCCCTGCACACTTTCTAATATCTGGATGACCAGACCAACAATTAGTTTGTATTTTAAACAGTATTTCTAATAATATCTTTTTAAATAAACAATTAGCATGAAAAAAGCTTAGGGAAGTCAATTATTGAAGAAATCAACATTCAGTCAGAGTAGGACACAAGAACCGAAATTCATGTTTATTCTTGATATTGAAATTGTAGAAGGCCCAATGCGTTTCAAGTGGTACGACACTCTTCATCAGGGGCAAATCAAACAGTTCTAAGGAAAGATATGTACAAAATTTACATTAGAATAATGTTTTCAATTGATAACAATTTTACAAAAACAGCTTGTACAACCAACTTGAAAACAGTATATAGGCTAATTAAATGAGCATCATTGGTGCTAAATATCATAATTTCGAGGGGCAATGACACCGAAGGGCTAACATTTTCAAACTCAATAGTTCCCTTAATGTTACAATTTATAAAACAAAGTGAGTCAGCATCATGAGCTTACGTAATAAACTGGACAATGTGTTAAGAAATATTGTAAGGTCATGTGGTGGTTATGACAAAAGTGGACTGAAAAATAGAAAAGGAAATTCTAACCTTGTGAATATATAAAAATATCTTCAAGTGACACATTTTTTGCAGAAAATCAATAACTTGCAGATCAATTTTCCAGACCCTTTGATATTCTCCATGGACGTCACCAGTCTGTACACTTCGATCCCCCATGACGAAGGTATAGCTGCCTTGGAATGGTTTCTTTTAAGACACGATGAAGTTCAAATCCAAAAAACTTTTGCCATTCAATTGATCAATTTAATACTTTACAATAACTATTTCAGATTTAATGGTCAATACTACCTACAGATTTCTGGTACCTCTATGGGCTCAGCTGTAGCCCCTTCATATGCAAACATTTTCATGTACCATTTCGAGAAAACCAATGTTTTGGATCACCCACATTGAAAAGACAAACTACACTGTTGGACAAGATACATCGATGATGTCTTTGGAATTTGGAAGGGTACAGAACAAGAATTGACTGAATTTTGGCATTACATCAATCAATGTAACCCGCGGATTAAATTCACAATAGAGATTGGAAGACCACATGTGAATTTTCCGGATGTAACAGTAGAATGGAAAAACAATGAATTATTAACAACAATGTATAGGAAACCAACCGATGTTAATAGCTCTTTACATTTCACGAGTTTCCACCCAAGACATCTTAAGAACAATCTTCCTTACAGTCAACTTTTACGAGCCAAACGGATCACTTCCAGCACAGAAAAACTACAAACAGAATTTGAGACTATGAGATCGAGATTTCTGGAAAGAGGTTTTCCTGAACAAATAGTGACACAAGCCAACACCAGAACAGAATTGCAAGCTCGGGACAGGTTATTGAATAAACAACCAACACAGACTAAATCTAACTTGATTTACACATTGAGATACTTAGCACAAAGTTTCCAAGTCAAAAAGATCATCACTAAAATCTGGAACCTGATTACATCAGATCTGAATCTTAACTGCCTTTTTCCAGCTCCTCCTATGCTAGCGTATAAAAGAGGAAGGAATTTTAGAGATACACTGATAAAAGCTGAGAGACCTAAAACTTCGACCCAGAGGACACTTACCAAGACAAAAAATGGTACTTTTCCCTGCCTTAATTGCCAACACTGCTCAAACATCATAAAAGGCAATCACATTAGACATCCCAACAATGGCAAGAAGATTCCCTTGAAAAGCTATGCAACTTGCGATTCCAAAAATGTAACTTATACCATCAAATGCCTTTGTGGCTAATACTATGTCGGGAAGACCAGTAGAAAAGCCAAGGAAAGATGGACCGAGCATAAATCTCAGATCAGAACTAAAAATCTCAAATCACCAGTGTTCCGGCACTTTAGGGACAACAATCATAATATCTCTCAGATGAGATTTGTGATTTTGGAAGTAGTGTACCCCCTACAAAGGGGAGGAGATTTACCTAAACTACTTGCACAAAAAGAACTATATTGGATCCACAAACATGATGCAATGTCCCCTATGGGGCTCAACGAAAACTATTACTTGGGTCCTTTTATCAAAGAATTTAGAATTGCTGTCAATACACTACTTGTTTTACTATCCTGTTTACCACCTTTAGCCCAATCTCACTCTTCTTGGTTAAATAATTAAGCTGATGAAATAACTGCATGGCCACCATTAGATTGTGCACCAATCCGATGGGCAGCCTTGCGCCTCTTAAATTTGACTATATATGTAGTTCAGTTTGTCTGATCATATGTCTTATGATACCCTAATTTATGACTAAATTGTGAACCATTTATGGGCAGTGTAGCGGGCTGGCCCATATATCATGATAATAGAATTAATTTTACCCAGAACAGGGTTCATTAACTCACCCTGATATTTTGCTACGCTTGGTATATTAATTCCTTTTATCCTCCTCTCATCCACAACTTTTGACCCAAAATCTATTCCAGTCAACTTATGTATGTACACAACCTTCATAAAGTTCTCTCGCTCGACCTATAACACCAGTCCTGCACTTTAAGTTCGTCACTATTCTAACACATCACTCCTTCGCTCTGTGCGCCTGATACCTTTTGGCACATATAGTGAGCTATAAGAACCACCAAACCCCCGCACGGGTTTTCTATGTGCAGTGGCATATAACAACAAGCAACTTTATCATCCTCTCCACGAGATCATCACCAGTTGGCTTAACTGGTGACTTTCCCTAGGCGGTTTACATTTTGTTCAATGTTTTTCGGATCAGTCTTAAGCTTTTAAACTCTATCACAAGCTGCCTTTAATCAGGAGCCGCTCGCACTGTTAGGCTGACCCAAGATAATATCAATATGAGGCATACTTGTTTTCATCTCATTTTGCCTTCACATTTCACCTCTCCCTGCAGGGACATGGAGTTGCCCGGCCTGTGTTTGTTTACACATGACGTCAGGCACACGTTTGCGTGATGACGTCATGTGTTTAACATCCCGGACCCCTAGGTCTGCTGCCTCGCTCCTTTTTTACACTTGGCACTATCCCAATAGTAGTCACAATATCTCCACTATTGTGATACCCTGTCTTTTATTCTTTTATTTGTAGCACATCTTCCGATAATTACCCAATTTGAAGACGCAGCGTCCCAAGCATCAGGGTGATGACGTCACGCCTTTTAACGCAACATTAACACACACAGCATTGACAATGGCGTCAGAGTTCCTTTGGACTCCGGTCTCCAGTTGGCAGTACTGTGGTTACACAGCTAAGAGCTCCTCACCTCTAATTACACTCCCTATGCAGAATCCTGTTCCTACGTCGCCCTTTACCTCCTTCAAATTCGGCTATACCTTGATATTATTCCACCTCTCTATTTCTATTCCTTTTAGTGACAGTGGACATCTGTTGAACAACTCTTCCAGTCACTGGCTACAATTTAAGTATTTCCAAGCCACCTTCTTGGTTTCCTGATTACCGTGGGTTTCACACCATGGCTAAAGATGATTGTCCACCACCCAGATAGATCGCTATCAATCGTAAGTGTAGTCCCAAGTTGATTATTGCTCGAGCCTTTCCTGATTACTGCACTTATTTACTAGTCTCTGATACCCACTTCCTTTCTACAGATATGAGTGCGTTGACATTACTAATCTAGTACTGTTTGGTCGATTACTGGGGATCCCCTTCCCGGATCCACCATCTCTTCACTTGAAGATATTTTTATATATTCACAAGGTTAGAATTTCCTTTTCTGTTTTTCAGTCCACTTTTGTTATAACCACCACATGACCTTACAATATTTCTTAACACATTGTCCAGTCTTTTACGTAAGCTCATGATGCTGACTCACTTTGTTTTATAAATTGTAACATTAAGGGAACTATTGAGTTTGAAAATGTTAGCCCTTGGGTGTCATTGCACCTCGAAATTATGATATTTAGCACCAATGATGGTAATTTATTTAGCCTATATACTGTTTTCAAGTTGGTTGTACAAGCTGTTTTTGTAAAATTGTTATCAATTGAAAACATTATTCTAATGTAAATTGTGTACACATCTTTCCTTAGAACTGTTTGATTTGCCCCTGATGAAGAATGTCGTACCACTCAAAACGCGTTGGGCCTTCTACAATTTCAATATCAAGAATAAACATGAATTTCGGTTCTTGTGTCCTACTGTGACTGAATGTTGATTTCTTCAATAATTGACTTCCCAAAGCTTTTTTCATGCTAAATGTTTCTTTAAAAAGGTATTATTAGAAATACAGTTTAAAATACAAATTAAATGTTGGTCTGGTCATCCATAAGTGTGCAGGGGACGTGAATTCCTTAATTGGGAACTTTTCTGTTTCTTATGACTTACATGATTGTGCCAGAGAAAACTGTCTGGAGGACGAAAGTCTTAAAATCGAGGACAACATGGAGGCCTACCTTAATTCCCCACACAAAGACTATGAAGAAGACCAGTGTATGGGAATGCCCACTGTCTATGTGGACGGGTGCTCCTACCATGTTGACAACAACGCAGAAAAGGAACTTGTGGCCGGCGTAGGGAATCCATGGGTGAATGATGCCCCAGAACCCTCCGCTGGGTACAAAATCCGTCCCCGAAGTAGTCAAGTGGCAGAGCTGATGGCTGTGCATCAAGCCATCCTCACTGCTGTCCATCACCAACTCCACGAAGTGGTCATAATCACTGATTCAGATTATGTACGGAACGTGTTCGTGGAGCACCTGGTTAACTGGAAAACCAGAGGCCTGCTATGTGCTAATAATAAACATTTAAAACGTGGGAAATTAATACAAAATATTGATGATCTGGTCACCTCGAATGGCATGACCATCTACTGGAAAAAGATCAAGAGTCATTGTAAAGTAGAGGGACAAGACAAAACTGGAAATGACCTAGCTGATCAGCTGGCCAAAACCGGAGCCATCCAAGGGGATCTACTTGAGATTGAGTGCCTGTTGGGGGAAATCCCGGTCACTGCTATCACTAGGTCCCAGACAAATGCTCGCAATGAACTCTCAACTGCACAATGGAGTAAGGCGACCCAAGATGCTTATTTGATTACGGCTCAACAAGGGGATCCAATAATTGGTAAGTTGTCATGATGCCTGCCCCTGGAAGACCAGACCAGGCCCAGCAGCCCTGGAAGCAGGCATCATGCCACTTGGAGCATGCCCAAAAGCCCCAGTTAGGGGCTGTTTGGGTGCAGTCCTGGCAACTATGGCGCCAGGCTCATAAAGATAAAGTCAGTCCTGGCGCCATTGGCGCCAGGCTCATTATTGATAACTTACCTGAAGCAGACCATGCTGCATACTCACCTGAGGCAGACCATGCTGCATGAAGACTCAAGCCAAATGAGGTTTAGGAAGGACTATTTTACTGAAGGGACTATTTTGTTACTTGGGTGGGGCTGTGGAAGAATACTTTCCTGGATCTTCTTCCAAGGCTATTTAAACCACGCCCGGACAGCCACACGTGCTTCGCATTATTCTGCTTGCTGCAGCGTAACGCTCAACGTGTTTTCAGCAGCTCCAGTCTTCAGCCATGCCCGCTTCAGTCCTGGGACTCCTGAAACAAGTAGAAAAGAAGGATAAAGGCTAGAACAGGAGTTTTAACTTTAATCCTTACCTGAATCCTGATCCAAGTTCGCCACGGAGCTGAAAGACAGAAGTTTTTGAAGCATCGCTTCGCATTCCTATGGCGCCGCGCTGAACTCACCTGCTTGGCGGTACTTCAGCATTCCATCACGCTCTCTCCATCTCGCGGCCGCCCTTCGACACCTAAGGAGACAAAAGACAGCAAGGTGAGCAAGGGGACTCTCTAAGGCTATACAAGCTACCGCCAAGGACTTACCTGATTTACCATGGGGGGTACTCACCTCATCTCGGGTCGGCGCAGTCAACTCTGCTTCATCGCCGTACCCCGGCCCCTAAGGGGAAAACCACAATAGACTTACCTGAATCTTACCAATTGCCATTTGGAAATCTTCGAGTGGATTAATCGGCAACCTGCAAGGAATCGGACAGAGTGAAGTTCAGACATTTGAACTCTTATGAACAATTGGACTTTAGAGTCAATACTGAAACTCACCAATTCCTCTACGCCAGTGAAGTAACTGGTCATCAACGCGCCCCTGCGGTCGACGCAGGATGGAGAGCTCATCCTTCCAAAGCATCAGGTGAGACTAAGGAGGGGACATCAAGAGTGATCTGTGGGAAGACAACGGGAGTGGGGAAGGTGGGTTGACACTCAATTCCACGGGTGGTTAATTCCTCTTCTCCCTTGCAGAAGAATATTCCTGCGAGCCAGACAAACTAGGCTGAGCGGGCCAGTCCAGTCAGTCATCTCGGCGCTACACGTCACGCTGGTGGAAACAGCAGCGGCCCAGTTCCGGTCAACGCCCCCGTGGGAACCAGGTGAGCATAACAGAACGCAAAGCCTACCCACAAATACCCACCTGGGCGTCATGGAGACCTCAGAAACTGATCAGTTGGCCCAATTATTAGGGGAATTATGGGCCGAAGTGCATTCCGCCCGCCAAGAAACCAATGCCCTCAGGAGGGAACTGATAGTGTCAAAAGAACGAACTGATCAGTTGGCCAGACAACTATTACAGAGCCAGGCTGGACAAACATCTCTACCAGGACTTGGGGAAAGTCCAGCTCCTGTACCATCGAGTAACCCGGTGCAGATAAATTTACCTGGAGCCGTTCCTTTGGCTCCGCCTGAACGCTTTGCCGGAGACCCAAAAGGGTTTGCAACATTCATGAATCAATGCCGCTTGCACTTTTTATGTAGACCTGGAGCTTTCCCAAACGATCAGGCCAAGGTAGCCTTTGTACTGTCATATCTCAGCGGCAGTGCGGCGGATTGGTCCATTCCACTAGTTAACCAGGATGACCCGATTCTTCGTGATTTCCAGGGTTTTCGAACAAGCATGGAAAGACTATTCGCCTGACACTCCCGAGGACAGGCTTTGGACAACGAACTTTTATCCCTGCGTCAAGGTAACCAGGATCTTTTATCTTACATCGCAACTTTCAATAAATTAGTAGTGGAAACCGAATGGCCTGAAGCCAAGCGAATCACATTATTCCATCGAGGACTTCGGGGAGAACTCAAAGATGTTTTGGCCCAAATCGTGAACCCGCCTCAAGACTGTGCTGAATATATAGATCTAGTGGTCCAGCTCGATCACAGACTTCAAACCAGGAAGGCTGACCGAACCAAGTTTGAGAACAGGGATGGTGTTGGTTAAAAGCCACGTAAGCTCCAAGGGAGTAGATGTCTCAGAACCTATGCAAATCGGGGGGGTTAAAGGACCCTTAACCCAGAAGGAAAGAGATAGAAGACGGCAACTGCAATTATGTTTATATTGCGGAACTACTGGTCATTTTCTTCGGAACTGCCCTGTAAAACCACCCAAGAAAGTTATAGGAGCAGCAGAATCTATGCCCTTACGGAACCCAAAAATCTCCATTTGCGCCAGTACCTAGACCAGTACCTTGCTAATGGCTTCATTCGCCCGTCCAAGTCCCCTGCATCTTCAGCTTTGTTCTTCGTACCGAAAAAGGAAGGCGACCTTAGAACATGTATAGACTACCGCGCACTGAATCAGATAACCATCAAGAATCAATACCCACTGCCTTTGATCCCAGAACTACTAGACCAGGTGAAGGACGCTTGTATATACACGAAACTAGACCTTCGGGGGGCATATCATCTGGTACGTGTCAAAGAGGGTTACGAATGGAAGACTGCTTTTCGCACCAAGTACAGACTATTTGAGTACCAGGTGATGCCCTTCGGACTATGCAATGCACCAGCAGCCTTCCAGTTCTTCATGAATGATGTCCTCCGAGAGCTTGTCGACGTTTGTGTGGTCGTTTACATCGACGACATCTTACTATACTCTTTATCAGAATCTGAGCATGTAAAACACGTCCGAGCAGTCCTAGAGAAGTTAAGCCAGCATAAATTATATGCTAAACTGGAAAAGTGCATTTTCCACACTACGGAAGTGGAATTCCTTGGATTTATTCTGACCCCGAGAGGAATCCGGATGGATACACGAAAAGTGGATGCCATTCTTAATTGGCCTTCGCCAAGTTCAATCAAAGGAGTTCAAAGCATGCTTGGCTTTGCCAATTTCTACCGCAGGTTTATCCCAGACTTCTCGCACATTGTACATCCCATTACGACGCTATTGCAAAAAAACAAACGCTTTGTGTGGACAGAGGAAGCCGAGAACGCCTTCCAAGTGTTAAAAGCTAAATTCACATCTGCTCCCATATTAAGACACCCGCGCTCCGAGCTTCCCTACATAGTGGAAACAGATGCATCCAGTTCAGCCATGGGAGCAGTCCTTTCCCAAAAGGATTCCGAAACTAACCAGCTTCACCCAGTGGCTGGAACATTTCCAGCCCCCCAAATTAAACTATGCCATAACCGACAAGGAGCTGCTGGCCATCAAGTCCACCTTCAAGGCTTGGCGGCACTATCTACTGGATGCCAAACATACCATCACCGTCATCACCGATCACCGCAACTTACAATACCTAAAGACAGCCAAAGCCCAATCTTCGCGCCAACTCCGTTGGGCATTGTTCTTCGGCGAGTTTGATTTTGAAATGACCTATCGACCAGGTTGTAAGAATGGTAAAGCAGACGCCTTGTCCGAGATTAGAATGGGAGAAGCAGAAATAACTTTAGAACCCGTGCCCATAATTCGGGAACAGAGAATCCTTGGCCTTACATCCATACAGACACTGGAGGACATTCAAAACAAGATCCACCAACTCTTTGATTCCGTTGCCCTACAGGACTGGGCAAAGAAAGGTCCAGAGTACTCTGTCATCGATGATTTACCTTATTACCAAGGCCGGCTATTTTTACCGCAAAAAGAACTACAGGAACTTGTCATTTCCCATTACCATGACACCTTAATAGAAGGGCATCCGGGTATTGCAAAAACCGAAGCTAAAATTAGGAAGCAATTTTGGTGGCCCACCTGGCGAAAGGATGTCAAGTCATTTGTCATGTCTTGTGGCATTTGCGCACAAAATAAAGGGCAAAAGAAAAAACCTGCTGGATTATTGCAACCATTAGACATACCACCTACCCCTTGGCATACCTTGTCATTAGACTTTATCACAGATTTACCCCCGTACCAAGGTTACAATACCATTCTAGTTATTGTAGATCTTTTTTCTAAAATGGCCCACTTCATTCCTTTAAAAGGGATACCTTCAGCTTCAATCCTGGCCAAGGAATTCTTTGAAAATGTTGTCCGCCTGCATGGCTTTCCTTCAGTGTTAATTTCACATCGGGGCAGTCAATTCATTTCACATTTTTGGAGGAAATGCTGCCAACTGGCACAAATTGATGTTAGGCTTTCGACCAGTCACCACCCTCAGACCGACGGTCAAACGGAGAGGACCAACCAGACTCTTGAACAGTACCTCCGTTGTATGCTACATCAGTCTGAGGGGAATTGGAAAGACATTCTGTGGATCGCAGAGTATGCGTACAATAATTCCGTACACTCAGGAACTGGACAAAGTCCTTTTTTTACCATTTATGGGCACCATCCTCGAACCTCGGATTTGGACTCACCCCAGCATTTAGAGATGCCCGCAGTGGACCATCTCCACGCTGTTATTACACAAGCCTTTAAAGAAGCAACCATCCATTTGCAAAAGGCTAAGGAAAAATACAAAAAGGATGCGGATAAGCACAGAAGTGAAGCTCCTCAATACCAAATAGGGGACCAAGTATGGTTAGCCACTAAGCTCTTACCACTCAAGGGGACTCGGACCTTTAACCCCAGGTATTTGGGGCCTTTTTCTGTCAAGGCAATTATTAACCCAGTGGCCGTCAAGTTGGACCTACCTGCTCATATGCGAATCCATCCCGTCTTCCACGTGTCTCTTTTGAAGCCAGTGCAACCAGGAACTAGGCTAACCACTCCACCTGAACCTATCCTCAGAGACGGGGAGCCCGAGTTCGAAGTCAAGAATATTTTGGACTCAAAAAGAGTGAGATCAAAACTCTTTTACCTAATTGACTGGAAAGGTTATGGTCCGCAGGAAAGGTCTTGGGAACCTAGTGACCACGTGCATGCACCTCGTTTAGTGAAGAGGTTCCATCGGGAATTTCCAGACAAACCACGGCCAAGGGGGAGAACGACTTTAGGAGGGGCCTTGAGGGGGAGTGCTGGCATGATGCCTGCCCCCGGAAGACCAGACCAGGCCCAGCAGCCCCGGAAGCAGGCATCATGCCACTTGGAGCATGCCCAAAAGCCCCAGTTAGGGGCTGTTTGGGTGCAGTCCTGGCAACTATGGCGCCAGGCTCATAAAGATAAAGTCAGTCCTGGCGCCATGGGCGCCAGGCTCATTATTGATAACTTACCTGAAGCAGACCATGCTGCATACTCACCTGAGGAAGACCATGCTGCATGAAGACTCAAGCCAAATGAGGCTTAGGAGGGACTATTTTACTGAAGGGACTATTTTGTTACTTGGGTGGGGCTGTGGAAGAATACTTACCTGGATCTTCTTCCAAGGCTATTTAAACCACGCCCGGACAGCCACACGTGCTTCGCGTTATTCTGCTTGCTGCAGCGTAACACTCACTGTGTTTTCAGCAGCTCCAGTCTTCAGCCACGCCCGCTTCAGTCCTAGGACTCCTGAAACAAGAAGAAAAGAAGGATAAAGGTTAGAACAGGAGTTTTAACTTTAATCCTTACCTGAATCCTGATCCATTTTGCCACGGAGCTGAAAGACAGAAGTCTTTGAAGCATCGCTTCGCATTCCTAGGGCGCCGCGCTGAACTCACCTGCTTGGCGGTACTTCAGCATTCCATCACGCTCTCTCCATCTCGCGGCCGCCCTCCGACACCTAAGGAGACAAAAGACAGCAAGGTGAGCAAGGGGACTCTCTAAGGCTATACAAGCTACCGCCAAGGACTTACCTGATTTACCACGGGGGGTACTCACCTCATCTCAGGTCGGCGCAGTCAACTCTGCTTCATCGCCGTACCCCGGCCCCTAAGGGGAAAACCACAATAGACTTACCTGAATCTTACCAATTGCCATTTGGAAATCTTCAAGTGGATTAATCGGCAACCTGCAAGGAATCGGACAGAGTGAAGATCAGACATTTGAACTCTTATGAACAATTGGACTTTAGAGTCAATACTGGAACTCACCAATTCCTCTACGCCAGTGAAGTAACTGGTTATCAACGCTCCCCTGCGGTCGACGCAGGATGGAGAGCTCATTCTTCCAAACCATCAGGTGAGACTAAGGAGGGGACATCAAGAGTGATCTGTGGGAAGACAACGGGAGTGGGGAAGGTGGGTTGAAACTCAATTCCACGGGTGGTTAATTCCTCTTCTCCCTTGCAGAAGAATATTCCTGCGAGCCAGACAAACTAGGCTGAGCGGGCCAGTCCAGTCAGTCATCTCGGCGCTACACGTCACGCTGGTGGAAACAGCAGCGGCCCAGTTCCGGTCGATGCCCCCGTGGGAACCAGGTGAGCGTAACATAAGTTTTATCAACACATTGAGGACTCTGAGAACTTTCCCCTGACGGATACCGATTACATAGGGAAAGAGGACCTCAGAGTGTTGATGAAATGTCCAAAAATGTTCCAAATCCAAGATGGTTTGTTGTTGAGGAGATCCATAGGTGGCCATGACCAGTGGGTGCTCCATACCTCATTCCAAACCCTGATGATCAGTCACGCCCATGATGCGGCCACAGCCGGTCATCGGGGGTTTCATACGACACTAGAAATCTTGTGAGAGGTTGCATACTGGCCACACATGGGGCAGGACCTCGACCAATACTTGAAGGGGTGTCTTGTGTGTGCACAATTTCAGCCAACATCACTCATACACTGTGCTCCCCTCCAAAAGGGGGGATGACACTGCCTTGGTCAGATCTGCAAGTCGTTTTTATCAAGCCCGTGATTCGCTCCTCTAGGGGGAACAAGTACATGTTGACCGTAACATGCTTGTTCACTAAATGGGCGGAATGTCTCCTGGCCCCAAATTGCAAGGTAGAAACAGCAGCTGCCCTGATGATCAATCACATCTTCTCGCATTTTGGACTACCCCAAAGGATTGAGTCAGAATGAGGTAGCCACTTCACTAGCGAAGTGATGAAAAAGATGTGGGAGATACTTGGGGTCAAAACGAAACTACACATTGCCTACCGCAAAGCATCTAGTGGTGAAGTTGAGAGATACAACAAGACTATTGTGAGCATATTAAAAAAGTTTGTGGCAGATTCTGGGCAAAGTTGGGACATTCGATTACTTCTTGTCCTGATGGCCATCAGATCTACCGCTTCTTCTGCAACAAAAATGTCTCAGTTTGAGCTGATGCCTGGACGAAGGATGGTGCTACCCCAGCATCTGCTCTACAGAACCCAAGAGAAGACCTTGATAAATGCCTCCACAACTCATGAGTATGTTGAGAATCTGAGAAAACACCTTCAACATGCTTTTTCCTATGCACAGCAGAATCTAGAAAGATCTGCAGACAGTATGAAGACCCACCATGACCTTAAAACAACTAAAAAAGAATATCAAGTAGGAGACTGGGTCTACTTGAACAATATCCAAAGGAACTAAGCCAAATATCACCAAATTTCTCCAAAGTTGGTGGGGTCCTTTTGAAATTGTAGACAGAATCTCACCAGTCGCCTACAAAATCCACATCCCCAAGGGCAGTTTGGCAGACGGGGAAGATAAATGGGTCCACCTAAACCAGCTGAAGAGTTGCCATCCCAGCTATACTTTGCGGCAAATAGAGGAGCCAACCAGAAACCCAGAGGGAGACATTCCAGACACCTAGAAGAATCCAACTGTTAAAACCATTCCACCTGTTAAAACCATTAGTAAATACAGGCGGGGAATATTGTAAATTATATTCAATGTATGCATCTGCCCCACTACATGAATAGTAGTGGGGAAATATCCATATCCATGCTCTCTTCTATCTCATAGAACTAGAAAAAAGAATTTCTTAGTACCAAGGAGGACCACTCGAGGTACGGGAGGAAAGACCCAAGGAGCCTGGAGTATCGCTCCATGCTCCCATCCAGAACCGTCGAGGAGAGAGTGTCACCTCCAGCACTGATGGGAGAAGCAGACAAATTTCTCCATGTGAACTAAAGAAAGAAAGAACATCCCAATCTTCCGACTTCCCCTTGATAGGCAGTCAACCTCAAATCATGAGGGGGGCTCTGTGGGATGTTTCAACCCACGTTTGCTCTGTCATGCGGCTTCACTGTGTTCTGATGGTGCCAAAAATAATAAAATGGCTGCAAAACCCTTGAGCGTGTCAAAACATCTGAAAGTCTCGCTTTGCATAGCACAAAAAGATGGCTGCCCAATCTGCCATGCATGTTGTCAGTGGCGGAATAGAGATCCCACTCCTGAAACATGTCACCGGGCTCCACAACATGTGAAAATGGAGCACAGAAGGAAAAGCAGTGCTTTGCTAAAGGAAACCCCAAAATCTTGCTTTAAATCACTGTTTCTGTGTTGCTGAAACTGCAGAATGCCGGTACAAAGCACCCTCAAACATCCAAAATTCTTGCTGTGTGCTACAATTCACTTAGTGTAAGAAATTATTGTGAACTTACAATGTCCTGAAAAGCTGAAAGCATCAAGGGATTTCCACAGCAAAAGTGGCCTATCTGTGAATCTGTCAAAATCTGGGTGCAGTACCCTGGGCTGCCTGAATGACAGCTGTCAGTAGTCTGCCTGATTACACTTTAAACATGTATAAACTGAAATCAAATGTTTGCAATCTAAGAGGCCTGTTGTTGCGAGTAACCCATCTTGTAATTGTCTTGATTCCATGGTTAAAATCTTGAATAAGCATGTAGCGGTGATTTGATCCCACAAGTTTGTTTTATGCTAAGGGAAAATTCAACAGAAGCAACAATTAAAGTAAGCTGGCTAAAGCTACCAAACTGGAATAACAGCTTTCCTCACAGAGGCAAGGCCTCTCCTTCCACCAGGAAATCACACCAAAGCGATAATTATAGGGTTTGGGAAGAACCTGGTCTGCAGTGGGGAAGGAAGCAATGGAAAACTGCTAAGCAGGAAATGCTAGGTGTGAGGGCAGTCATAAAATTGCCTCTGCCAAGAGAACAGGGAGTAGACTGAACTGAAGGGAGACAAAAAGAGGCGGACCCGAACAGCCACCTGTGGCTGAACATTCACAAGGAACATTTTGTTTAAAGACTTCTAACTTACCACTTAAAATTGTAAAAAATACGAAAGTAAATCTAAATTTTGGTTGCATATTTCATGAGGCGGAAAGATTGTATGACATGTTCTGGAACGAAACGGCAGAAAATGTGATATTACACCAAATGTATTTCTGCTAGAAGCATGAAACTTATAGAGGTTGCTCACGTGTAAATATGTACTGTGTCAAAAGTAGATTTTGTGTTCAAGAGGCTAGGGGTGGATTCGAAGCCTCAAAAACCCACACCATAAAGGTGACACGCTGTTTTTCTCCTCCTATCAAGGCAGAGAGGAGACTATGTGGTAAACAGGAGTCAAGCCAGCGGGGAAATAGAAAACTTCACTTTGCGGACATCGTCCAACCTAGTAGAGAGGGAAAAGTCCCCTTAGCTGCCACACAGATCATCATATATCAAACAAAAGGTAATTTAAAATATTATGTATATTTATTACAATTAGAATCTTTAAAAAGAGTATTAAATCCTCAAAAGATCAAGTACAGTGTACAGAAACATATCATACAACTACATATAAAAGTGCATACTGGTTAAAGTGCTAGTTTCAATTGTAAACTGCTGCAGGAGGTCACAAGAGGGATGAATCACACTGATCCTAAAGATTAGTTTGGGCATGCCGTATGTGGTGCCCCAAATGAGTGAAGGGGATCACTCAGGTGGAGAGCCCCCGGTCGCTCCGACCAGACTACATGTGCAAATAGCAAAAATGTATAACAATGGCACAATCTAAGCAATGTTAGATTCAATAAATGCTTCCAAAAAATCAATTGAAGAGCAGGCAGGAAATTAGAAACAATAGTATTGATTCCAAAATACAACAGTATAGCACACACACTAAAATCTAACTATGGGATGCTGTGTGTCGACTACTCGGGTGTCACAAGAAAAAAGAAGACAAATAATATAGAAAACATGGCACCATTAAAAAAGAGTAGTTTCGATGGAAATAACACATCTAACAAGACATGCAGGTGATGTCCATCTTCGTCAGGACATAGCATTCCCGTTAATTTCATGAATTCTTGGTCATTCATCTGTGTCTTTTCTGAACGAACCCAATTTTAAGTTAGAAGAGTTTCACATAAACTTTGAAACATGTTGAGAAAAGGGAAATACACCTGGAACAAGGTGTAAGAAAAAAAGGGGCAGAAAAAAGAGAAAAACACATCATGAATGACAAATACAAAACTGGTTAAAAAATAGAGGATCTGTGAATGCAGCAAATGGGACTGCTCCCATGTCAATCGGTTTAAACATGTCATGTGACATCAGATATAAATGGGGAGAAGAGGTAGTTACCACGGTCTCAACCCTATGTGGAGGCTGTTTCCGCGATCCTGTCAATAAGTCCAGGGGATAACAATTCAACCACACGAGAAGAGGATCTCAAATGAATTGGATCTAAAACGCAAGGCATCAATGTACAATTGTAGTTACAATTGACTATAACATAGTATGATCAAGAGGATACTATGTTTTGAACAGTTTTTTTGTTGCACAATTGCAAAAATCCTCCAAAGAGAGAGAGAGGCAATGTGATCTAAGAGGTTCATACCATTCATTCAGCCAGTTAGCTAATGTGAAAGCCAAAAATGTATAAATAGAAGTAAGCCAGAATTAAGCTGGCTTACTTCTATACTTCTAGGACAATGTGAAAACAACATCAAAGAAATAAGCTGTGTAACACAACGTGAAATTAGCATCAGGGGAATAAAAGTATACTGTGAATGAACTGGACCAGTGACAGGTCCTAAATTAGACCCGACTGAAATTAGAAAGAGGTCTAAGCTACAAAACTAAGGAATAATAGTAAACTGAACTGGAAAATAAAGCTTTAAGCTTGTCAATCTCACCTTCACGCCAACTCGAACAATCGAGTGTTGGAGAGCTTGGTAATGGGTTAACAATGCAGTTTTTGGAATAGGCTTGGATATGGTCGCAATGAAAAGCGGTAAACTCATGTGTCCATAGGGCTTCTGTATTCCCAGTGGGACCAAAGAAGAGACCTAGTGGGGATAGATATATGTATGTAAATAAATACATACATAAATGCCATAAGACGTGGCCGAGTCACATGTGCACAAATGCAGATCACCCCGGGAGAATAATGCATGGGATTCTAGAATCGTAAAACACATGTCTAACACATGGTGATTTTACACCAAATGTATTTCTGCTAGAATCATGAAACTTTATGCACGTATGCACATGTTATACGCGCACACTTATTTAAATTTGCTGATACATTGGACATTGTGTTCTTGATGAAAAGGGTGAAATTTGGTGAAAGGCAGACACAAGATCCCACAGCAACGGGGTTTTGAGGAGTAGCTGCTGCACAAACTATGTAATCTATATATGTGATTGTTATAGATGTTGCTCACGTGTAAATATGTATTGTGTCAGAAGTAGATTTTGTGTTCAAGAGGCTAGGGGTGGATTCAAAGCCTCAAAAACCCACACCATAAAGGTGACACACTGTTTTTCTCCTCCTATCAAGGCAGAGAGGAGACTCTGACCAATCACATGTCAAAGGGGCGAGCATAGGCTAAACCAGCATACACACCCCCTTTATCATAGCATAAATAGAGACTGCAGAGGGCAGATAAGGACAGACAGATTCACTCACTATCCCGATGCTGGCAGAGCACCCTGCTGCAGGACTTCACATCTTCCTTGCTCCAGACTCCAAAAACTTGGCAAAGTAGAAAGGCCCATTGCATGGCTGAACCATTTTCAGCTAGGCCTCAAATTCCAGAGGCAGAATCCCACAAACCTAAGGGGAACCAAAAGACAGCCGGGCTGCGCTGTACTGCTTGCCTGCTGAAAATAATTCCCATTAGAACCAAGAAGGGAAGATACAATCCAATCCTGTGCCGTGCTGTGACCAGAGTGCCATTGCTGATCCAATCCAGTCCGGTGCCGTGTGGTGACCAGAGCGCCTTGACGCTGCCCAATCCGATTAGCCCAGCAGTCTGTCCTAAAACCAGAACCAGTTCCCTGACTAGAATTTTGTTGGACCAGAATCCTGATGGTTCCATTTAAAAACATATCTAGTGAGTATCTATGGAAAGAACTGTGTCTCTAGCATATGTACTGTCCTTAGTCAATCCCTATCTTAAACCCATCCTATCTTGTATTCCGAACCTGTTCTCCCGTTATCGTGATTATCGCGCAGTGAAAAGTTTGCCGCAAATTTCGTTTTAGGGAAATTCTGACACATGTAAAACAGCTTTTGATTGCTTCTGACTTGAATTTTCTGGGAATTAAATCATTGCTTGTGTTTGTGTGCAGCTCTCCAAAGCGGCTCACATAGGAATTATAACAATTTCAGAAATTTAGACCACATTAAGTGTTTTTGCCATTCCATTCTAATATAACTTTAAAAGCCATTCTGACAGCTTGCCAATCAATTCCGTTTTTCTCTTGTGTTGCTGGGGGAAAGTGGGATTGATATTTTGTGTGCATTCTGCCATTCCTGAATACCTGCTCTCTCCTCCTATCTCTTTACATTGCCTATTGGGGGTTGAGGGGTGTGCAGGGGGAATCTTTAACCACAGTGCAATCTAATCTCCACACACCCACAAAAGTATTCTTTCTGTGCTGAATTGTTTGCTCACTATTACTCTTTGTGTATTAAAGAGATTATTCTGTGTTACATCACCCCATTGGTGATTATTTTATATCCATTAAAACATAGTGTGATTAAATTGTAAATACAAAAATAAATATTTTAACTTTGCAAACCAGCCTGATTCCCGGTTCAGTGTGACCGGGGGGGGTTCCGGGAGAGGGGCGTTATGAGTGGTATATCGTTCACAAGTGGTATATCGTTCACAATAAAGAACTTTTAAACAAAAATAAATAAGGATTTCAGTTGTGCATTACACGCTAGGCATTGACTTGGGTGTGTGCCGGATTGAAATCACTTACAACCATTACGTCCCTTTAATAATGTTTTGTTAGTGAATTTCATAGGTTTTTAGTAGGGCACTGTAACCAGAATGTTGCTTTAGCAAAGTGTGTTCTGTAAAGATAATAGCTGTTTGGTACTGCAACAGAACCATAACATCCCGTTGACAACGATTTGTTACAGATTCCTTGGCTGCCCTCATGCTAAAAATGTGGAAAGGCCAAATTGTGTGGTGTATGTATCTATTTGCGATACCCCTTCCTAGCAATTACAGATGTACATGGTAAGTGTTTGAGTAGTTTCTGTTTTTGTGTTGACATTGCATGGTGAATCTGTGCTGCACAGTAGTGGTCGAGATGACTACAGATGAGCAATAGGGACGTTTCCAAGGGTGACTGCACCTGGTCGGCGTATGTACAATCACACAGCAAGTATCCATAGGACTCCATTAGTGGCTGCATGCCCGCATCTTGTAATGCACTTTTAAATAGTTGTGGAAGCTCATGTGTATGAATTGCACACCTATACCCATGGATAGGTCATCCACTGTGTGCTGGTAACACCACCTCTATCACCAGCCCTACGGAAGCATACAGTAGGCTACTGCCTTTCAAGTACTCCTGCCGACTACATGGGTGGATCTGCAAACCTATCAATGTGTGGCAAAAGCATGCCTGACTGTATGACGCCCACTGGTGAACAAGGAATAGCAACCTGCAGTGTAACGTGGGTGTGTTAAATGTTGCATTAATTTGATTGATGTGCTGCTTGCCTTTCAATGACCCATGAAACAGACACATTGGGCCTCATTACACGGATGGTGGTAAAATACCTCCCTTACCGGCACGGCGCTATTAACGTGTCCACCTAGGCAAGAGGCCGCTAATTGCGTGCCATTACGAGTACGCTGACACAAGCACAGCGCCATGCCGGTAATGACCCTACCGCCATGCCGCTAAAGACCCTGAAAAGACCCTTAGCGGCACAGATTAAAGCGCTGATAGAACTTCCGACCTCCAGCAACACGGTGTAAAATTGCAGAACCGGAAATAGCGTCATAGCACAGGAACGGAAAAGAGCACAGCGACCATCTTTAAAAACACAATCCATTGCCATCCTCTGCCCCCAGGACCTGCATCCACACCAGTGCCATACCAAACCATCCAGGAAGCCCTGACAATGCCCAAGGCTATCAAAAAAGGAGTGGATCTGCAGCAGAAGGAGAAATTTACCAATGAGGAGCTCATCATGCTCACGGACACGCTTGCCGCCAATGCGGATGTGGTCTTTGCGAATGACATGCGGCGTGAGACCCTAATTAAAAAAAAGGCCATCTGGGCAGAGGTGGCCCAGAAAGTCAGTACGGTGTGTGCCACCACCCACACTGTGAAACATTGCAGGAAGCGGTGGGACGATCTCCGCCTCCGTGTCCGCAGCATACTGTTCGCCAATCGGAACCTGGCCATGGCCACAGGAGGTGGTGGAGATTCACCGATCAAACTGAGGGAGTGGGAGGAGACCTGCGCGAGCACCATAGGTGTTGAATCTATAGAGGGAGTCGGCGACATGGAGCGTGGTGCGCCCACAACATCAGATGGAGGTGAGTGTCCACATAAAACAATGCACTGTGAAAGGTTTGGTGCCCCCCAAATGTGAGCCCTAAATCAGCTCATGGATGTGGCCACAAACATACATGCACACAACCCTGCCCATGTGAGTGTCACACCCCAACACACACACATGCACGCATCACCACAGACACGTGCCACCCATATCCATGCATGAATGACCCACCCGACAGTCCCATGACATGAATGCCCACTAATGAAGTCCCAATGCATAGAACAACATGATGAACAACATCTGCATGAAGCACGTTGACCCATCACCAATGCCATCCCCCTCTTTGTCCCCACAGGCTCACAGACTGACAGCGATGAGCAGGACATTGCGATACAGGCTCCCCCTACCAAGAAACAAGCCAGGGCAAAGGACCCAGGGAACACCGCAAGCAGATAAAGGGGCACAGGGAGGAGTGCGCTCCTGCAGAGGGGCAAACACAGCAAGCCACCCACGTCACCAAGACGTGAAGCTACGGCTGAAACAATTGCTGAACTCATTCCAGTGAACCCCCCAATGCATGAACCACCCACGGAGGGGCCACTGTCTGCTGCCAACAGTTCAATTGGCGAGGCAGCATCCACTGCACCTCTGTCCGATGTGGAGGACACCTGTGACTTGGCCATGCAAGAGCACACCCCTAGCCCCACCAATCCAGAGAAGCAAGCCCACGGCCAACTTCACAAACCAGCAGCCATGCCCAGTCTGGCGATGAAATCGTGGCAGGGTCCTGGAGCCCACAGGTGTCCTCACCTGATGCCCTACCCATACATCAAGGCGCGGCACACACCCCACGAGCAGGACACAGTGGCCATGACATGGCCACCATCAGACAGCGGCAGGAGGATATAACAGTGCTGGTTGGCCAGCATGTTGATGAGGCAGCCCGTCTGAGGGAGGAGTTCAGGGAGAATGCAAGGGAGACGAGACAGGGCATGGAAGCCTGCACCAACAGGCTCTATGAGGAGATAGCACAACTGAGGCAGGTCCTCACCCGTATAGTGGACGCTATGGACAGATAGTACCCCCCACCACCACAAGAACAAGCAGGCACCTCCTCCTCTGCCAGCTCAAGGCAGACGAGGCCCCGGCGGCACTCCTTGCGCTCCATGAGGCGCACACCTTCCCAACCCCCTAATGGTGGTGGTGGGGATATGAAGTAGGGCCAGCCCGATGTAGCTGGCACATGTACAGCAAGACAGAAACGTTGTGCCAGCCATACATAGGGTTGTCATGGGGGAGGGGAGAAAGGGTGTTTTGGGAGTGTCGTGGGGGAGGGGGGGAAAGGGTGTTTTGGGAGTGTCGTGGGGGGAAGGGGGAAAGGGTGTTTTGGGAGTGTCGTGGGGGAGGGTGGAAAGGGTGTTTGCATTGTTGAGTCCATGCACCTCTTCATCTCCTAATGTATTAAACACATTGGTCACAACTTAAAACACAGGCTTGGACATCATCATTGAGTATGTGAGCTTTATTGGGGCACAGGGACCAGTGTGCGCTTCACCACAGAACCCAGTGGACAAATACCGACATCCATTCAACAGAGTAGGACCATGTGAATCAGAATAATTGGTTGATCAGATGCTGACGGACATCACGTCCCTCCTGGGCATCACCTCCTGCATGACCTGCAGCCCCATCTCCTCCCTCCTCATCCCCTTCATCATCCTCATCAGGTGGTTGCATTTCAATGTCATGGGGCATTGGCACATTCCATCTGATACACATATTGTGCAGCATGACACATGCCATGGTGATCTTGGCCACCTTCTCATGGCCGTACAGGAGTTCCCCACCCGACCTGCTGAGGCACCGGACCATGTCTTCAGAAGGCCAAATGTCTGCTCAATAGCCACGCAGGTACGGGTATGTGCACGGTTGTATTCCTCTTTGTGCCTGTTCTGTGGGTTCCGTACAGGGGTAAGGAGCCAGCTCCTTAGGGGATAGCCAGCATCACCTGCATGGGGGCAACAATAGGGACATGTTACTGTTCACATCAAGTGCAACCTGTACATATCACACAAATCAACTTTGCATTGTGATTGGCATCCACGAATCCCAGCATGCACGGAGACGATCTGTGTAACTGCAATGTGAGAAGGTGAGCTAGTCCCTGCAAGTGGACATGCACCATGCATGCCTCCGGCTGTTATTGCCTTGTCCTGGGTGAGGACAGGTCTTAGGTGTTCCTGGACCCAGGCAATTCTGGTACCACACTGCTAGTGTACTGCCATTCTGAGATCGATGTCGCCATGCTGTGAAGCGTCACTTCAGTAGTTGTGTACGGGTGTGGTTCAGTACAATGGCTACAGGTGATCCCTTTGCATGCACTCAAGGGCGCATAGCTGTAGTGATGTTGTTCAGCGCACATTTTCATTTAGCATATTGGTGCCATCTTGCTGATTTGTGTCATATGGGGTATGGTATGATGTGCAATGTGCCTGTGGATAGATGTGTCATGTTTGGCCTATTGGATTGATTTCAATGTTGTGCAGCGTCGAAATTGCATGTGGTATTGTTTCCGGTCCATTGTGGCCTGCCTTGGTGGACATTGGCATACATCTGTATGTCCATTTGTTCTAGGGACGACAGTCCACACCCAGTTGGAGTATGCATCTCCCCCCACCATCACACCCAGTTGGAGTATGCATCTCTTCCCCCCAATCACACCCAGTTGGAGTATGCATCTCTTCCCCCCCATCACACCCAGTTGGAGTATGCATCTCCCCCCCAATCACACCCAATTGGAGTATGCATCTCCCCCCCCAATCACATCCAGTTGGAGTATGCATCTCCCCCCCAATCACACCCAGTTGGAGTATGCATCTCTCCCCCCCCAATCACACCCAGGTGGAGTATGCATCTCTTCCCCCCCAATCACACCCAGTTGGAGTATGCATCTCTTCCCCCGCCCCAATCACACCCAGTTGGAGTATGCATCTCTTCCCCTTCCAATCACACCCAGTTGGAGTATGCATCCCCCCCCAATCACACTCAGTTGGAGTATGCATCTCTCCCCCCCAATCACACCCCACATCACACTGCCATGTGCTTGCCCTGCTACACACCAAGTCGCCACAAACGTTGTCTGGCATGTCGCTCCATATATCGTGGTATCGTTGAGTTCCGCAGGACAATTGAATCATGGGTTGATCAGGGATATCGGGCACAACAATGTGTGATTATCTTGTTTGAGTCACATGCCATTTGGACATTGATGGAGTGAAATTGCTTTCTGTATCCGTAGACTGCTTCATTGTGATGTGGGACCACCAATTCCACATGAGTACAGTCGATGGACCCGATGCAACTTGGGATGCCTGCCAGTGAATAGAAGCCAACTTTGGTGTTGGAGATCTCCTGGGCAGTCCGTGTCAGGGATATGTGTTCACTTGTGTGCTTCAGGAGGGCATCGAGCACCTGGGTCAGCGTGCATGAGAATACTGGTTGTGAGATGCCATGCATCTGCCCTACTATATGCTGGTAGGTGCCTGTGGCCAGGAAGTGGAGCACAGTTACCACCTTCAGTAGAGGGGGGATGGCAGTACGGTTGTCTATGAGGCTCACAATGTCATCGTGTATCATGTCCACAATGCTGGTGATGGTATCCCGATCCAAACGGTACAGGGTGTGTATCTGCTCAGGGGTTAGGTTGAATGGACTGGCTCGAATCCTGGGGATTGGTGGCTGCCTCTGTAGTATTACTAGGTGCACTGGTGGGGCTTGCTGGGCTTGTCTCGCCCTCCTCCTCTTCCTGCGTCTCCTCTGTGCTGCCTGTTGTTGTTGGTGCTGCAACGCAATCATGTCCGCCAACCCATGTAATGCTGCTAGTATGGGAAGCATCTTGGTGTGGGAAGGGGTGTGGGAAGGGGTGTGGTGTGCTCCTTTTGTGCTGCCACAGTCTCCATTGCCTCCACCTGTGCTGATTGTGTCCACCTGTGGCAGGTGGGAACACTGCTCATGCCTCTTAACGTGTGGTTCGCGAAGCCGGTATTTCCGCCATGCCGGTATGGGCTTTTTGGGGCTATTCCATGCCGCTATTAGCATGTCTGCATGCCTTGTGATGGTGTGCTATTAGCGCCATGCTGCTATTTATGGGATGAGGGGTCGCGCGCACACGGACTAGCCGCTATTAGTGGCACCGTTCTTAGCGGTGCCGCTAATAGCGGTTATCCGGGTCGTAATTGGCAAGGGTATTTAACAATACCGGTATTCCCTTACCGGTATCGTTAATCCCTTACCGCCATCCGTGTAATGAGGCCCATTGTGTCTGCACTGAGCAGTGTGAAGTGTCAAGAGGTCGCCTGTGGGTCGTACAGTTGAATAAAACATGTAACTGTAGGTGGGACAGTTTGCAGTGAGTCTGCAAAATGACAAAGCTAGTGCAGCTTGGTTATACACATACTACTGCATGTAAAGGCAAGTAAGCAAACAACAGAATGTGCAGATTGCAAACAATGTTAGCAGTGGTTAGAAAAGTACTGTAGCTGCATGTGTCGCACAAAATAAATGCCTTCCTGCTCCACGAAATGAAGTTGTGTTTCCCGTTGTTGTAAACATTCTTGTATGCCAGAATGTATGCATCTCCGTGAATGCTACTCCTAAGAGTAATGGTGTAGCATAAAGCCTTTGTACTGCATGTGACGATAACTGAAATGAAAGCACAAGGTACCAGTGGGCAGTCTACCATCCTTCCAACAATTATGTAGGGTAATTTCATGTACAGCATTTGGTACATATGCTGCGAGCAACAAGATGGGGCACTCAAGTAGGGCAGCGGAGCTCTAAAACATCCATGCAGACCATATCCTGTGCTACACACCCTTAACCGGCAAAGGGCATTGTATTGTGCATGTACTGCAATGCGCTACTCTACAGAGCAAAGGTACTAGGAAGTGCGTGGGAAGGGTCCTTCCGGGAGCATGACAATGACTGGCGCCTATGTAGGTGAGGGTCACCCAATAATTCCCTCTCTCGGCACGTCCCCTATCGTATCCATGAAGGTGCTGCCCCCTCTGTACCGGGCCTTTCCTACCATTCCTTCTGTGGTGTGTGTCAGAAAAGCATAATAAATGGAAATGAACTGGGAAAGGAAAAAAGGAAAATAATGAAAGCACCTTTTATAGAAGAACAATGGATTTACCAATGAACAGATGCAGGGCGGGAGGCGTGGCACTGTGCAAATGCACTGTAGTTCAATCGGTTGGAAAGGGGGTCACTGTAGAAAGAGGTACAAAAATGTTTCAATACTTTCAAGAAGAGCACCAAGGCAATTTGGATGGGGTGTGCAGAAATCAGGATGGCAGGCATAGTACGATGAACGTTATAGCTGGGGAATTTTGTTCATGCTGCAAACATCATATGGCCATGTGTGAAGTATGCCATTGGCACATGTCGTACAAAGGCACAAATACACTTCTTTGCAATGTACCACGCTTTCTCCATTTGCGGACCAAATAAAAAATGATGCATAAACATTGGTGTCTGCATAATGCGATACAAAGTTATGAAAGAGATCGGAAACAAATGCATGACCTGGGGAAGCGCTTCCTTCATAGCAAACGGCACTGAAACTCGTGTAACATACTGTGCAATTTTCCCTCCACAATGAATAACAATAATATCGGCATGATTGCGTGTCGTCAAGTGTCTTACAGACAAACCAAAATCAGTCACTTCATTGTAGGTACTCCATAGCAGTACACATCCACATGATGGATTCTAAAATGTGCAGTCACTGCACAGTGTTTTCCACAGTGTTTTCCAATCACTTTCAGGCAATGTATTTCAAACTCCCCTAAAACCTGCACACTGTGGCTTGTCAAACACATAACCAAAACCGTACCCTCTGCATTTCTGTCGACACATACACCATGTACCACAGTCTGTGCGTACACACCACACCCAGAAACCTTATTGATCAATCCTGTAGCCTCTACAGGCCCATTTCTATGCCCGTCATCTGCAAAAGGGGAGTATCTATCACGTGGCACCCTGCAACTATCGTGATATTCACTGACTTTTTGTGCTGTGCGGGCGCGGAGTGGGGGAATAACTTTCAACCAGGGTAGGGGATCTCCTTAGTAGTGGCGGATCTTTAAAAATAAAAATCTTTTTTTTTAAAGGCGCTTCCATTGAAACATCTTTTTTTTGTTGTTTTTATAAGTGATTTTGGGTTTTCAATGTCAGCTCACATTCTTACAGTAGGGTCTTCAGTGTAGCCTGTAGATTGTGAAACAAAATGTAATTGCCACTGTTTGACAAAGACATGCCATTTCCTTTGAAAAGGTTTATATATCGAGTACCAACATTCTCATTCTCACAGGAGAACATCCCAGCAGGACTCAAGAAGTCACACATGCTTCTGTTGATGAGACCTTTTGATGGTGACAGGAATCATTCGAATACTACCACACTATTCTCAGGGATATACATGAGAAAAGCAACTTGGCAGTGGGAAAAATGCACTTCACTGCTTTCATCATCTTCTTCATTTGACAATACACACTATAACAAGCCATGGAACCCAAAAAAAAGGCTCCAAAGTGCACAACCACGACATGTACAGTAGCCGAAGAGGCCATGCGTCGACATTCTACAAGCACTGTGCCAAAACTGCATGATTCGACACTGCACCTCTGCCTCCAAACTGAAATTGCCACAAAAGCCTTCTTTGAGGGCATACACAAACAGATCCTCCACAAAGGCATCACCCATGATGTAAACTGTGCCTCTTGCCATGTTTGCCAGCTGCACTGCACAAACTAATGCAAGAAATGATTGGCGCCTTTTCCTGTGACGCCCACCCTGCGCACCTGATTGGACATTCCCCACAGTCCCATTTCCATTGGCCACCATGGTGACAAGCGCAGAATGTGGCACGTGCCTTTCCCAAAGTGCGGCAAGGGCCACTCCCCAGTGAAGCAGGAGGCACCCTTCTTCCTATTGACACTCTTGCCTGTGATGCACACCCTGAGCACCTGATTGGCCAAAGGCCATAGTCCCATTTCCATTGGCCAGCATGGTGAGAGCACAGAATGTGGCATGTGCCTTTCCCCAAGTACCGCGAGGGCCATGCCCCAGTGAAGCTGGAGGAATCCTTCTCCCTATTGGAGCTCTTGCCTATCATGCACACCCTGAGCACCTGATTGGACAAAAGCCATAATCCCATTTACATTGGCCAGCATGGTGAGAAACGCACAATGTGGCACATATGCTTCCCCAAGTACCAGGAGGGCCGCGACACAGTAAAGCAGGAGGACTCCTTTTTTCACTTTCCACTCCAGCCATGCACGCAAGGTAATAGGTCCTCCCCACAGAAAACACACCATAGCACAGGCTATGGGTAAATGCTCATGTCATGTGCACTGCACTCCCCATCAGCAATTCAGCCTGGCAGATTTCGCTCCGGGCACACATTTGCACACATGGCTTCATAACGTTGCCTTGGGTGTGCTGAATGGAATGTAGGAGCTCGTGTACGTTAGCCATAGTTTACATGTGTGCTGCTGAGCATGGGCTTTCATGCTTCAATATCTTACAGCACTCCCAAAAGCAAGGGGATTATAAGGGACAAACCACAGGAAATGCACATGGTGGTATGAGGCCCCCTCTTGTTCAACAGGGGCAATGATGTACACTGTATGCTAATGTACGCTTACCAGCTCACTTCTGCTGCTCTACCAAGTCTGCAATGTCCTCCACAACCATTGTGTAAAAGCCACCAACTTCAAATGCATGCAGACACCATCGTACATGCTAGGTTTAAATGCTCATGCCATGTGCACTGCACTCCCCATCTTCAATTGAGCCTGCCATAGTACAGGCATTGGTTAAAAGCTCATGTCATGTGCACTGCACTCCCCATCTGCAAATCAGCCTGACAGCTTTCATCCTGGGCACATATTTCCACACGTGGCTGCATAACGGCCCGTTGGGTGTGCTGAACGGTATGTAGGAGGCTGTATAGATTAGCCATAGGTTACATGTGTGCTGCTGAACACTTCCTTTCATGCTGCAATATCTTAAAGCACTCCGTGAAGCAAGTAGCGTCGGAATACGCCTCGTAACGCTGCTGATATCAGGCTTATTCCGACGCCGGACTATGACATTCAGTGTTACACACGGGATATATCCTGCTGTTCTTGAATACGGAAGCTAGAGAGACCTTTTAAAAGTTATTCCTTTGTCGTTAACGGGTACCACACGTACTTTGGCCGTTACTAGCTGCAGGTTTCAGCCCAGATTTCTGCTTGTCCTTTGGTAATGATCTACAGCATCGTGTAGTGAAGATCTCCACGTACCGGTTCTATGACGGTTTTGGCTGCCTGCCCTCTACCTATATAGGCAGGACTTGATTCATCTTCCTACTCCAACTCATCTAGTGAAGTTGAGAGCCCCCACAAGCACCGGAGAATGTGCTATGAGACTGACCCAGATCAAGTCTGTGATTCTATAGGAACTAGGTTTTTTTGTTGTAACTACCCTTTCTTGATGAATGTTCGCTATTTGTGTTTATGAATAGAAACATGTCGAGACAGCTCTCTGGATTAAAAACAGAGACATGAAAATATGATATACTAATCCAAATGGAGTTTGGTACACAGTAAGTTGTCCTAGATGTACCCTGTTTTTTCTTGAATTTTTCTTGAATTTGTTTTGGCTAGCATTTTTTGCCCATTACGTAATCCTATGTTTGATATTTGTTGTTAATTTTTTGTATTGTGGACCTGTGAATTTAATCATGTTTTTTAAACAGTGATGATTTATTATTAAAAATGATGCTAACCCCTCCTTTTTGAGATTAGACTGTAGCCCCTGTTACACTAGCTCTGTCTTCTATTTTATGTTGATTTTGATACACCCGGATATAGACAGAGTAGACACTGCCAACTAGTTTGAACAGTGGTCTACCGGGTTTCCTCTTTTGATAATAAGGCTTATGAGGGGCAAACCATATGAAATGCACATGGTGGCATGTGCCGGCCTATTGCGCAACAGGGGCAATGATGTACATCATATGCTAATTAACGCATAGCAGCTTTCTTCCGCTGGTCGACCAAGTGCACAATGTCCTCCACAACCATTGTTTGAAAGTCACCAACTTCAAATGCATGCAGAGTGACAACTGCCTGACTGCAATAGGTTGTGGCGGCTGTTATAAGGTCTACACTGTTGGGTGCAGGTGTGGTGAATGTTTTTTAGGAGGCTGTGTTCATTGGCCAAGATTTGCAATTGTGCTGCTGAGCATGTCCTTTCATGGTGCCATAACTTACAGCACTTCCTAACACATGGGTCTTCTAACGGCCTAACCATAGCAAACACAAATGGTGACATCTGGCTCCCTATTGTGCAACAGGGGCAATTGTGTACACTGTATCCTAATGTACGCATAGCAGCTCACTTCTGCTTCTCTACCAAGTCTACAATGTCCTCCCCAACCATTGCGTACAAGTCACCAACCTGACATGCATGCAGACTGACAAGTACATGACCGCATTACATTGTGGTTGCTGTCACGAAGGCCTAGACTTCTGGGTGCATGGCCTATGGCCTATGGCCTTCGGCCATGCACCCAACAGTCTAGGCCTTGCCCACCACCCCCACAACATAACAAAGCCATGCAGGCGAACCTGTAGGCATGTGCCACAAATCAGAAAGCCAACATAGGCACCAGCACTTCTACCCAACCTCGGCACCCTAAAGCAGGAATGCATGCACACATGTTCCACTTACCGTAATGCATAAACATACCAAAGGGTTTGCCACCACTATCCACTTCCGTTCAGAAACCATTGTAATAATGCCAACCAAACAACACAATTGTCACAACATTGGTCCTGCTCTCCACACTGGACTACGTACACACAAGCAGTACTGCATAGTACACTGCAACACTTGCTAATCCGTGCAATGCACACTATGCAAGCACATGTAAGAACCACTTGCACTGTAGCTTCTTCCATATTTACACTATTCCATTAGTGCACCCAGTGGACACAGTGCATGACTGGTCACTGCAGTATCTCCACCCATACACCGACAACTGTACAATGTTCTACCAATCACCATACCCACGCAACCAACAATGTGTGCAATGCAGTCAACCCACACACACAAAACGACAATGTGGCTCCGACTTTCAACAGTCCACATACCTTTAAAACCAGTGGACATACTATTCTGTGCAAGGGCTGCAGCCATGCATTAAAGACTTAGACTTATCACACAAAGAACACCATAGCACACCCTATCTGTAAATGGACATGTATTGTGGAATGCACGCCCATTCTGCAAATGTGCCCGCCTATTCATCACAGAAAGACATCACCGCTGCAGCTGGCATGCCATAACGAAGGCTGCCTGCAATGACCACACAAGATTGTTGCCTCTTCAGATAACCGCAAATTGGCATAGTATGAACGCATATCGCTGACACACCACTGTCTTCTTCTAATGAGATGTCTCACTTGCAGCACTTCTCACTCCCCCACCCTTTCCATCCCTTCGTCCCACCACCAGATTCTGTACACTATGTTTTCCAGGCCTGTTCACCACTGCCTCGGAAACAACATACCGGCGTTAACAAAACTATTCACGCACAACACGTCACCATACACTGCCGAGCAATAACATTTTTCACTGCGCAGCGAACAGGGAAAAAGGACGCCAGAGCGGAGGCAGATATGAGTACTTTTAGTGGCCACACATTTACATACAAGAGGCCCAGCCATACACACAATGCAATAGGGGCTTGCAACACACACCACAATGCTGTCCTCGGATACACCATGGCAGTGTTTCCCAAAACCTTTGACGCTTCCCTCCAGCCAGCCACTGGCCGCATCCACTGTTTGCCACCAGCACAGGACACTGCAGGCCAATGAGACTTCGGTCCACGAAGCAAACAGGGAAAAGGGGCCATGGAGCGGACCCAGATATCACACATTTTTTAGGATGTACTTTTCAGTCCTTTGCACTGTACTAATCCAATTTCCATCAAACACACAAAAGCACACTCTCTGACCCAAGCCCCTGCTCCTGATGCAAATTTGGTGAAAATCCGTCCAGATGTTCACCCTGTAACCGTGCACAAAGTTTTTCCCTATTGAGTCTATGGAGAAAAAAAAAATGTGGGACCCCTCTCTATAACTTTCCCCCCTGCACGAAACCTCACCCAACTTGGCTAATAAATTCAGAGCGGGCCATATAGCTTTTTTTGCAAAATTTGGCCTAAGCCCATTTGCGTTGCACAGAAAACTGCATTTGTAATGTTCTGATTTCTAATTAACTTCGCCACCATTTTAAGAACTATCCACCATTTTGATTTTAACTCTTGCTTTGTGTCCTAAAATGGTGGGCTGTGTTCCGAGTGGAACGACCTTTGAGTTACGTCAACATTTAGGCTGCCGAGAGCAGATTGTTTGTTCTGTGCAAAGAAACCTTGCGACTCGTATGAAATGCAATCTGAGTGTTGTTTGTGCTCACAAGCCTCATCCTCATATAAATAACGAGACAATCTAGAACAAACTCAGACCATGTGTTTTTGCTGAACTGCATTTTATCGATTCTTGAAACAAGGCTTACTGTGGATTGGAGAATCAACGTTATCATTGAGTTTTCATGAACAAGCCAACTTGTTCAATATGTTAAATAATATTGTCAAATTTGTCATGTGAACTGGGCATGAACCCGAGCAATAAATTATTAGTTTGGAGAGGGGCTGGACAATTATTGAAATAATGCATATAAGATCCTGCATTAAGATGTCCAGTTCTCTCACCCCTCACTGTGTCTGCTGGTACACACTGAGAGGTGTTGGGAGCCAGATAGCTATCTGTTTTGCTTTGAAACTGTACAGAAATAAAGATACTTGTATCGTTCAACCCGTGATTGGCGTATTTTATTTTGTGGTACTAAGCTTCGGTATTTCTTTGGTCTTTCAGGTGGCACCGAATAGGGACCCTCAAGATTGATGTCACCTCACTGAAAAGAAGACGCGGCTATCAGACTAGGATCAGAGAGTGAAAAAGGGGGCTCCTTTGTATGAGACGCGACACCTCGACAGTACTGCACGATCCGATGCCTGGATGGTGAGCAAGCGGTTCGAGAGGGCATCTTGCCAAGGGTCCCCATATCGAGGCAGGCTCTTTATAATCCGATCAGACCTCCTTAGACTTTGAAATCAGGTGAGTCATGCCCTGATTCCTAAGAATCCTGATATTGGTTGCAGATTTGTTCTCACAAGTAGAAACAATGTCAGGTAACACTAGTAATCTGACATGCATGGGAAATTGTTTGCCTGTTTCAGGGGTTTATTCCGCAGAGACTTTGGGACGTGGCCAACCGGCGCCACCTGTTGGCTCACCGGCTTGTTTAATGTACTGTAAGTACGGCCTAAATAGTACTGTATTTAACAATATTTGGCACAGACAAACTAGACATCCTTCCAAATTTCAGTGGCCAGTTCATGGAGAAAGGAAGTTATGCAGCAACTTAAGAGTAAAGAGAAACACACACATCGACATATGTTTAATACTGAAAAAGCATTATTGTATGATCAACAGAAACAGTCAGAATCCATTAGAAGTATGGATAGGGCTTTTCAACTTGGAGTACAGAAAATATATCCATCTCAGGATTTTCATGCCTCAGATGAGCTGATCAATAAGCTATTGAATGAGCGTAGGACTCTTGCCACTGCACCACCTCCTTATATGACTCTCCCTGTTGTTTTACCTCTTCCCGGTGTTCCACCTCTTTCCATTATTGTTCCTTTTCCTCCCATTGTTGCTCCTCCTCTAGTTGTTGCTCCTCTTCCTGTTGTAGTTTCCCCTTCTGCATCCTCACCCTTACCGACAGTTGCTGTTCAATTAATTCCGTCTTTACCGCCAGCAGTAGTGTCTCCACTTCCTATTGAACAAAAGGTGTCTGAACTTTCTTTTCAAGTGGTTCTGCTCCACTTGTAGCGATTGAAGGGGCAAGTGCTGAGTCAAGAATAGTGACTTTTGGTACAGTATCTAAAGCTAGAAAATGTGAATTGTATGCATGGGCTAAGAAATAAATAGAACAAGGTGAAAAATCAGCTGTCTTAACTGCGGTATCTGACCAAGAAAGTATTCCCGAACAGAGTATTTTGATAGAGGATATGGGAATGCATTTGGCTGATATTTGGAGTGATTTGACGAACATGAATGTCCCACAGGGGTTGAGGGATTTAAATGTCCTAGCTCGCTCAAGAGACACTGCAGAGATAGTAAATGAGCATGTTGAGAGGGTATTTGAGTTTAAGAGGGAGTTAGATTGGTTATAGAATGATGAAATAGATGGTAATAGATTGGAAGCCTCGTACGTGCAGAAACAATGTCTTCATCCATGTAAACGAATGAGTGAAGAGACACGTATTTGCAAAAGGATGCGCTTAGATGGATTTCGGATGTTTCAATTTCTCCCATTGAAGTATATGACATGTTTAGTCAGTATGCTCGGGCAATGCAAAGTTTTACAGGTAATGGTAGAGTACCGACAGGATGAGTTTATGAAGAAAAAGGTTTGTTGTCCCACAGATTTGATGGTCATTTATAAGAGAGCATTTTCACCCGATACTGCTTTGAATACTTTGTCACTTGACTTAGCCTTGTTGCTTAATGAACGTTCAGAATTGCCTACTTCTCATTTGCCAATGAGGGAGGTTCCTCTGACATTTGTTCCTAAAGTTGAAATTCCAGCTAATGCCGCAACAGGCACAGCAGTCACTACTATTGAAGCTCATTATGTCTCACAGTTTGTTCATGTCCCATTTTCTAGACAGGAAGTGAACACCATTAGACAGACAATTCAAGATATTAGGAAAATTCCAACAGGATTTTATAAAGAAATTAAATCGGTCTTGCATTCATCAGTTTTCACGCTGGGTGATATAGATTTGATGTTCCCTGTGATCCTACCTGCTGATTTATGGAAACAGATTAGAACTGTAGATGATCAGGCAGGACTGGGTGACACATGGGTTAATTGGTATGGATAGATGGAGAAATGAATGCTGGTGACACTGCCAGAAAGAATAGTAACTACATTGAAAACTTTGGTTCCAGAGAGAAGAATAGTTTGGGACAAGCTTACAGCTTGCATCCAGGGGAAATCTGAAGGTGCTGCAAAATGTTTTCATCGGTTCAAACAAGTGTTTTCAGATTTCAGTGGTCAGGACTTAAGTACGGAGTCAGGAAATAGGCAGTTTGTAGACAAATTTGTGCATGGATTGTTGCCTGATATCCAATCACAAATTATGACTTCCGAAAGCACCTGCAAGCTAAATTGCAGTCTGAAGTATTGCACATGGCTCAGTATTATGTGAATAGGGTTAATACTGAAAAAGAGAAGATAGAAAAGAAGAAGGGAGACTTGAAGACAAAAGTGTTGAGGCAGCAAATAGTAAGAGGAACCAGAGGTGGGAATACACAGTTTAGAGGTCAGTTTGTACCACAGAGTAATGCGCAAATGGGTCCTGTACACATGAACCAATGTGCCTATTGCAGACAAGAAGTTAATTGGCGAGCACAATGCCCGATCCTTCAGCAGCAATTGAATAACATGTATGATACCATGGGTAGACGATCCAGAGGCAGTCCTGGGATAGGGGGCCCTGGTAGAAGTAATTTCACTCAGAATCAACAGTCATTTTCACAGGATAGTAAGCAGCATAGTGTTAATAATGGAAACATTTTTGATAATCCTTTGACTGTTTATTTTTCTGAGGATCTTGCATTTGATGATGTATTGTTCCGTTAGGACAGCACGAAGCAGAGTCTGCAACCAGTACCTATTCCCGTCAATCAGAAAGGGCCCTACGTTGAGATGAAGGTGGAGAATAGGAAGCATCTTTTTCTGATAGATGCAGGAGCACAGAAGTGTTCTTATTGATCATTCGCGGATTCCAGATATTCCACTGTCAGGGCAGAACAATATCTCTGTAGGTTTTTCTGGTACGCCAGTGGTTAGTCCGGTCTCTCAGCCGGTACCGATTTCACTGGGGCCATTCACTGATTCATGTCCATTTCTTTTTAACAACGAATTGTGCCGAAAACTTATTGGGGTTGAATTTGTTGAAAGAATTGAATGCTGTGATTTACTGTTCTCCGGATGGAGTGCATTTGACAATTTCACCTCAATGAACTTCTGTTTCACAATTCTTGACTAGGCCTTTACCGACTGAATTGGATAAGGTTCCAGCATGTTTATGGGCGGTTGATGATAATGACGTTGGTATTTTACACATTGAGCCTGTTAAAATTGTGTTGAAACCAGGTGTTAAACTACCACGTATTCCACAGTATAAGATTTCAGTTGACGGTGAACAAGCTTTAAAGAGCATCACTGCATGGCTTGGGTGGAGCAGGAGCTCCCCAAAACTGCCGCGGATGCAGTGCCATCTTCATGCCCACGGACAAGCATCATACTCAGAAGGTACAAGCTTTGTTTGAATGCACCTAGACGCGGCGCACACGCCGAGAGAAGTCCGCATGCATAATCCTGCAAATTGAGCTGTAGCCTCCATATGATCTAGGCTGCTACAGCTGATGCCCGTTGCCCCGCGCCGCCATTACCCCACACGAGGAGCCCCTTTCTTCAATGGCCGCTCGGCATCCTCTGCAACTTTAGATGCCTGACCGACTTTGGCCCGCCTGACTTCCTGGAACGACCACCTGCATTCTGATTGGCTAGCACTACGTACTTCTGCACCAATCAGCAACCGGCAGGCGAAGCCGGCCCACACTCAGGAAGGCCCACGAAGGAAGGCTGATTTCCTGTCCCCAGCCTCGGCACATCACTGCACGGCTTGGGTGGAGCAGGAGCTCCCCAAAACTGCCCCGGATGCAGTGCCGTCTTCATACCCACAGACAAGCGTCATACTCAGAAGGTAGGAGCTTTGTCTGAATGCACCTAGACACGGTGCACATGCCGAGAGAAGTCTGCGTGCATATTCCTGCGAATTGAACGGCAGCCTCCATATGATCTAGGCTGCTACAGCTGATGCCCGTTGCCCCGCGCTGCCATTACCCCACACGAGGAGCCCCTTTCTTCAATGGCCGCTCGGCATCGTCTGCAACTTTAGATGCCTGACCGACTTTGGCTCGCCTGACTTCCTGGAACGACCACCTGCATTCTGTTTGGCTAGCAGAACGTACTTCTGCACCAATCAGCAACCAGCAGGCGAAGCTGGCCCACACTCGGGAAGGCCCACGAAGGAAGGCTGACTTCCTGTCCCCAGCCTGTCCATGCCTGAATAGCCGTCAGCCAGAAACCCTGCACGTTGTCCATGACCATCCTGCACTCACACGGAGTGGTGCACACAAGGTACACTTTTCCCTAACATTCGAGCGCCCTCACCCCCTTGGCCCACACAACGGCATCTAAGACTATCGTGCCCGCGCTATGACCCATTCTGCCACCGGCTGCCAGTAGCTACTGTACACGCGTAGCGGTAGGCTGCCTTTGTCTAAGGTCATTGGTGTTTCTATGTGCAGCACACTATATCGTGTATCACCATTTAAGCACACACCCTGATTTAAATATCTCAAAGCCTACCTGTGCATCGGCAGTACACTGCTTACTCATCTACGTATATATACGTAAATTTGCATTGGACTTGTCTGTCATTTCTACCATGTACTCCTTCCCTAGTAGTGATTGGTTAATATCTTTACTCGCACGACGACCTTAAAGAACTGGTCTGACTCCCTCTAGTTAACTATATCTGTTGCACATGCCACTCTTCGCCCATAGCCAACATGATTCCTAAAATATAGGTGAATCTAGATGAACCTGTTGTGCACAGGCATGTTAGCCTTACTTGAATCCTGAATCTAGGTGAACCTGTTTGCACATGCATTTTAGCCCTACTTATGAATCTTGAATCTAGGTGAACCTGCTTGCACATGCATTTTAGCCTTATTTATGAATCTTGAATCTAGGTGAACCTGTTTGCACATGCATTTTAGCCTTATTTATGAATCTTGAATCTAGGGGATTCTGTTTGCACATGCATTTTAGCATTATTTATGAACCTTGAATCTAGGTGAACCTGTTTGCACAGGCATGTCAGCCTTACTTGAATCCTGAATGTAGGTGACCCTGTTTGCACATGCATTTTAGCCCAGCTTATGAATCTTGAATCTAGGTGAACCTGTTTGCACATGCATTTTAGCCTTATTTATGAATCTTGAATCTAGGGGATTCTGTTTGCACATGCATTTTAGCCTTATTTATGAATCTTGAATCTAGGGGATTCTGTTTGCACATGCATTTTAGCCTTATTTATGAATCTTGAATCTAGGGGATTCTGTTTGCACACGCATTTTAGCCTTATTTATGCATCTTGAATCTAGGTGAACCTGTTTGCACATGCATTTTAGCCTTATTTATGAATCGTGAATCTAGGTGAAGCTGTTTGCACATGCATTTTAGCCTTATTTATGAATCTTGAATCTAGGTGAACCTGCTTGCACATGCATTTTAGCCTTATTTATGAATCTTGAATCTAGGTGATTCTGTTTGCACATGCATATTAGCCTTATTTATGAATGTCAAATCTAGGTGATTCTGTTTGCACATGCATTTTAGCCTTATTTATGAACCTTGAATCTAGGTGAACCTGCTTGCACATGCATTTTAGCCTTACATGAATCCGGAATCTAGGTGAACCGTACCTGCACATGCATTTCAGCAGAAGATTCCAACCTGCACCCAGCGTGCCTGCTTTAGAAATGTGCGCTTAGGTTGCCAGACCTACACCAGCCTACCATTATGTATCTACCACTACTGTACACAGTTCTACATAGAACCATCCTCCATCTGACTACCTCCCTCAATATGACTCTAGCCCAACAACAAAATCAGCTACTTCATGGTAATGCACTCCCGGAGCTAACCAACATGGCCATCAAACCATGTATCCTCCAACAGCGGAACTTCAGACTCTGCGCCAGACTCCCAAGAATGTATGACTCTTTAGCTAAAATCTAACTTGCCACTACTCAAAATCAGCACACCTTGTTTACCACCAACACCCCACTACCTACAGACAATACTCGCCAACACTGACTACAACTCAACAGCCGAATCTTTAGAGATGCCCCCTCCCCCAAATGCCAACACAAAGTCCAACAACCTTCTGACCCACCCGCCCAATCTGGAATTAAAGGCGCCCTATTAAATGCCCGCTCTATGGTAGCCCATGCTACTGAAATAGCGGACATAATCCAAATTGAGAACTTGGACTTCCTGGCTATCACAGAAACCTGGCTCCATCCTGCAGCAGGACCAGCCATCATGTTAACCACCCCAGACAATTACACTCTTATACGCATGGATCCCACCACGTCTAGAGGTGGCGGTCTGACCATAATTGTCAGAAATAACCTTACCCTCAGACTTTCCTCACCCCATAAAACTAACTCCTGTGAATCCCTCACAGCTAAACTTACCATTGCCAATAACCAAACCATCATCATCCACCTGATATAACGCCCACCAGGCCCTATAGGTTCCTTCGAGGAAGACCTCACAAAACTATTATCTGACAATCTAAAAAACTCCACTCAAAGCATCATCCTAGGCGACTTCAACGCCCTACAAATTAACAACACCCTGGAAGAATTAGGGTTCTCCCAAAAGATTACAGGCCCCACACACATCAAAGGAAGGACCCTCGATTGGATTGCCGAACATAACTGCCCATCTACCATCACTTCCATAATGCCCCAGTTATGGTCCGACCATCACATGGTATCCTTTACCTTAGAAGATACTACACCCTCGAACAATAGTACCATAGCCCCCAACAAAACAAAAAAAATATCACTCCCGAAAGTCTCATCCCCCTCATTCTTCCTACCTTAAACTCCATTTCAAACTCCGATCAGTCTGACCCAGCCTCTATGGTAGAAATATACAACAAAGTGAAGCTGGCCTCCCTGGACACTATCGCACCACTAAAAATTAGGAAGAGCAAACCCCTCCTACACCTAAATACATGGTTCACGCCCCATCTGAAAGACATTAGACAAAAGAAACGACTAAGCGAAAAAACTTGGAGATCAGACCCCTTAGACACTAACAAAAAAAACCTCAAGAACTTAGTCACTCTCTACAAAAAAGAAATCATCTTAGCGAAACAAACCTCCTAAAACACCCGTATCACTCAAGCTAAATGCAACACAAAAGAACAGTTCGCCATCCTGAAGGAAGTAGAATCCCCCACCCAAGCTCCTGATTCCTGCCTAAAGGACAAGAACTGGTGTACAGGCATCCAAAACGCCCTTGCCATTAAGATAACCGTGCTTCAAGCAAAGATCAATAATAAAAAAGCGTCTATAACTGACCCTAACACTGTTATCAGAGGCCCTCCTTCCAAGGCTACCACAATCCCTTCTCCGACTCCGAAACCATTGGACATTCCCTCCTTCCACTTCCACAAAGTCTCCACCAAAGAAGTCGAGAAAGTTATCCACACCCTCAAACCCTCTAATTGTCAGGGCAAGCCCTGTCCAGCCCAAATCATAAAAGGTGCCGCCCGCGAACTTTCACCATTCATTACTAAACTGATAAATGCATCCTTCACATCAGGCACCATACCCAGTAACCTTAAACATTCCTGGGACCTCCCCCTCCTCAAAAAGCAAATATTGGACCCTTCCATTCCAACCAATTACTGCCCCATAACCACTGTGCCGTTCTTATTGAAAATCCTTGACAAAGTTGCCTACCAACAAATCCAACACCACCTGGAATTTAACCACCTCCTAGGAGTCCGACAGTCCGGCTTCAGACCGCAACATGGCACCGAGACTGCATTATTAGACCTTAAGGCACAAATAGACATATTAAGAGATAACAGCACAACCTCCCTTTTATTACCCCTTGACCTCTCTGCCGCATTCGATCTGGTAGACCATGCAATACTATGCAATCACCTGGCCATGGCAGCCTGCTTCTCCCAGGAAGCTGTCGCATGGATCCAGTCTTTCCTGGATAACAGGACAATGCGAGTCTTCTCTCTCCTAGCAGCTGCTGACCCCGCACCCGTCACTTGCGGCGTACCCCAAGGATCTTGCGTATCACCTACCCTCTATAATATTTTTACAAACGCCCCTTTTCGATGATCTAGATGGTCTTGGTATCACCTACACTAATTATGCAGACGATACACAGATCCTCATCCCGCTGACGGGAGATTATGACAAGGATTTGGCCGTTGTGAACAGAGTCTACCTCATCATCCAGGCATGGATGGCCGCTCACGGTCTATGCCTGAATGATGACAAAACCGAACTCTTCATTCTAGGCACCTCTTCCAACATCAAAAAACTGGGCTCCAACTATGACTTCTTCATAATTGATAACAATACTATCACTGTAGCCAAAGTAATTAAAACCCTCGGTTTTTATATAGACTCCATGCTTACCTTTGCTAAACAAGTGAAGTCCATGGCCTCTGCCACCTCGTACACTTGTAAGTTAATCAGAGCAGCCAAGCCCTTCCTCTCACCTCACAACTGTGTCACTATTGCAAAAGCACTAATTCTGTCAAAACTAGATTACTGCAACACCCTCTACATAGGCAGCAACAAACACATCACTTCCAAAATTCAAACATTGAAAAACAATGCCCTGAGAGCTGCCCTAAACTTCCCTAAAACGCCCACATATCAGACCTTAGAAGATCCACCAACTGGCTATCCATTAAAGACAAAATCCTCCTTAAAACAGCTTTCCTCACACATAAATACCTTAACCATGTAGCCCCGCAATACCTCATAGACAGATTCACCAGACAGACAGCCGCTCGCCCCTTACAAAAAGCCAACTCTAACCAACTGCTAGTACCCAGATTTAAACTAAATCTGGCGGGAGTAGATTTGTTGTTAAAGCGGCACAACTGTGGAACTCCCTTCCAACTGATCTAAGGGAAGATCTCCTTTACCAGAAATTCAGATCTAACCTAATCCAATGGCTAAAAGACCATGATGTCTAACCTCGTGTTAACATCATTTGGATCCCTTGTATAATTTGTATATTTACTCTGCTCTACTTTTATGCTACACTTGCACTATTGTAATCTTATTGTACATACTGCCTTGATTTTCTGTCACTGCAGGTCTACAGCACTGTAACCATAGCTGTATTTCCTAATTATTTGTAACATGTAACCTTAAGTTGAACAACCCTCTTTCTGCCTTCGCGCCCAAATACCCCCGGGTCGGGTGCGCAATATAAATAAATAAAACAAACATAGTTTCTGATTTTGTACATCGAGGAGTGATTGAGGAAATTGCAGGAAGTTTGTGTAATAGTCCGATTTTACCGGTATATAAGAAAGGGCACAATGCAATTCCTTTCCATTTTATTATTGACTTGCACAATATCAATAAGATTGTTGCTCCACAATTTCTGATTGTGCCTGATGTGACTACTATATTGACAATGATTCCGGCTTCAGCTACTCATTTTAGTGTTGTGGATCTAAAGAATGCTTTCTTTAGTATTCCTGTACATGCTGACAGTAGATATTTGTTTGCGTTCAACATAGGGGGACGCTTGTTTACATTTACTCGTGTGCCACAAGGGTACACTGAGAGTCCAAGCATTTATAGTAGAGCCTTGAAGGAACAGCTTGTTACGCTTGAGTTGCCTTCCACCTGCACGTTGTTGCAGTTTGTTGACAATCTTATTTTAGCTGCAGATTCTGAAGTTGCATGCAAGGAGGGCACCGTGTTCCTGCTTATTCATCTAGCAGAACATGGTCATAATGCTTCATTAAAAAAGTTTCAATATTGTCAACAGGAGGTCGCCTATCTAGGCTATCTCCTGTCAAAGGAGGAGGGAAGACTGACACCTGAATGGATACATAGCATCTCTAGCATGTCTGTCCCAAATACACAGAGAGAGGTCAGAGCCTTGATAAGTATGGCTTCACACTGTAGACAGTAGATCCCTAACTTCTCATTAATGATAAAACCAATGTTAGCATTGACAAAGAAGAACATTTATTTGCCTTTACTGTGGAACATGGATTGCCAGAAAGCTGTTGATCTGCTCAAGGCTGCGTTGTGTTCATCACAGTTTTGGGCACACCAAATTGCGACAAGGCCTTTATTCTGTATGTGCATGAATGTGATGGATGTGTTTTGGCTGTGTTAACGCAGGAGCATGGGGGAAAGAATAGACCATGCAGTTATTTTTCTTCCATGCTTGACCCTGTTGCATGCGCTTTGCCGAGATGTTTGAGAGCTGTTGCTGCTGCTGCTGCATCTGTAAAACAAAGTGAGGTTATGGGTCTGCGTCACTCCTTAACCGTGATGGTACCTCACTCTTTAGACGTTCTTTTAAACAGAATGCAGACGCAACATTTCACATCAGCATGATTAACAAGGTACAAGCTGATTCTATTTGCACCGCATATCCAAATTATGAGATGTTGCTCAATAAATCCAGCCAAACTATTGCCTCTTCCACAAGAAATTGATTGCAGTGACAGAATGTCACATGACTGCCTCTATACTACAGAACAAGAGACGAAGTGCAGAATTGATCTAAGTGATACACCGATAAAGGATCCACAAGGGGAGCTGTTTTGCAATGACTCCTGCTTCAAACTTCCAGATTGTACATCCAGTGCTGCTTACGCAATCACCACATTAAGCACTATTGTGGAAACCAAAAGAACATGGGGAGCGAAGTTATAAGCTGCCAAAAAAGTGCTCTTACTATGAGTTAAGTAATTTAACCATAACTACACGGCCACTACCACGGGCCGTGTAATTAGCAACTCTTTCAAGACTTTTGGTAGAGTTGTCTCGGGGAGGCTACAATCATGGGTGGAAGAACAGAACATACTTTCACCTATGCAGCTTGGCTTTATGTCCGGGCATGAGGACAGAGCTGGGAGCTATGAACCTGTAATTAATCATGGCCAGAGCTCTGCATGCACTTGGTGAAAACCCACACCAGGCATTTATGGATCTGACCATGATGTTTGATTCTGTGAATAACCTTTCACTATGGTCTTGGCTATAATGCATGGGAATTAACACCAAATTGCTGGACATTGTAAAATCAGTACACCGATACAATTTAGCAGTGATACGATATAGTAGAAGAGGAAATGTTACTCAAACAATAGTGAAAAGAAAGGGGTCAGACAGGGTTGTGTACTGCTCCCCTCCTGCTTAACCTATACAAACTCACTGCACTGTGTGCTGTGTGAACCTAATGCTGATGTCCATCATGTTGCTGGCTACAAAATCCCAGTCTTATACTACACTGATGATAGTGTGTTGCTTGCAAGGACACAAAATGCACTAACAAATTGAATCACAGCTACACACAACACATGCATGCTTTGGGTCTGACAAGAAACACATGTAAATCTGCAGTTTTAACATTTACAAAACAATATATATATATATATTCCCATGGAATCTTGCTGGGTGCAAAATGGAAGAAACTATTTTAACGCAAAATAAAGAATCAAAAGGTGATTTTAAACATGATACCTTTCTGGACATTGATGTTTACTATGAAACCTGCGACTGCTTAATCTATTGACTACTATTGCCTGTGAGTGCGGCTCTCGTACACCGATGGTTCACATTGGTGAGTTCAAGAATATATATGGAAAAATGTGAGTTGCAGGGATGTTAAGGTGAGATTGCAATGCAACAAACCCCCTGCAATTCAGCTAAACCCATCTTAATGTTGCACCCCCAGTTGCGCAGTTTACGATCGCAATGATGACATCACAGATCACATCACTGAGGACATCACTAATTACATGTTTTATGAGAACACTGATGACATTACAAATCAATCACTGATGCCATTTCAAAGGTTTTTTTAATTCCATACATAATTTACATTAATAATACAGACCTACTCCTTAGACGAAAATGCGCAAGACAAAATAGCACTGGACTTTTTAAAAAAGTAATGAACACCAAAAAAATAACCTGAGAGAGGAAATATTCCCAACAATATGCTGGCAAAGTATAAAAGGTGCTCACCTTTAAAACCCAGCAATCTGTCATGAAATATTCTCTGGAAAACAAAATCCCAATATGAAACAAGTGCTTGTGAGTAAGCGTCTGCACTGGGAACATGACAACCTGAGTAAAATATTGGTAGGTAAATACTTGTGCCAGCTTGCTAATCTAAAAAAAAAATGCCCGCCCTCTGAAAAAAAGTTACGCTCTTCACCCAATGTGTCCTTCACTTGTGCCATAAAAATCTGCCACAATCAGGGGAAAATAACTGCACCAGTGAACAGGAAAGCAAACTCTATTGCCACATCGTGGGGAATTATTCATGACTTACTTGCCCTATTATCATTTCCCCTCCTCACCCCCATGTCTGGTTTTCAACAATACTCTGCTTTATAAAGTTAACTTGAAAGTACACATACCATAGTGTCATTTAAATATATGTATATATATAAACATATATTACATGGACGCAGTTTCCATAGGAAGAACACTTTTTGGGTGGCTTATAACTTCGCTCCCTCTGGACGAATCCTCACCAAACTTTGCAAAAAAAGTATATGGCCCAGTCTGAATTGTTTTGCAACGTTTGGAGAGGTTTGGTCCAGGGGGGGCAAAGTTATAGGGGGGTTCCCAAAACTTTTGTTTTTTCCTATAGACATAATGGGAAAAAACTTTGCGCACGGCTACAGCCCGAACCGCTGGACGGATTTACACCAAATTTGCGGCAGGAGTGGCGGCTTGGTCCCGAAAGCGTGCTTTTGTAAATTTGGTGTAAATCCGTCCAGTAGTTTTTTTTTAAAAATGACCAAAATGTAAGGCAAATAAATTAGTGATATCTGTGTTCGCTTCGCGGACGGACTTCCCTGTTCTCTCCGCAGACAGCGCCCCGAATGGCCCATGGGCTTGCGTCATGTCCGCGGACATGCAACGTGTTCACTGATTGGACGGCGTAGGGCGTGGAGTGCGTCAGATTTTCTGTGGCGCCCGCCATCTTGTATTCGCCATCGACCGCGTACAGCGCGGTGAAACGTGGATTAAAAATTGTATTTAGTGGAGTGTGTTGGTGTGTAAGAGTGTTTGGGGAGGGTGGGGGAGTATGAGATAGGTTCAATGTTTTGTTTTTTTATGTGCTATACACCTTTGTTGTGTTCGATTTGTCCGCGGAGAACACGGCTGTTCTGACATTTTGTAAATAAACTAAATGGTGGGGTGTTCAGAGGACTGAGTATGTGTCTCTTTTGTTCACAAGGAAGGTAAAATTGAGCTAAAAACACTTGCGGTGTATTTAAATGTTCGTAAATATGCAAACTGGGGGCATCCTGAGGACGCTGTCCGTATTGTAATCTGTCAAGTTGAATGTGTTCTAAGAACACTCGCGGTGTCCTGAAATGGTTGCAATTACACATAATGGGGGTGTTCTGAGAACGTTGTTTGTATTGTTCATTGTCAGGTTGAAAGTGTTCTACGAACCCTCCTTTTGTCCGCTGATAGTACAATTTCCCTTGGGCCTCACCCGACTTTTTGTCCACTAAAGAAACAATAAATCAGGCTTGTGTGCGCCGAGATTATGTGATAATCCTATGACTGGCGCTATTGACCTGGCTGACTTGCTTTTGCGACACTAAATCATATCTCCCGCCCCAAACCCTGACATTATGAAAGCATTCATATTCCCGCCTCTCTCTGTGACGTTACAGGGTGCGTCATCAAACGCGTCCAGTCGTCTCCAGTCCTACGCGACTTTACACAGAACCCGGAAGACAACACACATTATGTCACAACACAGCGCGTCACAATTCGGAATATGAAACTGTGATTTAAAAGCAAACAGCAAGATTGTAAATTTTGTAAAGTACATTTATTTGACATCAAATGTTTAGAGAATATTCAGCGATTTGCATTTGTCTTTGTTGTCGATCCACAAAAGTTCATGTTGAGCCACGCGATGTTCCTTTGCGGTACAGAGGGCATCAGATCAGCTTAGAACACAGTGCGCCACAAATCGGAATATGAAACTGTGGTTTAAAAGTAAACAGCAGGATTGTACATTTGGTAAAGTACATTTATTTCACATGAAATGTTTAGTGAATATTCAGCGATTTGCAATTGTCTCTGCTGTCGATCAGCAAAAGTTTATTTTGAGCCATGGGCTGTTTCTTTGCGGTATATAGGCTGTTGGTTTATGATAAAAGCAGTAAATGGTCGCACTGATAATCGGAAGGTTCCTCCAACAACAAGGCATTAGACCACCATAATGGTTGGTATGTTGCTTCTAGCCGCTAGTACTGTGTAAGGGCATATTGGTCCTTGGCGATTGTCCCATAAAACGGTGAGGGTCATGAAGTTGCTTACATGGAGCTGCACCTGGCAGTTGAAAAATCCATCCGCTGGAGTCTGAAAATCGTGACATTGGCAAAATGGGGCAACATACCTGTTTTAAAAAACATAAATTAGTCTCACCAGCCGATCTTTATTAATAATATTCATTTTATTTATTAGGGCGTGAAACTATTTGCTAGCGAAGATAGTGCAAAGGAGTATGTTAATAATAAAATAATAATAATTTTGCATTTATATAGCGCTAAGAACCGTCAGGTATCTCAGCGCTGCTTATTATTACCCACGGTGTGTGGTGCTCATTTATCGACCACAGAAGAATGAAAGGCTGAGTTTGGCCGTGCCAGGATTCGAACCTGCGTTAGCAAGCTGTGCACGGATGTCAAAGCGAGCACTCTACTCGCTGTGCCACTTGACCAGCTACAGTGAAATGACACAGCGAGTAGAGTGCTTGACCGGCTACAGACCGGTTAAATTATTTCTATTAACCCACCCTGTGTCGTCTGCCTTTTTCAGAGCCCTCTAAACGACAGGGGATCAATTCGGCAGTGATAGTGCGCGGTAGAAAACAATATGCCACATTGAACGAACAAGTACAACTTGACCGGGCTTTAATGCCACGCTATTGTTATTATATTCCGGTATAAAATAATCTAAAGGGTTACTTACATTATAATTGCATTTTCCATTGTCCAAGTGTAGTGCAGTCCCAAAATACGACTCTGCGTGTGCCAACGATCTTTCTCAAAGTGATATAATATACAAAAGTGGTTTCGTTTCAGAAATTTCATCTTTATCGTGTCTTACGTTTTTGCTACACTTCTTCAAAAGAAGTATTTCAGCACAATCTCTGTCTGTCAAGGTAAAAAAAAAATACAACCTTATACTGGGAGTCGTGGGCCTCTCCGGGCCGCGAGAAAAAAATGGAAGCAGCTGACCTTCACTGTGAACAAGCATAAATGCTTACTTTGCAACATTCTGTGTAAAGCCATCTGTGAGAACTTGCTGTTTACACTACATCTTTGTATATTGTTTGCGTGCTAATAAAAAAAGTTTGTTTAAGGGACGTTATGGTTCCAAGTAAAGCCGAAAAACCCCTGAAATTCGCCAGTTATGGTAAGCTAAGCAACCATAACTCGCGCCACTACCGTGCACTACTAAGACTAACACCCAGGACATCAAAGATGACATCGCAAATGTCATTGATGACATCACTGATGACATCACATGGTCATTTACTTTTCTTGAAATGTGTGTACTAGGGATTTCTATTATAATGTTGCGAAAAAAGTGTCAAGGAGCATTGCAATAAATATCATACCGTAATTAGTGCTTTGAACGATGCATTGATATAAATAGCATTGTATTATGGGGTTCTATCTAGTATACTGAGCTACTAATGGAGCAACATAGCATTGTGCGCAGCGTACAAGATGAAAGTATAATATTTGTAATGTTAATATGTTGACTAATGAAATGATAATTGTCCTGAAATGTTAAAAAATAAGCAAAATGGGGGTGTTCTGAGGACGTTCTTCGTATTGTGTGACTGCTTAGCTGTATGCAATGAGGGAATGGCACAGAGAGTAAAGTGGAAATGGTAGAAGGGGTGTCGAAGAGTTACGCGGTCCGCAGACACCGCGGCTGTCCGTGGACAGGGCGTGCTACATCCGGGGTTTTCCAGCAAATCCAACATGGAAAGAAGACTGTATGGATTGGCCAATCAGATGTCGAGGTTATGGATTTGTGTTGAAAGAGACTGTGTCTGGTGAAGATGGCAGAATTAGAGAAAGTCAGGGTGTTGGTGCTTGGAGATATGTTTGTGCATGGTTTACAACAGTACGCTCGATGCAGGCATGTTGAAAAGAACTTTGATGTGAAAGGAGTGGAGGTGGTGTGGAGCACTGTGCCTGATTGCAATGTACAGGGAATTGTACAAGTTTGTGAGGATATGGCCACGATGAACAGTCTGCATGTGGTAGTTTTGCAGTATGGTGCTTTCCATTTGGGCAACGTCAGTGCCCCTACTTTGTTGGCTGATTTGGAACGCTTGGTTCAAGCTTTAATGAATATCCTTCCAAATGCGAAAGTAATTTTTTCTGGATTACTACCTAGGGCAATATGGGACAAAACATTGCTAGGCGTGTCATCAACCAAGGCATGTGTGCCTTCATGCTTAGAGCTGGTATGTTCTTCTGTAATAATGAGAATATTGATGCCAGTAATACTGTTAATTTTAAAGAAGATGGAATCTCTTTATCTTTTACGGGAAATGCCTTTCTATTTTGGAATGTAAGGGTTGCTTTGGAGAAGGTTATGTGAAGATTTTAGGAGTAAAGTAAGAAAACAAAACAAGGAAAAAAATACAAAATAACAGGTGTCTGTCAAGCATCTGTAAAAAAAACAAAAAAAACGGCTCTTTTCAGAGCCAACTTCAAATGGGAAATGGGGCACACTATTTAAATTTACATTCACCACGCTCAGATTATCGATATGTCTGCGGACATGGCGGTAGTCCGCGGACATCACAAACACTACGTGGGGGTTCAGTATGTTCCATGTTACATGTATATGAAGTCAGGGATATTATGGTTAAGTTGTGCTACTAAATACCTATGATATTCAGTGAAAAAACTTTGTTAAAGGGATGTTATGATTAAGTTGCGTAACGAAAAACCTATGAAATTCAGTGAAAAAACTTTGTTAAAGGGACGTTATGGTTAAGTTGCGCTACTAAAAACCTATGAAATTCAGTGAAAAAACGTTGTTAAAGGGATGTTATGGTTAAGTTGCACTACGAAAAACCTATGAAATTCAGTAAAACAACGTTGTTAAAGGGACGCTATGGTTCAAAGTAAAACCGAAAAACCCCTGAAATTCGGAAGTTATGGTAAGATAAGCAACCATAACTTGCGGCACCGTGCACTGCTAACACTAACACCCAGGACATCAAAGATGACATCACAAATGTCATTGATGACATCACTGATGACATCACATGTCTGGCTCTCCCTTTTTTCCCTTTACTGACATATCTAGGCCACATAGGTTTCTTCAGTAACAGTCAGGAAGTAAAAATTGAAAAGGTACTATATTTGTAGACTTAGGTTCAAGTCACATCATATGAAACATATACATAGCGGAAGACACAGGCTTTAAAGAGAGCAATCCTTTCTGTGCATGAAGATAATCATTAGGGTTATCAGCACTTTCTCATAGTTTTATTTTTATTACTCTACCTTCCCTGTATATGCTCATATTTGTATACATTGTACTCACTCTCCTTTCCTTTGGGTGCAGTCACATCATGTGATACACATACATATGGTAAGTAGCAGCTTTGAAACAGAGCAATAGTTTCTCTGCATAAAGACAATCAGTTAGGTTATGAACTCTTTCTGCTACTACTTCTGCTTTTTTTGTTTACTTCACTGTCCCTGTATATACTCATATTTGTATGTGTTGTTGTTTCTTTGTGTTTTGTCTGTAATAATTATGTATTAAGTGGGTTTTATTATCTACTTATTACATGCTTCACAGTACGCAAAACTCTAATAAGAATGCAGTTATCATTTCACTACTCAACATGACAAGATTATGAATATTGCACCTTCATCATGTATGCTACACACACTGCCTATGTTTCTGCATGAGTAGCTTAGTATACTGTATAGAAATTCATAACAGAATGCTATTTATATCAATGCATTGCTTAATGCACTAATTAGCTCATGATATTTATCCCAATGATCCTTGACAGTTTTTGGTCAGCATTATAAGAATCCCTTGTACAGAGTTTTCATGAAAAGTAAATGAACATATGATGTCATCAGTGATGTCATCAATGACATTTGTGATGTCATCTTTGATGTCCTGGGTGTTAGTGTTAGCAGTGCACGGTGGCGCGAGTTATGGTTGCTTATCTTACCGTAACTGCCGAATTTCAGGGGTTTTTCGGTTTTACTTTGAACCATAATGTCCCTTTAACAACGTTTTTTTACTGAATTTCATAGGTTTTTCGTAGTGCAACTTAACCATAACGTCCCTTTAACAAAGTTTTTTCACTGAATATATATTCAGTGATCCAAATTTGGTGAAAATCCATCCAGCGGTTTGGGCTGTAGGTGTGAGCAAAGTTTTTTCCCCATTCAGTCTATGGGAAAAAAAGACATTTTGGGATCCCCTCTATAACTTTGCCCCCCCTGGACCAAACCTCACCAAACTTTGCAAAGCAAAAAAATTCAGAGTGGGCTATATACTATTTATGCAAAGTTTGGTGAGGATTCGTCCAGGGAGAGTGAAGTTATAAGCCGCCCAAAAAGTGTTCTTCCTATGGAAACAGCAACTTAACCATAACTACACGGCCACTAACGTGGCTGTGTAATATATATATATGTGTATACATATTATAGGGCGCGATAGCCGCCCTATAGTTAAGGTGAGTCGGAGAAACATAGAAACACCTCAAAATTCTATTGATAATAACCTTTGATTCGAGTAATGGATTTAGACAATATTTAGAAAGTGATTAAAAGTCTGTGGGCCTCCACAGACAGCAAAGTGTCGTAAAGATTTGTTAGGAAAATCAACAAGTTATTAAGCGTGCATCCTCTTTCCCATTCATTTTCCTATAGATAAAAAATGTAAATTTTTGCCTAAGGGCACAGCCCAAACCGCTGGACAGATTTGGATCAGGTCTGAAACAACTTGGGCACTAAGCGTGCACTCGCATGCCATGTGTGGTTTGGGGTTTTTCTGTGCTGTGGTTATTTTAAAATTTGATAGAGAAGGGAGAGCCCCCTTCTCCAAAAATTATAGTTATATCTCCCATGGTGCATTGCAGGATAATGGTTATCAGAAATGAAATGACCCCCATCTTGTTTTTTTCTCGATGCAAGAGATATTCAAGGCTATAGCCGAGGTTAAGGGAAAATGAAAAGCTGTAAAAAGCTATGTTGGGCTAAAAAACATACAAATGCCATCAGGGTAGATGCAGGGATGACTAGAAAGCAGTGAGTGAAATATGGGAGTTGGAGGGGGTCCAGTGACCGAGTTTGAAACATGAAGCTTTCTGTAGCCTTGGCAAAAGCAGCGAATAGCCGACCTCGGAAAGCAAACTGTGTCACAGAAGCGGCGTGTGTTCTGGGGTGAAAGAGAGAGGGCAGGGGAGGTGAGGAGGCCATCTGGGAAATGGAGGGAGCTGGCAAAGGTGAGGGGGCCACTTGGTGATGGCCTGGGGGGGCAGAGAAGCATTTTGTTTCTTTTTTTTAAAGATATTTTTATAACTATAGTGACATTTTTATAACTATAGTGTAGAGGGTGAAAAATCACTTCTCAATTGCCATTCAGATCTCCCATTCATGTAGTAACCAGGACACACTCTACTTAGCTTCTAGGTGAGGAAAGGGCCAACCTCCTACTGCCATGTTGCCTGATAGATGAACAAACTTACAAGACCACTTAGAGGAATGAGCCTGTCCTTTTTTTTTGCTTTGAAGCTAAGCAGGGTCAATCCCGCTTACTGCATGGATGGGCGACCAAATGGGCATCGGAATTATTTACTTTTTTTAAACCATGCTACTGTCAGTCCTTGAAGGTTTTGCCCTCAAAGACATTTTGCCTTTTGCTGAATTGCATTCTGGTATTTGTAGTCTCCCAGTCAATAATAACAACAACTGGTATTTTTACAGCAATAGTGGATTTTCCATCCCTGCATTAACTGGGATGAACCCTGCTTAGCTTCAAAGTGAGGAAGGAGTCAGCTCACTAAGGCTATGTTGCCTAATATATGCCCCCACCCTGAACAGTTAGAACAACATGGCCCAATGTGGCTGGATCCTTCCTCGCTTTGAAACTGAGCAGGGTCGGACCCATTTACTGCATGGATGACAGACAGTACATGGTCCTGAATGCCATGTGTTTTCATAGTTTTAAATATCTCATAATACACAGCATCTGCATTTTTATAAAACAGAAAAACAAAACAAAAAATATGACATTTATGCTGAACACTGCTATCCAAGAACCCTGGCCTTAAGGAGTTTTAGACTCAGCACTTAACCATTATCCTACAATTATATTATTGTTTGGCTTTTCACAAGTTTCATACCTAGCCTTTTATCGTTGAACATATTAAATTATAGGCTAAGTAAGAAATGTATGCCCCATGAAGCACCAACACATTGTGGCTGTAGGAATAGCTTTGGGGCTCTGAATAGCTGGAGGGGGGCTCTGAATAGCTGGGGGGCTGTGATTTAAAGGGGTTTATTAGCTTAATATACAGAAATAGAAACATATGCACAAGTAATAGGTTGGCAATGCAATGCAACTGGCACGCACACCTGATGGGAAATGCACATGGTCCAGAAATATAGAGCATGCTTAAAAAGTATTTATTATTTCAGGATGATATTTCATTTGAGTGGCTTGCACTAAAGCAAAATACTAATATACATTAACATAGCAACCCTCCCCAGTAACATGTAACATGTCCTTAATAACAATTAGTGCAAATTGGTCCATTTGAAAATAAACTAAACATTATTTTGTAAAATGCTTGTCTTCAATGAGGTTTAAATGTGCAGTTGGAGCTTGTGTGGCAAGCTGAAAATTTGAAATATGAAGTTCCGTTTTGCTAAAGACAAGCCATTGTGTGCATGAGAACTGCAGGAAGATATGTATCTTATTGATTTCTAACCGTAAAATCATGTGGCTCCAGTGTTATGGTCTAGATGGGAGGTATTTTCTTTTGAGTGGGTGTGTGAGAGGCAGACATTCAGGAACCTCCTGAGAGAGACATCTAGAGACCTTTCGGAATGCTGGGCTGAGAGGAACGGTGAATTTCAGGGCAGAGTCCAGTGCTGACAGGCTTCCTGGGGTTGTGGCAGTCTTTATCTCCATGCGAATAGACGGAGGGTATTCTCCGGTTACAGTCAAGCCAAGAAAGCCGCAGCCTCTAGGTAATATTGGTCAAAAGTGAGGGGGTTGCCATTTGTCTGTCAAGCAGTTAGGTAGGGAAACAGATCATCTCATGTGTAATATTTTGATGGTAAATGTGCACATGTTTTCAAATTTACATGAAAGTCGTTGCAATGTTATCATTTTTCTCTCTCAAAGTGCAGTTCCTGCCAATTTTCTCGTGTCCAAGGTCGGATGGTAATATTGTGCACAGCTGGTTCTGTTAATGTGTGCAAACCTTTAATGAAAGCATTTTGTTTTCTCATGTCCAAGTAACTTGTATCGCATAATGTAATTGTCTGAACAGCTTTGAATGTTAACATTATATAATGAAATTTGAGGAAAACCATCTCCAGATCCGGAAGCACCTCAAGACCTTCCTCTTTGCTTCTGCCTTTGCCCCTCCACTCCCCTGATGGTCTGCTCTCTTGGCACCACGCACCTGGCCTACCCTCTGACTTCCGGGCACAGGTACCTGCTCACCTTGCCCATACAGCCCCCCCCTATTTTGTGCACTTGCCAGACTCACCCTGTCTGTTGCCTTAACCCCAGCACTTTCCACCTGATGGCTGATCTAGCATTGTTTGTTGCTTGTTGCTTGTCATTATTTATTTATTATTTACATGTATTCCTTTGCTCTGTACTTTCCACTTATCCCCCTTCCATGCACTTTTCCCCTTTTCCCTCTCCCATTCACTTGCATATTCTCAATGTCACTGGGCCTAGTAAGATCATTGTTTTGTTCTCCCTTGTTCCCCTCTCTTTCCTTGTCGCACTTTGAAACACTTGTTTACGAGTGCAAAACAAATAAAATATCATATCATATCTTATTATGTGACTACAATTTTATTTGCGCATAGACTAAGGTCCGGCAGGGGATAGGTTTATTTTATAGGTTTATTTTACTGTAGGCAGTAATTCATATTGCCACATGTGGTAAAATCTGAAATAGATTGTTTTCTGATAAGTGAGTTTTAGGAGTGCCAGGCATGTGTGTGTATACAATTATTTGTTTATGATATGATGTAGATGTTTGACATAACGGCCATTAGGGCATACAGCGGCATTGTACATAAAATAGTGTGAGATTGAAGTACTGATCCACCCCACTAAGTGTACCAAGTCCAGTACCTTGCTGCAGTGAGTGACCCTGGTAAAAGAACAGTGTTATGATATATTCTGAAGTGAGTCTTACCACTGTAAAAGGGAATATACCAACCACAAGAGAGATTATATCACAATAAAATACCACTCTTTCCCACCATAATAAAATACCACAGAATTAGGTGTTACTCCAGAATATATCTGACATATTTGGTGCATTGGCCATTGGGAACTTTAAAGCAGTTAGTGGGCATAGCATTGCATTATAGGCATAGCCATACTTTGCACTTAAAAAGTGAATTAGTACTGTGAAGTGGTCAAGTGGTGCAGCGCTGTGTGCTCACTTGACTCACTGAATAGTGTCACCATGCCCCAAATTGATGCTGATTTTTCGGATCTGTCAAACTTTCTTGAGGCAAAACATTTTGCCCATGCAGTTTAGTTTTCAGAAAATGCAATGATATGGAAAGACAGAATTTGCACGGAAGTAGAGAAAGAGCCACTTGAAAAAGTCTTTGGGGAAGGGAGCATTGTGCAGGTGTGCCTCACGAGGCTGCGTAGAGCCCCAGATCGAAAAGAAGAGAAAAATTGATTCATCAGATAATGTGAAAAGTTATGGATTGTATTGCACAGGTCTTTAAAGATTCAAATTAATAATACTGAGGTGATTAGTAAGTTACAATGCAGTTTTTGATTTTGATGATGTACAGGATCTAAAAGCAGAATTAGAACAGTGCAACACAGAATTGCAATCTAAATGCAGCAATATGGCTACTCAATTGGCTCAGAACGAGAAACAATTTAATGAGAGTGAGCAAGAATTGATACATTTAAAAGGGATTTTAAATGCAAAAAGACAGGACAAAGGTGCTGCCGTTTCGGAATTACATGCCCTTAGAGAGCATAACCTGGAAAAAAGATAGGAATTCTGCGCTGTGGAACAGGAAATAGGTAAATTGATGGGAGAGAATAACAAAAAGGATAGTGCATTTGATCAATGTCAGGTACAAATATGTGAGCTGCAAGCAGTGATTAATAAGATTAGGGATGAGAATTCTGATCTATGTCATCAGGCTGAATGACTTCATGGACAGTGCAAGAATTTAGATCAGCAAATATTTAGTCTAAAATCTCAGGAAAGGCGACAAAGCACTTCATTCAATGGAGTTTAAATTAACCACAGGTCTGCCCAAGGGAACAATGTACTAGCAGCTGTTCCTGTGGCCAGACCTGATCATAGCCCAATGGTGGGTATGAATCACCAGCCAATGGCCAAAATCATTCTTGCCTACAAGAGAACAGAATGGAGTGACAAAATGACACACAATAAAATGCACCATGTAGCCCTATCAAAATCATGACATCTATCAAAACCTTGGTTAAACCATTCAAAAAGGGAGGTGATCGTTGCATGGAAGACCATTTAGAAAAAGTCCACAATATATTTAAAGCCCCCCAGATACCTATGGAACAGTATAGACAGTACCTTCACCTAACACTTGATTCGGCAGCTGCTAGTGTCATTCAGTGAACAAATGAACAGATATGTCCCCTTGCCATTTCCTCCAAGATTTAAAAAGAGCATGTTCACGCTTTGATGTGGCCTTTAATCCCAACTCTGTAGAATTTAAGACTGCATACTTTTTTGGGTTCCAAAAAGAAATGATATCCTAGTTAATTTGTGAGTTTGACAGGGAACAATCACTAGAATGGATAATAGAACAGGCGACCAAACTATATGAAGTGATATATGGTCAGAATTAGGAAGAGTAGGGAGACAAAACCAACATCTAAAGAACCCGTGCCAGCAATAATGGGGGCAAATCTGTAAAAATTATGCTTGTATCAGCCAAACCCAGGCAAGAACCACATTTATTTATTAACATTTATAAAGCACACAGCAGCCCTAAGGCATTGTGGCGCTGTTGCAGAAAAATACTTGCTGGTTACATAGAAAAAAGGCTTACAATTTACAGAAAGAGGACAAACAATGAACATTACAGGGAGCAGGTATACATGTACGGATGCATGTTACAGATGAGAAGGAAAGGAATGGTGTACACAGAGCTACAGAAGGGCAGAGGAGTTATTTGAACAGGGTGGTTTTGAGGGTTTTGCGAAAGGTGGAGAAGGATGGTTCTGCTCTCAGCTCATTGGGCAAAGCATTCCACAGTTTGGGAGCTAAGTGAGGGAAACCTAAACCTCCTGCTTTCATTCTCTTAATCTGTGGAATGCAGAGTTGGTTAGCTAGCGTGATGGTATCTGATAGGCAGGAGGGGACAGAGAGACTGATGCATTTGTGTGAGAGTGTGAGGATTTTGAAGTTGACCCTTTCCTTAACTGGAAGTCAATGGGCGTCACGTCTAGCTTGAGAGATGTGTTCTCTTTTAGGGATGCTGAGGGGGGCACACAGAGCATTCTTTTGTACAACTTGAAGCCTGTTGAAGTTGTTGGCTGATGTACCTGCAAGGAGAGCATTATAGTAGTCTAGTTTTGCTCCTATGGTGGCGCGGGCGATGAAGAGGCAGTTTTGTTGGGTTAGAAAAGGCTTAATGCATTAATATGTTTGGTGGCGTGAGCAGAGGCTGATGCAATGGCGCTGACCTGGTGAGTCATTGACAGGGTCAAGTCCAAGTAGACTCTGATGGCTTTAATGGACATGGAGACAGGAATGTTGGTGTTGTCGATGGTGAAGCTGTTGTATTTTTCAGTGAGTTTGAGCAGAATTTCTTTCGGTCCAAGGAGTATGATCCCGGTTTTGTTCCCATTTGAGCAGAGACCATTGGCTGCCATCCAGGTTTAGATAGTAGAGTAGATTTTGAGGAGTGCTGCTGCATCTAGGTCATAGCCGCCCTTGAGGGGGAGGAGCACTTGTGTGTCATCGGCATAGTTTGTGTACACTGAGCCGAGAGCGACAAGTCAAAGGGGGATGCCTCCACAGAGGACTCCGCCTCAAACTCCTATGTTCCAATCTGTTGATCCCAGCAATAGAGAGTCTTACATTAGCCCTAGATATCTGGGCAATGCCCCCTGAGTGGGATTTCACCCTGATATGTCAGGCCTAAAAAGCAATCAAAATCAAATGTACAATGGTCCATACCAGACCCTGGGACTCAAAGCAGATTTGACCCTAATACAATGGTTTATGGCCACCAAGAAAGACCAATATATGTGAATAGATTAATTGAAAATGGAAACCAGTATAGGGGAAAATTCCCACCAAATGAAAGACAAAATATGAACTATGTTCCTCGCCAATATAACCAATCACCACCACTGGTCGACCATGGTCAAAGGATGGTCACTCCACGTTCTCCACCTCCTATGTCACATGAATTCAGAGGTAACACAAATAGAAATCAATCTCCTGAGAGGTACCAGAATAGTCCTAATCAGGGTGAATTAAACCAGTACCGGCCTAGACCGCAGAGAGATGAATACAGAGACATGTACAGGTTTCAATGCTTAGAGGACCAAGTCAACAATGTTGTCTGAACAGACAGGAAAGCTTAGTGCAGTTCAAAAACAACTGCCAAATGAAGGTGCAGAATGCCATAGGAGCGATCTTGTGCGTTCTGACAACAAGTGACTATTTAATAGCCCCTACACTGATAAAAACACAGAAGCTCATGAATCAACTGTGTATAATGGTGCTGGATTGCTTACCGATTTAAAAATAATAACACAAATGAATGAAAGTGAGCAAGGGAATTTCAACACACACAGAAAGGGTGTGTGGTTCAATTTAGAATTGAATCAGATTATTGAAGTGTGTGAAAATGAAGAACAAAAAGGGAAAAATGAACAAAAAAACCTAAAGAACAGAGAATCAGATTCAAAAAGAACATCCAATGTGAAAATAAAACACAAGGTGAAGAGGTAGGATCAGTAGTTAGAATATCCTCCCTTGATAATCAGCATACTGCTGAGCTACCCCATACAGAGAAAACAGTAGCCCAAAAGGATGGTGCAGGTCAGTCACTTGAGGAGTATTTTGAACCCCAAATATTCCAAGAGACAGAAAGGATAGGCACCATGAAAAACACAGATAAGTGTCATGTGCCAGCGATTGACAGAGTGCCATATGACAATTGTGAAAATATTCAGTCAAAAATTTGCAGTGTGAACATTGGTAGTCCTAAATTAGAGGGGCAGTCGGTTGCTACACTCCACATTGGTTCTGAGCCCAGGGAAGTAGACAAAGAAATTCGAAATGAAGTGGGCAAAATGCAGGGGAAGATGTCATTTCATATGCCCATGCGTGTAGCAAGGAGAAAAAAGGAGCGAAGGAAAGGGGGTCCTGAAATCAGCAAAAACTCACACTTTCTGTGTGTGCTAGAGTCGGTTGAAGACAGGTACTATGCTCCTATCACTGTTAAAGAAAAATGTAATGCATTTGCAATGATTGCTATGGGTGCCCAAGCCACGATAATGTCAAAAGAACTAGTAAAAAGTATTAATGAAGAGAGATCCCCACACAATCACATAAATGTGAGACGAAATGAAGGCCCTGTGCAAAACTTCAATGTTGGAGAAACACCTATCAAAGGTGTCACTGAAGTTGACATAAAGATAGTAAAGCATCAGATCAGACAGGAGGTATTGATCACATCCATCAAGGAAATACACTTTCTCATAGGGACGAATTGCCTGAAGAGGTTGCTGCCCCTCATTTATGGGGTAAATGGGGTATTGTGTTCCCTAGCCACAAAACCATTGAAACCTAAGAATATAATAACACAAAACAACAATGTAAAAGAATACCATACTGTTGCTAAATCAGAAAGTGCAGTGAAATAGTATCTTCATAATGGCTGTGGGTCTAGCGTCACTGTAATTCTCATGTGTCAGGGTGGAATGCATGGAGAAAAAGTGAAGCAGTCTTTAGAGATTTTTTGGACATGTGGAAAAAATGGCTAACAGAAATAGATGACTACACATTGTGCTTTTATCTAAATGAAGAAACTTGTAAGCCAAATGTCACTCCAGAGATAAATACAGAAAAGCAAATTTCAACCCTTTCAGAAATACACATGGGAGATGGGCAGCCCCGGATATCTTTCCATGTAAATGGGCATCCTGAAATGATTGAAGCCACTTTAGCACTCGAAAATGAATGAAAAGGTACTCCAGCAGATAATTGGCAGGGAAGAGATGCCAAAATTCAGAATAAAGAATCAACATCTTTGGCCTGGATGATCTAGATTTGGGGCAAAGAATAGTAGGAAGGTGCATGGTAAAGATTACAATTGGTCCTAAGAGTATCCATCAAAATGTGTGGATCGTGAGCACGACACAAAACACATTTTATTTGGGAAATTATAACATGCAAAGAATGTGTATGGCGTTAGAGTTTCTAAATCAAAAGGTTTGGTCCAGGTAAGGAGGGGCTGCACCTGAATCTGAGGACAAAATACAAGCTTATTATTGCGCACATATGGCACACTATGCAGTTGAACTGCATGTGAGGAAGGATGTTTCCATTCCGGCATTCACCAGACAAGCTACAATAGCATTACAATACAGAAAGGGACAACAGATAAAAGATTCTGAAGCATGTGCATGTCTAAATGGATCCATGAGGCAGCAAGGGCTAGAATGCGAATATACACCAATAATAAAGATTGGGGATGGACACATTCAAATTCTGTTGGACAACAAAGGATGCCAAGACATTAATTTAGAAGAGAGTCCTGCAATAGGAATGGCAATACAGAAGTCTTACTACACTGCAGATTTCAGTAATGAAGTGATTGGTAACATCCCTGAAAGCTATGTGACTGCACCGGGTGAGTTTTCTGGCATTCTTGGATTCTAAGCCTAAAGGAATATTTAAAGTTCAGCCTGTGTATCCTTATGAGTGAAGTGAAATAGTGTGCTGTCATCAAGATGATTACATTCAATTTGAATTAAATGAGGCTAGAACAGAAAAGCAGAATGTTGAAAAGGAAATCAATATTCAAAAAAATGTAAGTGTGTCAACTTTCCAAAGAGATACAGACTAACGGTTAGAGGAAAGCACAGAAGTTCCTCCTTTGGAGGTTTCTAAAATGGCAGAAGAGCAAATTCAGGCATCAGACGCTTGTACAAATGAAGAAGAAAAAGACCAATTGAGAAAACTATTCATGGAATTCAAACAGGTTTTTGCCGAAGATGAGTATGGTTGTGGGTTGACAGATTTGCGTGTTGCCACATTACCAGAAGGACATTTTAGGGAGCCCATAGTTGTGCGACAATATAGGTTACCCCTGGCATGTTTGGAATCACTAGCTGAAATAATCAAAAATTAAGAATCTAGAGCAATTGCTAGGCCCATTCATAGCACATCAAATATCCCTATACTAGGTGTGTTAAACCTAATGGACAATGTTGCTTGTGTGCAGATCTACGAGAACTGAACAAAAAGGTACCTGTTTCAAGGTGGCCCTTTCCATTTATTGATCAGGGTCTCGCACAGGTTCACCGGTCAAAGGTATTTACCACATTAGATCTTACAGCTGGATACTGGTGTTTACCACTGGCTGAAGATATTTTCTTTTGACAAATCACAATATGCATGGTCCCAGACATGTTTTTTGTACATGTGTATAGTGGGAGTGAGTTTTGGATATTCCTGAGCAGTGTCTGCCCAATATTCACATCAGTGTCAAAGTCAATGCCAGTGTATCAGTGTCAGTGCGCCCCTGTCTAACCATGGCACGGTGCCTCTATGACCATGGTGGACCATGCAGTGTTATGCAAACACTTAGCATCGGCTGCCCACTTCTCAAGCGAAGCTATAGCTTGGGTCCAGTCATTCCTGGACAACAGAACTATGCGAGTCTTCTCCACCTCTGCATCGGCAGATTCAAATCTGACAACATGTGACGTGCCACAGGGTTCTTGTGTCTCGCCAACTATGTATAATATATTTTCCAAGCCCCTATTTGACAAATTTGACAGACTGGGTGTCACCTACACGAACTATGCATATGACACTCAGATCCTCATTCCCCTTTTGGGCAATTTCGTCTCTGATACGGCCTTGGTAAATGAAATATACATCCTCATTCAGGCATGGATGGCAACTTATGGCCTCTGCCTGAATGACGATAAAACAGAGATCCTGATTCTTGGCTCTGCCACCAATCTAAAAAAAACTTGACAAAAACTACTCTGCCTTTAACATCGATGGCAACACAATTACAGTAGCCAAAGAAGTGAAGACGCTAGGCTTATATTTGACTCTACTTTAACCTTAAGAAAACAGGTAAACTCTCTGGCTTCCTCTACCGCCTATACCTGTAAACTTATTAGATAATGCAGGCCATTCTTAACACAAGCTAGTTGTATTATCCTAGCTAGTGCCCAATATTATCCAAACTTTATTACTGCAATGCCCTATATCTGCGAGCCAAGAAATACATCACTAACAAAATTCAGACACTGCAAAACAATGCCCTTAAAAGGGCCTTGAACCTACCGACCAGAGAACATGTATCTAACACGAGAAGAGATCATCACTGGCTTAAAATCAGTGATAGGATCCTCCTTAAACAGACTCATTAACTTTCAAATGTCTGAATAATGCAGCCCCACCCTATCTCATGGAAAGAATACTCAGAAGAACATCAACCCGCCCCTATAGAGCAGCCAACTCCCACTGCCTACAAATACCTAGATTCAGGTTAAGAAAATAGGTGGAAAAAGCTTTTCCGGTAAAAGCTGCCCAGCACTGGAATACACTCCCACTTGACCTCAGAATAGATCAGTCCTACTATAGCTTCAGACGCAACAACCTTAACTGGCTACAATCTAACAACCACTATGACTAACAGACATGCACTAGCCTGGAATTTGCATCCGCTTGTACCTCTGCACCTAGCTCCTTATTGTATTTTACTCTGACTTTGTAATTATGTATATATGAACTTCACTTCACTACCGGCTTACTAAATGTATGTATGTACCCTACCCTACCTGTAATCTACTATGTAATTAAGCTATAAGTATCCTTTGTATTCTGTTGCTCCCAGTTGCCTAAGGGTTAGGTGCGTCCTATAAATTAACAAACATACAAACAAACCATCTCTACAAAATGCATATTCCCAGATGCCATTTCTATCCTTTTCAAAGCAAAACTGAACAGCCCATTTCAAGTAATTCAAAAATTGCAAGATTGAAACCCATTCTGTGTCCAAAACATCTTCAATAGCCACACAATCCAACTCCCCTTTCAACATTTAGGAGTCACTACATTGACGACCTTCATGTTGACAAAACCGCTGCAATTCACTCAAAGGCCCTCTGTGTCCTGCATATACATTTCTCTTTAGATTCAGTTAGCATTCAGTGCTTTCCAGGCCTACCTCAAAAAAGCCTCCTGCTAATGTTGTGCGATGTTTCGGCAGCATTGCTAATTTTTCATAAACACCAGTTCTCTCAGTGTAAGCGCTCGACAATGTAAAAAGAAAAGTCTGCATTTCAAAACACCCCAATGCGGCACGATTCATTGGCCCTCATTACGATACTGGTGCTAAGCCATGCCGCTATTAGCACCATGGTTGGTGCCGGTATCGATACGAGTCCGCCAATGTTCAATGGGGAATTACCACCCCATTCCAAGGTTGGCGGGGCGGTAATTCCCCATTGAACATTGGCCCTTCCTCATTCCCATTTTTGCCCCATAGGGCTCAATGGGACTGGGGAAGGCGCTAAGTACGGTACTGCAAATTACGGTACCGTACTTAGCACCAAGGTCCCTTTGCGGGTCCCTACTTTAACGGCTGGTCTAGACCAGCCGTTCAGGTCGGGTCCCGCAAAGGGACCTTGCAGTAAGGCGCTAAGTGTTGAACGGCGCTGCAGCCTATTACGGTGCCGTTAAACACTTAGCGCCAGGGTCCTAATGAGGGCCATTGTGCCCACTCCCATTCTGTCTTCTAAACACATTGCAAAGCTGTCAGGCAAAACATTATTATCCCTTCCAAAAGTAGACCAGATGTTGTCAAAAATTCTGTCATGACATTTCACATCTAAGATTTTCACTATTTCATCCCTCCCCATAAACACAGAATGTAATTTGAACTGCTGTTCGTTGTCTCTATGCAAATGTGCATTCAAAGATGATACATCAACAGGATTTAACTCTTCACAATGCATATCTACAAAGGGAACTCCTCTAGGCATTTCTTCTGGCAAACTGCACATGTCTCTTAATACATGGTTTTCTCATTTTCTCTTGCCTTGCTGCCGTGGCAATCTCTTGAACAACTGATCTATTAGTGGAACATGCGGTCTGTGTCACACTACGCGGTCGTGACATAGCTTTCATTTCACTCGAATGTCCTCCCCTAGGTAACTGCTTCTCCTCAAGGGCAATATTCACTATTTTTCCTTGCACTGCTGTCTCTTGCATTACTTCTGGTGGGACTCTGTCCCCTCCATATTCTGCTGCTCTTTTCAATGGGGCTCTGCCCTCTCTTTAAATTGCTGCTGGTGCTGGACTATCCCAATCCACAATCATATTTCTGAGCCGATCTCTTATTGCTTTCAAATCACTAAGATATGGACTCATTACTGCAGTTTTTCCTTCTAAACCTTTGGGAATCTCAACAACCAAATTCTCACAGATCGTGTGATTAACTATAGCAACTTTCAACATCTCTGAAGAAGCAGATCTCAGCCTTTAAGCTCGGCAAATATGTGCACAAATTCCAACCAATAAAAATCCAAACAAATGTTGGATTTTTCTACCCAAATACATTAGCGGATTTCAAACAAAATACTTATTTCCAAACATTTCGGACAACCAGGTCCTGCGGACAAAGCTGTGGATGAAACATGCTCTCTCTAATTCAAAACACAAAACATCCCAAGACAGAAAAAAAACACAGAACATTCCCAAGAACAAACCCAAGACAAAAACAACAAACACAAAACACACCCAAAAACAAAGCTGCACACGATGTTCGAACCTTATCGTTTGCCAATTCGATCAGTGGATCAGAAGTCATCAGCTGCTTCAAAACTCTGCAGACTAAACATCAACAATTCCTTCTGTTCCCGTCTTCGATATTAGCTTCATGGAAGGCCTCACGTTACGGGCGCCATTTGTGAATCTGGAAATATAACTTCGGGGGGGCACTAATCTGGCCCCTCGTTGTTGCAACAATATTTCAGTCTTGCTAAATATACCTCGGGGGAGGGGGGTGGACTGTCTTACTACCAAATTGCTCTGGGACACACAAACAAACCCAGGCACTAGAAAATGACACAAAATGAAATAACATAACCTGAGACAAAGAAAACCCATGAATCGATTTAACAATAAAAACATTTTTATTCATGCATAGCACTGCAATTAGCAAGCGAATCTGCATGGTCACTAATTACAGAAACATTACCAGCTCTTCTGGCTTCTATGAAAGCAGCCTAATTACTCAGACCTGCTGGGTCTGCAATGCTAATAATAAAGCATAGCTAGTAACAACATGTTTCTAATAGCACTTGTGGCAAGCTATTTGTCAGCAAGCTCCATCGTCAGCATTTCTCTCTCTCTCTCTCTCTCTCTCTCTCTCTCTCTCTCTCTCTCTCTCTCTCTCTCTCTCTCTCTCTCTCTCTATCTCTCTCTCTCTCTCTCTTATCAACACACACCACACACACAATGAGACAATCCCTGCCTGATGATCTCCACTTCTCTCATTAGGTCAAACCCGTCTAGTGTGTGTGCAACTCTCAACAAAACAGCTTCCCACTCAGTAGGCCTTAAACCAAAATTACTCCCCTTTGCATGATCGAGCTTCCCAAGCTCCCATCTCGGATTTGTGCCATCTCTAGCCAGAAAGCTAGATCTACTCCCAGCATGACTCGGGCCTCTCTCTCTCTCTATGCTCAAGCTCCCTCGCAGCCAGGGCCTCTTTCCTTCAGGGCCCCCACCAGTCTGCTCTCCCAGTTTTCTCTTGAACTCCGCTGTGCATCTAAATCCAATCTAATTCTAATTCTGCTCAAAGCATTCTCATGGTTATAGTGTCAAATGATGTACATGCATCCCTATGGTAACTCATAGCTAAGCATTTTCTCTTTCTTGCAAGCAAGCATTTTCTAAATGCAGGCAGCATCAAAATGTCTGCATATGTGTGTAATGTTCTCTCTAAGCCCACTGTGTTCTTGTCACTGTGACATTTCAAACTGGATCATACTGCTTTCAGAACTGCGTACACTGTCTGCATATGTGGCCTTCTGTTTCTTGCAAAATCATATTACCATTCTCTCATCTCAGCTTTAGCTATAAGCTTGCTCAACTGAAAACTGTGCAAAGGCCTCACTCCATTCATATGCCGTTCTTTACATTCTTTTAAACTCAGTCTACCATAAAGAACTCCCGCGTACAGTGGAGCTGCTAACTGTGTCTTCAGAATGGCTCAGAATGGCACATGACTCATGCTCTATAGTGCCAAGCACAGCATTTCTAAGCGCTACATAAATGGCTCAATGCACTTCTAAGTATATGCAAATCTTTCAGCATATATGGCAAAGTCATACTAAGCAAACCCTTCATATGTCAAGGCCTATTTCTCTAGTCAAATGCATGGTCAAAGTAGCAGAATAATATTGACAATTAATGTGTCACTAATATAAATGAATGATGGATGAATGAATTACTAATGATAACATAGCAGGCAAGTCTAATATCTGGTTTTACACGTCACCAGAAACAGGCGCAATGAAGAGGCGGTGCATTTTTGTACACTACGAGGACCCCCAGGACCACTTCACAATAGTGGTGGAGCCTGGGCTTCCAGATTTAGCGCAGTGATTCATGCTATTTAGCACGCTCACTTCGCCAACATCAGAATCGGGCCCTGAGTGAGGTGGGTAGTGAGATGGCTGAGGCTTTTCCGGCATTGTTGCAGTTTGGGGTTTTCCAAGGGGCATGACTCTTGCCGTCCCTTTATAAAATGTTTAAAGTTCCCTTTTTAAACATGTTTGAGGTTCACAAACTATGCTTATGACACCCAATGTGTTATTTCACTATCGGGCAACTTTGAGGAGGATGTTAAAAAGATCAGTGATGTCTAAGATCTAATTTAGGTGTGGATGGTCAGAAATGGACTCGCACTGAAGAAAAAACTGAATTAATGGTTGTAGGAACACCAATAAAAATGTTAAAGTTAGGAGTAGATCACAGGATATTTCATGTTGCTGGCTGTGAGATGGTGAAAAAAAAGTAAAAACCTTGGGGATTCATGTAGATCAACACCTGAACATGAATGCCCAAGTGAACAGCATGATCTCCTCTTCTGCGTATTACATTAAGTTGTTAGAACAAATACGCCCCTATATTTCCAATGCTAATTGTGAGACAGTAGCAAGAGCAATTATCAGATCCAAAATAGATTATTGCAGTAGTCTGTTAGTAGGAATCAACAAATCAAAGTGTGTCAGACTAGAAGTGATACGAGCTGTCAGGGTCATTGCTAGATTGAGAAGGAGAGGCCATGAAACCAAGGCAAGGCAGGAACTACACAGGCTTTCAATTGAGGCTAGGATTGATATTTGCTTGCTGGTAATCACTCATAAATTCCTTGTTAGAGGGAGTCCAGTGCACCTGTCAGAGGTGCTGCTGAACAAATCAAATATAAGAACTCTCATATCCAATAATACGAATCAGTTGAAGGAGCATTTTTGCTGCGGCCCTTAAAGCCTGGAATGCTATTCCTCCAGTTCTGAGAAAGGAGAGATCCACAGAATTGTTCAGGAAGGAACTGTAGGCTCTGCTATTTATATAGGATTTTTCTGTACCTCAAACCATTGTACTGCAGACCAGATGATTTTGATATGTCAGTTATGACCCCCCCTTTCCTTTTTTGTTGTTTGTTTTGTGCCCAAAAGCCTCCGGGTCACTTGGTGTACGGTAGAAATGAATAAAGTAAAGTAAAGTAAGACTGCCAACTGCTGGTTGGCCAGTTTGCAAGTCTGTTCTCTTTGACTCCAGGAGGGCACTACCAGTTCACTGTTATGCCCTTTAGGTTACAAAAATGCCCCTGTCACCTTTCAGAAGATGATGAATCAGGTCCTATCTGGGTTTGAGGAATTCAGCAATGCCTAGCTAGATGATGTTGCTGGCTTTAGCCAGATCTGGAGAAACCATCTACACCACCTGAAATATGTGGTTCATTCAATACAGAAGAATGGCTTGACCATCTGTTAAGCGGCTTCACTTCAACACTACAGCTAAGTCAATGCCTAGTCTGGGATGCTGAGGGAAACCCTTATTGATATATTTGTAGGCCCAGTTCAGTACTCTGGATGACAACCCTTGTATAACACCCCCCTCTTAGAATCCCCCTGACCCCACTGAGCCAAGAAGTAGGTTTGTTTTGCAAATTAAAAGGTTTATTTGAAAATGTAAACAATATATATATATCACACTTCTATAAATAAATTGATAATGGATATTACACTTGTGAATATGAGCAGTAATCAGCAAGAGGTAAATTATGAAAAGGAACAGAAGAATAAGGTGGGAAAGAATGTTTTATATGGTTCAAGGAAACACAAGGTGGAATAAAATGCAGTACAGCAAATAAACTTGATATGATTTCAACCAACAACAATGTAATCACTTTTTCTCTGGCAATTCACCCCCCCCCCCTATGCAATGCAAGGAGATGGAAGTAACACACACAGTCTTCAGGAATACAATCAAATACAATATGGAATTCAGTTCCCCCCCGGAAAGCTTAGAGGAAACAGGCAGAAGTTTGAAACACAGGCCCAAAATGCTTTTAAATGTGATGGCAATGGATGGGAAAATGTGCTAACTGATTTTAATTCCATCTAGAGATTCAGGGTGAGTGATAGATGCTTGTTGGTATTAGTTCAGGCTCACTTTAGCAATGCTCTATGAGTTATTACCAGGTTGCAAACGGATTTTTAACAAAGGAAAGAATGGAGCTGCTATGTTGACAAGTGGAGAAATTGAGCCAAAATCGCAAATCGCGGTAAATTTCGCGAGTGCGTAAATCGCGATTGCGGAAAAAGTATAGGGAGTAGGAAGTCGGTTCTAGGTTCGTTGGAAAGCCTAGCCCTAAATTTCGTTCCTAGCCCAAACGGTTCCAGAGATACAGACGATTTAATAAAGGTAGATTTTCGGATTTAAAGTAAAACTCAAAATGACAGGTGACAGTTTGCAGCTTTAGAATGACAGATGACAGCTCGCAGCTTTAGAATGACAGATGACAGGATTACTAGGAGGCAGTTCTACTTAGGTTAAAATAGTTTGGATTAGTTTATTTTAACTAAGAGATTGGTTCTGCACAGTTCTGCTAGGTACTCACAATATAAATTTGAAATAGGCCTCGTCACGGATCTGGTCAACACGTCCAGCGGCGGTTCTGTCTGCTCGGCGGGTCAATCAGGCACCGGTTCTGCTCACAGTGATCCGAATCTCTGGTTCTGCTCACAGCGATCAGGGTCTGGTCTGCGGTTCCGGCAAAAGTTCTTGGCACAGAATTCAAACAGCTCGCCCGGCTGTGGAATAGTTTGCAGATGATTTTAAGGATGCTTAGGCCTGCTGAGAAGAGTTCTCAGTTTGTGGGTTTAGGCCCTTGCTTTAAGTTCTGAAGTAAAGTTATGGTCTTTGGAGATTGATGGATGTGAAGTCTGGAGTCTCCCGGCAGAGCGTCCCGCAGAAAATGGAATTGGATATCTCTACCTGTCCCAGTAGCCTCTTTTTATGTGTTTTGGAAGTGTGTGTGTGCGTGGCATAACTGAGCCTGCCCCTCTCTACTTGTCATTGGCCCAATTCTCCCCTCTCCCATGATTGGGGGAAGGAAATGGATTGTCATCATGATGAGGTCTGTTTATGGGTCAGAGGATCCTCCCCTGGTCAATTTGCCCACAAATCTATATTTGATTCAAATATATATTTCCCAGATACACAATTTGTTGAAATTACATGTACACATTACATATTCCTTATGGTCCATGCTTGTCCGCCTCTGATCTTCCTGGGGGCTTGCATTCAAAAATGACAACATTTTGCACTTTTTGACTGGTTTACCAATATCGGACATTTACCAAAAATTACACACATGTGCGCAAGGAGTATGGACATTAATTGATGAAGTGTCAGATTTTTAACATGCAGACATTTTGAGTGAGACCCTATTTTCCGCTAGCAACCCCCCAGAATACACCACAGGGTCCTAACGCCTCTTAAAACGTGCACAGAAAAATCACAAGAATAATGATATTACTTATATAATTTTGACCAGTCCGCACTATGAGTTATCTATCTTTTTAACTTATGCCCTGGTCAAAAAGGGGTGTGGCTTCCCACATCACATGGTGGAAGAACTGGTTTATCCACTTCCCCCAAGCTCAGCTGGCTCTCACAGGCACTTCTCCTCCCACTTCTCCCAAGAGGAAGCCACTTTACGGCCCCCCCAATATAACATTTGCCTGAGTCCATTGTTCAGTTTCCTGCAGTCCCCAGGTAATTCAATCAGAGAGGTGTCACCTCCTTTTTCTGGGGGCAGCAGAATGCAGCCAGGCCTAGGAGCACAGCTGTTGATCCAGTTTCAACTCCTGTCGGGGGTAGTTGTCAGGCAGAATCCAGTTTCATTAAACCAGGTTTCAGCTAAATGTCACTTTTTGTTCCCAGTTTTCTACATTCAAATCAAACTGACAATTTTTACACATGCAGCTAGAGTGCTGATTCTAAGTTCAAAACTATGACATTTCAACAGTTACAAACTATGTGATACTCAAAAGTAGGTCCCTCATTTAATTTAAACATTTCGATTTTAGTGGTTTTCAGTTCAGTTTAACTTAAGCTGCTGACCTCCACAGCTCAGTCAGTTTTTTCTTTCCAGATTTTGTATGCACACAAAACTTCATTCTGCCAAATGTCTGCTGGTGTTCAGTGAGATTTTTGAATATCCTGCAATGTTTGACATAGGCATTTTTAGCTTGCATTCAGAGAAACCAAGGTGATTTCAAAGGGCTTTTTAAGCTAACAGGCACTGCTGTTTTTCCTTTGGCACACATTCAACTCATGGCACCCCTGGCCCATCACGCTCGCACTGGTGGGTGGAAGGTTAGGCGACCATTTTGGTGTGCGCACAAGCTGCGCGGTTCTCCTGGATTCTGGCGCACATGTGGGCTTTTTGGCCCTCTTGGATTTTCTAAGCCCACAGCACCAAATGTTGCAGCTTAATGACTCAAACGTGGGTCAATACACCTGACACATCAAAGCATCGAAGTACCCCCCAGCATGGGGGTACTGATACGTACTTTGGACAAAAGGTGGGTGGCAGTAAACAAACAACCTCTTAATGACAAAGTCCAGGCAGTGATGGTTTGGGACATCTCCACTACCTAGACACAAGTGAGAACCTTCTTGGGCCACACTGGATATTAAAGGCCTTTCATCAAGGGGTCTGGGTTCCTTGCCCTTCGCCTCAATGGTGTGACACCTGAACCTCTTCCTATCTAACTCGCTCCAGAGTTTGAAGGATATTTTGTGCAAGGCCCCAGTTCTAAAGATCCAGGATTATGAGCAGGGATTCATCATTCAGACAGACACATGTGAATTTGAAATTGGCGCAGTGTTAGCTGTGCTAAACTCTGAGAGTGTGTAGAAACCGTGTGCATGCCTTAGTGGGCACTTGATCAAGCAAAAGTTCTACTGGGCTGCAATTGAGAAGGCGGTATTTGCATTAGTTTGGAACATGTACAAACTGAATTTCTACATTTTTGGGTCATACTTCATGGTCCAACATACCATGTGCCCCTATGGGGCCCCATGGCAATGCAGGGAAAGAATTCAAAGTTGCGGAGCTGGGCCATATTGCTAGAGGGATTGAACATGGACATCAAACACAAGCCTTGGCCGCAGCACTCCAATGCAGATACCCTCAGTAGATAATTTTGTCTGAAGGATGAGCCACACCCTGAGAAAGGTCAGTCTCAACCTACCTGGCTACGGGCATCTGAGGACTGACATCTAAGGGTGTAAAAGCCCTTGCTTTTTTATTTGGTTTAATAATTAAATGATGTGGGTAATACATCTAAGAAAGGGTACTCTGCTAACTATATCCCCTATTGAAAAACTCCATTCCAAAAGCATAGTGTACACATGTGCCCTGCTGCACCAGTTACCAAACAGAGCTGCAGAACATGCTCTCCTGGCAAAGAGCAGGTTTAAATGACACATGTGCACTGTTTACAGCTGCTAAAGCATTAAGCTCAAAATGGCTGAATTAACCTCAGCATCTCTGATTCAAACACCTTAATAATTAGAGTGAACTATTGCCTGGTGGCAGGCAAATCTTCAAATATAAGCCATAATTAGTTTATGGTATGGTGGTGGATGCTTCTCATAACTATGAAAGTCACATTGAATGATGGTCTTACCATTGTTACCCATGTGGCTAGTAGTTTTGATCAGTGTTACTGAATAAATATTCTTAAAGTGCACAATTGGCATCACATTTTATCAAAAAACTCCCCTACTCAAACAGTCTGTCCTAAAAGTATGAATTGCCATTTGCAACTATGGACCCCTTTTTCATTGGTGCCCAAGATCATTTTCTGCCCCTGTCCAATTCTGGTCAGGGACCGGGATTTGACCCATTAAAATACCCTTCTATCTTGGATTCAATTTTGAACCTTTAGGACATCGGAAAGAATTCATCTTGGCCCATTCGGGAGAGTAGGCCTTCTTGAATCACTATGCCATATGTAAAGGCACGTGTTCCAAAGCAGAGGAAAGCTCTGCTCTCTATCAATCTACAGGGCACATTGGGAGTGACTTTGCTGAGAACCAAGGCCGACCACTCTGCTACCAAAACTCCCTTGCCTGGGAAGGAGCAGAGATTGAAGGACTATTATGTACTGGAGCCCCTTAAAGGGGGTCTTACAGCCTCTGGAGAAGCTAGAGCAGCCAGGTGTCCTGTTTGTACTGCTTAAACCACTTCAAACCAAATTCAAACCATGTGCAATGCTTATAAACCAAGAGGACCTGTGATGCTGCTTTCAAACTGGTTCAACGCTGCATTGCCTAATCAGATACCATCACCTATCCAGGTTGAGCAGCAGCACACCTTTCAGATGACTTCAAACTGCTGTGTATTAGAACCAAGGATTTAAACATCCAGAATTGGTATCAAATCTGCACTGAAACTGCTGGAAGATTGTGTCACTCATTGACCCAAACAAGCAGTACTCATCTTTTTCGAACCAAGCTCAATCTGTGGACCGCTCCTGGTGATCCATCAACCTGCATCTCTTGCTGACACCTTTTAACCACACGGAGCACCACTTTGGACTCAACTCTACTCTCACTCACTGCTTGGGATCATTGTGACTCGCCACCTTAAAACCCAGTTTGACCAGCAAGCATTGTATCCCAAAGCCTGGTGTGACCCCATCGAACCACCTGATGAATGGAATCATGCATTATTGAGAGCTCTTCTCCCATTGGTCATCTATTGGGGCCTTAGTGACTGATTTAAGTCTCTTTTTTCCTGAAGAACATATCATTTAAGTGATATTGTTACAATTCTTACATTCTTCCTCCCTGCTAAAGTATCCAGAGTGCCCCCGCATTCTTGGTCTGCATTTTCTCTCTTCTTTTACAGGGGTGGGATTTTATAGTTTTTTTTAATAGGGTCATGATACATTTGTTTAATCGAAGTATACCTATTTTTATAGAACCTTTATTGGGCATTATTTTATGTTATAACGTGTATGCTATTGCTATTTGAGTTGCTACTGTCTCACATTCACATCTGTTCTAAGAGTATAGCCTTTCCTCGGCACACGTTACCACAAAAGCCGAATGAGTTATATCTCTTTGCTGTGTCTGTTTTACCTTTATTATTCAGATCATATTATTCTCTGGCACTCTTTTTTGTTGAAAAAATCGAAACAATTTGTGCCAATATTAAGTTGACTATCGCTACCCCTTCTTCAGAGGTGCTGACTCAAGCCCCTATGAGCTTCATAATTCCGGTCAACTGGCCCTCCTTTCCTGTTTTTTCTGAGACTGATGTGCTTTCTGCTATCCAGCACATCAAGTCAGGGTCACTGTCTGATGTCATTCCTTTGACAGTGATGAAAGAAATATCTGTTGAGATGCTGTTGGAGATCACAATGGCAGTAAATGTGTCCTGTCAGCAGGGTTGCATCCCTACTTAGCTCAAGGCTGTGATGCGATTCCTCTCCTTAAAAAGCCAGCACTTGATCCCCTGCTACCTTCTAACTATCGCCCGATTTCTCTCTTACCATTCCTCATGAAACATTTGGAATCACTGGTGCCTCCTCTCCTTTCTTCTTTCATGGAGTCCACCGGGCTCTTCAACCCCGCCCTGTCTGGCTTCAGATGTCGCCAGGGGGCAGAGAGCGTGCTGGTGTCAGTTCAGGATGACATGGCCAGGCTGGTGGATGCTGGTGGGGTCGGTGCTCTGATTCTTTTAGATCTTTCTGCAGCCTTTGATACCGTGACCACCCCATCTCGTTCCTAACTGACAGAATCCAGATTATTTCACTCCTTCACTTTCTCTCTGTTCTCTTCCGACTCACTTGTGGTGTCCCTCAGGTATCCGCCTTGTCCCCTATCCTCTTTAATATTTTGATCTGGCCTCTTGTGTGCCACATCCACTCCTTCGGCATCAGGTGATATTCGTATGCCGACGACAATTAGATCCTGATCCGGTTGGATCACAATCAGACTGAGATGTTGTTGCGCCTGAATCATTGCCTGACTGCCGTGGTGGCATCGATGAGCCACAATTGGCTGAAGTTGAATGGAGACAAGACAGTGGTGCTGGTGGTGGGTTCTCCACTTGATCCTTCACTTTGGGTGTCTTCCTTTTAGCCTTCTTCACTGGGCCCTCTTCCAGTTCCATGTGCCAAGGTCAAGAACCTTGGTGTAGTTATTTCATCTTCACTCTCTATGGGGGCTCAAGTGGTGGCAGTCTGCCAGGTGGGCCACGTCCATCTAAAAATATTTAAGAGTGTGCTCCCCCTCATTCCAGTTCACCTTGCCCACCCGTGTTCACAGCCTTGGTGTTCAGTCGTTTAGATTACCTCAACTCGCTTTATCTGTCTCAGTGTAAAGCGCTAATTCAGAGATTGCAGCATTTTCAGAATATGGCTGCCTGAGTAGCAACAGGCTCCCCCTATGGGGCTCACATTTCACCTGTGCTGCGGTCTCTACACTGGCTGCCGGTGTCCCAGCGCATTAATTTTAAGCCCCTCTGTCTGGTACACCGAGGGTTGCATAATCAGGGGGCCGAATATCTTCGTTCCAGGTTCATACGCTACCTGCCGACATGACAGCTTTGCTCGGTTTCTGCTGGTCTTCTTGCTGTCCCCCATTTTCGCTGCGCCTGGATTGGAGGTAGATCTATCTCAGTCGCTGCCCCTCGACTGTGGAATGATATCCCTATGGCCTTGAAACAATATTCCAATCATCTCGCTTTCAGGAAATTGTTGAAAAACTACCTAGTTTAATAAACTTTGACTACTGTTCCTTATCCATCTCTCTTTTTTTATAGCGCCATTATACCTTGGTGAACGTGTGCTCAATAAATTAAATTAACATAACATAACATCACTGTTGGTTTGTAGAAATTTGAGGGCTCATTAGGAGGTTTAAGCATTACTCATCCTTGAACTCTTGTCGAGCAGTAGTCATTTCATAACAGAATGTATGTGACATTTCTTATCACTGGGAGGAGCAGGACACAACAGTATTGTTTGGAGACAGGACAGAGATTAAATGGCATTCATTGACTAAGTGGGTTCCCATGGTTGATTTGCCATTCCAAATATTACATAGCAGTTGTAGAGAAAATGTTTTATAGGAGATGGCAGGCAGAAGCAGATTATGTTCGGTGCCTGTAAATGAGTGTAGTAGTTGTGTCAAATACTAGTTGCAGAGATAATGGCCGTCATTATGGCCATGCCGGTCCTGAAAAAAGTGCTGGTAAGAACGGTTACCAGCACCTTTTCCAGACCAGCATACTCTGAGTCTGCCGATAGGGCCAGTGAACTACCGGCAGGCCTGTCCTGCCAGTAGTTCAGGCCCTTAGCAGCAGATAAATCACTGAAGTACCATTAACAATAGTACCAGTGCTTTAGTGTTCCCAATCCCATGGAGTCCTGTGGGACTCCATGTGAATGGGAACATACTGTTCCGCCACTGCCCGTAATATCCCAGTATTACCGGGATATCAAGTGTCAGAAACGGTACTCACGGCGGCCTACCAGCAACCTCGTAATGAGGGCCAGTGCCTTAAATGTCTTAGTATTGAGGACATGATAACAATATATTCAGTTATTTCAACTAGGTCTGATGTCCTTTAGTTTCTCCATCAAACCCTTATTGCAAAGAAAATGTCTTACATGTTGTTTTAGGTAGCAGGGTATCATATTCAGTAGTTGTTTGTAAGTCAGAGTGCCAGATTATAGTGGCCATACCAAGTAGTAGTTATTAATAGTTCCAAAGAACAAGTCTTACATTCATTGGCAGACAGGAGGGGATTACAAATAGTGGCTGTATATTAGTGCACCTCCTTTCAGTGACCAGACCAAATACTAATTGTTAGTTGCAGAAAAAAAGTCTTACAATTCTTTGTAGGCAGGAGGATATCATATTCAGTGGCCAAACCTATGTGTTTTGTCTTTTAGTTGCCAAACCAAATACTAGTTGCATAGAAAATGCTTACATAACTTTGAAGGAAAGAGAAGGTCATATTGAGTGGCTGTAACTGAGACCACAGCAGGCCCTCTTATTGTGGAAAGGGGCAAGTGATTTTTTGGGTGCCAAACTTACTGGAAAATGGGATTGGGGGGCATGCAGACACGATGCAATCTATGGGGCAGAAGGGAAGCAGGGTTAGAGATCACATCTACTGTCGAGCCAGGAAGAATAAGTGCAGTTGGGCCTGTTGGTGGAATGTTCCTGATCCCCTCAGCCTTCTACTGCTGATGATGAATCTGGTAAAAATGATGATGAAGACCATGTGAGCCAACACCCTGAAAGGCCTGATTCTAGAATAGGAGGAGTGGGAGGAGCGTAATAACACAGTTGCAGAGATAGGGGGAAGGATAGAGCTACTCTTCAAAGTTTGTGCAGAGATTTCCCAAAACAGCCTGTCATATACCGAAAGTGCACAGAACCCACTCCGCCATCTCCAGCAGCACCTTCATGGCTACAAAAGCATTGATGGACATGTGTTGTCGCTCCAAGCAGGAAGTACAGAGTGTGGATTGTCTTGGTAGTACACGCCAAAGAACAGCAGTAGAAAGCTACCTGCACTCTCTGCAATAACATGTGTTCCAGGAAACGTCTGGGACCAAGTTGGATACCACATCTTTGCAGTTCCGTATGATTCAACACCATGGACTCTACTGTAGCTCTATCACCAAACATTTAGTCTTAACCAAAAAAAATAGCGCTAGTGTTTTTTCATAGCTGAAGTCTCTAAGAACAGTGTGGCTGATTGATCGGTTATAGATACCAAAAGCAGGTGTGCCACTACTCTAATGTTCTTGGGTCTTGCTCTCACCATGTCACAACACTCACACTTCAAAGAGAACCACCGTCAACTACATACACATCTTTACCCCAGGCAATTTTCTCAGTGCTCCACAAGAAATGAGAGCTGCAAACATGACATGTGTCTCTTTTTCCATTCTCTGCTATTCATAACAGCAATGAGAACAGGTATCCCAGAAACGTACCTTTTCAGATGACAACAATGTAGCCAACATGCGGTTCATTAATTTCATTCCAGAGTGTACTAGCTCCATTAACCCCAAGTAACTTTGTAATGCTTTGCTCAACTTGTTTCACTCCCTTTTCAACTCATGCAGTCCATTTTGCAACTAGGTATTTTATGCAGTTCTTGCGATGCTCTGGCATGCTTGAAGATCCATGAACTTTGTGCCTTGCTCCGCAAGACGTCACTCCAGCTTGCGTACTCCTACTCTTTGCCCAATGAACATCTAGTCATCTTAAATATGGTAGGGTGGTGATGGGGCATGTGCCCCTTCACCGAATCCTATACTGCTGCGCCACTTTGCTCCTCCTGACTGATGATCATCTGTTATCACAGTAACTGAGTGCTAGCAGTACAGATCAATCAGCTCATTCATGCCTGTGCAAAACAACAACAGTCTAACCGGGGTATGAATGACAAGCTGCAGTGGTGATGGTCCTGGCAACAGGATGAAGCCTTGATTTAAATGGTTCCACAGATGCAGTATTCCAGGAGGGCAGAGGTGCTTAGGGAGGCTGAGAGTGAAGGGTGATCTAAAGTTGCTTGTCCTGATGTGTTGTGGACAGACAACCAGCAGGATTGCCTGCAGTGCTGTCCCCACTCCAGGCAGTGTTGTAGTGACTGAGGGGGGGGGGTCGATGGAATCCAGATCTAGTCATAGTGCAGAACTAGTCAGGTCTGCTTCTGTTAGGTGCTGTTGTGCATCAAAGTGGTTCGCAAGGAGAAACCCGCCATTGGTGTACCTTGCTTCCCTGGTGTCTTGCACAGGTTTCACATGTCAGCACATGCCTTCCTCCTCTTACCCTCTGGCAACGTAAGGCACTCCCTGGCCCATGATAAAATGGGTACTTGGTGTGCCCATTAGGTCCCCTGTCCCATCTGACAATTGGCAAGTGATGCCGGTGCTTCCTTTGTCCACTCTGCAAGACGATGCATTTGCAGTTTTCTCTACTTGGGGACACCCTATGTCTCGTCCAATTCCTGCTCTTCCATCTTATGACGCACTGCCTGCCGCCTGTACCAACTCCTCCTGTGGCTGCAAGCAGCCCAACACCTCTTTTGCGCGCCCCCTCCCTGCATTTCCTCTAGATTCCAAAGTGTGATACGGCATCGCCCAGGAATGGCTCTAGTGGACCTTCAACTACAATGCCCCTTTCATTCCCACGTCAAGTATTGCCTGATGGTCCTTCTCAGTCTCATCCAAAACATCTAGCATAATGGCTCCCTTCATCGGTCCATCCTCCGTCACCTCCTCCTCTACCTTCTCATCTCCGGTGGCAGTAGAACCCCTCCATTTAACTTGTAATTCCTGCCACATTCCCCTAAAGCTGTGGTATTACCAACCCCTCCATAGGCCGTGCCTCCTCTCCTCATACTGAGCCATAATGGCTCTCTCACCTCAGGCAACACCAGCTCTGGCCATATGGCAATTGCAGGAATATTTGACGGAACTAGTGGCAAATTAGCATTCAATGATTCAATTCTACATTGCGCCAGCGCATTGGCAGGTTTTAAATACAAAATGCACGCGTTGATAGTGCTGCGCTTGACGGATCTGAAGGTCAGCGGGTCCCCTCAGAAACGTGCCAGATTTCTTTTTTTAGCCCAATTAACCAATGGTGTTGCACGTCTGCTGTCACGTGAAAACACCTAAGACGAAAACGAGAAATGCCTCGCAGAGGTTCTTCATAATGTTTTTAATAATGCGCATCTCTTAGGTGCCTAGGTTTGCAATTGCCTAATTGAGCAGTCCTAAAATGCACTCCTGTATGCGTTGAGATTATAAGAACACGCTTACTGAATTGACATTCCTACATGTGCCTGTCCCAGGCATTGTGTATTCACCGAGCTACCACTGCTAATCGAGATGTGTGCAGTTCTGATGCCACTTTACCCTGCATGATTAACAGGAGAGGGGTCCAAAGTCACGTTGTTGTAGTTGGACCCCTTAAAGTATGTAAATAATGGTTTGTGATCAGGGACGTCATTTCACCAAAATGCCAGGGTTAGCAGAAGTGATATCACACGACCTTTGACCTCTGATGCCATCACAGGAAGTGATGTCATTTGACCCCACTCTGAAGAAATACCACGGGAAGCGATGGAACATGACCTTTCACCCCTTGACAAAAAGTGGCATCACATAGCATTGATTCCTAAGTACACTGAGAAAAATGTTACAATATTACTATAATGTGATATACATTTCATACAAGAATGGATCGTCATATGTATCGTTAAGATCAGTGTGTATAGACCCATATTACCAAATCACTGTGAATGCAAGCAGACGTCCATGGCCAAATGAAAATGATGTGTTATTATATAGCACTTACGCTTAAGCACTTTATATAGAACAAATATACATACAATATCACCCAACCTGTGTTGGTACTCATTTATCATCCTCAGAAGGATGAAAGGCTGAGTTGAGGTGTTTAAGACCAGACTAAATCAGTGACTCACCTCCTAAAGTGTGCCTCAAATAAACCTTTAATAGGTCTAGCAATTATTGTAATGAATTCCAGAAAGACAAATTATTTGGTATTCATATTCTTTCTTATGTGGGGTCACTGCTAAAGTGTTAGACTTGTGGAACCCCTGTTTTTTTCATTTTTTTTTCAAGAGGCCTGAACAAGAAAGCCAGCTACTCCACAAGCATAGAGACACATGGCACTGGCATACAAATATAATTTTATTTTTAGGGGTAGCAAGGGAGACCCCAGAGGTTGCAAGGGAGACCTCAGGGGTTGCGACCCCTGGCGACCCCTTAATGATGTCCCTGTTTGTGATGTCCACGTCTAACATGTGCATGGTTGTTCATATCTACTTTGAGGCAGATCATTTCAAAAGGTAATTCAATGGGTGAGGGAAGGTCAGCGAGCAATCAGGAGTACACCCCATACACAAATGATGAGAGCAATTGACAATGTGTTCACATAAGAACTACCTGTCCATAACTGGAGATAGCTGTGATCACAAGACATTTACTAGAATGAAAAATGCATTTGGTGCGGGCTGTTTGTTTTGCTAAAGATAGAGTTCTTGGTTGCGTGCTTGGAGATAAAAAAAACACGACTCGGCGTGATTCATTTTGCTGATAATTGCGTTGAGATTGTTTTGCTGATGCGTTTACAGGATTTTGCCAAATCACAGTTGTGTACGGAAGACATCAATCTATTCGAGCACCCACTTCTGAAATGCTCATCTGCTTCGGGTTAAACGGCAGTGCATTGTCTTTCTAAATAACAGCTCGCTTTTACCTATCGATAGACAGGGCAGCCATTATTCAATTATTGCTCCCTTTGCACAATTGTAAATGCCAAAGCACACAATGTTTCCAAAACATTGAATACAACACGTCGGGCCTCATTACGACCCTGGCGGAGTGGGTTTACGCCAGCGTTATTCGCGGCGGACCCGTCCGCCCTACTACGAGTTCCCGTAGCGCCACGGAACGTTTTCCGCCTGGTTTTTCCGGGCGGAGAAATCCATGGCGCTACGGGACCTTGTTGTTAATTACGCCACCGTATTTTACGGTGGCGCAATTAACGCCTTGCCCACTCCCATTATACCCTATGGGGCAAAAATGGGAATGGGGAAGGGTAAAATGGGGAATGGGGATTTACCGCCCCGCCAAGGTCGGCATGGGGTGGAAAATCCGCCAACCTCCATGGCGCTATCGGCAGCTTTCCGCCGTGCTCCGCGGTGCATTTAGCACCGCGATTTCCGCCAGGGTCGTAATGAGGGCCGTCATCTTTTTAACATTCCAGGTTTGAACTCTTTTCTAGTTCAATTCGGGTCCTTCCTGTGCAGCTATTTACATATTCCAATATTAACACTGCTCGGTGTGTCCTGCGGTTCACCGTTTGTATGCATATTTTGATTGTTTATGCGGGGGTCGTTTGCACTTCCTTTTCCCCGCATGACTCTTATTATATGTACAGTAAAGAGAGAATGGCAGATGTCAAAAGGCGTTCCTTGAACAGCACTTAGAATGTGCCCTGTCCTTTCACTGAATTAAATTACATTGTGGTAATTTAATGTGATGAAATTACATTGCGGGGATGTAATATAGATATGTTTAGCTATTGCTACATTTTTAGATATAGATATACATGGATATCGTTCGGGGTAACGCAGAACCCTTTAGAATATTGAAAACAGAATGCGTTAATACACAGCATATACTGGGATTCCTGAGTACGCAATGCACGTTTTACGTAAAATGACTGTAACTTGACGATGCATTTATTTATACAATTTATTTCATGAAAAACAAAAACGTGTCTTTAACTCTACGAATTGCTGTTTTTCTAACTCAGCGATATCTTGCATGAAGGGAGGACGGCGGTCCTGTCAAGGAGGAATGCTTTTCTTATTCAGTAGAGACTGGAGTTATTGGATGCATTGCCATAACGCAAACAAGGGTGCGATTACAGCAGAATGAACGCTGTAAAAAAAATACACCTCGATAGCAGAGCAGCTACATTACCTCTAGAGGGCAGTGTTACGTTGATGGGATTTTTTGAAATTCGATATTCCTGATCTTGTCCTTCCAGACCGTAAAGGGTTTGAGAAGCGACCTTATCGGTTACATGCAGGACACCTTTAAATATGTCCAAGTCACAAAAGGTCTGAGGTAAGAGGAGTATCACTTCACAGGTGTGACAAGCAGGAGTCCTGTAAACCACAAACTCCATCGCTAAGCAACACATCTCGCGTTATCTGGTTCATCCGAATGGCAATTTTCATTATGTTTTTTTTTTCTACTTTGCATCGTGCTGCAAATTATTCCTTCATAGAGCAAGAAGTATGAAGTGCTATGATGCGGAACAAAGAGTAAGGGCTGGACAAATTAAACTTTAGAATTGCCACTTAGTGACAAGTTGGCTTTTGCTATGGGGTATCATGAACGACTGTTCCTGTTCCTGACTGCTTGGCGCAAGTACGTTTAGGAAACACCTCCAACAAATAGAAAGGGGGAGACATGGTGTGACAGTGAAAAGGTAAAAGGGGCGATCTCTCTAGAGTCTGCTTATAGTTAAAAGAACTTTAACATGTTAATACAATTCTATTTCTGCTTTCTCTTTTTGCCTTGTTTCATTCTTGATATCCGTCTTTGCTAAGGGTCGATGTTGCAATAGCAATAACTCCCACATTTGGGGCAAACAGAGACGGTAATGGACTAACAGCGTGAGCTTAAAGTAGGCCGGAGCAAAGTAAGGGCCCTGTGCAGGTATTGGCCATTTCCTCTCCTTAACGCGGCGGTCATAACTAACAGCACACAGGTTTTCGTCATAGTGTGATAATCACGTTTAGCATTTTTGGGGGGGTAGGGGGGCAATGGGCTGTGTGTGCCTAAACGCCCCACAAAATATTTCAAAACAAGATGGCCAGTGCTTGCAACAGTAACGGGAGCACGCTGCTATACTATTTCCATGGCGCTTTGTTAGAGCGAGCCTAAACAGGAAGAAGAGGCTTCAGGCCAGTGCAGGCAGGTAAGGAGATTGGATGACAAGGGGTGATGGGGCATTGATGTGATTCGTATCACCTCTATCCCCCAGAGCCTTTCCTCCATCCCAAGAGGAGTGTGCTAGAACCCCTCCCCCATAGGGGCTTTGCTAGGAATAGAAGTAGGAAACGCATATACCTGTCACTGTGCATCAAAAGAGAGAGTAGGCACCAAACCCCTGCAGTGAGCTGGCCACCAGCACTGATCCACACAAGACTGATTTACTAATGTCATTATTGTAACTACACATAACACACTCAATATGCAAAAGGTTATACATGAAAATGCAGCGATCATTGTATAGCCTATATGTCTACTCCAGAGTCAGTGAATGCATTTTAGTTAAAAAATAGTTAAAGTGTCAAGATGTATCACAACAAAACCCCTGAAATTCAGTGCATTGGGGAAGTCATGACCGGCTTAACTCGGCGCATTCCCTTTTATGTCCCCTATAATGCTATGGTTCCGCCAATGGCATTTTGTACATCATTGTGAATCCCATCTCTTATAACATGGACTTTCCAACGGGAACGTGCCGAGTTAAGCCGGTCATGACTTCCCCAATGCATTGGATTTCAGGTGTTTTGTTGTGATACATTTGGGCACCATAACTAATCTTAACTAACTTTGTTTCTGTGAACTTCAAAGGTTTTTGTTCTACTATAGTTTCTTTCCATGCCACTGGCCATGGCCTTTGCCCACTGTATATTTTACCACGCTACCAACCAAGTAGCCATGGTCTTTAGCCATGGTGTCAGTGGCCACAGCCTTTGGCCATAACCACTGTATAGTATACAGCTTTCCCAGGTCATTAGCCTTCGGCCATGGCTAGTGGCCATGGCCATCCGCTGTGCCGACTTTATATTTTAGAAAACTTCCAGCCTTTGCCCGTGCCCACTCTCTTGTTTAAAACACTGCCAGGCCACTAGCCATGGCCTTCAGCCATGTCCACTGTATATTTTACAACCTTATCAGACCACTAACCATGGCCTTTGGGCAATGGCCAGTGGCCACGGCCTTCGGCCATGTCCACAGTATATTTTACAACATTACCAGGCCACTAACCATGGCCTTTGGCCATGACGAGTGGCCACGGCAAAGGCCATGTCCACTGTATATTTTATCACATTACCACGCCAGTGGCCAGAGCCTTAGACTGTTTTCATTGTATATTTTACAACATTACCAGTACACTATCCTTTGGCCATGGCTAGTGGCCACAACCTTTGGTGCCCACTGTATATTTTACCACACTACCAAGCCACTAGCAATGGCTTTTGCCCATGGCCAATGCCATATCCACTTTATGTTTTACGATATTACCAGGCCACTAGCCATTGCCTCCGGCCATGTCCACTGCATAGTTTACAATATTTTTAGGTTACTAACCATGGTTGTCGGCTATGATCAGTGTCCACAGTCTTCGGTCATATCCACTGTATATTTGACAACATTACCAGGCCATTAACCATGGCCAAAGGCTGTGCCCACAGTATTTTTTACCACACTGCCAAGCTAGGAACCATGGCCTTCGGCTTTGTCCACCATATATTTTACATTACCAGCCCACTAGCCTTCAACCATGGTCTTTGGTGTCCGCTGTATATATTACCATACTACCAACCCACTGGCCAGTAGCCACAGCCTTCAGCTGTGACCACTGTATATTTGACAACATGTACATTTTTCGGTCATGGCCAGTGTTTTTTCACTCCCTACCTTGTTCCCTATAATCGTTGCTAAAATAGCCATGTACTACAGATAGGCATGATTATTTGTAGTTGTTTGCTACCCGTGGTTATCGGGAAAAACAAAACAAAGAATACAAATGCTTTTATACCCTCTCTGGCACTCACCAAGTGTTCCCCTCATCTTTGCCTGCTCTCCCCACTCCCCGCAAGGCCTCCTCACCTCCCCAGCACTCTACCATACCCCTTAAACCTCTGTTGTTCCAGTTGATGCACTTGCATTCGTGATCTCGTCTTCTCCAGTAGCAGCGGTAATCCTGCTGAATAATTGCCGCTATGAGAAAGCGTTTGAGATGCAAACTCAGACCCTAGCCCAGTTCCAGCTCCACATTTTGGCATGCTGCCCCGCACGTCTACTCTGATGCCATTTCATCAGTTTACCTCTTCAATATGGCATTTTTCAGTTTTTCATTTTCCTGTATTCATTGGAAAAAAAGATGGCAGCTTTTTCAGTTCTGAAAAGCCTCTCAGGTGCAATGCACCATGGGTGAGAGATATCTCTATTTTTTTAGGTGAAGCAGGCACCCCCTTCTCTGTCAAATATGAAGAAAACTACTCAATGCAATAATCCCATACCCCAAAAGGATCATTTATTTATTTTATTTTTTATTTATTTGCATTTATAAAGCGCACATCTGCCTTGGGGCATCGTGGCGCTGTTACAGCGTGTCCACTTGGCAGGCATACATATAAGGAGCATCTTTTTCAGTTGGTAGGCAGGAATATCAACAAATTTAAGCAGAATAGATGACAGGCATAGGACATATAGAGCATGCATATTGAGCTGTCACTAGGGCTACAGTTGAGACAGCGTAACTATCATGAGTCAACGCTGCGTTCCCAAGTTGTTTCGGACCTGGTCCAATCCTATGGACTTTTTTTGTCTATGGCAACATTAATGGGGACTAGGCTGAAAGTGATTTTTTGGTTTTCTTAATAACATATTTATTTTTTTAACAAATCTTTCCCAAAATGTCCAGCCTTGGAGGCCTGTGCATAAAATAATGTCTGTCAAATGTCAGCCAAATTCATCGTACAACTCAAAAGTTATTAGCAATTCATTTTGTTTTATTTCCTATGTATCTCAATACTCACCGCAAGTATAGTGCAGCAACCTCCGCGCTATATGGGTCAACCATATCAAAAACAAAACTGCACCTCAAAAGTAACCATTTACATCATCAATCTTACTCAACAGCTTCATAAAATTAACTGTCTTCTGAAAACCTCTACTTTCTTGCCAATGTGATGTTAAAAATGGGTACAACTGACTCTAATACTCACTACAGTCCTCTGGGAAAGGAGAGCTAAAGGTCAGATGCCTGGAACCTGGATGAAGGCTTCTGGTCTATGCAATCCACAACAATCCAGTAAATATCTAAAAGTATCAAATCCAGTTGAAAAAACACCAGTCAAAACATTATGGTCTCTTAGCAAAAAGCAGCAAAAAAGGTAAAAAATGCCATAAAAGATTTAGGGCCCGATTCATGGAATATTTGGCTTATTTAAAGTGACTTTGCACTGCTGAAAAGCGAATTTGCACTGCCGACACAAACCCTTAATCATGGAACCGTGCAAAGTGTATTTATGCCATGCAAAGTCCGGGCAAAGTAGTGCAAAGTCCGGGCAAAGTCAACGCATAGTCATTTTTGCAGTTCAAACGACTTTGCCGGGACTTTGCACTGCAAAAATATACTTTGCACGGTTCCATGATTCAGGGTTTGTGTCGGCATTGCAAATTCACTATTCAGCAGTGCAAAACCACTTTGAACCAGGCAAAATTCCATGAATCGGACACTTGGTGTCAATTGGAATTGACCATGATGCAAACATTAGCCAATTTTGAATAAAATAGTTCCATGGGTGGTGAGCTGATTACCATAGGTAGGATTACTTCTCTGTGCAGCTCAGTCAAAAATAATAATTCTCTCAAAAAGCAAAATGAAAAGACTTCTGAATCTCTGGAGCCCAAAAATGCAATTTCATCTGCTTCAAATCCAAGCAGTAAAAACGAGGGATCACCCCTCCTTTCTTCATAAGCCATAATAATGAGAGTAGGTTAGCTTTTTTCTTGACCCTCCAGTTCTGCCTCAAGGCTGCCTCATCCAGGATTGCAAACAGCACTCTATGCCCCCTCTCAGAAACTGTTCTTTTATAGCTTTAGCACATTTGTTTACCAGAAGCTGAAGCTTTTTTTTTATCTCTAAAAGCCTGAATTATGTTTGCTCCAGGCCAATCAGTCAACACTCTCCCTCACATCAGGCCTAGTCTGGAAGCCATGCAGTCCATTTCAGTCTTCCAGGACTTTGTTATTGTTTATTAGAACATTCAGTACTATTTACTAAAACAAAAATAACTATTGAAATACACCCCTGACCATAGGAACACAGCCCAGAAGCTATGTTAGCTACAGTATATTTGGGTGTTCAAAAACAACTTATTAGCCTGGCTCAAAGCACACACTTGCTGATGTATGCTGATGTATTCATACTTGGTGATGTATGCTCACTGAAAGAATACTTTTCAATGCATTTTACTATTTACATGCTATCGTGCATAGAGACTATGCAGCTTGAGATAATGTTCCATTTCATGCATGGCTAAGATACACAACATCCCTCCTCCACCCCAAGGAGTAATAGAACTGGTTGTGAAGGCAGTCTTAGAATCATGGAAATAAGAGTGAAGAGACACAAGAACACATTATTCTGTGTTGGTCTGAAGAGGTACCCCCAGGATCTGCACTTGTTCCTATAAATAAAATATTTTAAAAACTAAAACACATTATATTGTTAAGAAGAGCTGACTCTGGCAGATGCAGGACTATAGGCCACTTCTAGTTGATGATGCAAGTGTATTCACTGTGGTAGACACTGCAAAAACAATAAACAATAGTCATAAATGTTGACAGAGAAGGGTAGATCTTCATCCCACAAATTGTTCCAAACAGTTCTCATCTGCAAGTCAGGTTAGAGCTCTGGTGCATAGAACCTATTGTATGTTCTTTGGCACAACATAAAAAAGATGATCAGGATGAATCCAGCTGTGAGCATATAGAAAATAGGAGAAATCCCTGTGCCTATTTTCCCAATTAAGTCCAATATGCTTGTCACTGGAATAAAGGAAAAGACTGAATACATCAGCCAGTCTGTAATGGATCCCGGGATGGAGCGCCCATTTGATGGGGAGAAGTCTTCCAGTAGGGTTTGAAACCCTTTTGGCCAAGCTGGTGCTTTCTCTTCCAGGCGTATGGCATTGTGCATTGCTCTGTTGGATGCTTCCACAAAGGCTTCTGTGGTGCTGATGTTGATAATCTTCATTTTAGGCGGTATGCCAGCTTCAATGATAACTGTGGCAACTGACGAGGCTTCAGCTTCACTTCAGGACAATTTCATAGCACAAGTTCAGTCTGCACTTGTGGATAAAGGATGTTGTAACACCATTTTACCACCTCTGATATACAGTGATCAGGCCAGCAGATCCCACAAGCTCGCTGCAGCATGAAGAATTGAACTGTACAATGTAGGATCCATTAGGTAGTAGCAGAGCTTTCCTGCTGAAGATGTCCATTCAGATACCACTCAATGTACATACTGTAGAGTTTGAATTCTTCTCACATGGATGGACTTTTGAGATGTACTGAGATCCTACGTGAAGTGTTCCCACACAGTCTTTCAGTGACTACTAATGAATAGTGGAGTGTCAATGCGTCACAAAAGCATGAGTGTAGGGTACCTCATAGATGGTTTTTACCCAGTAATCCTTCACTTATTTAATTATGTATTGGGTTGTTATAATGTGCCTATACACAATGTGTTTCAAGGTGCAACATGGAAAGGGGGGAACAGATATGCCAAACAGAAACAGTCCTACTAAGCCTTGTGACGTTCGGATCGTGCAAGTGCAGCAATAGAAGTGCAGTGGAGAAGGCTCAGGGGCCAAGTACCAGAGGGTTAAGTGAGTGCCCAGTGAACGAGCTGGAAGGGCTAAAGGGTGCAGGCCCAGCCAGACTAGTTAATGGGGGAGGAAGCCCCGATGGCCAAGTGCAGGTAGGGGGTGGTGGTCAGAGAAGACCAAGTGCAGGGGAAGACGGCTAGGGGAGGGCCTGGTGCCCTGTAAGAATCTGAAGGAACCAGACAGCCAGGCAGCCAGTCAAAAGGGCAGAGGGTGGGGGGGCATTAGAAGTCAAAGGAAAGAGGGAAGGAGGAAGGGAAACAGATCAACTTAAGAAGCTTCTGGAACTTAAGGCTCCAGCTCAAGTCTGAGAGGGGCAGGAAGGCTATTCCAGAGGGAGGCAGCTTTGGAGGAGAGAGATCTACCACCACGTTCTGCTTGTGGAAGCGTCTGATCTGCATAGAGTTGGTGCTAGAAGACTGAAGGCCTCTAGCAAAGAGGTATTTTGAGAGATAGCGTTAGACGTATTTTTTATTTATTTATTTGCATTTTTAAAGCACTCACACAGCCCAGGGCATCGAGGCGCTGTTACAGGAATATGTCTTAGTTGCGTATTTATAACGCACTTAACAACCAGAGTTTTCTAAATGCAGATCCGGGGATTGGACCTGTTTTGCTTCGTGTCGTCTTGTTTCCAAGACAAGCACGTTGCCGCTTGAGCTATCCTCCCGGGACAGGGAGGGACAGAATGCCTTATGAGTGATACAGAGGGTTTTGAACTTCATCCTCACAGCAACCAGGAGCCAGTGGAGAGATTTCTGGGCTGGAGAGATGCAGTTGCTGAGCTTGAGGCCACATGCAGTCTTATTCTGGATTAGTTGAAGCGGGTGGAGGGAGGAGTTAAATAGTCCAGCTTGGAGAGGACCAGAGTTTCTGGGGGCAGGTGGAGAAAGGAAGAATGCCTCTGAGGAGGTGAAGTTCAAAGTGAGCATTCTTGGCAAGGTCAGTGATGTGAGGAGAGAAGGAGGGAGAGGAGTTGAAGATGACACCAAGGTGGGTGAGGGGAGTGGTCTCATGGAGGGCAGCCAGAGTGTAGGTGGAAAGGAGGGAGCTGGAGTCTCAATGAGAAAGAACTTGGTCTTACTAGTATTAAGGCACAGATTGTTAGAAGTGCACCATGCCTGAATATCAGATAGTCAGGTATGAGAGAGGAAGAGGAGGAGACAGAGGAGGGAAGCTTGAATGAGAATTGAGTGTCATCTGCATAACACTGGAAGTTAGGAGAGAAGGCAGAGATCAAATAGGCTACGGGGGCCAGATCGATGTTAAAAAGCCAGGGTGAGGGAATCGAGCCCTGTAGGACACCACTGATAGAGAGTGAGATGAGGAGAGAAAATGGCCCCAGTTGAACCTTGGAAGGCCGTTCAGAGAGGAAGGACCTCAGCCAGTCGAGAGCCAGGTCTGTGATGCCAAGATGAAAATCTCTGCCACAGGAAGAAAGCATGTTCTAACTGGCTACACAAAGGCCTGCCAAACTCCTGCATCACCAGGTAAGGATACTCTTCAAGTGGACTCGCCCATCATGCCAGTTAAACATGAAATGCTACAATAAGGAAACATTTTCTTGTTTGGCTGCACAAAGGCTTCCACCCACCATGCAATAACGCACATCATAGTGGTCTTGCCCCATATGTGAGTATAAAATGCCACACCACAGAACATGTGCAGTCCAGTCTGCCCGCCCCTTTGCACTAAAAGCCACCCACCCAAAACACCCCTCCATGTAATTACATTCATCAATTTGACTACGCTAAGAAATGTTAGTTAAACATGTAATTAGACATTAATGTTACAATGCCCCTTGCCCAAACCTCAAGCTTGCATGCACAAATTCATACCCATTGACAAATCAGTGCCTCACCCAGTGGCGGCTGGTCATTATTTTAATTGAAGGGGCATAAACATTTCCCACAAAGTCACCAGAGTGACCGAGCATAGCGAGGGAGCCCAAACCATCCAAAGGGTATTTGTGGGTGTCCACTCAACCCCCCCACCCAAACATAAATGTTTGAATAATGGATTAATATTGTGCATTATGCAGCACCCTGTCTTAGAAACATTGGCAGTAAAGCCAGAGCATTTGCATTTGTTTTTGTAGGGAAAACACCAATCAAAAAATTCATTACATACAAGTGTCACTCACCGTCTGGGAAGCTCAGATGCTAGTTGGTCCAATTGATAGAAGAGCCTGTGTTATTACTTAACCCAGGCCTCCTCACTTGAGGGTACTCTTTCTCTTGATGCGCCCCTCTGCTGTGTAAGTACAACAGGCAGAGGGTAGATCAAATGAAAGAGTGTGTAGAACACACCGTCACAACACCAGGCTGCAAAAGGAAAGGACAATGGTTACTGGGATGCACAGAAAAGATCAATGTAATACTTTTTATATTAATGAATAACCTGATTCCGCTTTCTTGTTCTTTCAGAAGACAGGTAGGCGACAATATCTTTATCTGGGCTCCTAATAGTAAATAGTGTTTACATCACTATCTACACTGGGAGAATACCATACAGAAAATACTCCTAGCAGAATAGAATGAATTCTCACCACTGGACCAGGGGGTATTTATGCCTTCAGGAGGATGAAGGTAGCAAGAAGAATCCAAAAGGAAAAAACAATGAAAAGGAGAAAATACCAAACAGGGAGGGTTAGTTAGGATCTAATCCCGAGAGGCACGATGAAAGTTCTAGTTTCGTGATGGTGTACGGAAGAATAGCAGCAAGGCATCCCGTACGTGCACAATGTCTTGAAGTAGGAGGGTCCCAAGCACGTTCTATAATTGTTCGTGATACGATCCACACGGCAGCTCTGGTCAGCACTGGAGGGTCAGCACAAAACAGTACATGCGAGGCAAGCCCGAGGCAGCATGCGATAGGACAATAATGCAGTTCAGTCCAACACAAACCGCAACAGAGTCCAATATGGCATGGACGGTCCGGTAACAGCATGGCAGCAAGGAACAAAACAACAGACAAGTGGAATCCAAAAGACAGGCAAGGTTTGGAAACGGCGTGGCCAGTCAGGTACAGAGGCAGCGGGCAACCGAGTCCAGAAGGCTAGCAAGGTTTGGCAACAGCAGGTCAGGAAGTACAGAGTCAGCAATCCAAGAGGCAGACAAGGGTCAGGATGATTGAAGTAGACACCGGAGAAGCAGATTCAAAATAGTGAGATAACTGCAATCAGAAGCAGCGCTCATCGGGATTGAGGTTATTTTATTCGAATGCAGAGGGCAGAGTCTGCGGCCCGAGCAACTGATGACATGGAACCATAGCAACCCTCTTACGGGAGTGAAGCACTGTCGCAGCAGTGCCTCTCCACGATAACTGCCAGTGATGAAGGAACAGGGCAGCTTGATGCAATGTCCCATGCAAGGTGAACACTCGGGACCAGGACTGTGAAGCCCGGACATGGGTGCAATGTTCTCAATTTGTAACCGTATCCAACCCCAAAGGCAGAGGCACCCCCCTTGAGGCATGAAATCTATGTAGAAGAACCGGTGCATGGAGGTTTGCAAGTGGTTCCCATGTCCTGTTCTTAGGGCCTTGCCCTTCCAGTCCACTAGGTAGAATGGCCTGCCACCCTACACCTGATAGTCCAGTATGGCAGATACTTTGCATTCCTTCTCACCACCCACCAAAATGAGGGCAGGACTGTTCGGCAAGCGTGTTCTAGGGTGACATGGCTTGAGCAGGGAGAAGTGAAAAACAGTGTGCACCCGCCAGGGGGAAGGTAGGGACAAGCGCACTGCCACAGGGTTTATAGGCGAGGTGATCTGAAAAGGGCCCACAAAACAAGGGATGAGTGACCTTTTACCCGGGATCTTGAGGTTACTGGTGGAGAGCCATACACACATCCCTACTTGATAAGCCGGAGCAGGCATCTGGTAGACATCTGCAAAATACCTGGCCCTTTCCTGGGCCTGAACAAGATGTGAACAGATGTTACAGTGCAAAGAGTCCAATTCTCAAACGCAAGCACGAGCAGCGGGGTTATCCATAGGCAACATAGGATCCAAGGGCAACAAATGAGGATGGTGACCAAACAGCGCAAAAAACGGGGAAACACCTGTTGCCAAGTGCACAGGGTTGTTGTATGCAAACTCTGCGGCGTGGATCACCGACAACCAGGTTTCCTGAAACTGTCAGCAAAAACACTGTAAGTATTGTTCTAGGGTGGCGTTGACCCTCTCAGTCTTTCCGTCCATCTGTGGATGGTAGGCCGTGGAGTACCTGTCATCAATGGCAAAGGAAGAACTTAGTTCGCTCCAAAAGCGTGAGGTGAACTGAGTACCCCTATCGGTGATGATAATGGAAGTTAATATAAAGAACCAAAAAACGTGTTTGAGAAAGAGGTCCGCCTAAAACAGAGCCAATGGAAGACTTGCACAGAGAACAAAGAGAGCCATCTTCGTGAAGTAGCCCACGTGCACCCAAACTGTGTTGAAACTCTGAATTGGTGGTAAGTCAATGATGAAATCCATATAAATCATATGTGAAGGCTTGTGTGGCACCTGGAGAGGCTGTAACAGACCCACACGTTTGTTTCTGGTAGCTTTGCATTGAACACAGACAGAACATGAGGATATATGATCAATGACTTCATGAGCAATAGAAGGACACCAAGCCCAGCAACGCAATAGTTCCAAGGTTTTCTGCCGACCAGGGTGTGCAGCAATAAGAGAGTCTTGAGACCAGCAAAGGGCACGAGACTGGGTCTTCCCGGGAGGAATGAACAACCAGCCCTGAATGTATGGTAAACCCTGAACGACGCCCAGGTTCAAAGCCAAGACCTCCTCTGGATGGGCGGACACCCATTCACGTATATGTACTTTGAGAGAGGGCTGTGGGGTACAGCCAAAGGCAACACGAGCTGGAGGAGTAGTGGAACATCCCCGCCGCTGGTGCGAGCATCAGGATGCAAACGGTAAAGAGCGTCCGCAGAAGCATGGAGATGGACCGGACTGTAGGTGATAACAAAGTAGAATTGTGAAAAGAAAATATGCCAGTCAGCCTGCCTGGCCGAAAGGCACTTCATGGACTTAAATGCCAAGAGGCTGTTGTGGTTTGAATAGACTGTGACCGGATTCGGAGCCCCCAATAAGGGATGCCTCCAATCCTCAAAGGAATCCTTGATGGCCAACAGTTACCTTTCAGTAACAATATAGTTCCTTACATACTGGGATGCACCGAGAATATCAATTTAATACTCTTTGTATTAATGAATAACCTGATTCCGCTCTCTTGTTCTTTCAGAAGACAGGTAGGTGACAATGGGCCTCATTACGGGTCGGGCGGTCCGGAATTAACAGTGGCGGTAAACCTGCCGCCACTGTTAATTCCGGACCTCCTGATCCCGAGTCCTGCAGGCGGGAGGTGATCTTCCTGCCAGGTCTGACCTGGCGAGTTGAACACCTCCCGCCTGCAGGCGAACGTGGACACACCAGAACCATCACGAGATGGTGCCGGTGTTTCCACTTCCCCATTCCCATTGAGTCAAATGGGACTCAATGGGAATGGGGATTAATACCATTCTGCCTCCGTGACCCCCGGGACATCGGGGCTGTAATGCCCTGGTAATTCTGGGAGTCACGGAAGTGGAATGGTAATACGAGTTCGGCGGTAACCAGGCAGTTTTACCACTGCGGTTACCGCCGGACTCGTAATGAGGCCCAATATCATTAGCAGGGCTCCTAATAGTAAATAATGTGTATATCACTATCTATACTGGGAGAATACCATACAAAAAATACTCATAGGAGAATAGAATTAATTATTTCCAACGGACCAGGGGGTATTGATGCCTTGAGGAGGATGAAGGTAGCAAGAAGATGCCAGAAGGAAAAACAATGAAAAGGAGAAAATAATAAACAGGCAGGCTTAGTTAGGATCTAATCCTGAGCAGCACGAGGGACGTTCTAGTTTCCGGATTGGTGCATGGATGAATAGCAGCAAGGCGTCCCTCCCGTACGTACATAATGGGCCTCATTATGATACTGGCCGAAGATATGCCGGTAAAACCGGCACGGCTGCTGCCGGTATAATTTTTTTCCCAGTGGCCTCGAATGGGCAATTACCAAATCATTACGGCCCTGCCGGACCCGGTAATTGCCCATTCGCGGGTGCCAGAAAATATTCTTCCCCATTCCCATTTGAGCCCGATAGGAATGGGGAAGCCAGATGCACCGCACCATTCGCGAATGGTGCCGGTGCATCCGACATGCTCTGCTCGCGGTTACCAGTATGCCCGCCAGGTCAGACCTGGTGGGCGAAAAGGCAACCACGAGCAGAACGCGTAGTTTGCCAGTCCAGTAGTAACGGCGCTGGTAGCTTACCGGCGCCGTTAATACCAGACCGTCAAACTTATAATGAGGCCGAATGTCTTGAAGTAGGAGGGTCCCAAGTGCGTTCTGTAATTGTTCATGATACAATCCACGCGGCAGCTCTGGTCAGCACTGGAGGATCAGCACAAAACAATAGAGGTGAGGCAAGCCCGAGGCAGCATGCGATAGGACAATAATGCAGTTCACTGCTCACATGATGATGTGGATACATAGCAACCCACTTACGGGAGTGAAGCGTCGTTACAGCAGTGCATCTCCACGGCAACTGCCAGCGACAAAGGAACGTACAGCTAGATGCCATGTCCCATTCAAGGCGAACACTTGCACCCGGGACCATGAAGCCTGGACACGGGCACAGTGTTCTGAATTCGTAACAACAAGTCACAAACAGTGCACAGGAACCTTAATGCTTTAATTAATGTAATGCTTTGCTATTAAAAATGTCATGCCACTATAACAAAACCTGTCTAAACAGGCTGCAGAATGTAGGCCAGTCTAGACACGCGGTAATAAACATAATACAGTAAAACAGTAAAACATGCCATGCCACAGCAATACATTCCTAGACTGGTTGCACTAAAATGCCAGTCTAAGCATGTACTTATCATGTTTATTTGATCACAGATTTCCAGAGATATATACAATTGCACAATAAGAAATGGCTAGAATGTCTGCACCCAAATGCCAGTCTAGCCAGGCGATTATACTTATCAGGATTGCTTTAACAGAGATGCCCAGTAAAAAAAAAAAACATCAAGCCACAGAAAGAAATGGCTAACTGATTGCACCAAAATGCTAGTCTAGAAACGTAATAACACATATGATGCGTACTTGATTATAAATGTCCAGAAAAATATGCCATTCCATAGTAAGAAATGATTAGACTGGCTGCAGCCAAAAGTCAGTCTAGACAGGTAATAAAACCTTTAATGTTTACTTCATTATAGAATCACAGTAAAAAAATAATGCTAAAGGAAGCAATAGCTAGACTGGTTGCACAAAAGTGCCAGTCTAGACACTAATAACGCATATGATGCATGCGTTATTTTGGAGGATCATTATGTTTTAGCACACCAGTCCTACTCCTCCTTCCCCGAATGTCCCCTTGCACTCTGATCCCCCCGCCTCAACCCCAAAAATCAGCTCCTCGGCCCAGAATTACATCCATGTCCCTCTTCCTCATCCCAGTACTTACATATGAGACACCTTGCCTCATATGTAAGTACTGGGACGAGGAAGAGTGGGCCTTGGAGTAATGAATTTTATAGGCACGTAGACGGACGAGGAAGTGTAAGGGTAGGAGTAATGAAGATTACCAGTAAGTACTCCAGGCATTAAACACAAGCACACATTCACACACCATTAACATATGCACCCATTAATTGTATGCTCACATTCACACACCCAGCCACCCATACATATATGTGCGCACTCATTCACCATGTATAGACAAACACACACCAAGCCATCCATATAGCATGCATACACTCACTCACACATATTACATAATATACATATAAAGCTACCCACTTACATACACGCACACACATGTACACAAAATACATTGACTTATCCTTTGCAAATTTGTTGCTCCAAGGAACAAGGCATCCAGCTCTCTTCTACACACAGCAGGAATGCTTGTTCTTGTCCTGCACAGAGGAGACAGAGGCTTCTGAAAAAAAGGGTGCTGACAAGTTAACCGGCACTGTTGTTTCCAAACCGGCATATCACAGGTCTGCCTGTGGGAGCCACCGTGCCCAACAGGTCTGACCCTGCCGGGCACAGCGGACACGGTAGGCAGACCTGTCATAGAAGTACTGGCACCGTTAATAACGGTGCTTTGCTTACGTGTCCCCATTCCCATAGAGTCCTATAGGAGGCAGAGGCCATGACTCAGAAAATCTGGCTACTGGCCATGACCACAAGGGACTGGCTATGGAGTTAAAGGGGGCATGGCCACCAGGGACTGGCTATGTGGTGAAGTTTTTTAAAATCGGGATAGGTTTCAATAGGAAAATAAATTCTTCCTGTCGCTAAAATTCTGTCAATGGCTACAGCCCGAATGCTGCACAGGATTGCATCAACAGATCACTGTGACTATCGCGGCATACAGTCTGAGACAATGCTAATGAGCAGATAATTACCAAGCATGCCGAACCAGGTGCTCACGTGGTCAACAAACCTTCCCTTGAAATCATTAACCACCCTTTTTATTACAACCGTAGTCGGGCAGGCTATTGGAATTGGATTTCTGACTGATTTCCACAACCTCAGAGCAATGACTGGCACACAATCCTCATGCCTTGAGAAAGACCCTAGAGATTAAAATTATTTGTCGGCTTACTTCTGACAATAAACATAGGACCAAGAATGGTCTTAAAGACTGCTTCATTATGAGAACAGTTACTTATTGAATAACCCAGCACTGAGGTGCACTGGGCTCACTCTCCTAAACGAAACCTAACACTTGAAGAAGGAAGGGCACCTTCAGAAAAGAACCCCATTACCATCAGCAGGGTAATATTTTTAAAGAACTAGAAGAAGCGCTGTGACCTACCCATTTTATAGCCCTGGAATTATTTCATAATCATGTACTCTGGTTTGTTTATTGGAGCATGCATCATTTCTGAACCCTAGGTTTTAATGGGAAGAAATATTCTGCCGGTGGCTACAGCCTGAAGTGCTGTAGTGAATTACAACAAACCTGAGTGAGGAGCATCAGCAAGCACCTGAAAGCATGGTTTTTCAAATCTGTTTTGTATTTTATTTTTCCAAAGTGTCCAAATGTAAGCACAACAAATAGTGATGTATGTTTGGTGCATATACAGCGAGCGTGGCCCTCGGCAAGGACAAATGCCTATTCTGATTTATTTTTTGGGGCATGCAGCCTAGCTGAATCTCTAGGTTTAAATGGGAAAGGAAATCTGCTTGCAGCTGCAGCTCCGAGTGCTGGATGGGATTGAAGCATAGTTGCACGAGGAGCATCAGCAAGGACTTGAAAGGATGCTTTTGGAAATCTCTATTGTTTTTTACTTTTTTGAAATTGTTAGTACAGAAAATAGTGATCTGACTTTTCTACCATGGGCAGAGGGCCTGACCTTCGGCAAGGACAAATGTCTACTCTGATTTGCCTATTGGGGTATCCTCTGCTGATCACGACTCACATAAGTATGTGTTGCAAACATATTTTATAAACTGACAGCTCATTTACTGCCTAGAGCACGAAAGTTAATCGTCATACGGCCTTTCCTTATAAGACATCCTACTAAAAATCTAAGATCTACTCTATTAAGAGCACGCTTAAACCTTTTACCATCAAACGAAATACTGAAGATTAGAGGGGCATCGTCTGCTAACAGCTGACGCTTTTGTGATTCAACTTCAGATCCTGAAACAATACGCCACCTACTATTGTCTTGTCCTGGAACCCATCGCTTTCAAACTCCTTACTTGTCCCATCATTTGGCTAAAACATACGTCACTGAAGAAGATCTATGGTGGCCGTGTTTGATCAGAGGAGAAAGGACCTCTTGGGCCATTGCAGTGGTAAATATTTTAGATCAAATTTTCTCCAGTTTAGCACAGAAGTCTCCAGAAAAACTTTCCTTGATGGGCCAGGTGAACTACAGATGAAAGCATTGACCGCCCAGTCTAAAATCTGAAACCAAACCTTTATACTTTGAACTCCAATGTTTGCTTGTGTTTGCAATCTTGTAAAAATTGCTCCAGCGATTATTAGCTCATAATAAAAAAAAAAAAATTTGATAAAGGAGGTTTATAGTTATTTCATATATGTTAAAAGATGAATTATTAATAACTTCTATACAGCGATGTAACATTATGAAACATTTTCACTTATGAAAACATATTTATTGACAGAATAAAAACGTGTTACAGGGACTTTAGGGTTAAGATATACCCTACCCTCGGTACACCAGCAGTTAGCTAGTGGCCTCCCACCTTGGAATCTTTTGGCACTTCCCGCCTGGTCTCCCTTGAGCACTTGTCCACTCGTACTGCCCCTTTTATATGGGCAAATCTGTCACTTCACAATGCATATGTGCATTTATAGGAGCACTACGTAGAATTGTTTGGTATAAGTATGGGAAATGTAGATGAAAATGATTTGTCGAACATTGTTAAATGGCAGTTGGTGGGTGGAAGTGTAATATGTTGATACACTAAATGTACAGTTTTTTAACGTTATTGGTGGATACATGTGTGAATGGTTTAAAGCAGGCAATGAGGGCATGTTATAAACATAACAGTAAAAGGAGTAGAAGGGCTGTTGTGTGTTATGGCGTGCATATGCAATATGGGTTTTCTAAAAAGGCATGGGCTTGACAGGGGAATGGGGAGACTGTGGATAGTTATAAACGGCAATATATTATGGTGTTTATTGTATGCTTGAGAGAAGAATTTTGGACAGAAATGTATTTCTGTGCTTTTTTTTATTTTTCTCTACTATACAACTGTCCAGTATTTCTATTGGCATAGTAGAACATGCTAATGAGAATTTTGGAGAATCTTATTGAATCTAACTACTGAACAGAAAAATATAAAGTAGATGGTGTCTATAAGCTTATTTTTTTAGTTCTATTTTTTTAATATGAAAGGTGGTTCCTAAAGGAACCCTGTTTATTTATTTATTTATTTATTTATTTTGCTCAGAGCCATGAGCAAGGTGAGGATGGAAATGAGGAAAGGGGCACCAACCAGAGATATGGGGGGGCAGGTGTACAGGGGAAGATGTTGCACGTGTGTTAAATCTAACCTAGAGGTCAGTGTTTCTCATGCTTCTTGTTTACAGCTTTAAAATCACTTCAAAATTGCCCCCCCCTGAAGAGTGGTGGGTTGCAGTATAAACAGAGTACTGCTGTTTTCTAAAGATATGGATCAACATCCTTTTTTATTGCTTGCAAGGTGGCTGGTGGAAATTTGTGTCCCACAGAAGTAGGCTGTGTGGTTACATCATTGGTTGAGGAAGATGAAGTAGAAGAAGACAGCCTACTACTTCCTAAGAAAGGAACAGTCTTTCTTAGAGCATTGCAGTGGTTGGATGTGGTGTGGCAGCGCATGGGGGTGATCCTGTAGGAGTACTGCCCAGGTAGTTTGTGACTGAGTACACTCAGTGCATTTCACTTTGGTAGCTTTAGCCTTTAGTACATTTTCAACTGTGGTAAAGAACTGCCACACCCATGATTCTCTCTGGGTGCTAGAGGTAGGCCTTCTTCTACCTTATCTGCTCTGTGCTGGGTTGTTAATGCATAATGAGTAAGAATAGGTGTAGAAGCTGTGCAAGGGTCAATTTTGAGCTGAGTTCCTAGATAAGCTGAAAATGCAGTTCTGAACTGTTCGTGAAGCATGGACCCATTCAGGAAGTGCAGGCATGTTAGCGGACACTTCGTCATGCCACACGTGCACACATGGTAACGTGACACGGTACAGAAAGTCAGCGATGGTGTCAGACATTGACGAATATCAGAGAATACAAAAGAGGTGGAAAAAGTTGCAAACGTGTAGTGTTAAAAATTATGCTAGAAGGTGGGGAATGTCAGAGATTTAAGGTGAAACTTTCTAAACTGAACACAAATGTTGTTATATTGAGGTAAGGATGATATTAGTAAGTTGCAGGAAAGTAGGGTGCACTGGTAAAAACCCATGAAAATCACTGAAAAAACATTGTTAAACAGATGTTATGGTTAAGTTGCACTAATAAAAACCCATGAAATTCACTGTAACAGCTGTCTTAAAGGGATGTTATGGTTAAGTTGCTCTAATGAAAACCTATAAAAATCCAATGAAAAAACGTGGTTAAAGGGACGATGTGGTTACAAGTAAAACCGAAAACCCAGAAATTTGCCAGTTATCGTAAGCTAAGCAACCATAACTCGTGCCACCACCGTGCACTGCTATAAAGAACACCCAGTAAATGAAAGATGACATCACAAATGACATTGACGGCATCACTGATGGCATCACCTATTAAAATAATTTTGAATAACAGTCCATACAAGGGGTAGTGTTATTATGTTGGTAACAAGATGTCAGAAGTGATTGGGAGATCTTTCATAAACTACTTAATGTATCAAAAATGTTCTCATCTAAAGAAAACATAATATTTGACTGTTGATGTTAATGCACCTAATCATAAATATACATAGGCAATGGTTGAAGCATGTACCAAATAAGTGCGATATTTTGAATCTGGTAATTTCCAATAGTATAAGAATAAATGCTACCTTATCAAAGTTTTTCATAGTGTTAAACATTTAATAAATAGCTAACAATTTCAAACGTGCAGCACACTTGTCTTAGTACATTAAAAAACCCAGAATGCATGCAAATTAAAGGCACATACCGGGAAACCACAGTAAAGAAGAAAGAAACAACAGAACTAAAAATTGACAATAACATTAGAGTTCATAATCATGTACACAAATGAAGTGTGTGTTTGAGGCCTACTTATTGCTCCATTTATGTGCATGTATATAGAAAGCACTTTAAGAAGATATAAGACGGATAATGTTTATATATAGCACCTTCTCAATTTTTAAAATTGTCATTATAAGTAAAAAGAAAAACTAGCCTATACATGTCAGTGAACTAAAACAAGTGGCCCAGATATGTGATGTCATCAATGACATCCGTGATGTCATCTTTCATGTATTGGGTGTTTGTCTTAGCATTGCACAGTGGTGGCGTGAGTTATGTTTGCTTAGCTTACCATAACTGGTGAATTTCTGGGGAGTTTTGGTTTTACTTGTAACCATAACACACATTTAATAAAGTGTTTAATTGGACTTCATAGGTTTTTATTAGGCAACTTAACCATAACGTCCCTTTAACAAAGTGTTTTCATTGAACATACAGCTACAGTACAAATCATATCAGTTTAATGGTAGAATGTGTATGCAATCATACTTTTATAATAGCCTGCCATGTACTTCTGTAATGCAAAGGAATGTTTCTCATGTATATTCAGATTATGGTTGGCTGTACTCCTGGTCAAACTGAAGTGTGTCGAGCCCTTGAAAATAACAATTAGGCAACCTGCAACTATTTCATAACAAGATTTTAAAGGCTTTTTCTCCTTTTTTATCGGTCATTATTAAGGTATGTTATGGTGTTTATATGGCAAGGAACAAGGGAGGAGAATATGGGAGGGAATCATATGTTTTACCCATTTGTTGTACAGATGTTTTATTTTGTTTGTGCTTTTTTAAAAATGCAGTTAATTTTGCTTTTGATTTTTTGCATAATGCACAGCACATATTTTTGTAATTAAACCCTGCTAAAGCGAGTTTATGGTTAAGTTTGCTTCCCAAAACAATGGAAATTCTGCGAAAAAGCTTTGTTAAAGGGACTTGCTGTGTGCACCCCAAAACAGCAACCCCAGCCACACATTTTGACAATTTTAGTACCAAAAGTAAAAATAACATTGACACCATGTGGCAGTGCTTATGATACCACGCAGGACATCACAGATGATATCACAAATTATGTCATACATGATTGCTCTGATGGCATCACACTGGTGGCCACCTATGACGTCACTTATGCCATCAGACATGACCTCCGCGATTTGTACACATTCTGCACAGAACACTTCACAAGGAGTTAAGTGTGTTTTATATAGTTAGTAACACTGCATTGCAAATGATGGGTGTACACAAAATTGTGATACATATATGCAACCAGTGCATACAAATTAAAACTTTGCTTGTTGAGATTTTATACTAATGGCCAGAGTACAGTATGTGAATGCTTACTCACAATTTCATTACCACGATAATACACAGTGTATGTTTATCAAAACCTAGTCAGCCACTCATGAATTTTGCATTAAGTGATATTAGAACTGCAAGTACACATCACCAACAATGAAGTTTCCCTGTAGCACATTTAATTAAAACAAATTATTTAATCAGTATAATATGAGTTAAAGCACACTACCATTGTGCAATAGCCAAATATTATGCCAAACTGATAACTTTCAAGAATCATTGCATAAACTTTGACCTTCCGCCAGAACAATTAGGAAGTGGCCATATGGGATTTTTCAGGTATGCAAGGGAAACAGCTGGCCAGTATGTAGAGCAATTTCCCTCAAGACTAACAGCAATGGAAATAATATGGCTTAGGATATGCCTCTTGGCTCGGTGTTACAGTGAAAATGTGCAACGTGGTCATATCTACCTATTGATGTTAGTTATCAAATATAAGTTCTATCAAGATTTCATTCTTTGTGCATTGTTCCTTTTTGATACACAATGTGGATCCACCGGCAATGTCATATCCTGTATCATCCATGATCTCATGGATGGCACCATGTGTGATGTCAACAGGGGTGTCCTGAATAACATGATTTGATATGTCATGTGTGATGTCATGAGCAGTGCATCCTGGTGGGTGAGTTACGGTTAATTTAGAAACCATAACTGGGGTTAAATGTGGGTTTTGTTGCTTTGTGTTGGAATCATAACATCCCCTTAACACAGTTATTTACACTGAATAACCATTGTTTTTATATGGCCAAACCCACAGATAACCCTGCTCCTCTGCATCCCATACTACCACGTGTATATCCTAATCTTTCTATCCTATCCTGAAAACATTTAGTAACTCCTGTTTCACCTCCCACCTTTTGAACTTTTGAACATTGCAATGAGCTCTGAGGCACTCTGCGTAGGGACAGGGCAGAGCAACAATTAACATAAAATAAAATTACCTAACCATAGGGTCCCTTTAAACAAGGTTTTTACTGAAGTTCATTTTTTTGTATTTTATTTTTATGAAAGTATGTCTGTACTTCTTTACTACATATTATCCTTTTCTTTTACACCCTGCATGCATGACTATTTTATTTCCTACAATTAAGTCCGTGCTCTTGCCAAACAATGTATCTCCAAGCATTAAAGATCATTCCCATTCCAACTCTTCATCAATTTCTTTCTTGTGTGTGTGTTTTAAGTCTGTAGCCTATGTAATAGAACCCTAAGCTTGCAGGTAAGCCGTCCATGTGTCATGCAGGATAGCTCCAGTGCGATTTCGCAATTTATCATTCATTTAACTGTGCTCTTACGATTTTTAAAGGTACACACCCTAGCCCTCATTACGAGTCAGGCAGTGGACCATGGTGCTATTAGCACCATGGTCCATGCCGGACTCCGGCATGGTGGATGGCGGAATTACCGCCCCATTCCACGGTGAGTGCATGCATGCACTGTCACTGAGTTGGAAGGGGAGGCAAAAAGCAGACACTGATGACACCAAGATGGAAAAGCAACACATTTGCTGCATGCTGGGTAGCACTGGCATCACACATTAGCCTGTGAGTGGCATGTCCAATACACATACATGATACATGCCAGCACACAGATGGCATGTAGCATAGCCATGGTACATTTCACAAGTACAGCCGTATGTCAGTGAATGAGTACTGTGTATTAGCAAATGAGGCCAAAACCCAATATTTTTTGTTTTCGGGGGAGCAAACTCGCAATTGGGTTAAGTGAACACAAAGCAGAGAAAGAAAGTACCAGGGACCTGGTGCTTAGGAGTTGCTTACCCCTCACTACCCTCATTCAGAGCGGGGTTGGATATATTGTTAGTCACACATACATAGGGTTATATAACAACAAAAGAAATGTTTGTCAATAGCACAAAAAACCAAGGGTAGAAGAGAGAGAGGCATACAAGCGAATAATTTTAATTCACAATCTAAAACATTAAAAAACTACAGATAAGCACATCAATCACATACAAGTCAAGTGAAAGGACACAAATAGAAAAAATATAAAATTAGTGTCAAACAATTATATAAGGCAAGGCTCCAGATGACACAAAAGCCTTAAGAAAAACAAACACAGGCGAGGTGAAATAATAGACCTTCACTTCCTGATACAAAAAATGTAGCAAAATGGCGAGAAATTTGGCATTTGCTGAGATTCCGAATGTCGACATGTTTCGGCCAATGTTCATATTGGACAGTTTCTCAAGTGTCCATATAGAATACAGTTGTAGTGGCCATCATCAGGACAAGACATTTCTTCAAACACAGCCTTATAAATGATTCGATATTGGCATCACACAGATCTGGAAAAATATACATATATATACAATTAATCATACAGCATAGACACACTTACATCTATATTGAAACTAAATGACAGTGACAATGTGGCCTCTAGTATTTGAACATCCCTTATGTCGGCTGATGGAATAGCCTGACAATCTTTTAAATCCTACAATTGTGCCACATAAACCAACCAAATTCGTATATATGCTGAGCATCATGCCCAGAACATTTTACGATAGAAACATAACATTATATGACATAAAAAAGTGTGTGAATCCAACCCTTACCACTAGCTACTGTATAGGGTGTGATAAAGAAAAGAGACAAAAAATGACTCTTGCGCGAACAGAAATGTAGCACAGTATGATTACTTCAGTCATCGTTAGGAGGATTAATAGTGTGCTCTAGATAAGTGGAAGATGACAGGACAATAATTTCATTATGTGCCATTCTAAACCCGAAACTCTTTATAATATAATTTTGTGACAGTGTCTAAAGTTAGACCAGGATAACGGTAAAAACGTCAAGTTAAAAAGCATTGTCGGGTATACTTATTTTCTTTTTTAGCCCAGCCCGAGAAACACTGAATGTAGGCGGACTCTAACATAATTGCTTAAGTGTTTATCATCTAAATGATGCAAAGCAACTGAAAAACAAGTGTGTCACATGTGAAGACAAATCATCTCTAGTTAAAAAGGGCACCAAACTTGTTTGTTACGGAGGTGGACAGTTACCCTTCCAAAGGACATGTCAAAACGCGTGCCTTCGTTTACACGGAACACAAGTCCCTGGCGATTTATAGCGAACGGCAGGCGCGATTGTATCAGCGTTGCAGAATCACCTACATCTATTGCCAAGTGATTCCAAAGTAGTTTGACAATTGGTCAGTCAAAAGTTCTGCACAATACAAAAGGAACCAGTTAAAACTTGGCAGCTCGATGCGAATCGAGCGAGTAACTCTGGGCGCAATGGGGAAACCCATGCTTACCTTAACATACTGCAGGCAGCACCAAGGAGAACCTCTCATCACCGCCGCTGTGTACCAAATGGTCGAAGCGGTAGTGTGAAAGGAGAATTTAAATACGTGTATAAATCACGTGACAACAGGTAAAGATTGGCTTATATACGGAATTAAATGCCCGTGTAACCTACTATACATAGGAAAAACTAGCCGCACTGTTCGACTCAGAATCTGTGAACACAGGTCATGCCTGAAGAATAAAACTGAGAACAAACCTTTGGTCTCTCATTTTATCACAGCTAAACACCATTATACGGATTTCAAATGGTTTGTGATTCAAAAAATATCCCCTTTACCGAGAGGAGGAAATAGAGATCTGTCTCTGAGCCGCGCTGAACAAAGACTAATATATACTTTGAACACGGTCAATCGGGGGCTCAATTCCTCGGTGGAATGGAATAATCTGATCACGTGATGTGGTCAGAACCTCGCAAATAACACAGTCTCTTGACCTGCTAGATCCCCTGGGCCCTGGGATTTAGATGTCATCCATCACCCCTTTTGCTGGTGAGGTTTTGACGCCAACACGCCGTGTTTTTTAAATTTGAGCGCCGCGTTTCTTTAGATCGCGTGTCAGTAGGTCCTCCTCACATGCGCACACATTTTGAAGAGGACGTTTTGAGATAAATACATTTTCCATCTATGACACCCCCTCCATCGTTGCCACTCCTCGGAAGTGGATATTTGACATGCTGTGCATGCATCTCCCTAGAACATTGACATATTTGGACAAGAGCATTCTAATGCATCCTTGTGTAGGAGTTGGGTGTACGCACTGCACCTTTAAAGAACAAAGTCTTTACCTGTTGTCACGTGATTTATACACGTATTTAAATTCTCCTTTCACACTACCGCTTCGACCATTTGGTACACAGCGGCGGTGATGAGAGGTTCTCCTTGGTGCTGCCTGCAGTATGTAAAGGTAAGCATGGGTTTCCCCATTGCGCCCAGAGTTACTCGCTCGATTCGCATCGAGCTGCCAAGTTTTAACTGGTTCCTTTTGTATTGTGCAGAACTTTTGACTGACCAATTGTCAAACTACTTTGGAATCACTTGGCAATAGATGTACGTGATTCTGCAACGCTGATACAATCGCGCCTGCCGTTCGCTATAAATCGCCAGGGACTTGTGTTCCGTGTAAACGAAGGCACGCGTTTTGACATGTCCTTTGGAAGGGTAATTGTCCACCTCCGTAACAAACAAGTTTGGTGCCCTTTTTAACTAGAGATGATTTGTCTTCGCATGTGACACACTTGTTTTTCAGTTGCTTTGCATCATTTAGATGATAAACACTTAAGCAATTATGTTAGAGTCCGCCTACATTCAGTGTTTCTCGGGCTGGGCTAAAAAAGAAAATAAGTTTACCCGACAATGCTTTTTAACTTGACGTTTTTACCGTTATCCTGGTCTAACTTTAGACACCGTCACAAAATTATATTATAAAGAGTTTCGGGTTTAGAATGGCACATAATGAAATTATTGTCCTGTCATCTTCCACTTATCTAGAGCACACTATTAATCCTCCGAACGATGACTGAAGTAATCATACTGTGCTACATTTCTGTTCGCGCAAGAGTCATTTTTTGTCTCTTTTCTTTATCACACCCTATACAGTAGCTAGTGGTAAGGGTTGGATTCACACACTTTTTTATGTCATATAATGTTATGTTTCTATCGTAAAATGTTCTGGGCATGATGCTCAGCATATATACGAATTTGGTTGGTTTATGTGGCACAATTGTAGGATTTAAAAGATTGTCAGGCTATTCCATCAGCCGACATAAGGGATGTTCAAATACTAGAGGCCACATTGTCACTGTCATTTAGTTTCAATATAGATGTAAGTGTGTCTATGCTGTATGATTAATTGTATATATATGTATATTTTTCCAGATCTGTGTGATGCCAATATCGAATCATTTATAAGGCTGTGTTTGAAGAAATGTCTTGTCCTGATGATGGCCACTACAACTGTATTCTATATGGACACTTGAGAAACTGTCCAATATGAACATTGGCCGAAACATGTCGACATTCGGAATCTCAGCAAATGCCAAATTTCTCGCCATTTTGCTACATTTTTTGTATCAGGAAGTGAAGGTGTATTATTTCACCTCGCCTGTGTTTGTTTTTCTTAAGGCTTTTGTGTCATCTGGAGCCTTGCCTTATATAATTGTTTGACACTAATTTTATATTTTTTCTATTTGTGTCCTTTCACTTGACTTGTATGTGATTGATGTGCTTATCTGTAGTTTTTTAATGTTTTAGATTGTGAATTAAAATTATTCGCTTGTATGCCTCTCTCTCTTCTACCCTTGGTTTTTTGTGCTATTGACAAAAATTTCTTTTGTTGTTAAATAACCCTATGTATGTGTGACTAACAATATATCCAACCCCGCTCTGAATGAGGGTAGTGAGGGGTAAGCAACTCCAGTGAATGAGTACTGTCAGCCATCCATGTGAGATGGACATGATGAGATGAAAAATGCTACATAGTGTGACAAAATACGCATGTGCCACTCACTGCAACACATCCAGTGTACAAGAATACAGTGATTGCAGGCAGATTTACACATCAATGGTTGGTCACTTAAACTTGACAGGAAACAACTATCATGTACCACATACAAAAGGGGCCCAAAAATCAATGTGAGCAGGCCAATTTTCAATCAGCCTGAATGGTCTAATCATTCACATAGGTAACAAATGTGGGCCAATGTGGGGTGTAATCAATGACAGAAGCATGTCACATATGTGACAATAGGGCTGAAAAATGCGTTGCAAAAGTGGGAGAATTGAAACAATCAGCCTGAATGAACACTGAAAAATTCTGAACAATGTTGTTGCAAGATGATAGTTCAAGGGCAACTGCAGTAATGTGGCACTAAATGGCTACTGTGGGCAGAAGGGATGCTGCCATACCCAAATCCAAGGCCAGTGAATGTTTTGGAGGAAGCACATGGGTGACCCTTACCACTCAGGTACACACACACTCATCTGGTACTCAATCAGAACCCGTCACCAACACAACATACACATGGATTACACACGCATGCATGGGCACTCACCGGACAATGTGTCGTAATCTGGTAGGTCTCCTACACCTTGGATCTGTTCCTCTGTGGCGAAGGTTCGAGCAACAGACTCATGTTCAGTGAGTTGGTTGTCCTCTTGTGGAGACCCACCGCCAGTCACCAGAGTAGATGCTTGATTTGAGGCCAGCTTGTTCTTTGCTCTGCGTTTCAGGTCATTCCACCGCTTGTAGCAATCATCAGCTGTGCGCCTCACAAATCCAAGGGCACTAATGATGTCTGTGATGGTCTGCCAGTGTGCCTTACGTTGACCAGGTGTGGTCTTGCACCCTGCAGTCACCACCATTTTGCGGCTATGTGCCGACTGATAGGCCACAAGTGCATCAAGTTCGGCGTCATTAAATCTAGGCTTCCTTGAGGTGCCGGAGTGTGTAGCTGTGTCTGGGGTCTCAGCCTGTAGTGCCAGAGCACCCTTCTTCCTCTTTTTCAAAGGTGGTGCAGATCCTGAGTGGCTTACACCACTCTGGTCAGTAGGGGCAGAAGCGCCGGTGTACTGGGTACTAGGAGTGTGCGAATGCACAATGACCATAGGTCTTGGTGCAGGCATTGGCTGCTGGGTGATGTTGGCAGGGGCAATGTCGGTTTTATGGACCGGGACCAACACTGTCCCGGCTGGGAGACTCAGAGCTGGGGTGGATCGAGCTCCAGCTGCCCCTGCAGCCTCCCCACCCTGCCTACTTGGGGCAGCAAGTGACATAGCTGCCCCAGATCCACGTGGCCTGGTGACACCAACTTGCACCGCCACACGTGGCGTAGACTTGCTGACCTGGAAGTCAGCCTGGGAGTCATCCTGTGCCGGTTCAGGTGCCACAATGGGCTGGTCCAACAAGGGCTGAGCTGGGATGGTGTCAACTATGTTTCCCACAACCATGGGGGGGCATGGGTGTCCCTGATTGCTCCTCCACACATGGGGGACTAGCAGCACTCTGCAAATCCTGGCCACGTCCCCTACCGCGCCCACTACGCCCACCTTTTGGAGGTCGGCCACCTTTGCCTCCCATACCGCTTAGTCGCCTCCCAACCATGGCACTGATGTTGTTGTGCGTATGCGAGTAGCAGTAAACGATTGTCGTGGGCGATTAGGGGTGAAAGGGGTAGGGTAATAGATGGAATTCGTACCCTAGTGCTCTAAAAAGGCTGTCTGTGACCCCTGGGGGAAGATGACGGGTCAAGCAAAACAAAAAATAACATGCACGCAACCCCTCGTAGACCACGTGCGTGGAAAAATGAACCCGTACTATGCTGTGGCACCCAGAAACACAAAATGAAGTGTACGCATAATACACGCAGCCTACAATGACCTCTGAAGGGGTACGTGACACACGGGGCAAGCACAGTTGGTAAATACATGAGCAACTCACCGTCTGCCTTGAAAAAGAACATGAAAAAGACATGCGCGTGTGCACGTTGGCAACACCCCCTCCAAAAGAAGAATTGTACGTTGTCTGAGGAGACAGGACAAATGAAGAAGTGAACGCTGTTTGAGGAAACAGGCCCAACAAAAAAATGTAATGCTGTCAGAGGTAACTTGAAACACTGTGAAGTAATAGCATGTGAACCGACAAGAAGTACAGAATTCACCCACTCGCACTCCACGAAAAGCACGTACAAGGAAATTGCGTCCTACACGTACCTTTTAAACCGGCCCACATGTACAACGTCACTTACGCGTGTACGCGCTAAGGCCCTTTCCTCCAATTACACGAGCTGACACTCGGACGTGCAGTTTTTGCACGTGTACGATGCACATGCACCCGTGTTCATGGAAATGCCCGCGTGCCTCACGTCACTTACAAGCGTAGGCCCTTTCCTCAGATTACACGCATCCACACACGGACGTGCAGTTTTTTCACGTGCCCTGAACCACTATGCCCACGTCACGAGGGAAACACCCGCGCGCGTAACGTCACAGACGCGCGAACGCGCTAAGGGCTTTTCCTCGAATTACATGCAGACATGCAATTTTTTCACGTTCCAAATCACTCCATATCAAGCTGGCCACGCAACATAACATGGAAGACCACGCTCCTGCCTTGAAGGCCGAATTACTGCCCCCCAGAGCCCCGAGCACGCTCCCACCTGCCATCTGCTGCTGCCTGCCTGCTGCCCACGTGCCCTGCTATTTGCTGCCTGCACACCAGCCATCTTCAGGGGTGCAGTTGTTGTGACCACCCCTGCTGGGACTGAAGACTCCCGACTGGGATACCATCGCTCCACAGCTCAGCCCCAGGACCCAGTTGCCCACCCACACCTGCCTCTGGGGTTGCCATGTCGGGCACACCACCATCTGGCACCACTGGCAACCCCCACCCAGAGAGGCATAGGACCATCAGCATCAGTGCCATGGAAGTTTGTGTCCTGGTGGAGCAAGTCCTGGGGCAGTATGCTGCCCTTTTTGGAAGTTCTCGTGATGACTATGAAGGATGGACCAGGATCTGGATGGACATCGTGACTGCCATCAACAAGGAGGGGGTGGTAGTCCGCAACATCAAACATGTCAAGAAGCGCTGGGAGGACTTCAGGTCCAGGACCCTCGACAAGGCGCGGCGCCTCTTGAAGGCAGCAGATACCAAGGGGCACCAGGGCCAACTGTCCGACCACCAAATGAGGGTCCTGGAATGCATATGCCGAGCGCTCCACCTTCAGGTCCTTGAGAAGCAGACCCGTCTGGAGTCGAGCGGTAAGTGTACATGCATACTGATTGGACGCTGTGCATGTCGTGGTGTGCCAGTAGTGTGCAGGTTACACATGTGTTTTTGTAGGGCCATGTATGGATGTGTATGTACAGGGGCATGAGGCTGACACATGCAAGTCCTTTCATGTGTGAGACACATGGATGGTGTATGTGTGGGTAAGCATGCAGGCCAAATGCAGATGTGGGAGCACAGATGTTTGAATTACTGTGTATGTACGTTGGCATGGTTGTGGTGTCACACATGGATGTTGGTTCCAACTACATGTATCTGCACTGTGTACATGTGCATGTGTGTGTATTTGACAAGTGTGCAACTGTGATGCAACATGGATGCATGTGACACTGATATGTAGAAGGCTGAATGCCAGATGTGACATGGATGGCGATCTCATCACTGCAACAGTTGGTGGAGATGTACACATGCATGTAAGTGTGGTGGCGTGTGTGCATGTCTTGTGCACTCCCTGTGTTTGATGTGATGTCAGGCTCACCTTCGGCTGCTCATGTTGTTGTTTGTGTATGGATGGTGCTGCCTGGTGCGATATTGCTGTGGAATTGCTCATGTGTGTGAGTTGAAATGACATGTGTATTGGGGATTGTGATGCCATGTCTTAAGTTTAACACTGCCACTCATGTGCAACTGTCATGTGTGTATCAGTCCATTGTACAGTGCCCTGATGCCTGTGTCCTATCTCTCCCTGTCTGCAGCGTCAACTGATGAAGAGGGCAGAGAGGGTGCTGTGGAGCAAGGTGGCAGTGAACGCACCGCCAGTCAGAGACGCAAGGCCCGGCTCCCTCCCAGTTTGTCATCTCGTCAGGGAGTGAGGAGTCCGGTGCCGCGTCCCAGGCCGCAGCTGCCGAGGGTAGGTCGAAGAGGCAGAGGTCAGAGTTGGACTCCTTGGCAGTAGAAGGGGCAGCTGAGACCCCACGGTGTCTGACGGAGGAAGATGGCACGGAGTCATCCAGGTTGGTGGGGGGTTGCTGGACGAGGAGGCCATGGAAGGGACAGACACGGGGTCTGGAGGTGGGGATTCCGTGGTGCTAGTGGTGCAGTGCAGGGGCAGGGACAGGATGAAGCGCAGCCCGACGCGTAGGTGCCAGTGTGTAATCCTGTCCCCGATCCTGTGACTGCATCATCCCGCACCAGCAGGGATGCCTACATCCAGACCTGTTTTCAGGGAGGGGATCCGCTTACAACAACTGGCCTACCTCTCCCTGCGGATGTGGCTATCCGGGACCGGGTTGAACCTGTCCTGAGTGGGATGGCGTTGCGTCAACGGGGCATGCAATGTGACCTGCATTGTTTTCGTGAGGACAATGCATATCATCTCGAATGCCTCGTTGACCGCGTTGACCTACTGGGACGGGTCACCAGGCCGGATTCCTCTATTTGCTGGACCTTGTTCCGACCACCTCCTCACCTGAACCCCCTATGCGCCAGTCGTCCTCCATGCCATCTTCCCACCCATGTATAACCTGGGTACCCTGTGGAGCTGCCTCTGACCCTGCGGCCAGGCTGGTGGAGGACACATCCCTGCCACAGTCGGGAGTCTGACGTCCAGCAGGGGTGGCCACCTCAACAACTGCACCCCAGATGGAGGAGGACATGCAGGCAGCAAGAGCCAGGGCACAGGCACAGCAGCAGCAGCAACAAGTTGGGAGCCATGATGGCTCAGGGCCTTCAACATCGGAGGGGCAGGCATCGGCCAGAGGGCAGGAGGACCTAGGATTGGAAGTGTCTTCCATGTGGCAGTGGTTGGGCCAGGCCATAGATGCGGAGCGGCAGCGGGGGAAGAGGCACGGCTCACAGTGGTCAGGGTGGAGAACTCCATGTGGAGGGCTCTGAGGCGGGCCGAGTGCCTCGAGACAATTCGCAGGGAGTTGGAGGTCCACATGTCATCGTCCCTGCTAACACTCGGGGCCATGGAAGAGGACCGCCTCTGGGACATCGATGATGCCCTGGCCCGGGAAATCAGGAAGTGAGCCGTTGGACTAGCCTGCTGCCATTGTAAATAGTTTTTAGAGTTAGGTTTCCTTTTCCTTTTCCTTTGATTTGTGGTGAATGGACTATGCCACACACATTTGTATATAGTTTTTTTATTAGGTAGCTTCTTAGGTAGGTTGCATTTCTTTCGTTGGGCTCATGGACCCTTGACAATGGATTGTACATAGTTGGACAATGGATTATTTTGAACTTTTTCTTTTGATTTCACCATGGATCAACGGATTTTTCTTTTTACGTTTTCTTTGAATTTGCGTTGGTGGTGGGAGAGTTTGGACTATTTTTCTTTTGGATTTCTTTGGATTGGTTATACTTTTCATTTACTCATCTTTTGCACATGCTTTTCATTTCATGTTTGCTATTTTGCTATGCTTTCATTTCATTGCTTTATTTTTGTACATAATACATTTTCATATTTTAGTTCCATGTGCGGGATTCGCTCATTGGGTTAATGCATGTGAAAATGTGGGTTTACACAATCAATGCCAACCAGTGTATGTGTGTGACGGACATGTGTTGATGTACATAGTTGACTTTTGGTTTGTGTCTTGAGATAGGCATGTCAGTGTGGGGTGGATTGGGAAATCATTGCATCTCAAGAATGTGGTGGCGTGCTGTGGTATTTTGGTGTAGAAGTGGGCCATGATTGTGCATCTTTATTTCATGTAGGGGGGGCATGAGTGGGGCCCTGCTGGTAGGTGCCCCTCACTGCTGGGGGGTGGGTTTGCAGGGGGACATGAGTGGGACATGAGTGGGGGCCTGCTGGCAGGTGCCCCTCACTGCTGGGGGGTGGGGGTGCTGGGGGACATGAGTGGGACATGAGTGGGGGCCTGCTTGCAGGTGCCCCTCACTGCTGGGGGTGGGGGTGCTGGGGGACATGAGTGGGACATGAGTGGGGGCCTGCTGGCAGGTGCCCCTCACTGCGGGGTGTTGGGGGTGCTGGAGGACATGAGTGGGGGCCTGCTGGCAGGTGCCCCTCACTTCTGGGGTTGGGGGTGCTGGAGGACATGAGTGAGGGCCTGCTGGCAGGTGCCCCTCACTGCTGGGGGGTGGGGGTGCTGGGGGACATGAGTGGGGGCCTGCTGGCAGGTGTCCCTCACTGCTGGGGGGTGGGGGTGCTGGGGGACATGAGTGGGACATGAGTGGGGCCCTGCTGGCATGTCCCCTCACTGCTGGGGGGTGGGGGTGCTGGAGGACATGAGTGGGGGCCTGCTGGCAGGTGCCCCTCACTGCTGGGGGGTGAGGGTGCAGGGGACATGAGTGGGGGCCTGCTGGCAGGTGCCCCTCACTGCTGGGGGTGGAGGTGCAAGGGGACATGAGTGGGACATGAGTGGGGGCCTGCTGGCAGGTGCCCCTCACTGCTGGGGGGTGGGGGTGCAGGGGGACATGAGTGGGGGCCTGCTGGCAGGTGCCCCTCACTGCTGGGGGGTGGGGGTGCTGGGGGACATGAGTTGGTGATCATATTGCAACGTGACATGTGGCTTGGCTGGGGGGCATGTCCATGGTGGATGGGCTGCCTGCGGGACATGGCCAGGGGTGCAGGGAAGTCCCCTGTGGTGTGGGCTGCCTGCAGGGCCGTGGAGGGGGTAGAGGGGACACCTGGGAGGACCCACACTTCCAATTCAGATGTAGGACTCCCCGCGCACCACACTGGATACACAAACCCCGCTCTGACAGCGAAGTCGTGTGTGAAACTTCACACGCACCCCCGAAATACACGTACCCCGCTCTGACAGCAAAATCACGTGTGAAACTTCATACGCACCCCCGAAATACACGTACCCCGCTCTGACAGCAAAAACGCGTGTGACACTTCCCGCAAACCCCCGTAATACACGTACCCCGCTCGCACAGGGCAATCGCGTGTGAAACTTCCCGCGAACCCCAGTAATACACGTACCCCGCTCACACAGGGCCAATCCCTTGTGAAACTTCTTGCAAACCCCAGTTATACAAGTACCCCGCTCGCACAGGGACAATCGTGTATGAAACTTCCCGCGAACCCTAGTAATACACGTACCCTGCTCGCACAGGGACAATCGCGTGTGAAACTTCCCATGAACCCCAGTAATACACGTACCCCGCTCGCACAGGGTCAATCGCATTCGATACTCACTGCGCCGGGGTGTACATGTATTCGGAGAGGTGCGCAGGGAGTTTTACAGGCATTTTCATGGTTGGAGGCCTATGCCCCATGTACGGGATTTGTGCGCAGTGCATGGCGCACGGGGAGGGGTTGGGGGCGTAACTGGCGCTGTTGCAGGGTCGATGCGCCACTCTGTGCCATGGCTGGTTTTGGATGTTCAAATCCATGAATACGGTGTGCGCGGAAATGTATTTTAGCACATGCGGCTGGCGCAGACTGTCGCACGTGCACACTGTGCTCCAGCCGCGTGCACCACTTGTGCGCTGGATTCTATGAATTTCCCTCTTAGTTTGGGGGTATTCTGTGTCGCTATTAGGCCTGTAAGCAGAACATATTGCATGAGGGAGGAATGGCATATGAGGCGGGACACACAGCCATGCTAACCCCCAGGGCCATTGCCATCCAGTTCCTGCCTCTCCCCACCCAAAACAGCTCCCAATGAGAACTCTTTGAGCTTGCTTCAATCAAGCCTTACTATCAAACTTTGCACTCGAAGTGCTTGTCAGTGGTAATGACTTAATTGGAGTTGTAAAACCGCTATTGTTGTAGTAATAATGTCATACCTGGTCTGCCTTCATCGACTTGTTTTATAAGCACTGTCCGTGCCCTTCACTGAAGTCCTGTTATAAACAAGCATTGGCAATGCCAACACTTTTGGATTGTGTATATGTATTAGGCATTTGCCAGACACTGCTATTAAGTGCCCAGGTACTTGCACAAGTTTGCACCCACTACCATTAATGGGCAGTTAATACCAGTGTGGTTGTGCTTGTCAGGTGCCTTTCCCATGCCTACACAAAGACCCAAACTGCCCAAACTGTTGGCATTGCCAATTCTTATTTGATAGATGGACAGCAAGAATAATACTGGATGTTCTTGCGACGTAGCCTAACTTACATGTAGTATTAGACCACACTGTATATTTAGCATGTAAATAACAGCTTTGCAGTTTATTATAAACTAAGAAATGATCACTATATTTGTCATATGAAGGGAGACTGTAATAACTGCTCAAGGATTGAGCAGGAGGCCACAGGAGTTCATTATGAAAGCTTGATTTAGCAGGTAATCATTTTGTATCTTCATTAAGTATCTAAGTACATTTAAGACAGGAGACAATCACTGGTCAGTGGCTAGCAGGACAGCAGTCATGAGCGACCCAACACCTCTCCTTCCTGAAAAACCTGATGCATGCACGCAATTGCACAATATCCATACAATCACACAATCAGCACCCATACAGTTACACACTCAACACTTGTACAGTAACACACTAACAACTCCTACAGTCACACGCTTAAAACTCCAGCCACCTTCCCACACAACACACTAACCCTAGCTCAATCACAAAAAATCTAAAGTTGTGGTAAAAGGTGCTGGTTTTGAAATATTGAAGCATGATGTAGCTACTAAGGCCTTTGGTTCCCCGCTTCTGGCACACTATTTAACCATCAAACCACAGGCAGGACTCGAGTATTATCTAGATTACGTTAATCCGAACGTGAAAGATCACTATACTTAAAGCTTTGTTCTGGCACATTGTCGATGGCATCTGTATTGTTTAGTTGGCACAACAAGAGTTTTCCTCTGTGTCCCCTATGAAGAAGTGTGGTTGAGGACTGTGAGCACTTCATTATGTTGTCCCTGGCTACATTATCCTTGAGAAAATGCCACATAAAGGCGCTTTGGCCCCTGCGTGGCAGTAGGACTATTGCTGATGCCATGGCAACTTGCTTACATTCTGCAGATGGTCCTGCAGTTTTTGCAATGTGCAGGTATTTGCGCTGAGCTTGGAGTGCAAGCACTAAAATAGTTAATTTGAATCCAGCATGAATGTATTGAAGGACGTCATGGGATTCTGTAAGTCTTTGCAATTGTTGGCCATTTTTATAAACCCCTGGGATTTAGGCTTCAATTGGACCCTAGTTGCTTCTAGGGCCATTTATGGTCCGGATGTTCTGTGATTGGCACAGTAAAGCAATGGGGCACGAAAATCGCATAGGTGGATGATCAGTTGTAGATAATAAGGGAGGTTGCGAGCTTGCTCTCCTCTAATCTGATGTATGAACCCCCGATATTATATTTACTTATGTCCTTTTGATTTTAATATCATATATGGTGACCATTTCATATATTGCTGACAGTCATTTGGTGTTCACATCAGGAACTAATCTAGGATTTGTTTGAATATGTTGCACAACCTTAGGTGGTTTTATTCAATTGTAGTGTACATTAATTGATTGTATTTTGGAGATTTATATAACTGATATGATATGATAGGTTATTTTTAACACGCTTAATACCCAGAGGTTTCTAAGCACGGACTCAGGGATCGAAACCTGTGTTGCTACTGTCGTCTTACTTCCAGGGCCGGTCTTACACTAGATTTCACCCCAGGCGGGAAGCATCGTTGGCGCCCCACCCCGACCCCTAAAAATGACAACCAGAAAGAGGGAGGGTAGCTCAGCAGCAATGTGCTTGCCTTGGAAGCAAGATGACACAAAGCAACACAGGTTCGATCCCTGGTCCGCGCTTAGAAACCTCTGTGTATTTAAACGCGTTATAAATACGCAACTAAGACAAACAACTATGCAACTAAAACAAATAATTCCTGTAACAGCGCCTCGCTGTGTGAGCGCTTTAAAAAAAATGCAAAATAAAATAAAATATATGTATGTAGTAGAGTCAGAGGTGGCTAATGTGCAGTTTTTGTTAAGTTGCACTGCCATAAAAATACTTTCTGTGACACAATCTAGGCCAAGACTAACCAGACATTGTGCATCGAGGTGAGGGTTTTAGGGCTGGTTTGAAGAGTTTTGTTATAAATAAAACCGTATTGGGACCATAACCTGGTGTACTCTTCTTGTGTGCCCACCACTCAGCGGTATGGCAATACTTGCTTGCACAATTCAATATTATACATGCACATTCAAGGCAACACCATGATAAATAGCATACTCCAGCATAAACACGTTAAATACAATTATGCACAGTTCCGAGTGGTCGCAGGCGAACAACACACACATGGGCTGAATACAACTCACCACAATTTGCCAAGGCAACACAATGTTCAACTTACACCCGCAGAAGACCATCGCTGCAGAAGTCCCACAGATAATTGGCACCCAAAATATGCATTGATCATAGACTTAATGGAGAAAAGCTCTTTATTCCAGACCCCATGAACGACCAGTATGCTCAGACAATAGGCACATGTGGATACAAATTTAGTATAATAACCAACTTCAACTGGCACCAAAAACATGCAAGGTACATACTGTATTCCTAATGGCAGAAGAAAATGAACCATAATGGGCGTAGACAAAACAGGCAGTGCAGGGCCTTTCTTAACAATGCTTGCAGGACTGGTAGCAGAGGGTACCATAGGTGAACACACCACCAGTACACGCACTTGCACAAACCTGAGTACAGATTGCAGTGGGCGCCAGCGATGGCCGATAGTGAGCCCGGTGCCCGCGACAATGCGCACCTTTCTCTGCGTGCAGGCAGGAAAATAAAACTGAAGCCATACTGGTATTGCTCAACATTTTTCTATGAAGAAGTATATAGTGTAAAGTTAGTTTATTATGAAAGGCTAGTTTATTATGCTTCCAAGGCATTGCTATAAATAAAGTATTATTTAAGCGCATGAAATGCAAAGCAAAATCTTAATAAATATCTGTATCAACTCACCTGGGAAGATGTGTTCCATTGCTCAAATTGTGCACATCCCGATTCCACCATTTAACCACCGTGTGTGATCCTGGGCAAATCATTTAATAGCACTGTGTCTCATCTCCATAAGTGATTCACTTCATAGCTTATGTTAATATTTCATGCTATTATAAAAAATAGAATAATGACTATAAAGTTGCTCCATATATAGTAATGGTGCAATTGAGGTATTTTGCGCCACAGTTATTTGCCCCTTGGCTTAGCTATGGCAACTTATTCTAAAGTCACGTCCATGGTGCCTCCAAGTATCAAAGACTGATGATGCTCCTTGTAAGGTCCTTTTCTTTGAAGTCACTTCTGTTGGTGCAATCCATATGCAAATTAGGAGGTTTGCATGTACTTTGCCCCACAGAGCTGTAATGGATGAGTTTCCTGCATCTGTAACGGTCTTGCAGTTTTATATGTGTGTGTTAAAATGCCATCTACTGTTAATGTTACCAAAAATATTGATTGGGGGTGTGAATGATACCGTATGGTGTCATGCTCATTGTATTTGGGCAGGGGGAGGGGGTCAAGTAGCAGGACTTCTTTCGTGGCTCGCCTCCCCCTACATACAGTATACTACTGTAAAAGGCGAATATGATAGAGGTAATTGCATTTTGATAGTACAAGGTGGGACAATGCACTGCTATTTTTTGTTATATCGCACATATACAAATGAAGGCACTGAGAGTTAAAGCGATATAGTTGGCCAGAATTAGGATACATTTCTCAATACTCGACACCATATCAACCGTAGTACACCATGGTTTTGACCAGTGAGTAGAACTCTGCCAGACTTCCGCACATTCCATTGTGGCACTCTGATTCAGTGGAACATCAGAAGGCTTTGTCACTATATCGCAGTGTCACATTAGAAAGCAGCTGCAGCATCACATGAGCCATCTATTGAGCATATCACACTTTGGAAGACAGTGTCAATAGTGAGTACTGCACTGAAAGGCACAGTCTCAATCAGGGTGTGGGGACATTGGAGGTAAATGTCAAACTGGAAGGCTGTGTCACCGGTCCTGAGAGGTGCAAAAGCTGTGTGTCACGTGAGTATTGGAAGGCATATCACAGTCACAGATCATATTATGGATTAAAAAGCCCTGGCAGCCAGTGCCATGGGGTATCACACTGGCACGCACAGTGCAGGGAATACATCTTCTATTCCCTCTTGCCTGGCAGTGCCACGGGTTGTGGTGCGCACAGCTGAGGCTCTGGTTCCTGACACATACTTGCCAATATGTGAGGATCGCACTCGGGGGAAATCCTACTATCCAGACAATGATACACTGCAGACAAGTAAGCATACTGATAAACATCAAACACTTACCTGCTTCGCTCCTCTTTTCTGTAGGGCCCGACAATGCCAGCAAGTCACAATCAATCCTGCTGTGCCACTGTAAATGCGCGTGCAAATCCTGGAGGAGGGTACGCTGCACGTGCGCCCGTGGGCCTGGCTGGCGCCAGCAGTGCTGGGGCCCTCCGGGGGAAGTGAATAAAGCAACAAATGTTGCTAATTTACCAATTGCTGCCCTGCCTAAGGGCCGAGGCTGCAGTGCTACTAATTTACATTTGTAAGATTATAAATATGAATGTGGCTGGCCTGGCTGCTGCGTAAGGCCTGGCCTTGCAGGAGCACCGGCTAGAGACAAGCTAATACAAATGCAGGAGTCGGACTAGCACCAAGGACTGCTGATGCGGCACCCCCTAGAGGCTGACAGACGTCAGGCAGCCGCCTGAGCTGCCTGACACAAAGACCAGCCCAGCTTGCAAATATGTGAGGATTGCACTCGGGGGAGATCCTACTATCCAGGCAATGATACACTGCAGATAAGTAAGAATACAGATAAACATCAAACACTTACCTGCTTCTCTCCTCTTTTCCGTAATGGCAGGGGCCCGACAATGCCAGCAAGCCACAATCAATCCCGCTGTGCCACTGTAAGTGCGCGCGCAAAGCCTGGAGGAGGGTACGCTGCACGTGCACCCATGGGCCTGGCTGGCGCCAGCGGTGCTGGGGCCGCCCGGGGGAAGTGAATAAAGCAACAAATGTTGCTAATTTACCAATTGCTGGCCTGCCTAAGGGCCGAGGCTGCAGTGCTACTAATTTACATTTGTAAGATTATAAATATGAATGTGGCTGGCCTGGCTGGTGCGTGCGGCCTGGCCTTGCAGGAGCACCGGCTAGAGACAAGCTAATACAAATGCAGGAGTCAGACTAGCACCAAGGACTGCTGGTGCGGCACCCCCTAGAGGCTGACAGATGTCAGGCAGCCGCCTGAGCTGCCTGACACAAAGACCAGCCCTGCTTGCCAATATGTGAGGATTGCATTCGGGGGAGATCCTACTATCCAGGCAATGATACACTGCAGACAAGTAAGCATACTGATAAACATCAAACACTTACCTGCTTCTCTCCTCTTTTCCGTAATGGCGGGGGCCCGACAACGCCAGCAAGCCACAATCAGTCCTGCTGTGCCACTGTAAGTGCGCGTGCAAAGCCTGGAGGAGGGTACATTGCACGTGCGCCCATGGGCCTGGCTGGCGCCAGTGGTGCTGGCGCCGCCCGGGGGAAGTGAATAAAGCAACAAATGTTGCTAATTTACCAATTGCTGCCCTGCCTAAGGGCCGAGGCTGCAGTGCTACTAATTTACATTTGTAACATTATAAATATGAATGTGGCTGGCCTGGTTGGTGCGTGCGGCCTGGCCTTGCAGGAGCACCGGCTAGAGGCAAGCTAATACAAATGCAGGAGTCAGACTAGCGCCAAGGACTGCTGGTGCGGCACCCCCTAGAGGCTGACAGACGTCAGGCAGCCGCCTGAGCTGCCTGACACAAAGACCGGCCCTGCTTACTTCCAAGGCGAGCATGTTTCCCCAGAGCTATCATACCATGGTATGGCTTTTATGACTTTGGTTGAAATAAAGTTTTAATGAGGACAAACAACAACACACTCAAGAAGTAGGACTATCTGCCAACAGAAGAGAAAACAACCACACACCACACATATAGAAAGGCAGGGCAGATACGAACCTGAACTCAACAGGACAATGTAGAGGAAAAATCCATGCATAGGCCATACTAGACATAAGCACAAAGTAAACATCAAGCATTCACTTGACACAAGGCACCAGATAAAGAAAAGAATGGGTGCAGCTTCCCAGTCAGGCTCACACTCCATTATTGAACTGACAAAAACCTCCCTTAAGGTTGATGCCAGACCAGGTGATGGCACCTGTACCCAATTCATACATCCTCCCACATAGCGATGGGATGCCCAGGGACACAGGCACAATTCCATTCTATGCATATGATCCACATAGCAAGGTTCTGTCTGTGACCCCATATTTTCACACAGTTCAAAACCCCTATCTTCAGGCATGCCACATCCTAATGGAAACCAAATCCCACACTATGGGCCTCATTACGAATCAGGCGTTAAGGGGTTAACGGCGCCGTAAACGGCGCCGACCCTTAACGCCTGATTACAAGGTCCCTTAGCGCCATGATGATTTTAACGCCTGCTTTTTGCAGGCGTTAAAATCCATGCGCTAAGGGACCATGGTGCTAATTACGCCACCGTAATTTACGGTGGCGTAATTAGCGCCTTCCCCACTCCCATTATGCCCTATGGGGCAAAAATGGGAATGGGGAAGGGTAAAATGGGAAATGGGGATTTACCTCCCCACTCACCTTGGAATGGGGCGGTAAATCCACCATCCACCATGGTGTAAACATAGTTTACACCATGGTGGTAAGGGTACGACCCAGGCGGTAACTTACCGCCTGGGTCGTAATGAGGCCCATATCAGCAAACATCATCAACATCCCCACAACCCGCTGCACTATACCATTATGCACCCAGATACTCGGTCAACTCATAACTTGCACTCTCATATTCAACAGACTACTCACATAATTCCCTAACAAAACATTCAACCACAGTGAATAACCCACAAACACTCACTGGCACCTCAAGCACCAATGGTGCGCTGCTCACATCTTCATTTCATTTACACCACACAAACACCGCAATGCATTATGCATTAACAACTATGTTACAGCACCATGCAGTGCTCAAGGACACATGTGCCCAAACTCAGTTTTCACATGATTTCTTGATGGCAACATTGCATTGAATACACCACAAACTGACAAATGCATAATAGTAAGGATAATGACAATGGCAGTACATTTCATCAGTAGCTGAACATCCAAAACCTGTTGCTTCCCGAAGATATATCTACGCTCAATAAATATAATAATAATAATAATAATAATAATAATAATAATAATAATAATAATAATATCCTACATGTTGAAGGGAATAATCCCCACTACACTATGTGCTAAATGGGATCCACTTTCTGGGACACACATAGCAAACCAAAGGCTGTGCTTTACACTTTAGAAGTGTGCCACAACATATACAATTGCTTGACACCACAATGGCCCTCTGCACAGCTAATAACTCCATAAGATCTACCTATAATTTGAGGCCACTCAAAAACTGGCATGCTTCAAACATGCCATGAATCACCAAAACCTAGCATTTAAGATGCACCTACAAAGCTCAAGGAAGAAAAGGGAGTGACTGCGGGCCGCCGTGGCAGACACTTCCCACAGCACACACCAGTCTTGCCAGAGCCCGGTAAGGGGGCTGATTGAGAAGGGAGGAGCATGTCCCTAGACCTGGTATCATCATTCAAAATTGCTCTCACACAGAGCATCAGTACCACAGTGGTGAGAAGTGACGGCTGGCAATTCCCCAGCATCACGTGATGTTGTCAGAATACAGTAAGGGGACAGACAGAGAAGGAAGGAGGAGACCGCTAGAGCTGACACCGGCATTAAAAAACTCTCTCACGTTGAGCTTCACTGGTGCAGGGGTGAAATGCCCATTGGCAGTGGAGGTGGCCAGTTCCTGCAGTTCCCTGCAGCAGCCCGAGTTGATTGCGGGCAGGGACATCATTTCACCAAAATGCTAGAGGTAGCAGAAATGATATCACATGATCGTTGGCATCTGATGACATCACAGGAAGTGATGTCATTTGACCCCCACCCTGAAGTGACATCACAGTAAGCGATGGAACACAACCTTTCACTCATTGGCAAAACAGGAAGTGGCATCACATAGCAATGTTCCTAAGTACACTAGGAACAATATTGTTACAATATCACTTTAATGTGATATACATTTCTTACAAGAATGGATCACCATATGTATCTTTAATATCAGTGTGTATAGGCCCATATTACCAAATTAATGTGAATGCAAGCAGACGTCCAAGGCCAAATGAAAATAATATGTTATAATATAGCACTTAGCTTACGTGCTTTAAAAAGAACAAAAATACATGCAATATCTCAGAACCTGTGTTGGTACTCACTAATCAACCTCAGAAGGATAAAAGGCTGAGTTGGCCTTGCCGGGATTTAAACCTGCAAATCACACACACATTGCAGCAATGAGCACTCTGCTGAGCTATCTGAGCACTCCACATTGAGATATCATACCAGCTATAATAAAATGAACAATAACATGTCTGAATGTTCTGAAAGTCAGAAAGCAAATTACATTCTGTAGTGGATACCATTAAAATGGTAACTGAGAATTAACAGCAGGCCAGTTCATCTTCTGGTCTGGAGCAAAGGTTACCATTGGAAGGTTTCATAACTGTTATAAATAATTTAGAGAAGTGCGGAGAAAGCAGCGCACTCAAACAGCATCCTGTACTCTTGGCACTCGTTACCTCATACATGCAAACAAACATCCTGAACAGCATGCCATGGAGATAAGAAAGATAGACATATTCAAACAAAGCATTAATTGTAGCACAATGAAATCAATGGCCACTTTATGTGCTATGGTCAAGCATTTCTACACTGTAGACAATCTTTTAGGCACAAGGATTTTGTCAACTGACCGAGGACATTGAGATGGAATGTTTTCTGATGATTGTAACAGAGACAAAGGCAGAAAAAACCATGCTATAATTGCAACTTGCGAAAAGCTAAATACAGTCTGAAATGGATGTTTTGTCTACTCTAAATACTTTTTGGAAGTTTTTGTCTGCATTCTGAATTTGAGGTGTTTAAGAACAGACTAAATCAGTGACTCACACCCTGAAGTGTGCCTGAAATAAACCTTTAATGAGTCTAGCAATTACTGTAAAGAATTCCATAAAGACAAATTATTTGTTATTCCTATTCTTTTTTATTTAGAGTCACTGCTCAAAGTGTTACACTTGTGGAACCCCCAGTTTTTTGAAGAGGCCTGAACATGAAAGCCAGCCACTCCAGAAGCAAAGAGCCACATGGCGCTGACCACAGCCCAGGAGGTTTAATTTAAACATATATATTACACGGCCCACGGTAGTGGCCGTGTAGTTATGGTTAAGTTGCTAATCCCATAGGAAGAGCACTTTATGGGTGGCTTATAACTTCGCTCACCCTGGATGAATTCTCACCAAACTATGCAAGAAATGTATATGGCCCACTCTGATTTTAATGAGGTTTGGTGCAGGGTGGGGGGGGGGCAAAGATATAAGGGAGGTCTCAAAATTAATTTTTTTCCCATGGAGTGAATGAAAAAAACTTTGCTCACACAACTTTCTAATTGAAGTTTTGTTAATGGTTAGGCACAGATTAGTTATTCAATTTTGATTTTAAGAATATTAAATAAGTGTTTATAAGATTTGCTGGTAATCTCTGCTTTAGAGTAATGGTACTATCATTACATTCAAACCATCTGCATTGGTTGTGGCTCCTGCGTGGTAGATTATTCCTATTGTTGTGAAGGTTTTCTTACCAAGTGATAATTGAGCATGTGTAAATCCAGTCAGCTTGCAGTTGTTTTTGGTACCATCTGCATTGTAACATAAAATCATTACTATTACTTATTTACTATGTGTCTGTATTTGTAAGGTGGAGCGATTATCTGAATTGCAGGTAGTACATAATATGCCATGGTTTGCATATTGTACAAGTTGCTGAAATGGAATGGATTCACAGTTAGGTATGGATACATACACAAAGCGTTCATTAGGGATTTGTTCCTGTGCCATATGGTTGCAGAGAGTGCATGTATGTTTCCACATGTATGAAATCAGAAAATTGTAATTTATAGGTATGTTTTTGTTTTCCAGTACTTGTAGTAAGTACATTAGAAATTCTTGTGGATCTTCATGTGAGTTTACAGTGAATTTGACCATTCCAGCACAGTAGTCCAATTCTTGTCTTATTCCGTGAACACTGTAGGTGTCGTCAGGCTTGTTGGTTGCATTTCTATGAAAGATTAACATTTGCAACCAAAATTGGTCTGTATTGTGTAAGTACATGTTTTCAATAATTGGTGGCTTTTGGAATAGAATATTTATTGCTACATTTGCATAGCAATTTAAACCAGTTATATTTGAAAATTTGAATGGACCTGATAGTTCTGTGGCCAAGTCATTTGTTCGGAGTGTGTGTTGCTTCTTTGAAGAAGTAGTTCGGTTACATTGGGCAGCAGCAGATTCTTCTTTGGTTGTGGTAATTGATGAAGTATTATCTTCTTTTACTTTCTTTGGAGGAATTGCAGTGACATCCTGTATTGTTTCTGTTTGAAGTAGTTTTCTTTTACAATGTTTTGCTTTTGTGGAACACAATACGTCTTTAGATGGGGGGTGTACAGTGAACGTAGCATTTACTTTACTTTCATCAAAGTTGATTAGAAATAGTCTGTCAAGTGTACGTAAGCGTGATCGTGCTACATAACTTATGACTTCTTTAAAGACTGTGCTCCCAATATCTATCAATGCTTTATCTAGGATAAGACCTTGTGATTTATGAATGGTGACTGCGTATGGTAGAGTTAGAGAAAATTGTTCTCTGCGTACATACATGTCTTTGAAAAATGAAATTGGGATGTTGAGCATCCTATCCTTTTAACTTCTGATAGTTTGTCAAAGAGAATATTGACAAACTGAATGTTGTTGTCACATGGGTATTTTTGAAAGCCAACAACTGTACCAAGTGCTCCATTAACTAGTCCTTTCTACACGTCAACGTTACGTTTAAGCATTACTCTAAAGTTTAAAGATAATTTTAATATTTTCTCCAAACTAGCTGTTCTGTAGATAGAGTTTTCTAAGGTATTTAGTCTTGTTGTGGCTTATTGACAAATTGGTAGTGTCATAACATGTACGCCCAGCTTGTCTGTGGAGCAAATTTCAATTATTGGTTGCATTTCTTTTTTCAACATTGTTTCATTGAATTTTGAACAGCTTGCAAGAGTTGGCATCAAGGACATACAATTGACATTTTTGTGTGTTCATTTTTCCATGACATCAGTAGCACATGAGTTATGCCCATAGAGTGCATGGATGTGCCTGGCTTTTAATATTGATTGTGCTTCTTGAGATAGAACACCAACTCTAATACTTTTTAAAATGTTGGCTCATGTGGACGTCTGCAGACTGGAGCATGTTTTCTGTTACATCTCTGTATTGGAAATGTTGCCAAAGAGTTTGTGACCTAAGGTTTTAAAAATAAGTTCACCTTTCACTGGTGTTAATTGAAGAAGATCTCCAAAAACAATAATGTGTTTTCTTACAAATAGTTCTCCGTAGTCTGTTTCGAGTACCTCTTGTAATCTGAGGTGAATCAAAGCCAACATTAGGCTGGAGACCATGCTCACTTCATCTATTAGTAGCATTTTCATTTGTTTTGGAAACTCTGCGTAGTTCCATTGTAGCTTCTGTAGAAAGTTTGTAATAATCTGATTTGTTTTGGTGTTCTACTGGAAGGAGTAGTAATCGGTGTAAAGTGGGCAGCTAAACCTGTGGGGGCAGTTAGAACAGCTGACAGTTTGTGGTTTGTCAATTTTTGAAGAAACTTGGTTGATTAAGAATGTTTTTCCTGAACCAGCTTGACCACTGACGTATAGCAGTATAGGTTTGTAGTTTTGGCAGGAGCAGTTTTTATTTTCATGCTGTAAACCATGTTCAATTTGATTTGTTACTTATTGGAAAATGCTACTCTGCTCATTGTTCAGTTTTGATTTCAGTACAGTGAAGTCTTCTGCATCTTGTTCATAGTGACACATGGTGTTTTCTACTTCTGTCATAGTTAATGCTGCCGCATTTGCTATTAGTGGCTGTCCCAGTGGTTCTTGGCTTCCTGTTACAGAAGGTTGACTACTGTCGGGAGTGTCCTCATCTAGTTGGGCCTGGAGTTCTTCTTCGTGTTGCTGTTCATTTATTTTGCAACATTGTTTTGTACTATGTAAAGTTTACATCTGTTAAAGTGCTTTCATTTGCTTTGAAACCATTTTCATAGGAGTCATAGATATCTAGTAACTCTTCTTCTTTTCTCCATGGTTTAAAAAGTTGTAGCAGGGACATGTAATATAGTTTTTTTATGTTGAGGAGTTTTTAATGACAATTTGTTATGATTAATGAAGCTTTGTTTCGTAAGTTTCGCTAAGCTGCATTTACAATTTGTCACTCTGTATCTACCTTTGTTTTTATCTGGTTTCATATTATTTTTATGTGTGAAGTTCTTTGATAACTGAACATAGTGTGTACATGCATTTTCCTTTGCCTATGCGCCACCAGTATATTTTACTAAGAATCTATTAGTTAAACATGCTTTGCAAATGAGTATAAAATTAAGAGTATGAAACTCACTTGGCTTCTTAAGGCTGTGATATTGGAAGTTAGGAGATAGAATAAATAATCATATACTTATTTTTCTATTTATATAGGGTAAATGGCAGAAACTGTATAGAAAAGCATGAAATCTATGCATTTGTGAAGTTGTGCGTAATAAACTAGATGGATGTGATGTAGAGGCAGTGGTGTTGTTTCAGCTGGGAGTCTTTTTAATGATCGTGTCTCTTTGTGTGAGAGTATAAAGATGCATGAACTTATCTTGGCTGCGTGTAATTGTATAATAACCTAGAAAGTCTTTTTCTACAATTATACTGTTATTTCTCCCATCTTTTAATATGAAATTACACTTTTTTAGATAGCTGTTTGTGTAAAAAATATTTGGAGAGTAGACAGGTTTGCAAGTGACAGTTGATTATAGCAGATGGGAAAAATGACATTACGTTTATTTTGTAAGTTATACACGTTAATTGGCAGTTACCCTGTTTATATGCATTTATACAAGAGCTGTACATGAATTGTGCAGAAAATATGCATACCTCTAGTTTGTATTCATGCATGTGGATATGGATGAATTTGCAAGTAGAAATCTTGGAGACTTGTACAGTAGTTTTTGTAGTAGATGCTTTCCAATGACATGAGGCAACAGTACATCTGAAGTGCTGAACTATGATGATGGAGTTAGATGTAGAGTTCCTGGATGTGATTGGTGGATGGTTGTGTGACTGCTTAGCTGTAGCCAATGAGGGAATGGTACAGAGAGTGAAGTGGAAATGGTAGAAGGGCTGCCCAAGAGTTACGCACTCCGCGGACAGCGTGGCAGTCCACGGACAGGGCGTGCCACATACGGGACTTCTCAACATATCTGGCATGGAAATAGGACTGAAGGGATCAGCCAATCAGGTGTTGAGGTTGTGGATTTGTGTTGAAATAGGCTGTGTGTAGTGAAGATGGCAGAGGTGGAGAAAGTCAGGGTGTTGGTGGTTGGACATATGTTTGTGCATGGTTTGGAGCAGTATGCTAAATGCAGGAATGTGGCAAACAATTTAGTTGTTAAAGGAGTGGAGGAGGTGTGGAGCACTTTGCTTGATTTCAATGTGCAAGGAATTGTACAAATTTGTGAAGATATGGGCAGGATGAACAGTCCCTATGTGGTAGTTTTGCACTGTGGTGCTTTGCATTTGAGCTATTTCAGTGCCCTTACTCTGTTGGCAGATTAGGAACACTTGGTTCAAGCAGTAATGGAAGTCCTTCTAAATGTCAAAGTTATTTTTTCTGGTTTACTACCTAGGGCAATATGGAACAATAGTTCTGTTTTTTGTCCTCAGCAAAACATTGCTAAGTGTGCAATCAACGAGGCATGTTTGATTCCATGCTTAGAGCTCATATGTTCTTTTGTGATAATGAGAACATTGATTCTGGTAATGCTGTTTATTTTAAAGAAGATGGTATTTCTTTATCTTTTATGGGAAATGCCATGCTGTTTTGGAACATAAGGGCTGCTTTGGAGAAGCTTATGTGAAGATTTTAGGAGTCAAATAAGAAAATAAAATAAAGACAAAATACAAAATAAAGGTGCCTCTCAAGCATCTGCAAAAAAGCAACAAAAAAAGGCTCTTTTCAGAGCCAACCTCAAAATGGAAATGGGGCACACTATTTAAATTTACATTCATCACGCTCAGATTTTCGATATGTCCGCGGACATGGCGGTAATCCACGGACAGCGCGTATTACATACAGGAATTTTGGAGTGGAGGGGCATGCAAATGAGAATAAGCAGAGCAAGGGATTGGTCAGTAAAGTTTACTGGGTGTGTTGTGTAATGAGAGAGTTTGTCAGAAAGTCTTTTTCCTGAGAGAAGAACAGATAGCTATGGCTGTGTGTTTCAGAAAACAGATTATCTGGATTTTGGGAGACTTATGGATATATTGGTTGGAGGTGCATGCAGGACGCTGTGGAGTGGCTGCACATCTTGGATTCCCTCATGTGGAAGTGCACTGGCATGGAGTGCTTGGAATGAAGTGGCTGGATTTGGTACCTCTCTGTGCTACTTTTGTGACACAGCGTCATCCAGACATAATTATTATTCATTGTGGAGGGAACAGTTTAGGACATGTGTCTGGAATTTCTTTGCAATTTTCAATGAGAGAAGGACTTCGAAAAGTCAGGGACATGTTTCCAAATTCCCAAGTAATTTTTTCTCATATTGCGCAGAGACAAATGTGGCTGCGTTCTTCTTCATTTGGTCCACAAATGGAGGAAACGAGGCGCAGTGTCAATAAGGCTGTTTGTGCCTTTTTAAGAGATGTTGGCATGTTCTCTTTTCACAATGAAAATATTATGTTTCATAGCACATACATTTTTGGCAGAGATGGAGTACATCTTACTTATGCTGGCAATCAGATTTTCTGCAAAATATACAAAATGCATTGCAACCTTTTTTGTAATTACATTAATACATTTTAGGTGTTAATCATTTGAGGTTTTTGAAACACAAAAAAACCCACCAAAAGGCTCTTTTTTCAGAGCCACCATAGGAAAGTGCAATGGTTCTGATAGGGCAGCACCGCCCAAAAATAAATGTAATCTAAAAAAATGCACAGGGCTCTGCACTATTTATTTGTCACTTCTATTTTAAACTGTGAAAGGCAGCTCTGAAAAGAGCCTTTTTTTGTTTTTGTTGTTTTATATTTTTTTTTAGTTTTTTAAACATGACACACAAGGAAAGGAGGAAATTGAGGGTAAGGAAGGGACACCAACCACAGGGATAAGAAAGGGCAAAGTGGAGATAGGAAGATGTAGGTGGGGGGCCTTATTTAGGTAGGTTGCAGAACTCCTCATGCTGCTTGACATCAGTCTCAAAATCACTCCAAAGGTTCTCCCCCCTGCAGAGTACTGCATCGCAGTACATACACAATATTGTGACCCTCAAAAGGTAAGGGTCAACTGCATCATGAATGGCCTGTGAGGCAGCTGGAGCGATGTGCTGTCCCACAGGAGTGTCTGTTGTGGTGACAGGAGCGTAAATGGAGGATGCTGTAGAGGAACTCAACCTACTATGTTTATCGCAAGGTACAACCTTGCGAATAGCCCCACCGTAGAACGACCTTAGGTGTCGCTTCATTGATGTCATACCAAAGCTATACAAACCAGGCCTTCCATGACTCAGCACCATTTGGCACTGATTGCAGATGACCTTATTCACACAAACTTTTGGCACTCCATCAAGAGTGGTAAATAACCGCCACACCCAAGACTCACAGCGAGTGCATGTAGTAGGGACTTCCACTACCTCATCCTCTTCATCCTCTTCATCCGTCTCCTCTGCATCCTCACGCCTGTTCACCTCTGCAGGCCCTTGGGGAGGTGGTGGTGGTGGAGGGGGTGGGGGTGGTCATGAAGCTGAAGCAACCATGGTCGCCAACTGGAGGACAGCAGGCAGAAGTCAGCAGAAATGCAGTGAATGCAAGTCAGAAGCAATGCTCGGTCAGGTAGCCAGAAGCACAATGAAGAGCAATTCTAGGGTGTGGCCTTTTATAGAAGTGCTGGAGCGCACTTCAAGGCTCAAAAAGTTCCAAAATGTATGTAGAACGCCAGGGACATAGTCTGGGACATGTGAAATGGTGAACTTTTACTGTAAAATACCTTGGATTGTCCAAAAAAGTACTTTAAAAATGTTTGGGGACCCGGACAGTGTCCGCAAATAGGGACACACACTCAGCGTGGGTCCGGTCACATGATGACGTTCGCGAATGGGAAAGCTGTCCGTAGGACACCAAATGTGCATGTTCATTTGTGCGCATGCATGCTGGTGTTCTACGGACAGTGTTTTAGTCCCCAAACTAATTTAAAATGTGACACATGTGCGACAGACAGTTACGGACAGGCGCAATGTTTGTAGGACCTATGGGTGTGGTGCGAATGTGAGTAGATGTTCTACGGACAGTGTGGAATTACGAACAGTACAATCAGGTATTGTGTCCTTAGGACACCTCCATTGTGGTTAATTACGGACATCCCAGACACCGGGTGTGTTCTAAGAACAGTTCTATCTTGATTGTGGACAGTATGGGCAGGTATAGTGTTCTGAGGACACCTCCATTTTGGTTAATTGCAAACATCCCGGACATCAAGTGTGTTCTAAGAACAGTTCCATTTTGATTGCGGACAGTATGGACATCAAGTGTGTTCTAAAAACAGTTTAATCTTGATTGCGGACAGTACGGACAGGTATAGTGTTCTTAGGACACCTCCATTTTGGTTAATTGCGGACATTCCGGACATGGAGTTTGTTCTAAGAACAGTTCCATTTTGATTGCGTACAGTACGGACATTGAGTGTGTTCAAAGAATAGTTCGATTTTGATTGTGGACAGTACGGACAGGAATAGTGTTCTTAGGACACCTCCATTTTGGTTAAGTGCAGACATCCCGGACATCGAGTGTGTTTTAAGAACAGTTCCATTTTGATTGCGGACAGCACGGACAGGTATAGAGTTCTTAGGACACCTCCATTTTGGTTAATTGCGGACATCCCGGACATCGAGTGTGTTCTAAGAACAGTTCCATTTATATTGCGAACAGTACGGACAGGTATAGTGTTCTTAGGTCACCTTGATTTTGGTTAATTGCGGACATCCCGGGACATCGAGTGTATTTTAAGAACAGTTCCATTTTGATTGTGGACAGCATGGACATCGAGTGTGTTCTAAGAACAGTTTCATCTTGATTGCGGACAGTACGGACAGGTATAGTGTTCTTAGGACACCTCCATTTTGGTTAATTGCAGACATCGCGAACATCGAGTTTGTTCTAACAACAGTTCCATTTTGATTGCGGACAGTACGGATATTGAATGTGTTCTAAGAATAGTTCTATTTTCATTGTGGACAGTACGGACAGGTATAATGTTCTTAGGACACCTCCATTTTGGTTAAGGGCAGACATCCCGGACATCGAGTGTGTTCTAAGAACAGTTCCATTTTGATTGCGGACAGCACGGATAGGTATAGAGTTCTTAGGACACCTCAATTTTGGTTAATTGCGGACATCACGGACATCGAGTGTGTTCTAAGAACAGTTCCATTTTTATTCTGAACAGTACGGACAGGTATAGTGTTCTTAGGACACCTCCATTTTGGTTAATTGCAAACATCCCGGACATCGAGTGTGCTCTAAGAACAGTTCCATTTTGATTGCGGACAGTATGGACATCAAGTGTGTTCTAAAAACAGTTTAATCTTGATTGCGGACAGTACGGACAGGTATAGTGTTCTTAGGACACCTCCATTTTGGTTAATTGCGGACATTCCGGACATCGAGTTTGTTCTAAGAACAGTTCCATTTTGATTGCGGACAGTACAGACATTGAGTGTGTTCAAAGAATAGTTCGATTTTGATTGTGGACAGTACGGACAGGAATAGTGTTCTTAGGACACCTCCATTTTGGTTAAGTGCAGACATCCCGGACATCGAGTGTGTTCTAAGAACAGTTCCATTTTGATTGCGGACAGCACGGACAGGTATAGAGTTCTTAGGACACCTCCATTTTGGTTAATTGCCGACATCCCGGACATCGAGTGTGTTCTAAGAACAGTTCCATTTTTATTGCGAACAGTACGGACGGGTATAGTGTTCTTAGGTCACCTTGATTTTGGTTAATTGCGGACAACCCGGGACATCAAGTGTTTTTTAAGAACAGTTCCATTTTGATTGTGGACAGTATGGACATCGAGTGTGTTCTAAGAACAGTTTCATCTTGATTGCGGACAGTACGGACAGGTATAGTGTTCATAGGACACCTCCATTTTGGTTAATTGCGGACATCGCGAACATCGAGTTTGTTCTAACAACAGTTCCATTTTGATTGCGGACAGTACGGATATTGAATGTGTTCTAAGAATAGTTCTATTTTCATTGTGGACAGTACGGACAGGTATAGTGTTCTTAGGACACCTCCATTTTGGTTAAGGGCAGACATCCCGGACATCGAGAGTGTTCTAAGAACAGTTCCATTTTGATTGTGGACAGCACGGATAGGTATAGAGTTCTAAGGACACCTCCATTTTGGTTAATTGCGGACATCCCGGACATCGAGTGTGTTCTAAGAACAGTTCCATTTTTATTCCGAACAGTACGGACAGATATAGTGTTCTTAGGACACCTCCATTTTGGTTAATTGCAGACATCCCAGACATCGAGTGTGTTCTAAGAACAGTTCCATTTTGATTGCGGACAGAACGGACAGGTATAGTGTTCTTAGGACACCTCCATTTTGGTCGATTATGGACATTCAGGACACCCGCACTGTCCGCGGACACCTTAACTGCCTTTAAAAAAAAATAAGACACAGAGGAATAAAGTAACAACACACATAATATTTTATTATTATATAAAAATATAAAATGTATGAAAGAGAGGGGGAAGCAGAAACTGACACAACTATAGGTGAATTAGGGGTTTGGAGATGATGGATGGGAGCGGATGAGGGATGTAAGTCACATCATAACGTTTTTCTTGGTGGTGAGGGTTTGGGGATAGTTGACTGTGACATGAAGTTGACTGTGACATGAAGAGGGGGAACAGGTACATGTGGGACAATTATGGCACACAAAAACACAAAATGTTTTAAAAGATTGACATTTTTCATTAGCATATCCATTTTTTGTTCCATTCGCTGCAGAGCATTTTCTAATGTCTCTTTGCGATATTATTTTCACTGTTTGTATGGTCTGTTAAAAAATTGTGTTAAGTACACATAAAGTAATGGTTATTAATTGGCTTATATAGAGAAGTGTCTATCATTAGTATCACTGTCTTCACTCATTTCATCACGTGGGACATTTTCTTCAAGCCATTCCAAAGTACTGGACATTTCTGTGTAAAAATAATATATTACTTTTAGTGTACCTAATACAGAAAGTTTAGAAATATATATAAAAAATGAAGTTTACTTACTAGTTTCTGGTAGATTTTGTTGTTACTGTTGTGTAGGTGCTGTTTCTTTTTGCTGTGCAGTTTCTGTGAGGTAATTGGAGGCATATATGTTTTGTTTTGCTATATTCCATTCTAGTACAAATGCTATTTAAATGGACTATTGATGTCTTACATATAGGTTCCACTTCTTATTTATTATTACATATAATGTGTTCATGTGCTGCTTTTTGAACTTGTTCAGTGTTTATATTGCATGATACAACAATGTAAGATACCCCCTGAGTTTTTGGGTAGTGTTGATGTTGACCACGTCCATCCACGGACATGCACACAGTCAGTGGACAACAACATTACTAGCTGGGGGTTCAGTATGTTCTATGTTACATGCATATAAAGTAAGGGAATACTAGTAAACACTATCAAATTCACACTATGTATATCTATATTCAGTAAAAAAAACTTTGATAAAAGGAGGTTATGGTTAAGTTGCGCTATTAAAAACCTATGAAATTCAGTAAAAATCTTTGTTAAAGGGACGTTATGGTTAGGTTGTGCTACTAAAAACCTATGAAATTCAGTTAAAAAACTTTGTTAAAGGGACGTTATGGTTTCAAGTAAAACCGGAAAACCCCTGAAATTCGCCACTTATGATAAGGTAAGCTACCATAACTCGCACCACCACCGTGCACTGCTAAGACTAACACCCAGGACATCAAAGATGACATCACAAATGTCATTGATGACATCACTGATGACATCACATATCTGGCTCCCTCTTTTTTCCTGTACTGACACATCTAGGCCAGTAACAGTCAGGAACTAAAAATTCAAAAAGTACTATATTTGTTTTAATTGTGTGATCAGATTTATTTATTTGAAGAACAGCTCCACTATTAATGTTGATAATCAAATGAATGAAGCCTCCAAGTTGGAAGCGTCTGTCCAAGCAGGGGGCGATCTAACTATTGGGAATCATAATGGATTTGGTAATTCTTACAATATGACATAATCCCTACTCTTGTATTCTACCCATAAGCAAACAAGACTATTGGCTATGATACAGAAACAACAAAAGGCAAAACAACTGACAGCTATTATTCTCATTGAAGACGAAGCACTTGAGCAATGTCAACCGCTTAACTCCACTGTAACCTCGATGGGAGCAATGAAAAATCAATCTGGACGCTTGAGGAAGTGAGAAAACCATAGAAGAAAGAGGCAATCACTGAAAACAGGCACCCTGACCAGTTGGTTGCTACAAAGCAGAAAGACGAGCCATAATAAAAGCTCTGTTGAGAATGTGGAACTGGAAGTGGAAAATCATCCAGCAACTCCTACTGACAAGGTGAAAATACCCCTTGGCCGACTTGTTGATCATTTAAGCCCACAAAAACAGGCTCTACAAATGTAGATGGAGATAAATATGCAGCTAAGGGACGTAAGAGCCCTTTAAATATTAGAGTGGTAACAATTAGCGAACGTCTTGACAAGTGATCTAAGAAATCTATTAATAGATCAATCTTGGTTGAGCTATTTACTAAAATACCTGCTCTCTGAATACTAAAATCATGTGATTTTGAATTTCTACAACCGCTAAAACAAGAATTTGGAGTAATTAATTTAGTACACTGTGTTTTCCCGGTGACCACTTAGTTTCGATATCAAGAAGAGGAATTGAAATTCCTTGGTTTTTAGCTGGATAAAGAGTTCACTGAACTTAATCCATCTGTACAATGCAAACACTGCTGCACTGCTAAAGCTAAAAATTTGTGTAAATCACCTATTCACTCTGAGATTGTAACTGATAACCAGACAGGATGGAAATGGTTAAACAATCTGTTTAGTCAATAGGAAAAGTCTCAGCCATGAGAGTATAGCATCGCTTCTTGGAATAAAAGGGGCCATGTTCATTTCCTCAGGGTGGGAGCCTCCCGTGATGACCTTATGACATTTCCAATATTCCTGCTACAAGAATCGTGGCTGCTGCAGGATTATCATATAGATACGTATTCAGTTTTCCAATGAAATACAAAAAAAGGAGATACAGGCAGACCCTTTTGTGGTCTGATCATTGGAGTAAAGCATGATTTTGATGCCTACGAAATTATTACTAAAAATACACTTGATAATGTGGTGGCCATCCACTTTAGCTCCTAATATACTAATTATTAATATTTATGACCCGCATACTAGAAGCTGTACGCTTGTGATTCATGAAATGACTGATTTGATAATTACTGACTGGCTACTAATAGAGGGAAATAATATGATAATCTTAGGTGGTGATTTAAATTCTCAGTGTGGTGTTTCATCAAGGTCTGCAAAATTCGATAATGTTGCAATAACTAACGTAATGGAAAAGCCTAGGAGTAATGTAAGAGGGAAAGAGTTACTGAAAGAATGGGAATTATGGTCAATTAATGCAAGAACAAAAAGTGACACACATGGACAATGCACATGGCATAGTGGCAGCTAATCTGCTACTCTAGATTACATATGTGGGAATGTTAACATGCTTGAGTATGTACATGATTTTGGAGTGATTCAGATGCCTTACAGTGATTTTTCTCTTATTTATGGAACATTGAGTATCTCTCTTACTACTTACCCATGCTAGGGGCCCCACAAATATTAAAGTGAATAACAGCGGGACAAAAATTAAATGTAATGTTTCTAACATTTCAAAAATGACCAAAAAACTAAGCAATTAATTGACATTCTGGAAGTGGAGATCGAAGAAATGAATGGTGACGAAATTGAAAATGTAATCAAGAAAACAACTTCTGAAGTTGCAGTGGATAGTGGTTCTCCTACTGTTGCCACTGGCAAGGCACTAAATGTTACTTATGATGGGGAACTGTTGAGGGTGAAGCGTAACCATTGCAAGGAAATTCGTAATTTAAGAAATGTGGGCCTTTGTGTTAATGGTTAAATTCAAAAAAAGAAAATGTTGAACAATAAATACATGTGTTGGCGCAAATGTAGAAAAGTAGAAAAAACAAATACAAAGTGGCAAAAGATGATAGGCATCTTACAAAATGGTGATACTAGTTCTGTGTGGAAAATGCTAAATAAAGTTAGAGGAGATACTATCCCTCAAATGTTAAATGCGATAGGAGAAGACAAATTGGATGCATATTTGACAAATTCTTTGTATGAAGAACTCCCTACTGTTATGGTATGTGATACTTTGGATGAATGGCAGCTGAGAATTTCAAGGAAAGATATTACAGGGATAGTTAGTAAATTAAACATGACCCAAATAGCCGGTCCCTGATTATATAATTACTTTGTAAAAAGGTATGTAAGAGCAAGAAAATATCTGCTTTATGGACAACTTAGATTATTATACCGGTATTTAAGACTGTCTCGAGAACTGCTCCTGAAGACTATCAGCTGCTATCCATATTAGATATGACCAGCAAAGTATTCACTGCAATAGTATTGGACCACTTGCAATGCTGGTCCAATGCTAATCATTTACTGCATCCTTTCCAGTCAGGGTTTATATTGGGATCTAGTACTATGTATAATATTTGTCTTCTTAATCCCATCATATCTAGAGCCAAACAGAGAATTAAACCATCAGTTTATATTACGTTCATTGATTTTAGTTGCACTTTCGACCATAAGTTATGGAAGATACTGTGGGAATTGAAGTGTCCAAATTGGTTGCTAGAAATAATAATCAAGCTTCATTCTAATAATACGGCACATGTACGTCTTGATAAAGAAGGGCGATTAACTAGACCAACAAGGATTAACAAAGGCGTCAAGCAGGGTTGCCTGCTGGCTGCCTTGTTATTTAATTTTTATTTAGCGCAGCTTATAAGTAAACCTGAACAACATGCCTATTGCCCTATTAAATTTGGAAAGACCAAGGTCACAGCGTTATTATACGCTGATGACCTGGTTATTGTTGACCACACAGTTAAAGCTACGAAGATGATCCTGGAAGAAATGGGTTGCTTCAAAACCGAACAAGGATTGCATATTAACCTAAAGAAGTCCCAAATAATTTTGTGTGCATCAAAAAAGATAAATAGACCCAAAAAGGAACTAAGTTGGAGTATAATTGAATAGACAGAGTCCTATAAGTAACTAGGAGTGCATATGGATAGTAGAATCGGTTATCATTCCATGATTGAAAGAAAAACACAACACGCTCAACAAATAACAAAGCTAGTACATAGTTGTGTCTTAAACTATGCAGGATAATCCTTGAAGGGTATCTTGATGTTATATATGCAGTGGCTTGTTCCGCTATTTTCCTATGGGTTAGATGCTATCACTATTGGTTGGATAAAATTGAGGGTTATTTTTGCAAAATATACTCGATCTTCCACCCTCTTGCCCAATTCAGAATATCAGAGTTGAATTTGGACTGATGTCCTATAGGTCCTTAAACTCCAACAGAGAGGCCTACTTCCTCTGAAAGCTATTAGTCACCCTCTGAGCCATATGTTAGGCATTATAGGCAAAAATATAATTCAATTGACTAAAATCGATAGATCTAATAAATATGATGACATGTGCAGAGTGTTGTATACAGAACTGAACTGGTCAAGTGATAGATCTCGTTGTGGCCGGTATAGTGCCATTAAAACAGCATTTAAAAAAAAGAGTCGAGATAAAAGATTGGGAAAAGAATTGTATTCATTTGAGTGGTCTGCATAATTCCCATTTCTTAGATGGTATTGTTTATACATATCGTCGGCCCCAATGATATTCGATCCGTTGCCCTAATTCTGAAGTCTGCAGATTCCGGCTTCTGATGAGAACTAATCAATTACCCGTTAGGGCTACATTTGGTTCCCAAAGGCAGGTGGCAAAAAAACAACAACATTGTCAGATTTGTAATGTAGCAGAAAACCTATAGACAGTTAGACATATCTTAACTGAGGGTCCTGCCTTATCACTATTTTACAATCGGGCATATGAACAGCATGTGTACCAATTTGATTTCATCTCATCGGTGCACTTTTGGCATTATTGTTTAAATACAACTACTGAATCTTTACATATTACCTTATATAATGTGTGGACGACAGCAGTGGCTATGCTCCAATCAATGGCAAGAGAACAAAACTAGTAGTGTCTTTTAAGCACATTGCACTTTACAAATGATTATATAACAATAAGAAGCATACCACATAAAGAAAGTGTGAGTTTTGAAAATCATTGTGATGTATAATATCATTATAAACTCTGACCATTGTCCAACCTAATATCATGGGTCATAAAGGTTTGGTGATAAGTTTGACATGAAATGAATTACCATTGGTATGTGGTTTTAGAATGTATATATATATATATATATATATATATATATATTCAGTGAAAAAACATTGTTAAAGGGACGTTATGGTTAAGTTTTGCTACTAAAAACCTATGAAATTCATTGAAAAAACTGTGTTAAAGGGACGTTATGGTTCCAAGTAAAACCGGAAAACCCTTGAAATTTGCCAGTTATGGTAAGCTAAGCAACCATAACTCGCGCCACCACCGTGCACTGCTAAGCCTAACACCCAGGACATCAAAGATGACATCATAAATGTCATTGATGACATCACTGATGACATCACATGTCTGACCCCCTCTTTTTCCTTTCCTGACATATCTAGCCCACATGATTTTCTTCAGTAACAGTCAGGAACTAAACATTGTAAATGTACTATATTTGTAGACTTATCCTTCAAGTATGTTCTTACAATAATTCCCTCATGGTCCAGTCATATCATATGAAACATATGCATAGGGGAAGACACAACCTTGAAAGACATCAATCCTTTTTGTGCATTCAAATTATCAGTAGAGTTATCAGCACTTTCTGATAGTTTTGATGTTTTTTTATTACTGTACTTTCCCTGTATATGCTCATATTTTTATCAGTTGTACTCACACTATTTTCCTTAGGACCCAGACACATCATGTGATATATATAGATAGGGTAAGTAACAGCTTTGAAACACAGCAATCTTTTCTCTGCATAAAGGTAATCAGTTAGGTTATGAACACTTTCTTGTACTATTGCTGTTTTTTTTCTTACTTCAATTCCCTTGTATATATTCATATTTGTATGTGGTGTTGTCTCTTTGTGATTTGTCTATAATAACTTAGAATTACCCCTCCATTCAACTGAATCAGAACGTCTAGTGTACGAATGGCCATGCACGTCAATATGTACCATTCCTAAACAATTTATCAAGTCTTTACGCCAATTCCTCAATCAATATGTAAAAAGCAAAGACAAAATCAACATTAAACTACTGCAAAATATGGATACCTGTCCAGTGCGCAAATACACAGGACTACAAGGACATTCATTGGCCTGCATTACAGGACCTACTTGTAAAACCACCTTCCATGATATCAAAAGAATATCAACACATCATTCAACTATAAGAAATCTAGTCTATAAATGGTACTATGCTAAAAGTCCTGCTTTAGCACTAGCAAATTTAAATAACATTCTTCTACATGGTACAGCAAAAGACCTACTTCAAGAAATTGACTATATTCAGAATAAATATTTTGGAAGTGAAAGCCATTTACAGAATGAAATAGCTTTAAACCAAATTAGCAACAATTCTACACATGGCAACCTTTTGCTAAACACATACAAAAAAGAAATACTAAAATTTAAAAGTACATCAGCTGAAGTACCAAACCATGTATGTGTATGTTGCCGCAGAACCTTTTATAAACGTAACACGAAAACTGTAGACCTATCATATAAAATAGAAGACAATGAAGATTCTAAATGGTTTGAATTAGCTCTCTACCTTGTAGCAGAAAACAAATACGAAATAAGTGACCCCTTAATACTTTACAGTTACTGCACTACAAAACTTGACATCAACCAAACTCCTTAACGTGCTATCACAAATAATTTGGAATTATACCCACTACCAAAACCACTACAACAACTTAATTTATATGAGAGCATCATAATTCAAACAGTACACCCATTTCAAGCAATAATACGCCTTCAACCAAAAACAGTAAAATTACCTCCCTCTGAATTGCTAAAAGGCATTTGTGGAAAAGTAGTTTATTTACCATTTGATTTAAAAGAAAATGTGCATACTCTAGGAGTGCAACGTCCAATGCAGCAATCTTTAATTATCTTAGTAAATGGAGTACCTACAAAAGACAAAAAAATATGGCAATAGCTGGTAGATTTACATAATGTTAGACAAGCCTTACAATATCTTAAAGAGAATAATGAACATTACAAAGAAATTAATATTGAAGAAAACTTGAAAGATACAGCTGAAATAATTCAAGAAACACAAGAAGCTGGTCAATTTGAGCTACTAGATCCTGCTACAATATCAAATACTTTAGACCATTATACAATTCACCCTTTGCACTCTAATGACACCATAGAAGATGCACTGGAAACATACCAAATGCGTCGAACAAAAGGATCACCAATCAGCATATGGGAAAAAAGTAAAGAAGCACGTGCTTTTCCTCTACTCTTTCCTACTGGCAAAGGAGGAAGGTATGATGATAGACCTATTCAAATATCAGCTTCAGAATACCACTCATTACGGATGTATTCTGAAGATCCCAGATTTAGACAAAATGTGGAATACATATTCCACCTACTCTTTGAAAGTGAACTAGCAACTTTATGTTACAGAGTTGCACACATATTAAAATCAGGATCCCACTTTCAAAATATGACAGCTACACAATTATTACAAAAAGTGCAACAAAAGGATGAGGTTTTACAATCAAATATTACAAATCTATTAGCAAATATGCGTGGTACTAAAGAGTACTGGTTTCAACGTCATGGAGATGTACGTTGTATGATCAGAAACCTTGGCCCACCCACTTGGTTTGTTAAATTAAGTTGTGCAGAATATGCATGGGAAGATTTACATGATTTCCTACGCATATGAAATAAAAACAAAACAAACATAGATATACAAACACCAGGAGAACTTTGTTCTTTGGATCCTGTTAATGTTTCAAGATATTTTCACCATTACTTCTTTGCTATGCTACATTTTATTTGTAATAAAACTGTTCCTCCCCTTGGAGAAGTGCAACACTTCTTTTGGAGAAAATAATACCAAGCCAGAGGACCACCACATATCCACATGCTGTTAAGGATTAAAGATGCTCCTAAATTTGCTCAAGACAGTGATGCCACTGTTTTACAGTTTATTGAAAAATATGTCACTTGTGAAATTCCATCAGAATCCACAAATAGTGATCTTCATGCACAAAATTTACAATTTCAACGACATAAATGTGGCAAATATTGTCGTCGCAAATACAAAAAAAAAGGGAAATACTACACCAAATGCCGATTTGGTTTCCCTAGACCAGTTACAAATACAGGTAAAGTGAACAACCTCATGTCTTCAGTTAGACAAAGTGTTAAATGTAAGTCACCTAAAAATACATATTACATAAAAAGAAAAGAAGAAGAAAAAATATATCAATGATTATAATGCAATCATTGCCCACTTATGGAATGCAAACATAGATGTGCAGTACATTGCAGACAATTCTACTGCAGTTGCACGATATGTCACAGCATACTTAACCAAAGCAGAAAAGACAGAGCTCCAAGACCTCTGGAATGACCTGTCATCAGATAAAACAGTGTCTCAGAAATTATACAGCTTGGGCATAAAAATGCTCTCCCATAGAGAATGTGGATCATATGAAGCAGCGGATCGCTTAACTGGTACTGCATTGTATGGTAAATCTGAAAATATAGTATGGCTACGTCTTGGTCAAGCTAAATCTAAAAAAAGAGTTCTAAAAACATAAAAAGATACAGAAGCAATAGCCAAACATGATACCAACAGCCAAGAAATTTTGAAAAACAATTTATTGGACACATACTACCCAAACAGAAGTAATACTTTGGAAACCATGTGTCTATACCACATAGCTCAAAACTACACATACAAGAATAATATAAAACCTGATGAAAAAAAGGTAAATACAGAGTGACAAACTGTGAAGGCAGCTTAGTTAAACTCACTAAACCAAATTTAATTAATCATATCAAATTGTCATTGAAGACTCCTCAACATAAAGAAATATATTACATGTCCCTGCTACAACTCTTTAAACCATGGAGAAAAGAAGAAGAAATACTAGAAAACTATGACTCTTATGAAGATGCTTTCAAAGCAAATGAAAGCACTATAACTGATGTAAACTTTACACAATACAAAACAATGTTGCACAATGAACAGCAACACGAAGAAGAACTCCAGGCCCAACTAGATAAAGACACTCCTGACAGTAGTCAACCTTCTGTAACAGCCAAGAACCACTGAGAGAACCACTAATAATAAATGAGACAGAATTAGATATGATAGAAGTAGAAAACACCATGTGTCAGTATGAAGATAAAGAAGACTTAACTATACTACAATCAAAACTAAACAACGAACAGCGTAGCATTTTTGAAGAAGTAACAAAACAAATTGCACATGGTGTACAACATGAAAATAAAGAATGTTCCAGCCATAATTATAAACCTATACTACTGTACGTCAGTGGTGAAGCTGGTTCTGGCAAAACATTCCTAATCAAAATCATCAGTAAATTCCTTCAACAATTGACAAACAACAAACTGTCAGCTGTTGTCACTGCCCCCACAGGTTTAGCTGCCTACAACATAGGTGGTGTCACTTTACACCGATTACTACTATTGCCAGTAGAACACCAGAACAAATTAGACTATTACAAACTTTCTGGAGAAGTTGCAATGGAACTACGCAGAGTATTAAAACAAATGAAAATGCTACTAATAGAAGAAGTGAGCATGGTCTCCAACCTAATGTTGGCTTTGATTCACCTCAGATTACAAGAAGTACTGAAAACAAACTATGAAGAGCTCTTTGCAGGAAAACACATTATTGTTTTCGGAGATCTTCTTCAATTGACACTAGTAAAAGGTGAGCCTATTTTTAAAACATTAGGACACAAACTCTGTCGTAAAACTGTTGGCAGCATTGGAAATGTCAACCTTTGGCAACATTTCCAATACAGAGAATTAACAGAAAACATGTGGCAATCTGCAGATCTCACTTATGCCAACATCGTAAAAAGTATCAGAGTTGGTATACTCTCTAAAGAAGCAGAAACAATATTGAAAACCCATCAAATTAATGCACTTTATGGTGATAATGCATGTGCTACAGCTGTTATGGAACAATTAGCCCACACAAATGCCAATTGTATGTCTTAATGCCAACTCTTGCAAGCTGTTTCAAATTTAATGAAATAATGTTAAGTAAAGAAATGCAACCAATAATGGAAATTAGTGCCACAGACAAACTAGATGTACATGGTATGACACTACCTATGTGTGACCAAGCCACAACAAGACTAAATAGTTTAGAAAAATCAAACTCAAACACAGCAGGCTTAGAAAAGATATTAAAATTATCCTTAAATTGCAGAGTAATGCTTAAACGTAACCTTGATGTGGACCAAGGACTAGTTAATGGAGCACTGGGTACAGTTGTTGGCTTTCAAACATACCCACGTGACAACAAAATTCAGTTTGTCAATATACTCTTTGACAAACTTTCAGATGTTAAAAGGATAGGACGCTCAACTGCTCGATTCCTTCTCTTCAAAGACATGTATGTACACAGAGAACAATTTTCTCTAACTCTTGCATACACAGTCACGATTCATAAATCACAAGGTCTTACCCTAGACAAAGCAATCATAGATATTGGTAACACAGTCTTTAAAGAAGGCATGAGCTACGTAGCACTATCACGCTAACGAACACTTGACGGTCTATTTCTAATCAACTTTGATGCAAGTAAAATAAACGCTGATATTCCTTGTATTTTAGAATACAATAGACTTCGCTCACTAAACACTCCCCATCTAAACACATATTCTGTTCCACAAAAAGTAAAACATTACAAAAGAAAAATAAATCAAACAGAAGAGCAACAGGATGTCACTGCAAATCCTCCAAAGAGAGTAAAAGAAAGTAATACTTCATCAAGTACCACAATAAAAAAAGAATCAATTAGGGAAAGTAAACTAGGCACTTCTTCAAAGAAGGAAGACAAACTCCAAAAAAAGCAGTCAGATACAGAACTACCTGGTCCATTTAAACTCTCACATATAGTTGGTGTAAGTAACTACGCAAATGTAGCAATGCATATTCTATTTCAATTACCACCAATTGTTGAGAACATTTACTTACATAGTACAGACCCATTGTGTTTGCAAATGTTAGTACTTCACAGAAATGCAGCAAACAATCCTGACAACACGTATAGTGTTTATGGAATAAGACAACAATTGGACTACTGTGCTGGAATGGTGAAATTCACTATAAACTCACAGGAAGATCCACAAGAATTTCTAATGTACTTACTACAAGTACTGGAAAACAAAAACATACCTATAAATGAAATCTTCCAGATTTCATACATGTGGAAACATACATGCACTCTCTGCAACAATGTGAAACAAGAAGAAATCCCAAATGAACGCTTCATATATATATCAATACCTAATTGTGAATCCATTCCATTTCAGCAACTTGTACAAAATGCAAACCATGGAAGATTATGTTCTACCTGCAATTCAGATAATCGCTCCACGTTAGTAATACAAACACATAGTAAATACCTAATACTAATGCTTCTACGTTACAATACAGATGGTACCAAAAACAACTGCAAGCTGACTGGATTCACACATGGTCAAAACTCACTTGGTGAGAAAACCTTCACAACAATAGGTATTATCTACCACGCAGGAGCCACAACCAATTCAGGGCACTACACTGCATATATAAAAAAGAAATGTGGATGGTTTCAATGTAATGATAGTACCATTACTCTAAAGCAGAGATTACCAGCAAATCTTACAAACGCTTATTTAATGTTCTTAAAACCAAAATTTGATAACTAAACTGTACTTAAACCTCAAGGAAACTTGTAGTAAAAAATATAAACTGTTAGAATATTCCAAAAGCTATCTAACTGTCCAAAGATTCTACAACCATTAATCACATAAATGAATACCACTAAATTAGAGCAAAAGATAGACAATTAGAATACGCCTACTGGTATCTAACTGCTCCAAAATTTCATAATATCCAAGCAAATAAATAATATGTTACTGCTCCAAATAAAATGCAACAACCCAATGTATAAAGCATTAGCCAGAAACAACAAATGAACACTGAAAACAAACAAAGAAATAAACTGTAGCATAACAGAAAAGTTTTTTTTTTAATCCAACATGGATTTTTTTTTCTCCCACAGACCCAATGATTTTAGCAACAAACACAGAAACGGAGCAAATTGCACAGTACTCTGGTTTGTAATCTACTAAATATGAGGGTCCAAAAAAAAAAATGTTAATTATACAATGTGAAAAGTCATTACAAAATACTAATACTAACATGCTATTTTCTTTTATCACAGAAATTAACAAGAAATACATGTACTCCAGTTACTAAACCAAACAGTAAGTATATTATACACTCTATGCCCTGGCCACAACCATCACAGCATATCACACCCATCGTATCTTATAACTTTGTTCCTTATAAATTTGTTTTTGACCCAAAGTTATAAGCAACTATAAATGTGATATGCTGCGGTGGTTGTGGCCAGAGCATAGAGTGTTGGGTGCAGGGCCAAATGGCCATGCACCCAACACTCTATGCCCTGGCCACAACCACCGCAGCATATCACACCCATAGAGTAATACATTTCACCTATGGCCTATGGAAACTTTTAATGTCCGCGGACATTACCAGTGTTCTTAGATCACTTCAATTTGCCAGTGAACAATACGGACAGCGTCTTCAGAACACCCCCTACGAACATTTCAGGCCAACGCAAAAGTTCTTAGAACACTTTCAACTCGACAACGAACAATACGGACAGCGTCCTCAGGACACCCCCTAGGAACAGTTCAGGACAAAGCGTGTGTTCTTAGAACACACCCCAATTTTGTTTATGTGCGAACATTTCAGAATAATGCAAGAGTTCCTAGAACACTTTCAACTTCACAATGAACAATACGGACAGCGTCCTCAGAACACCGCCATTTTGTTTATTTGCGAACATTTCAGGACACCTCGAGTGTTCTTAGAACACTTTCAACTTGCCATCGAACAATACGGACAGCGTCTTCAGGACAACCCCTATGAACATTTCAGGACAACGCGTGAGTTCTTAGAACACACCCCCATTTTGTTTATTTACGAGCATTTCAGGACACCGAGACAGTTCTTAGAACACTTTCAACTTTCCATTGAACAATACGGACAGCGTCTTCAGGACACCCCCTACGAACATTTCAGGACACTGCGATAGTTCTTAGAACACTTCAGGACAACGCATGTGTTCTTAGAACACACCCCCATTTTGTTTATGTACGAACATTTCAGGACAATGCGAGAGTTCTTAGAACACTTTCAACTTCACAACGAACAATATGGGCAGCGTCCTCAGAACACCCCCATTTTGTTTATTTGCGAATATTTCAGGACACCCCGAGTGTTCTTAGAACACTTTCAACTTGCCATCGAACAATACGGAGAGCGTCTTCAGGACACCCCCTTCGAACATTTCAGGACACCGAGACAGTTCTTAGAACACTTTCAACTTGACAGCGAACAATACGGACAGCGTCATCAGAACACCCCCATTTTGTTTATTTGCGAACATTTCAGGACACCCCGAGTGTTCTTAGAACACATTCAACTTGCCACAGAACAATACGGACAGCGTCCCCAGAACACCCCCATTTTGTTTATTTGCGAACATTTCAGGACACCCCGAGTGTTCTTAGAACACATTCAACTTGACACAGAACAATACAGGCAGCGTCCCTAGAACACCCCCATTTTGTTTATTTGCGAACATTTCAGGACACCCCGAGTGTTCTTAGAACACATTCAACTTGCCACAGAACAATACGGACAGCGTCCCCAGAACACCCCCATTTTGTTTATTTGCGAACATTTCAGAACACTGCAAGTGTTCTTAGAACAGTTTCAGCTTACTTGCGAACAAAACTGACACATATTGAGTCCTCAGAACACCCCCATACAGTTTATTTAGAACATTTCAGAACACTTGTGATGTCCGCAGACAAATCCAACACAAAAAGAACATCTACCACATAAAAAAGCATAACATTTCACCTATCTCATATCCTTGCATCCTCCCCAAACACTCCAACACATCAACACACTCTACTAAATACACATTTAGAACAAACAAACATTTCAGGACACCGCGAGAGTTCTTAGAATACTTCAGGACAACGCGTGTGTTCTTAGAACACACCCCATTTTGTTTATTTACGAACATTTCAGGACAACGCGAGAGTTCTTAGAACACTTTCAACTTCACAACGAACAATACGGACAGCGTCCTCAGAACACCCCCATTTTGTTTATTTGCAAACATTTCAGGACACCCCGAGTGTTCTTAGAACACTTTCAACTTGCCATTGAACAATACGGACAGCATCTTCAGGACACCCCCTGCGAACATTTCAGGACAACGCGAGAGTTCTTAGAACACTTTCATCTTGACAACGAACAATACGGACAGCGTCATCAGAACACCCCCATTTTTTTTATTTGTGAAGATTTCAGGACACCCCGAGTGTTCTTAGAACACTTTCAACTTGCCATCGAACAATACGGAGAGCGTCTTCAGGACACCCCCTGCGAACATTTCAGGACACCGAGACAGTTCTTAGAACACTTTCAACTTGCCATCGAACAATACAGACAGGGTCTTCAGGACACCCCCTATGAACATTTCAGGACAACGCAAGAGTTCTTAGAACACTTTCAACTTGACAACAAACAATACGGACAGCGTCATCAGAACACCCCCATTTTGTTTATTTACGAACATTTCAGGACACCCCGAGTGTTCTTATAACACATTCAACTTGCCACAGAACAATACGGACAGCGTCCCCAGAACACCCCCATTTTGTTTATTTGCGAACATTTCAGGACACCCCGAGTATTCTTAGAACACATTCAACTTCACACAGAACAATACAGACAGCGTCCCCAGAACACCCCCATTTTGTTTATTTGTGAACATTTCAGGACACCCGAGTGTTCTTAGAACACATTCAACTTGCCACAGAACAATACGGACAGAGTCCCCAGAACACCCCCATTTTGTTTATTTGCGAACATTTCAGGACACCCTGAGTGTTCTTAGAACACATTCAACTTGCCACAGAACAATACGGACAGCGTCCCCAGAACAACCCCATTTTGTTTATTTGCAAACATTTCAGAACACTGCAAGTGTTCTTAGAACAGTTTCAGCTTACTTGCGAACAAAACAGACACATATTGAGTCCTCAGAACACCCCCATTCAGTTTATTTAGAACATTTCAGAACCCCTGTGATGTCCGCAGACAAATCGAACACAAAAAGAACGTCTACCACATAAAAAAGCACAACATTTCACCTATCTCATACCCTTGCACCCTCCCCAAACACTCCAACACAGCAACACACTCTACTAAATACACATTTAGAACAAACAAACATTTCAGGACACCGCAAGAGTTCTTAGAACACTTCAGGACAACACGTGTGTTCTTAGAACACACCCCCATTTTGTTTATGTATGAACATTTCAGGACAAAGCGAGAGTTCTTAGAACACTTTCAAATTCACAACGAACAATATGGACAGCGTCCTCAAACACCCCCATTTTGTTTATTTGCGAACATTTCAGGACACCCCAAGTGTTCTTAGAACACATTCAACTTGCCACAGAACAATACGGACAGCGTCCCCAAAACAACCCCATTTTGTTTATTTGCGAACATTTCATAACACTGCGAGTGTTCTTAGAACAGTTACATCTTACTTGCGAACAAAACTGACACATATTCAGTCCTCAGAACACCCCCATTCAGTTTATTTAAAACATTTCAGAACACCTGTGATGTCCGCAGACAAATCGAACACAAAAATAACGTCTACCACATAAAAAAGCACAACATTTCACCTATCTCATACCCTTGGATCCTCACCAAACACTCCAACACACCAACACACTCTACTAAATACACATTTAGAACAAACAAACATTTCAGGACACCGCGAGAGTTCTTAGAACACTTCAGGACAACACGTGTGTTCTTAGAATACACCCCAATTTTGTTTATGTACGAACATTTCAGGACAAAGAGAGAGTTCTTAGAACACTTTCAACTTCACAACGAACAATACGGACAGCGTCCTCAGAACACCCCCATTTTGTTTATTTGTGAACATTTCAGGACACCCCGAGTGTTCTTAGAACACTTTCATCTTGCCATCGAACAATACGGACAGCGTCTTCAGGACACCCCCTGCAAACATTTCAAGACACCGAGACAGTTCTTAAAACACTTTCAACTTGCCATCGAACAATACGGACAGTGTCTTCAGGACACCCCCTACGAACATTTCAGGACAACGCGAGAGTTCTTAGAACACTTTCAACTTGACAACGAACAATACGGACAGTGTCATCAGAACACCCCCATTTTGTTTATTTGCGAACATTTCAGGACACCCCGAGTGTTCTTAGAACACATTTAACTTGCCTCAGAACAATAAGGACAGCGTCCCCAGAACACCCCCATTTTGTTTATATGCAAACATTTCAGAAAACCTCAAGTGTTCTTAGAACAGTTTCAGCTTACTTGCGAACAAAACGGACACATATTGAGTCCTCAGAGCACCCCCCATTCAGTTTATTTAGAACATTTCAGAACACCCGTGATGTCCGCAGACAAATTGAACACAAAAAGAACGTCTACCACATAAAAAAGCACAACATTTCACCTCTCTCATACCCTTGCATCCTCCCCAAACACTCCAACACGCCTACATACTCTACTAAATACACATTTAGAACAAACTTTCACTGAGCTGTCCGCGGACGTCCGCGAATCCAAGATGGCGGGCGCTACCGAAAATCTGACGTGCTTCATGCTTAACACCGTCCAATCAGCGAACACGTTGCATGTCCGCAGACATCACGCAAGCCGATTGGCCAATCAGGACACTGTTCGCGGAGCGAACAGGGAAGTGTGTCCGCGAAGCTAACACAGATATCACTAATTTTTTTTACCTACTTTTTGGTCATTTAAAAAAAAAAACTACTGGACGGATTATCACCAAATTTGCAAAAGCATGCTTTCGGGACCGAGCCGCTGCTCCTGGTCCAAATTTGGTGAAAATCCGACGAGCGGTTTGGGCTGTAGGCGCGAGCAACATTTTTTTCCCATTCAGTCTATTGGAAAAACAAAAAGTTTTGGGTCCTCCCTATAACTTTTCCCCCCCTGGACGAATCCTCACCAAACTTTGCAAAAAAAGTCTATGGCCCAAAATTCAGAGTGGGCCATATACTTTTTTTGCAAAGTTTGGTGAGGATTTGTCCAGGGGGAGCAAAGTTATAAGCCGCCCAAAAAGTGCTCTTCCTATGGAAACAGCAACTTAACCATAACTACATGGTCACTGCTGTGGCCATGTAATATATATATATGAATTTATGAAGATTGAATATAATTGAATAGTAAATGTTTTAATGTATTGTGAGGAGTATGAAACTGAATGTAGATGTATACTGAACAATGGATTGAATGATTGATTGTATTAATTTGTTTGATAATGATATAAAATGAAATTGTAACAGTTGTAAAAGTTATTTGGAACTAAACACAACTATAACAATAAAATAAAAAATGAAAATAAATAATCCTAGGATCCACTAAATAAAAGAAATGTAAAAAGAAATTTAACATGGATCTGTACATTAGAAGCCATTATTTTTAAATTGTGAAAGTGCTAGAAAGGTGATCATGGCCAACCCTGATTTTGATATTCCCTCTACCAACACTTTTAGCATCTGTAACTAAGACATCGACAACAGTAGCAACACCTTTCATTAAGGCAAACATTAAATTGAAGTGTTATTCTAGGATTAAGACTGTACCTAGTACATAGGGGAGCCCTACATCATCACACGCTCAGAAGCATTATATATAAGATCATTGAAAGGGTCACAATACGTTGGGTGAGTGTAAGATTGAGATTTGTTAGCCCTATACCCAAAAATAGTACTTGAGATGAGCAGAAGAATATAGTGTGTTTCAGTATGACCATCGTGCCCCATACAAACAGCCCTGAAATCACTACAAGATGGTGGGAAGCAATATAAGATTCCTGTGGAGATACAAATGGAAGTATCATTTATATCTGTGAATGAAGTTAAAAATAACATTCATTGTTTGGATGATCTATTAAAGGTTAAATATAATGCATTATCAACTCTTAGTATTTCCACCTTTTAAGAAGACCCTACCTATTATTATTGACAAGTTGATTCTGTTAACTGATAGGTTCACACCATTAGTAAAAACAATCAACAGTTTGCTAAAGGTTATTAATGAGGGAGTAATAGCAAATGCAAAATCGGCAACTACAGCAAAAACATAAGTGTTAAACTAGATGGATACGTATGTACCAAAATAAAAAAAGGCCTTGCCTGTGAAAAAATGCAAAGCTATAGGCAGGGGCTTTAGTACATTATCAACAGTGCCCACAACGAATACTATGGGTTCCTCACATAACTTTGCTTTAACAAATGTATTATGTGCAATGTCACCTTTGCTGCAAGAGATATAAGGATGTAGTGAAGTGATAGAATTAGTCAAAATGGATCTTCAAGATACATTTTACGACTCAAGTGGATCGGTGGTACTGTTGTCTATTATACAGAGCGATGTTTAAATTAATGGTGCATGTGATGAACAAGAGCTTTGTAGAAGGGGGATTGTTTGGAAACTGGTTGTGGTAAGCTCATCTCAAATTCAATGCCACCCATATTGGGTAGCATAGTCTGACTTCATTGGATGCGATAAATACAGTGATTGAGACGCATGTTACATTAAACACTCCACGTTTGCGTAAAATCAGTTAGAGAGTGCATGCAGATCACAAGTATCCTCATTGGCTGATGTGCTGCCACGCCCCCTGCCGGGGCCAAAGGCAGTAGAATCACAATGGAGGGATTCCCGACCGGGTAGGGACCTGGTGAGAGCCAATCAAAATGCTTGTTGCATTCTGCTTCACTCTTGCCGGGTTACTAATAAAGAATCTGATATGTCATGCCTTCAGGAGATCTGGTATCTTGTGCTTCATTCAATTGAGTGATTCAAGCGTTTTGATATATCTGCATAAAATTGAGATATTAGTGACCCAGTAGCAGTTTGGCACTGTGGGTAAGGACTGGTTTCAGTACTAAATGCCTTCCATTCACGACCAATTAATTGGATATGCAAGCTGTGTCTATTGAAATTGTACCGGGTGTCTCTATAATAGTAGTAAATATATATAATTAACTGAGACTTGTATCAGCATGGCTATATTAACTAAGGTGAAAGATGTCTTGGAAGGGTGGGATAAAGCAAAAAGATAAAAGGAGAGAGTGGTCATATTGTTGCAAGAGATTTACATTTACAATTTGAAACCTTAGCTATCCTACACAACATCATGGATAATAAAGATGGTATATGGGGTATACCAACTTTGATAGATTACAAACCCAAGAAAAAAGTCATTTTGCACTGGAAGTAGCAAATTGGTAGCAATGTTTGTTATGTAGAGCCCAAGTAGGAGGCACGTTGATGTCTCCCCAGTTAATCCATGTTTTGATGTTGGAGGGTGTGCAAGCCATATTGAGTAAATACTGGTGAACATGAGCTGTTGGCAGGTACCTTCTCTCTTGAAATTGATGACAAAGTGAAGAGTGGTTTCATGGCTTTTAAATGTTTCTATTCTCTGGGGGCAGCGGGTAGAGTCTGGGGTTAAAGTATATACACATAATATTTGGATACCTTGTATTAATAATCAAGAAAAGCTGAAATGAGAATGTATTGATTTGAGGACAGTTACACCCAAACCATATCATATATTTTTGTCTTTTTTGGTCAACTTTTCAGCCTTCCCAAAGAAAAGGACCCTGTAATCTGGAAATCATTTTATAATAGAATAGAGGCGATTAATCCCTTTGTCACATAAATAATGATGGAAAAGATAAACTGCCCACAAAATGAATACTGGTGGTGTGACAAGGCAGAAGTGGATGCAGAATTGGTCTACAGCGCCTGCGAGTTGGTCTTGTGTTTTTGCAGGGAAAACCCTGTCTACAGTGGAACCTTCTTGGATGCAAGACCCGAATAGACAAAATCCAACTTCCAGTGTGGAGCGTGGAGAAGAAGTGGATGCAGAAGTGGTCCTGAAGTGTTGCGGGACAAAGGGATTTTGGTTACTGCCTCCCTTGATCATGATAATTCTCTGTTAACCTTGAGGACCAGACTATTTCCAAACGCTGCGGCTCGCCCCTCAGTGAGTTTGTTATTTTTTATTTACTAATCCTTTCCTCACCAAAAGCCTTCTTTGGGTTGACTTGATGCCCCGCTCATATAAATGAAACACTACTCGCATAGAAGCAGAATGAATTCAGTCTCAATTGAGAAGCCATCGGTTAGCCTAGTGCTAGCCTCTAATCCAAACAATGCTGTTGGCACTACTGAAGACATGCCCTCTTCAAGTATCATTAGTGACAATGATTTAGCCGTTGATAACTTGTTCCCAATGGACACAGCTATACTAAATATGCCGAGTCAGCGCAACAGGGTCCCGATGACAGATGTTGCCTCCATACAGGTAACAGCGGTGAGCCTGCCGAAAGTATGGCACATTTCATTTTTTTTCTGAGGTGAAGCAAACCACAAACAGAAATCTATCACAGTCCCTGGTTTTGTTTACAGTGGCCTCCCCAAGATTTGAGGCCACAGACTTTCAGAGTGATCAATTTTTTTCTGCCTCATGCCTATAATCATGGTGTATCCCCTTTAATGTGTACCTCTGTACATGAGATGCCTAATACGCCTGGATCTGCACTTATTGCCTTGAACTTCACACTTTCCCACATGGCTAATTCACATGAAATTATAGCAGAAAAAATCTGAGACCAATGAATAATACTCAATTCCATGGCTATCAAAATGGCCTTTTTGGAGAGCTTTATCTATGGCATGGTCTAAGTCCGTACCACTACCTGAAATCAAAGTAGTGCCAGATCCTCCCTCTGAGTCTTTGCCTTTACCATGCTCACCTCCGGTCTGGCCCAATCTACAACAGAGGTCTGGGCTTCAACAGCCTGGTCCTTCCATGTGCGAAAGACACACGCAAATAGAGAGTCACTTAGTGACCAGACATGGCTGTAATCTAATTCGGGGGTCAATCAGTACTATCCAAGAAGGCACAATGATGCTAGATTCTCCAATGGACACAACTAGTACTCATTATCATGAGAAGAAATAAAACGATAAGATAATCCCCTCAAAACAAAGGAGTAGGGAATCCCAACAATTATTGATGAATCTTTGGTGGGAAAATAGCTCTCCTGTACAGTGTGAAAAATGTACCCAAGACCACATAATTCCTATCCCGCCGGAAAGGGCTGTGGCACCTAACAAGCCTATAATGCTGAGTGAAACAAAGAAATGTCCTCCAAAGAAGGCCAAACAGAAGAAGAAAAATCTTGAGAAATTACTAAAAACTGCTACAGTGGGTCCAATTGACACATTTCTCAAACAAGCTACAGTTCATATTGAAATCCACGACATGAGTATCTTCTCACTCGACTCAGAGATGGAAAGGATTGGGGAACCGGCTGATGTAAACAGGGTAATGATAGGGAAGACCTCTCCTTTATCTTTGTTGGTGAGGGCCCCGTAAGATTCATCAGCAAATGCTCCTTTATCCATTCCAGCTCCTAGAACTAAAACTATCTCATCACCTAAAGCTCTTGCGCCCATTTTCTATCTCTGTGGAACGGCAGCTTCAAAGATCCTCTCAATAGCAAATCCTTTAATGGAGACAAGTAACAGGTACAAACATGTGAACTCAAACTCACCACTGGCTGGCGTGAAATTAGGTGTCACAGAGAAATGCCAGGCCATCACAGGGGCATGTGGGATGGATCAAATTAATGTTTATAATCATGTCTCAGTTGACCCGGTTTTCTGTACCTTTAGAAGATAAAAGGAACGGTGTGGGTGCCATTGTGTTAACCTCTTGCCCCCCTGACTACTTATCATTTAAGCCACCCCCTTCTTTGAATTTGCATTCCCAGCTAGAGGTGGAAAAGGGGTTGTTATTAATAGTTCATTAAAGTAAACCCCATCTGAATTCAGACGTTCCTAGCCTAGTGGATCATTGGAAGCCTGATGCATTAAATCCCTTACACCATAGGCCAGGTTCCTAGAGATAATTTAAGGGATGGGCTATCTAATAAGATAGGGGATACAGCAAGGAAAATTGGTAAAGACGCAAGAAGTTTCTTCTGGGATAATCATATCCAGATCTTGAAACAGGTCTTTGTGAACTCAGAGTCCTATCCCTTAAATCATATCCATATAATGGCTGTGTTTTCTGAAATACCCAATCGCTGCTGTCTTCTAAAGACATAGCTCTGGTTAAGTTTGTCACGAAGGGTAAGTTTGATTTGGTAAAACTTTATTTTCATTCCCAAATGATCAGGTCATTGGTTTTCTCTGAGACAGAATCTCTTTTGGCCATGGGCTATGAACATCAGAACTGGAAATAAACAAAAAAGAAAAGCACTGCCTGGTAGAGGGTTGTTTAGAAAAAGTTTGAGTACATCATTCATAGGTGAATTGGTACCCTCTCAGTCCATTACAATAAATATTAACACTACCAAGGAGGGTTCACGGAGGGTTTTTGATCGATTACCAAACAAACCGTCATTAATTTATGACTGGTCTTCCATCCTATCGTCCCTACATGGAGAAGGCTCTGATTTACACAGGTCACACTGAATGGAACCTCTCCATATGGCATCCTGGAATTGTAGAGGCCACAGTGTTTGGTGTCAGATTTTGTAAGTTTGTTGGCTTACTCTTTTCTTTGTCTCCAAGAGACGTGGCTGAGAAGCCTTCCAATTATAGATGGCTACACAGTTTTCAACATTGAGCCAGTCCAGGCTATGCATGGTCGACCGTCAGGAGGCCTCATTTGCGCACTAAAGCATGTGGTGGGTCTTTCAAAGCATAGTGTTGAAACCTTTCGGAAAGACATTCAATTGGGGATGCTGCTCCCTTTCTCCCCCCAGGCAGGCTTTTTGTAATCCATCTCTTTGTGCTATGTTTTTATTGTTTATTTAATCATAAAACTGGAAATGTTTAATCTTTTTTAAAAGCCTTGTCTATTCTTATATCTGAAGCATTGGAAGTTGCTTTTATAGATGTGATTGTCTTGGGCGATTTTAACCATGAATGTTTGGACCCTCAATGGTATGGGGAACCAAATAGGACAGGTACATCAATTCAGGCTAGGAAAAGAGGCACACAGATTAGATCCAAATAAAATGCATGGGATATAACTTTGGTTAATGGAAATCTGATGCATGATATTCCTCCGGAATACACTTTAAAAAATGGTCTCTCGAAGTCTAATTTAGACTACATGTTCTTGTCCAAGGACTTGTATTGGAAAGGTTCTAGTATGAAAGTTGTTAACATGAAGAGACGTGATCATAGCTTGCTAACTTTTGCCCTGGATTTGAATATTTTTGAAACAAAGGAGTTTGAATCTAAAATTGTGGTTGATGTCAACCCAAGAAATCGTTCACTTGTTTGGAAACCAGCTCTTGCCACACATTCTAATTAATGTATTTTACACAGGGGAGCACAGGATGAAAGTTTTCTGCTAAACTCTGCTACCTATGACAAAGCAGTTCAATCAGCTCTTAGTAACCTATACATCAGTGAAGCAGGTAGTTCCCAGCACTTAAAGAAGATAGTTATCTATGGGCATTGGTATGATAACCAAGTTTCGTAGAAGAAGTCTATTCCAAACAGAGCTATGAGACTTCTGCGGAAATCTCTGATAAAATCTGGTGAGCAGGCAAAGGTATTAACAAAGGAACTATAAGAATTGGGTTAAGGGTCATGGCTTTAACCTGTATAATCGTGATGCAAAAGCCATGGTATGCTCTATTATAAAAAAAGATGCTAGTTCCTTTGGAGATTGGTGAAAGAACCCATACGCCAGCAATCCCTTCAGTCCCAGCCGATTAAAGCAGAGAGCTGGGAGGCACATTTCTCTGAACTATACAGTGAATCAGGTCCACTTTCAGGGGACCCTTCCTATGACGCATGTTGGTTGAAGGACATGAAGGTAGAATTGTCGGATATCAAAAATCTCATTTGAAACAGCAAAGCTTTGAATGCCCTTGGACCCGATGGTTTGGCAAATGCCACCCTAAAATCAAATACTAACCCCTGGCCCGCTTTCCTGAACGCATTGTTTCAGGATATTTTGAAGTCCGACAAACTCCCTCCTTCTTGAAAGAAAGCCTTCATTGTGGTTATATATAAAAAGGGTGATAAATTAATTCCATCGAACTACCGCCCTATCTCTTTGCTGGATTCCTCAAGCACATTTTCCGGGGGAACTAATTCTGAAATAATTGAGCTTTGGGCATTAAATAATGGCTGCATTGACACATATCACTCTGGCTTTAGACCAGGTCTAAATACATCCCACAATTGTTTTGCAATTCATTTGCTACAATCTAAGGCCATCCAAGAAAAAGGGTAATCTATTGTGCCTTCCTAGATACATCACAGGCATTGTAAATCGTTCCATCCTCTGGCAATAATTGCACAACCTGCGGTGTCCACATGGAATAATGTGTGTTTTAATTGCCTTACATTCGGACAACAAAGTGAGAGTCCAACTAGATCAGAATGGCAATTACTCTAGATGGATAAACACCCATTGTGGACTATGCCAGGTGTGTGCGTTGGCCCCATTTTATTTAATATTCATCTTAACAATTTGGGAAAGGCTTTTGGGAAAATAAGTAATTTTCCTCCAAAGTTGGGAAATCTCATATTTAGCCTATGCCGACGATATAGTTTTGTTCGATTTGAGCCTAATCAGCCTTCAAAGATCTCTGACAGCAATCAACTCCAATCTTACATCTTTGAATTTACCATTGAACGTGTATAAATGAAAAGTAGTAATGATACATTTCACCAAAAAAGGAGACATCTAAAATGGTCCATTAACCACACACGACAGGAAGTGGTCCCTAGTATTAAATATCTAGTAGTTCAAATCTTTGAAAGAGGATCAGGTCGAACTGACTTAATTAAGATGAAAAATAAAATAAGATTTAACTCTTTTGAATTATCAGCTTTTGGTGAAAAGCTTGGAAGATTTTCGGGCTCTCCCTGTTTGGAAATACTATCACAGAAGACAACTCCACGTCTGGTTAATGGAGCCGACACAGGGCTTTTAATAAATCAGTGGGAAAGACTGCAGTCAATGCTATGGAAGAGGATGCTCAGACTCCCAAAGGGAACCCCCATTGCAGTCCTCTGACATGAGATGGGCCTGATTTCTTTTCAGGCGTGGGCATATTGGAAGAGACTACAATTACTGAAAGTTATCATGCAGCCCTCTGAAAATTGTCTAATGTTTGAATTGCGTACAGTATTGTTCACAAGCACCTGCAATGTTTTGATAGATTGGGTGCAGGACTCCTTGAAAATTATGATATGCTACAATTTAGATCCATTGGCCATGATTTCCCCATCAATTAACAGTAAAAAGCTTATTTTCTAATCTGATTGGATTAGGGCAGAGGTACAGCTATGAATTATCGCCTTTTTTATCATTTAAAATATGAAATAAGAGCATTCCTACCTCATACAACATCCATCAAGAAAACATAGATTCGATATGTTACATTTCAAATTAAATCTTCCACCGACTAAAGAAGTTGCTGTTGCAAGACAGGGCATCCGTCGCTCGGAGAGAGTTTGTAGATACATTGAGTGTTGAGTCTTTGCATTGAGTGTTCAATCTTTATTCCACCTGATCATAGAATGTTTTGCTTTGGTCGATCTTTTGTAACATTTCTTCAGCCATTTCGTGCGTGACGATTGCTTTTTAAATACTGAGTGGTTTTGGGCTAGAATTCTTAATAGTATTGAGCTTCCGTTAGACATTTAAATTGAAAAATGTATCACCACCGCACTGCACTAATCAAATTGGTATGGACCTCATTACAACCCAGGCAGCCACTGAATGAATGGTGCCGGTGAGGGACTTGCACCGTTCTTTCCCTATTAAGAGATCTGCAGCGGGTCCCACTAAGTAACGCCTGGTCAGACCAGGCGTCCTTAGTGGGACCCGCTAGCAGACCAGGATGCTAACAACGGGCCCGTCATTAACAGGCCCATTGTTAGCCTCCTCCCCATTCCTATTGAGCCCTACGGGGCTCAAATGGGAATGGGGATACATTTTTACTAGATCCCAGAAAAGGACAATTGCCGGGTCCGCCAAGGTCGGCATGACCCGGTAATTGCCCTTTTCTGAGCCCCGGTAAAAAATCATTACCGCCGGCAGCCATGCCCTTAACAAGGGCACGGCTACCGCCAGGGTCGTAATGAGGCCCTATGTCTGGATTGTATTGCTTGATTTAATTTGATTTACCTTGTTCTTGGCATTGTATGTGTTGGGATTTTAAAATGGATGAATTGCATTGCTTTTGAATCTTTTGTATTTGCATTTTAACAAAATGTTGTATCTGCTGATTTTATGATTGCTTTTATATTACAAAGGTTTGGTGTAACCATAAGCAATTAATAACATAACATAAATAATAACACAGAGTGAAGAATATATAAATAACAAGTGTTGAACTTTTTCAATGGTGTGAGTAGGGCTCATGAAGCAGGCATTCCTGTTGCCTGGTCTAAATATAAAATTTTGATTTTCATTAAGAAACATATATTTGGCGCACAAAAGTGAGAGGCCGCAATAATATCAATGATGTTTGTGATGCCATCTTTGATTTCCTGGGTGTTAGTTTTAGCAGTGTACGTTGGTGGCGCGAGTTAGGGTTGCTTAACTTACCATAACTGGCGAATTGCAGGGGTTTTTCGATTTTACTTGGAATCGCAAAGTCCTTTTAACAAATATTCTTTACTGAGTTTCATAGATGTTTAGTAGCACAACTTAACCATAATGCCCCTTTAACATTTTTTCATTGAATGTCATAGGTTTTTATTAGTCCAACTTAACCATAATGACCCTTTAACAACGTTTTTCAGTAAATTTCATAGGTTTTTATTAGTGCAACTTAACCATAACGTCCCTTTAACAAAGTTTTTTAATTGAATTTCATAGGTTTTTATTAGTGCAACTTAACCATAACATCCCTTTAACAAGGTTTGTTCAGTGAATTTCTTGGATTTTGTTACATGCTATTTTCCTACAACTTACTATCATACTTATCCAATATAGCAATATATTTGTGTCCAATTTACAAAATGTCACCTTAAAACTTTGCCATTTTCCACCTTCCACCTTCTAGCATCATTTTTAACTCTTCTATACACTTTTTGCAACTATTTTAACTGATTTTGCATCCAGAGACGTCTATGAACATCTGACTTCATTGCAGACCTCCCGGACAATGCCACATGACCATGCACTGGTGGGCGGCATGATGTCGTGTCCGAGAACCCGTCTGCACTTTGCGATAAGATCTCTGCTTCAGGGACAGTTCTGAACTGCATTTTCTACTGATCTAGGAAGTTTCAACTTCAAAACTTCTCTTGCACAGCTCCTACACCTATTCCTACTCATTAACCATTAACAATCTAGTACACAGTACAAACTTGGAAACATTTTAGAAAAACTGCTATTTATCTTAAAAATGGCATCAGCTAATGCCATACCTCCTCCCCAAGAGCCGCCACCAGCAGGAGGACCTTCAAAACAAAAAAAAAGTGAATTACTTCCTACACAATGAAGAGGACCAAGAATATGAGGTAGAGGAAGTGCCTATCTCTAGCACCCAGAGAGAATCATGGGTGTGGCAGTTCTTTCTCACTGTTGGGAATGTACCAAAGGGTAAAGCTACCAAAGTAAAATGCACTGAGTGCAACTTTGTATTCAGTCGCGGACTCCCCTACGGGACCACATCCATGTGCTGCGGCACCAAATCCAATGACTGCAATACTCTCAGAACGAATGTTCCTTTCTTAGCAAGTAGGTGGCTGTCTTCCTCCACCTCATCTTCCTCAACCAATACTGTAACCACACATCCTACTTCTGTGGGAGACAAAATCACACCAGCTACCTTGCAAGAAACAAAAGAGGCTCTTGATCCATTTATTTCGAAGACAACAGTCCTCTGTACATACTACAACAAAATATTCTGCAGAGGGAAGCACTTTCAAAGTGGTTTTGAAGCTGTAATCAAGGAGCAGGAGAAAAACTGCCCCCACCTTAGAAATAGCACACGCGCAACATTTTCCCCTGTCCACCTGTCCCTCCATATTAGTGTTTGGTGCCTCTTCCCTCATTTCCCTCATTTCCCTCCCCACCTTTCTTTCTAAGCTCTCCTGCCAAATACATCCGAAAACCACAAAAGAAATGTTCCTTTAGGAACCACCATTCACAGTTAAAAAATAGAACTAAAAAAAACGTATAGACTCCATCTACTTTACATTTCTCAGTAAAGTACATAGACTCAATAAGATTTTCCAACATTACCATTTGCATTTTGTGTTATGCTAATGGGAATATTGTGGCGTTCATCCCCTGTTTCAGGGACTGGAACAGTGGATATCAGCCCAGCAGCCCAAGTTATCAACCCAAGCGAAGCAATGGTGGATAACGAGGTCTCCAGACCATTATCCCACCATTCCAGCCCCTTTAATGAGGGATGAAGGTCATTAGCACCCTAGGTTCCTAATTCGGGAACCCGGGGTGCCTCTAGCATCCTGGTGCAGGAAAAAAAATCATTTTCCAAGATGGCCACCATGAAAAAGGAAGGTGGGGTTCCATACAGGGCCCCTCTTCACTTTCCATGGCAGCCTGCAGAAGGCGAAGAGAAACCCTATGACCATATTACCATGAGCACATTTTTCTTTCCTTTCAAACCTATCCCTATTTTGAACAACTTTACCACAAAGTCAGTCCCAGGCGGACATGGCCACTTTAACCCCATGTGTTGTCCCTCGTGGTCATGGCCAGTAGCCAGATTGTCCGGATCATGACCTTATTCCAGGACCCAGACAATCTGGCCAGTGTCTATGGCTACCGGCTATACCTCAGTCATCAAAAAGATATATCACTTTTTTTGTACCTACATTATGACACTTGTTCAAAAAGAAAACACGGGCACATTTGCAAAACCATGCTTTCAGATCCTTGCCAATCCTCCATCCACAAGTTTGCTGGAAATCCACAAATGTTTTATTTTTTCAAAAGTGTCAAATGTATGCACATACAATAGTCATATAACCTAGCCCCCACTTGTCTATAATTAGATCTAAAATCCTTTTGCAAACTTTTGTGTAGATTCGTCAAATTGCACCACCTTTATAAGCCTTTAAAATATTTTGGGACCCCGCCACTAATTTTGCCCCCTCTTGCCAAAATCCCACCAAAGATTGCAAAAACATGCATATCTAGATCTATGATGTTTTTGCACACCTTTGTGTAGATGCGTCAAATGGCACCACATTTATAAGTCTTTGAAATAATTTGTGACCCCCCTCTAATTTTGCCCCCTCTTTACAAAATCCCACCAAACTTTGCAAATGCATTTATGCCTAGATCTATTATCAGTTCCCCAACTTAAGTGTAGATTTTTCAAATGGCACCTCATTTATAAGCCTTTATATTATTTTGGGACCCCCCCCATTTAATTTCGCCCATTCTTGACAGAATCCCGCCAAACTTTGACTCATTCGTAATCAGGTCAAGAATGTAAGTGCAACATTTCAGGCAGTTTAATTAAGTGGTGCCAAAGTTATAACCCATCCAAGAACTGTTTTTCACCAACCCTGTAATGCAGATGTATCCGCAAACTTCACAGGACTGTTCGCGGACATCCGGAATGTTCGCTGACTTTCGCTGAAAAAAACGCCATTTTTTTTACTTCTTTCAGCCATATCTCATCCCATCCTCATCACCCCTCACCTCCTCAGACATTATTTGATAAGTTTGACAAGTGCAATGTTGTGTTTTTTAATATGTTTTTACCGAGATGTCCACGGACACCGGCTGATGTCGGCGAATCCAAGATGGCGGGCGTTTCCAAAAATCTGACACACTACACGCTTTTCACCTTCCAATCAGCAGGCGCGTCCGATGTCCGCAGACACCACATTACCCTCTAAGACAATCAGAGTCCTTTCTGCAAAGCGAACAGGGAAGTGTGTCTGCGGAGCGGACATAGATATCCCACATTTTTTTGGTTCTACTTTTTGGTTGTTTTAAAAAAAACTACTGGACGGATTTCTACCAAATGTACAAAAGCACGCTTTTGGTACCAAGCCGCCACTGCTGCCGCAAATTTGGTGAAAATCCGTCCAGTGGTTTGGGCTGTAGGCGTGAGCATAGTTTTTTCTCCATTCAGTCTATGGGAAAAAAAGAAATGTTGGGACCCCCCCTCTTTGCCCCCTTAACCAAACCTCACCAAACTTTGCAAAAAAAAAAAGTGTGGGCCATATACTTTTTTTTTGGCAAAGTTTGGTGAGGATTTGTCCATATGGAGGAAAGTTATAAGCCATCCAAAAAGTGCACTTCCTATGAGATGAGCAACTTAACCATAACTAATGGGTCGATACCGCACGCCCAGTAATATATAGTATAGGACGGCGATAGCCACCCTATAGTCCTATAGTTAAGGTGCGGCATACTCACTTCAAAATGATATTGTTATCTTTTGATTCGAGTAACAGATTTGACTGAAATTTCAACCACAATTTCGAATGTTATTAGGGATTCACGCCCCCCCCACAAAGATATAATAGAAACATAAGAAAAAAATAAGATAAAAACAAGTTTACTGTAGTGAAGGGTATGTTTGAAATTGGTAGATACCCATAGGGGTATACCAACTGTGTATTGTTGAGTACATTTGGGTTTTAAGCATATTAGGTAGGCATTTGTTAGATTTGCTGGTAACCTATGTTTTTGAATAACAGCAGTGTCGTTGCATTCAAACGAACCACTTATTTTTTCACATAAACAGTATAGTGGCCTGAGGTTTTGTGGCTCCTGTGTGGTGGATTATGCCTACTGTTGTGAAGGTTTTCTTGCCAAGAGATACTTGGCCGTATGTAAAGCTAGTGAGTTTACAGTTATTGTTGGTACTGTCTGCATTTTATCATAGAAGCATTATTATGACATAATGGCCTTTTGAATGTATTTGTATGCTGGAGTGATTGACTGAGTTGCAAAAAGAGCATAATAGGCCATGATTTGCATTCTGCAGAAGCTGGTGAAATGGAATGCATTCAGAATTTTGTATGGATACATACAAACATCTTTCATTAGGGATGTGCTCTTGTGAAACATGGTTGCAGAGAGGGCATGTATGTTTCCATGTGTATGAAATCTAGAAGATTACATGTATAGGGATGATTCTGGTGTCTAGTATTTGTAGTAAGCACATTAGACATTCTTCTGGATCTTCCTGTGTGTTTATGGTGAAGTTTACAATTCCTGCACAGTATCAAATTCTTCTGTTATACTTGAGACACTGTTGGTGCTGTCAGGATTATTTGAGGCTTTTGTATGAAGGATGTGCATTTGCATACACAACCAGTACAATCAATTTAAGTAAAGGTTGTGGACAATTGGTGGCTATTGGAAGAGAAGATTGATTGATACATTTGAATAGAAATGTAATCAAGATGTGTTGCTGAATATTTATGGAACAGAGAGTTGTGCCTATGTATCCTTTGTTGGACCTGCAGTTGTTTTTCCACAAGAGTCAATTGACTCTGTCTCTTTTGATGTTTTTTTTTTTGTTAAGGTACCGAGTACATATCTAGATGGGGTGTATAGTGCACACAGCCTGTTTTACTCTTGGATGCAAGGAATGTCAACGTTGACTTTGTTCGCATCAAAGTTAACCAAGAATAGACCATTGAGTGGATGGAGACATGAAAGTGCTATGTAACTCATACCTTCTTTGAAGACTCTGCTGCCAATGTCGATCATTGCGTGATCTAGAGTTAGACTTTGAGACTTGTGCATAGGGTCTTCATATGCAAGAGATTGAGAGAATTGTTCTACATATCTTTGTAAAGAAGGAAACAACCTATTATGTGGCATATTCATTTATCTTTTGCAAGATTGTCAAAGTGGGTTTTGACAAACTAAATGTTGTCATGTGGATATGTTTGGAAGCCAACAACTCTACCAATTGCTCCATTGACTAAATCTAGTTCTCTGCCAGGGTTATGTTTTAGAATTACTCTGCAGTTTAGACACTGAGTTAAAGGTTTTTCTTATCCACCTGTGTTGGAGATATATTTTTCTAAACTATTTGGTTGTGCTGTTGCTTGTTGACATATAGGGAATGTAATTCTGTGAACTTCTCATTTTTGTGTGACGGTGATATGGACTGTGGGTTGCATTTCTTTTTTCATCATTATATCATTGAATTGGCTTACCCTTGCAAGCATTGGCATTACGCACATGTAATTAAGATTAATGCTGAGTTAATTGTTACATGACATCAGGTGCAGATGTCCTTTGTCCATACAGCTTATTGATTACTCTAGTTTTTAAGATGGATTTTGCATCTGTAGTAAGCATACCAGTTCTAATGCTTTTTAAAATGTTAGCATAGGTTAGATCTGCAGACTGATGCATGTTTTGAGTTAGTTCTCTGTCGCAAAAAGGTTGCCAGAAATTTACATTCCCAATTGTGTATGTCCTAATGTTTTTGAAAATGAGTTGACCTTTTACTGCTGCTAACTGAAGGAGGTCTCTGAAAACAATAACGTGTTTTCCTCCCAGCAGTTGTTCATACTCGGTTTTTAGGACTTCCTGCATTCTGAGATGAATTATAGGCTGTGAAATATCTTGCAACTGCAGTAGAATTGTCTGCAATGTATTGCATATTTATATTTGCATTCAACAAGAGGGCAATGATCGCATTGTAATCATTAATGTACTTGGATGCCTCCTCTCTTTTTAATGTCGCATTGTTTTCAGGGGATTTTCCTTTTACAATTTACATGAAGCTATTCACTTGTCCTGTTTTTATATCGATGCCAGCAGTATTTGCCACACATATGTTTTTGGAAGCATAAGATTTGTGTAAATAGACCAATATTTGTGGGTTCTGAATAGATGTCACAGGTAATGTATTTTTAATAAATTGTAATCATGGTGAGCATCTTTCATCCACAAAAGCATGTGGATGTGTCATGCTTCTGAAGTGGGAGAATGGAAGAACAGGCTCCCGCCCTTCCCCTCTCGCGCTTAGCCTAGAGGATCACGGCCTAGACACCCGCCACGAGAGGAGTTTGCCTATCTACCAGACGACCAAATACCCTGGTACAGGAACATACGGATATGCCCATCTACCTGCCCAGCAGCCCGCCCTGTCCATGCCGACACCTGCGGCACGGATCAACTCGACTAAACCTACACGTCGTTAGAGATGCCATGACGACCTAGCCAACCGTCAGCACACTTGTGCAAACATGCACACCGGACACTCCCACACCAATCCACACGAAGAATATACTCAGTGCTATGACGTAGGCGACAGACATACTCACGGACGTGCATCTTTATTATTTTCCACACAGGCTCTCAAAATGCAGAAACGCAAGACGCATCATGAACTTATCTAAAAAGGCTTGCTCATGCTTCTTCTAAGAACCATGTACCATAATGAAGAATATAACGGAGACACGATACTAAGGATAGAGCAATATGATACCGTAACCTAAAGCGCTCTGCATCAAGCGGTTCCACCTATGCACCAGGCCCAAGTAGGCCGCAAGCAAAAGCTTCCATGAACATTGAATGAGCAAGAACTGGGTTGCTGACCCTGCAGAATGAGCCCGGCGAAAGCACACCGCCAAGGGCACAATGTTGCAATCTCGCACGCTGCAAGCCAACGCCAAGGTCGCACCTGCAAGATAAACCAGGCACACAGTAGGAAAAACAATATTAATTGTGTTGAATTTTGCCTCAAACACGGTCCCACCTCACGTGACAAAGCCAAACCTGACAAGATGCCAAGCCCCGGAGGAAGGAGACGCCTGAATCCCATGTTTCAAGACACAGGCAGATACAATTAAAAGACTCATTGGACATCTGCAGCAGTGGGAGTAGTCGACCTCCCAACATATGAATAAATCCTCACATTGTTTACACCTACCCATATTAAAACATTGTTGCAAATTACAGGTGCACCGCGAGCTGGGAACAGCGATAGTCCCAGACTGGGAGGCTCGCGAGCGGACCAATCAGAACATGGGGCTCCTATCACTGACGCCATTAACATTGACCAATCCACAGAGGTCTTCATGTAACAATTTTCATGTATCAAATTGAAGGGACAGCCCAGGTATACCACCTGACTAACCCTCAACCACTAATACCGTTCTCTATATGTATGCTATACTAACCCTACCACTCGAGTAACCAATCCAGAGTAGAGATAGGTTTTTTGCTAAACTTTGTAAGGTGACGCAAGTAGCGCGTCATACTAAGGTAAAAAGGGCCTGCGAGCCCCACGATTGTGTGTGTCAGGACGGACACGTATGCTCCTTGACCCATCCCTGCCGTTTTGTCTAATAAACAGCAGAGTCACCTTGCTTCTTGCGTGTGTCTCATACTCTATCTCTTTTGGGATATACGGGAGGAGTTGGGGCCTCCCTGCCCGGAGGTCTGCCCCGGCAGAATTTCCCCCCGACAAATTGGAGGCACTGCTGAGATCTGTTTAAGATCTGCTTTTTTATTTTGACTTTTTCCAGGTAATCCCGTTGCGAGGAGGCCCGGCGGCGCGGCCCCCTCTGCCGTTGCCCCTTCTGAGGACTACAGGACCATCGCGGAGCTGCGAGAAGACCGGACAGCGCAATCCGGATATTGGCCTTCGGGAGCCAGTTGAGAAGTATCCCGCCCGCGGTTGGCGAGTGTCCAGACGTGGTCCAGACGAGGGGAGGTGGCGAGCCGCTTGGAGGGGTGCACGCAGTCGAGCGGCCCTGCATCAAGAGAACTTGGTGAGCATGCCACGCACAACAAGCAATGTGAAATTGTGAGGGAGGGGGGAGGAATTAAATACGGGAGGTGGGAGGTGTTGCACAGGTGCGCGGCGAAGGTTTGACAATTTAGTGTTGGCAATGAAATGAATGGTAGCGGAACGAGTGCGAGAGCAGTCGGCTACGTTGCGCGAGAGAGGGGGGTGGAGCACGAAAACATCACGTGCGGCCGCTCGTAGACACTGATTGGCCTAGGTCGCGATTACGTGTAAGGGTGTGTGTGTGTGTGGTTTCCTACGATTTGGCATTTATTGATCAATGAGTAGATGAGGGTCCCTATTGTTCGAGCAAGAAACTCGATAGGTAGATGACGTTTCCCTGTAGGCGGTAGCTAGTTAGTTGCCCAATACGGAAGATAATTGGCTGGTTAAGCCCTCCTGTCGAGGGGCGTATCACACGCGAGGCGACGCAGCGTGCGCAGTCCGATTATATTATTGATTACCTTGTTCCAGGAGTGAAAGGAAGACAGCTGTGAGGTTAACGGGGGTAGATTGCAAGTGTATTTTGAACTTAAAGAATATATGAAGAACTTACCAGTAGCTCGAAGAGATCGGTGACGTCACCAGTAGGGCTTTCATAGGATATCCCGAGCACAAGGCATCTTTCTTTCTGAGAGTGGTGGGGAAGAGAACTGTGGTAAGGGAGTGGAAACGGAGATAAACGGTAATGAGTTGATCGGGGAAAGGCGAAACGGGGGACGTGGCTGAGCACGGAGAACGCCGGCCACGGCAAGTGTAGAAGAAGGAGGAGGAGATAAGAACGTCATAAGGGGTACACAGCCGCAGGGGGCTACGTGCGCCTCGGCCGCAGGGGGCCGTAAGGGTGTTGTGTAAAGGAAGAAAGACAGAAGAAAATATGCAAATGTAAATACTATATTTTTATAATTTTCCTTAGCGGACTATCGCAAGTCCCCAAACTTACGGGGCCAGGTAACGATATAAGGCTGTATATTGTAAACTGCTAGTGAGATAACCGCTACCAAATGTCACACGGGACAGGATCGGGAGGGTGGGGCAACACCCTCACTACCCCACTACAACACATATGTACCACACTGTCACCCCATAGGGAGAAACTGATCAAGTATAGCATAGAATGGACACAGGGGACGGACAACAAAATGATAACACCATGGCCACCTAATTATAGCTTCGATCCATATACCCAACATTCACTATTAAACCATTTGCATAATACATACAAAGGGAAGAAGTTGACAAACCACGTGGAGGTGTTTAACTTATGGAGGATGTTCCAGGGGTCCCGACCAGGACCAAATGGAATGTTCACTGTGGGGGAAATATCGGAAGAAAAAGTGATCAAGGAGGAAGGAGAGGATGGGAAAAAGGGGAGTGAAGACCCAAAGAACACGGGGAACGGACAAGAGGGAGGAGAAAAGAATAATAAATCAAATGAAATAAAAAAGGAACCGAGCAACGATATACCCCTCGTAAAGGTAGTGAAAACAGAGGGAGAGGGGTTGTACCCTTTAAGAGAATTAGGAGAGATAGGAAGAGGACAGTTAAGGGCGGCTGAGGGGTACTCGAAGCCGGCATACAGCCCTCCACCATATGTGGCTCATACGAAGATGCCAGCAGGGGAGGGGAGGACTGGAGAAGAACAAACTGTGGAAATAGGACATGATGAGTGGGTAGCTGCACAGATACTATTAAAATTACGAGGTTCATTAACAGGAGAAGAGAAGGAGGTAGTAAGGAAAACAGACGAGGACAATACCAGGGAGAGTGGAATGAGAGGGGAAGAGCTGTTACGACAAAAGGAAGAGATTTTGGAGGAACGACTAGCAGAGTTAAGGGATGAGCAGAATGAACTGATCAAACAGCTCGAGAGGAAGGAAAGAGGGAGAGCGAGGGAAAGGAAAGAAGGTAAGAACAAATTGGAAAAAATAAGGGAACGAACTGAGGAGCAAAGGAGAGAAGCTGAAAGGGTAAAAGCAGCAGCAGAAAGGGTATCAAGAGCAGTGCTGCGAGAGAGGAAAAGGGAAGAAGAAGAGAAAGAAAGAGAAATGGCAATGTGGAAGAAGAGATTACTATCAGAAACGACTAAGAAATACGAAGAAGGGAGGGTGATAGAGAGTATATTAGAAAGGGAGAGGGTGAGATGGGAAAGGAAGAAAGAGGATGAAAGGATATTGGAAAAGATGAGTAGTGAAGTAATGGAGGAATAAAAAGGAAAAGGGAGGAAAATGGTAGGGAGATGGAGGAGAGAAATGAAGGAGAAAGAGAAGATAGGAGAAGGGAGAGTGAAGTAAGGGGGGATGTATATAGAGACACAGAAGTAGCAACAACATCAGCGCAAAGGGGAGCGGTTGGTAAAGGAGAAAAGGGAGAACCGGACCTGATAGACTTAAAAACAGTAACAATCAAGGGAAAAAGGACAGAGTGGGGGCTGCCGTTTATGAATGACTTTTGTAGTGAGGAAGAAGAAGGAGTGGAGAAGGAAGGAAGAAACAGTGAAAGGGAAAGCCTAGATAAACTATACATCACCCGGACCAACACAGACTCACCATGGATCCGTAGGAGAAAGGATGAACTGGAGAGAAGTGAGGAGGAAGAGCAAGGAATAGCGGAAAGAGAGACACATGAGGCCTCACCGTCCACATCACGCCCTCTCCCACCCCACCCTACATGCTCAACCACCTCACGCTCATTACGTACAATAAAACTTGCGCCCTTCACAGACGAACTGACACCCTATGCATATCGGCTTAGAGACCTCCCTAGACGCAGGCAGGAAGGACGAATACACACGCCCACATTAAATACAGGAAATGATGGAAGAAGGGGACAGGATGGAGAAGAAAGAGTTATGAGCAGGGGAAATACGGATGAAATTGATGATGTAGAAGAGAGGGAAGAAGAGAAAGGGTGTGAGGAATCGATTTTATGGAACACAAAGGGTAAAACGAGACATAACTTAATGCCACTTCTGGAGAGGGGAGGAGTTAGACCACAGTACGTCCCTTGGAAGCATACAGACAAAGAGAATATGAAGTGCAGGCTCCCATCACTAAGTGGAGGTGCGGGTAAATGGATATATGAAATGGAAAAACACACCGCAGGACAGAAACTGGCAGTGGGAGATGTAAAGGGCCTTCTAATATCGATATTAGGGGATGCAGCGGATGACATTTGGAAGAGAGCGGGATTCCCCGGGGTAACAATAACAAACACATCGCATGATGGGGCACCATTCGCAAACTGCAGACATGCACTATGGCAGGCACTGAGGGTACAGTACCCAGACACATCAGACATAGGAGCAATTACCTCACGCAAGATGCGTGAGAACGAAGATCCTGTTGATTATATCCAGGAAATCCAAGAGAAGTGGCGCATGGAAACTAGAGAACAATGGGACAAAACACCAGCAATATTTTATCATATACTAGTACAAGGGCTCCCAGAAGGAGTTCAGAAACAACTGAAGAAAGTAGTGGGAATGGAAGCAAAAGCATGGCCAGAAATACCACTAACAATAGTGCACCATTGCAGGACATGGCAAGGAAAAATTAAACAAAAGGAAGAGGACAGGAAAACGGAAGAGGCTAAACTAGTACAGAAAAAACTTACTAAATACACAATGGAAGGGGCACTAATAACTACGCCTACAATAATGACCCAAAGCCCCACACAAGTAGTGACCACACAAGATCCCTCCCAAATACCACCCTCACAGACTATAACACAACAGGTGCCGCCACTCCAACCATACACGACCAACATGGGAGGAGGATACTCAATGCCAGGAGCTGGGTATTATAATTACAACAGGGGAAGAGGAGGAATTATGAGAGGGAGAGGATACAGATATAACACACAACAGCAGGTGGGAGGACTTAGAAATTCCTACCCCACAGGGCAACCAGTATACCAGGACAACACAGGGAGCTTTCCATGGCAGAGTAGGGAACCACCGGTATGTTGGAGTTGTGAATTATTAGGGCACATGTCACGCACGTGTAGAGTAAGAACAGGAACACCATCATGGAGTGAACAGGGACAACCAAGGCCCACACAGGAACAGAAGGGCATACAGCAACAGCAGACGTTGCAACAGGGAAATGAACAACAACAACTAATAACACAACAACAGCCACAGACATATTCACTGCCACAACAACAGGTAGCGATAACACAACAACCCCAAGCACAACAAACACAACTGGGTAGGGTGACGGTCCTGGGACACAACCCTTACACAGGAAATGGTCAATCGTTGTACCCTCAATAGGACAGCCCACAGACGGCCTTGGTGTGTCCCATCCTGTCAGTAACACCTAATAGTGCGGAGGAACCACGCATAGAGGTAACGATAGGTGACAAAAAATTATCATTCCTTGTTGACACCGGGGCGACCCGGTCTTGCATAAGGGAAGGTAAATTTAAGATGTCAGGCGAAGCCATGAACACCCAAGGATTCTCTGGGGCTAGAGGGTTGGTTCCTTTTACTGATAACATTCCCTTATCTATAGGAGATTATGACATGTCAGTTCCACTTTTATATTATAGTGCCTCACCAGTAAATATACCGGGGAGAGACATAATGAACAGGTTGAATATGACGATCTCCTTTACTTAGGACGGCATAATTTGCTCTACTCCAGAGATTAACATGCTCACAGCACGACAGATTATGCAAGCATACTGCGGACAGACAGCGATTAGGGCGGAGCCAGTAGATGGCGAACTCTTCCAGTACGGGACAGACATGGCATTTGCATGGATGCCAGGGATAGAGGGAAAGATCTGGAGGAGGCCAGCAGCCTATTTGTTCAGACCAGAAACACCAGTCAATGAACCAGAAGGAAAGGTGGTTCCAGTGGACATTGAGAGCATTATAGCAACAGCTGATTACATTGCTGTACATGCCCAAGACAGAGAAGGAAGAGCATGGAGGGCAGTGATAGCACTAGCAGAAGGATGTAGGCTCACCCAGGTGTCAGATGAGGAGCTGTTCTCAGAAGAAAAGGAGGAAGGTGAAATGGTGTTTATGATGAGTGTGGAAATATGGCTAAGAGTGGCGTACAAACAAGTAGCACAAAAAATTGCAATGGCACTTGAGGCACCCACATCCACCCCAGTTCCCTTCTTTAAGGAGGATATGACAAAGGTACCCACATCATTGTGGACTACTAGCCCCTATGACGTGGGGTGCATAAAAAGTATAGGGGGAGTAAGGATAAAATTGAAAAAAGGTGCAATACTCCCCAGAGTGAAACAGTACCCACTATCAAAAGAGGCAGATGAGGGCATATATGAAACCATAACGGCCCTTATAGATAATGGCATATTGGTCCCCTCAGAATCACCATGTAACACGGCTGTATACCCAGTGCGCAAGGCTAAAGGGGGGTCTTGGCGCTTCATACAGGATCTCAGGCCCTTGAACAACATAGTAGAAGCAGAATACCCCATAGCCGCAAACCCGGCCACAATATTGTGTGGCATTCCAGCGGAAGCATCACGATTTACGGTGATCGACCTTAAAAATGCTTTTTTTCTCAATACCATTGCACCCAGACTCACAAGATCTGACAAGCTTCACTTACAGAAACACAAAGTGGAAACACACCAGATTACCACAAGGGTACTGCGAATCACCCTCAATATTCAACAGAGTAATACAGATGGATTTGGGTAACATTGAAGTGGAAAGCACAGTGTTGCAGTATGTCGACGACATAATAATTTGCAGTACAAACGAAAGAACATGCAGAGAGGACTCTTTAAAGATGCTGACAATATTGGCTGAAAAAGGTTACAAGGTAGATATGGAAAAGTTACAGTACTGTCAAGAACAGGTACTTTACATTGGTCAGCTCATATCCCAACATGGAAGAAAGATTGCACCACAAAGGGCACAGGCCATTTCAAAAACGCCAATCCCACAAACAGTGAGGGAATTGCAGCAGTTCCTGGGTCTGTGCAACTACTGTAGAGCATGGGTATTTGATTACAGCTCATACATATGACCCCTGCTTGAGGGGTTAAAGGAAGCTAATAAAGGGGAGAAAAGGTTGGGGTGGACAATGGAAATGAGAGAGGCTTTTGATGAACTGAAAGATGCGATATCAATTGCTCCGGTACTGGCAACCCCAGACTGTGAGCGACAATTCTTTATATTTTCACATTGCGACTCAGCAGTAATGAAAGCAGTGTTGGCTCAAAAAACAAGCATGGGCTACAAACCAGTAGCATTTTACAGTGGCCACTTAGATCCTGTGATGTTAGGTCATTTCCCTTGCGAACAAGGTCTCGCCGCAGCTGCTTTTGCGGTAGAAAAAGCATCAGCAATAACCATGGGGTGCCCAACTACACTGTTTGTGGAACATGCACTATTTGCAATATTGAATAAACCTAAGTCCACCCTAACCACGCAGAGGGCATCAGGTTATGAGATCATCTTATCCAGAGCTGAACTATCAATTGTTAGATGTAGCACGGTCAACCCTGCAAGGTTCCTAGCAGAAGTACTTGAGGAAGGAGATTATGCCCACGATTGTACGCAAATAACTGAAATGTACTCATGTACTAGAAAGATTGAAGAAAACGCACTAGAGGGAGGTGAGCTCCTGTTCATTGATGGGTCAGCAACTATCGACCGAAGGGATGGTATAAGGAGGACTGGGGCAGCAGTGGTAAAAATGATGGAGGTACCGGTGTGTGTGGCAATGAACTGTGTACAATTACCACAGCATTATTCTGCTCAAGCAGCAGAATTGATTGCACTGATCTTGGCGTTGAGGGAAAGCTTTGACAAACGAGTGACCATATATTCCGACAGCGCATATGTTACATCCACTGTCCACTCAGGGCTGTCGAAATGGAGAAGAAGAGGGTTTAGGAGAGCTGATGGCACTCCAGTGCAACACGCCCTCCTATTGGCTGAACTAATTGAAGCAATAAATGACCCCCAAGAATTAGCTTTGGTCAAATGCACCACACACACCAATGGTGAAGACCACATCTCAAAAGGGAATGCAGCTGCAGACACACATGCAAAGTATGCTGCATACTTTGGTGAGATATGGAACCCCCCAGAGTCACAGAGAGGGAGAGGGAGGGGAATGGCTAAGGAGATGTTGATAAGAGAAGGGTACACCCATCTCCCAGCCACACAGATTATGGAGCTACAAGCGGCTGCACCAATGGCCGAAAAAGAAATATGGGTAAAAAGAGGATGCACAATGTCACCAACTGACGCACTATGGCGCCAGGGTGACACTGGAAAGATTGTAATACCACTGGCACTATTGAACACCGCCCTGAGCCAACTACATCACCCAGCCCACACAGGCAAGGAAGTAATTGCAGCACGAATTAGGGAAGACTGGTTCTGCCCCGAGTTAAATTCTCATGTGTCAAATGTTATCAGCAATTGTCTCACATGTCAACAGTTTACGGCCGGTCGCACTCTGAAGGTGATAAGAGGTACTATACCCCGGCCAGAGGGACCTTTCCGACATCTCCATATTGACTATGTTGATATGATCAACATATGTCAAGGAAATAGGTATATGATTGTAGTAGTATGCCCATTCTCGAGGTGGATTGAAGCAGGGCCCTGTTCACACCCAGATGCATTTAGAGCAGCTAAATTCCTAGTGAGGGAGGTCTTCTCCAGGTGGGGAGTGTGCGAGGTACTGAGGTCAGACAATGGCCCACATTTCGCAAACGAAATGTTCCAGCACATTACATCCTTACTGAACATCAAGCATAAATTTGCATGTGCATACCACCCACAGGTCAACGGTATATGTGAACGCCTGAATGGCCTATTAAAGGAGGCAATTGCAAAAATACAGCAAACAACAAAGAAGAGTTGGTTGTATTGCCTTCCACTAGCCCTATTTGAGCTAAGGAATAGACCAGGTTCCGACCACCACCTCACCCCTCACGAGGTGGTTACCGGACGTCAAATGCGCCTTCCCCTAACGCCAACATCAAGAGCATTTACCGACCACGAGAGTACTGCAAGTGTCCTTGGTGATGAAATGTACCAATATGTGTCTTCTTTGATTACTAGTGTAGCGTTTGTGTCTCAACAGCTCGAGCGCACGCGGGGCGGGTCTAACAGCGATCAACAAGAAGACGTGGATAAAGAATTGGAAAAGGAAAGACTGTGCAAAGTTGCTAAAGGTGACCACGTACTACTTCGCAATTTCAACAGAAAGTGGAACAGTCCACGATTCACTGGCCCCCATCTGGTAGAGGAGGTATCAACGAGAGCAGTAAAGCTACAGGACAAACGTGCCTGGAACCACCTACACGACGTAAAGATCTACAAACTCCAGACCCGACCCAGCGCCACCGACAGGGCCACTGAAAGAACAACAGCAGCGTCACCAACGGAGGAAGAGACTTCTACCGCAACTAACGGCCTAAGTGTCCCCATACCCTGCCACCCCCCAGATTCCCCAGAGACAACTATTAGAAAAGAAAGGGGTGATCCCCATACCGCCCACCCCATGGTTACACGATCAAAGGGTAAAGAGACTTCCACCAGTTGAGCCCCAAACCCTCTGCCCATTGACCCCCTACCCACTGTAGTAATAACTGAACTGAAGGACATTGTTTTGCACATATACACATGTAAACACCTGAATGTTCTCTTTCTTTTCTCTCGCACATGCAGGTAAAGCGTATTATTGTACTGTTAAGAAAGTAGATAACTAACCAATTCACTGCCCAGGAGTAGATGGTACCTTCAGACGATAATTACCTGGAAGAATGTCACACCAATTTGTATATGAAATAAAACGGCCAACGTACCTGAAAAGAAGGAGGGTACGTGTCTACTACACAGCATTCCTCTTGGCCATAGAACATTCAATGCCCCACCTCTAACCATTCTTGCCTGCCCTAAGAGATAGATCGCTTAGATTGGCGTGGGAACAGCTCTTCGCCTGGGCACTGAATGACTACTTGATAGGGAGAGCTTAATAACAATAACTAACCTTAATAACGAGCATATTAAGAATTTTCAGGCGGGCAACTGTAACGTTGCAAGAATAAGCTGCCGGACTGCAGCAAGGTAAGAGTAAAATGCCGGTGAAATTAGCATTTGTAATAAAATTGATAGGGATTTTAATGATCACCGGGTTCTTGGCTGCCTCTGTATGGCAGTACAGCTATGCTATTGATATTATTGCTGTACCCAAACCTATTATACCCCCACCCCCAGCTGCAACAGGTGTTACGTCAGGTGGTACTAGTAAAACCCCACACCAGGAAAATAGAGTTAAACGCAGCACATACTCAGATAATAAAGGCATTGACAACTATGTACAAGATTCAGCACACGTCTCTAACAACATGTGGTACCAACGCATGACCAAAATAGGCAAGCAGACAACAGAAGACAGCTGCTACGTTTGCTCATTGATCCCATACGCCATGAGCGCTTCTCGAACATTTGTTGCCACAGAAATAGATGGAAAAATAGCACGATGTATAATATACCTGGCATTGTTCCAGACGAAAGGAAGATTTCAAGGGACAGTGGTGCATCTGGTGTGGAAAACACGAGATACATACCCATATGAAAACAACTTCCTTAAGACTTATTTGAGTTACCACAAGAGCAGTTTACATGCTGAAGGATTCAGATACATAACAAGTGGTCCTGAAAAAGGAGAAACAAAGAAAGTAACACTGCAGTACCTACCATGTGATTGGTACGCCGCTGAAGTCCCTGGTAAAAACGGATGTTGGGAAAGACCACTGATGATAATAACAGGGAAGGTGTACATGGACAACAAATGGGACATAGGAGTGGTTGTCAGCAACATGGTAACAAGAGAAAATATTTCAACTATCGATGGACATAACCATAGATGTTGGATGACTTGGATCAAGTACGTACCCATGCTCACGTGGATGGAGAAGAATTAAAGACCCAATAACAATACTGCCGCTAACTGCGCCTAAGGTATGCTACCAACATAAAGGAGAGGTGGATGTAGGATACAACACCAACTGTGAAAGCGTGATGGAGTTACCTTAGGGGGGAGCAGGAACAGCAGTAGTAATGGACCATTACTGGGCCTGTGGAGACAAGGCGTACCACACACTGCCCCCTTTGTGGAATGGTGTATGCACTATAGTACATGTCAATGTACCATCACTAGTGGTACCCCAGAAGCATGTGAATATGGCAAATTTCCCCAAGATGGATGAAGGGAACAAAAGGAAGAGGAGATCTGCACAGCCTTGGAAAGGGCCAGAGAACCGACGCAACGGCAACAACACTGTCCTCAACAGAAGGAAAAGATAAGGAGAACCTCTGACAGGAAATTACCTGTGGGGAAGGTCGGAAACAGCACTCACCTCAATTCCGCCGGAACACAGACTATTCAGCAGAGCAGCTATGTTCTTCTCCTCAATAATACATCCTGGACTGCAGGCCTACGCAAACGCGAAATGGCTCCAGATAACTAGGTGGAAACTAATGATGACAATTAACTCTACAGTAAATGGATTCAACGCAATTAAAGAGGAATTGCGAGCAGTAAGAATGGTTGCACTACAGAACAGATATGTACTGGACCTCCTCACAGCAATGGAAGGAGGAGTTTGTGCAAAGATAGGACAATCATGCTGCACATTCATTCCTGCTAACGATGCTGACAATGGTACACTCACGGAAGCTGTGTCACAATTGGCCCAGATGCACTCAAAAATGATGGATGAAAGTAAAGGTGTGAAAAAGGATGAGAGCTGGTTTTCAATATTATGGTCATGGATGACATCTTGGCTGTCAGATGGACTGAAGATGATAGTTGGATGTACTATTTTGGCTGGAGCTGCACTGATCATAATAAGATTTTGGAAGGCCCGGAAGGCACGCACCACAGACGAGATGATTGAAATGGTTGGTATACACCTCTTGATGCCAACAGATGACGGCCAACACACAGGCACAATCATAAAGGAGAGAGAGAAGTTGCGCAACCAGATCATCACCAACCACCTGGACCCACCATCTGTGAAGCTCGAAAACCCAAGAAACCCAAGGAGCTACATAGGGAAATGGGTATACTGCACTCCTGGAGGAACCTGTGAATATATGTATTGGTCATTCGAAGACCATGTTAACCACTATGGACATTTGGGAGAAATAACTAAAATATGGAGAGTAAGAGGAGATAAAGAAAAGGATATGTTTGTGGTCGACAAGTCGACCAGAGGGGGGACTGAAGTTGGAGAATGGAAGAACAGGCTCCCGCCCTTCCCCTCTCGCGCTTGGCCTAGAGGATCACAGCCTAGACACCCGCCACGAGAGGAGTTTGCCTATCTACCAGACGACCAAATACCCTGGTACAGGAACATACGGATGTGCCCATCTACCTGCCCAGCAGCCCGCCCTGTCCATGCCGACACCTGCGGCACGGATCAACTCGACTAAACCTACACGTCGTTAGAGATGCCATGATGACCTAGCCAACGGTCAGCACACCTGTGAAAACATGCACACCGGACACTCCCACACCAATCCACACGAAGAATATACTCAGTGCTATGACGTAGGCGACAGACATACTCACGGACGTGAATCTTTATTATTTTCCACATAGGCTCTCAAAATGCAGAAACGCAAGACGCATCATGAACTTATCTAAAAAGGCTTGCTCACGCTTCTTCTAAGAACCATGTACCATAATGAAGAATATAACGGAGACACGATACTGAGGATAGAGCAATATGATACCGTAACCTAAAGCGCTCTGCATCAAGCGGTTACACCTATGCACCAGGCCCAAGTAGGCCGCAAGCAAAAGCTTCCATGAACATTGAATGAGCAAGAACTGGGTTGCTGACCCTGCAGAATGAGCCCGGCGAAAGCACACCGCCAAGGGCACGATGTTGCAATCTCGCACGCTGCAAGCCAACGCCAAGGTCGCACCTGCAAGATAAACCAGGCACACAGTAGGAAAAACAATATTAATTGTGTTGAATTTTGCCTCAAACACGGTCCCACCTCACGTGACAAAGCCAAACCTGACAAGATGCCAAGCCCCGGAGGAAGGAGACGCCTGAATCCCACGTTTCAAGACACAGGCAGATACAATTAAAAGACTCATTGGACATCTGCAGCAGTGGGAGTAGTCGACCTCCCAACATATGAATAAATCCTCACATTGTTTACACCTACCCATATTAAAACATTGTTGCAAATTACAGGTGCACCGCGAGCTGAGAACAGCGATAGTCCCAGACTGGGAGGCTCGCGAGCGGACCAATCAGAACATGGGGCTCCTATCACTGACGCGATTAACATTGACCAATCCACAGAGGTCTTCATGTAACAATTTTCATGTATCAAATTGAAGGGACAGCCCAGGTATACCACCTGACTAACCCTCAACCACTAATACCGTTCTCTATATGTATGCTATACTAACCCTACCACTCGAGTAACCAATCCAGAGTGGAGATAGGTTTTTTCTAAACTTTGTAAGGTGATGCAAGTAGCGCATCATACCAAGGTAAAAAGGGCCTGCGAGCCCCACGATTGTGTGTGTGTCAGGACGGACGCGTACGCTCCTTGACCCATCCCTGCCGTTTTGTCTAATAAACAGCAGAGTCACCTTGCTTCTTGCGTGTGTCTCATACTCTATCTCTTTTGGGATATACGGGAGGAGTTGGGGCCTCCCTGCCCGGAGGTCTGCGGACGGCCCGGCCGACCCCGGCAGAATTTCCCCCCGACACTTCTCTGGATTGATATTCTTTTTTCCAAAATAAGTGTTCTACTTCTCCAAGTGGAGTGGTTGTTTTATTGCAGATGAAGTGATGCATGGCAATGAAGCGATGGTGAATGTATCTTAAAACATTGAGAGGGGCACGATAACTGAGTTCTCCTGGTGTTTTTATGTCTATTCCCTGTATTTTGGTTTGTGGTCCATAAGAAGTCATGCAAGTCATCCCATGCATATTCTGCATAAATTGAAGTAACTAACCATGTGGGTGAGCCTAGATTCCTTAGTAAACAACGTACATCAGCATGATGTTGGAACCAGTATTCTTTTGTACCACGCATGTTTGCCAAGAGATTTGTGATATTTGACTGCAAAACTTCCTCTTTGTTTTTTTATATTTTGAAGCAGTTGGGTAGCTGGCATGTTTAAGAAATGAGAGGCTGTTTTTTAATGTGTGTGTAACTCCATAATATAGAGTTGCTAGTTAGCTTCTGAACAGGAGGTAGAACATGTACTCTACATTTTGTCTGAATCTTGGGTCTTTATAATACATTTGTTATGAGCAATATTCTGATGCATTAATTTGTGTGGCTCTTTCTTCATAACTTACTCCTTTTCTGTAGGAAACAGTAGAGGAAAAGAAGATGCTTTTATACTGTTCTCCCATAAGCTCATTGGAGATCCTTTGGCTTGACACATTTGATATGTTTCTAATGCATCTTCTATGGTGTCTTTGGAATGTAGTGTGTACATTGTATACTGGTCTAAAATGTTGGCTGCAGTAACAGGATCCCCACGTTCAAATTGCCCAGTTTGTGATGAATGTTCATTTATTTGGGTGACTTCTCTTAAGTTTATATCTCTGTAACAATCATTGATTTCTTTACAATATTCTAGGGCTTGTCTAACTTTGTTTAAGTAAACTAGTTGTTGCCCAATTTATTGTCTTTTGTTGGTACATCATTAACTAGTACAATTGAAGATTGTTCTGTTGGCCATCCTACTCCTAGATTTTTTTACATTTTGTTCAAGATCAAATGGCAAATATACTACTTTAGCATGAATGCCTTTCAGTAACTCGGGTGGAGGCAATTTGGCAGTTTTGGCTTGAAGGCGTACTGTTTGAATTATGATTCTCTCATAAAAGTTAAGTTGTTGAAAAGCTTTTGGAAGTGAGACATTTTCTAAGTTATTAGTGGTAGCCTGTGATTGTATTTGGGATTTATATTGCAAACTATTGAGGAGTCGGTTATTTAGTATTTATTTTCTGCTGTTATATATAGCTAATTTTAACCGTTGGGATTCCTCATTGTCCTGTGTTTTGTAGGTCGTATCTACTATTTTTCTGCACTTTTTATAAAACATTCTGTGGCATACTTTATCTGGTATTTCAGCAGATGTGTTTTGAAATGTTGCTATTTCTTATTTGTAGTTATTTATAAGGATTGATGCTTGTGAGGTTTTTGCTAATTTTCCTGAAGTAACTGAATTCTTTACTTAATTTTCTTTGCATGTGTTATATTTCTCAAATGAGTTCTTCGGCTGTTCCATATAGGAGAATGTTATTTTATTTTTTCAGTTCTACAGCAGGACTTTCTGCATAGTACAATCTATGGAAAAGGTTTTGCATAGCGGAATGATGTGTTGCTAACATTTTGATGATGCAAGGTGCTTTTGCAAGCAGTTCTAGAAATGGGAGTCCATGGTTTGTAAAGTTTTAATTCTACTTTTGTCTTTTAGTTTCACATAGTGATTGAGGAATTGTCGTAAACAATGATTATTGGCGATCGTTACATATTGAGCTGCATGTACATTTGTACACTGGATGGCTTGTTTGGACAAAAGGAACATTTGATTGAAAGTTTGTTGGGAAATGTTTTCTATATGTTCTTTTGCCATAATTGTGTCTGTTATCACTTCATAGCCTCACCCATTATTGTCTGTGGCAATTGGGTCTATTTAGTTTTTTGTTCTTGTTTATGATCCTCTTCATTGAAATATCGTTCTGTGCTGCTTGTGTGAAATCAGTCAGCTTCATAGAAGTTGGAAACGTTATTTATATTGACATTGCACATGCTTAGATGTAGTTTTTGTAGTTTATTGATTAATTCAGATAGTGGTTTCATTTTGTTTAAAATCAATATAAATATGTTTTTCTTTAGTTTAAATGTGCTGTCAACAAGAGCTTTCAGGATTAGTTTTCTGCTGTTTTTAAGTGTAGAACGTGACTTCTTAGATTTGTTTGTGAGGTTGCTAGGAATTCTACAGTGGATTTCTTTTAATCAAATTGACTTTTTAGAATGTTTTGCTCTGCTACGTTAACCTTGGTAGATATAGTGTTAGGTTTATTTTATAGGGATAGTTTATCTGTACATCTTTTTTACTTTTATTTTCTGAAAGAAGGGCTTACTTTGTAGTGCTGACTGGTTTCGTTTTGTTCAGTGAGGCCACTAGCTGTTCTGTTTGAATGTTTTCTATAAATTGTTTTAGTGATGGATGGCTTGTTCTTTTAATCTGCTCTATATTTTTTTGTTTTCTACAGAGTTGGTTTTTAGTAAGCATTCTGTTGTGACTGTTGGAAAAAAGAAAGTGTGAGTTTGAAATGTGTGAAATGATTATGTATCTGTTATTGTATAAACATGATGGGTATGCGGGTGTGATTGTAGAGGGATGAAAAAGTGTCTTGTGCGGTTGTTTAGTGGGATGATAAGCTTGGTTAGGAAGGTTGTAAGAGTAAGAGGTTGTATCGGTCTGATGGGTTTTAAATTAAAATCGGGTTGTGTTGTATAAAATAAGTACATTTATGTAATGGGATGGGTGATAAATTATTGATGGCAGATTGTGTTGAGTAGTACGGATGTTAGTGAGTAAGGGAGTGGTGCTGTGATTCAATAAGTAGGACTATTATGCTGTGTTGAGGAAAACAGTGGTTGCTGTAATTGTGTGATTTAGTGAACTGTTATGAGGGTTGTGTGGGTGTAATTGTAAAGGAATGAGGAAGAGTGTGTATGAGTGGTAATGTGTGTTAGTATTTTTGAATGGAATGAGTGTGAATGTTTGTGGGTTGAAATTGAGGACTTGAAGTGAATAGTGGTATGGAAGAATAAAGAAATTAAATTGTGGTATAGGAGTTCATGAGAGACAGTTGTCTTGTTAGGCAATAAGGAATTGATTAGGAATTGAAGAAAGAGCAATGTTGAGAAATAATGTGCATGCTTTAATGGAATGAGTAAAAGTGAAATGCAATATTTTTGAGTAGAAAAGAATACTTTAGGCTAATACATAGGGAACGCACATTATTCCAATTCGAGAGATATACATGAATATTAATATACTTACTTTGTAGGACGTGAGCAGTTTTCTTTGTTCGGTAGCTGTGTTTGTCAATCTTCTTTTTCCTGTATTTGTATAAGAAAGTTAGTTGGTATATGTGGTAATGGTGAAGTAGTTTAGCAGCAAAGGTTTTTATTTTGAGCTAGGAACAGTTATTGGCAAAAAGAGTGCATAAGGTGTTATGTGTGGAGTTCTAAAGTATGTTAACCATGTTGTTACCATCATCCAGCAACAACAATCAACTAAAATAGAGATATTTTAGAGCCTTCCTGAAAGCCAAATGATTTGGCAGATTTTTTATTGTCAGTGGCAGATCATTCCAGATTTGAGAAGCAACAACTGAAAAAGCGCACCAACCAATGCATGCTCGGCGAAAAGTGGGCACACACAGCAAGCCGGCTGAGGCCAAGCACAAAGAGCAAGTAGGAAGGATACCGGGTAAATTTGGTCTGGAGATATTCTGCACCTTGTCCATGCCTTAAATTTGATCCGCTGTGCAACTGTAAGCCAATGCAGGGTATGTAGCACTGGAGAAAATGTGAAGGTGCAGTAGCTATACCCTTGGGCTGAGCAAGGTATAATGAGTTACAGTAATCCAATTGGCTAAGCACCATGGCCGCCACGAAAGGAGAGCGGAGGGTGTCCGGTAACATGGGAAGCACTTTTTTGTGTGTTTTAAGATGAAACTGACCTACTTTGCAGACTGCAAAAACTTGATCATTCATGGAGAGGGCAAAAGAATCACTCCTAGGTTGATCACCTTAGTCACTGTGACAGGAAGAGAGCCAAAAGAAGAAGGCCACGAAGAAGACACCCATAGTGCAGGATCGGGGGTGGGGGCACCTACCAACATCACCTCTGTCTTGTTTCCATTCAGCTTCAGCCAATCGTGACCCATCCACTCACCTATGGCAGTCAGGGACTGATAAAAGCAGAACGACACCTCAGTCTGATCAAGATCTAAACGGATCAGGATCTTAGTGTTGTCGGCATACGAATAGCACCTGACGCCGAGGGAGCATATAAGACAAAATAACAGCCAGATGTAAATGTTGAAGAGAATGTAGACAAGGCATAGCCCTGCAGTACCCCACAGGTGAGGCAGCAGGCTTCCGAGATGAAAGAAGAGAGAGAAAGCACCTGAGTGCGAACAGCCACGAATGACGAAAACCAGGCTGACACCTGACCCAAGATACCAATCAGAGCCAGGCGGGACAGCAAGGTGGCTGAAGTGTTATGTTATGTTATATTACCAAATCTTGTAAAGCGATTCATCCACCCAAGGGCATTTTGGTGCTAACCCGAAAGATAACGGCACAAAGAGCAGAGTGCCTAAACCTTATACAGAAAGGTCTTCAGAGAGCAGCGATATGAAAGATGATTCTCAGTGGCCTGCAGCACCAATGAAAGCGAGTTCCACTCCTTCACTGCTGCCACAGAGAACACATCCCACCTATGCGAGAACATTTCACACGTGGAACCTGAATACTAAGGGATGACTGAAAGCAGAGCGCTCTAGAGGGAACATATGGGCAACATTTTTATTGCAGGTACAGTGCCCCTGAATTATGCACAGGGATTCAAATAGAACACACTTCTCAATAGGAAGCCAATGCAGCTGCCAGAGAATGGGCGACATGCTTGTGCCAAAAGGAGGATGAAACACAACTCTTTCTGCCATATTTTGTAGCAGCAGTAGACGGCAGATTAAGAAGGGTGGCTGGGCATGATAGAGTGCGTTACAATCGTCAGTCCGACTTATGACCAGTGATGAAACAACTGGAGCATGGAAATGTGAGTGAATATAGTGAACAACCCTGCAAAGGTCCACTTGGCTTGAAGTGTCCGATTTGGCAGAAGGAGGCAACCCGATCTTACATTATAAGGGATGCCGAGATTTTAACACCCAGTTCCTTCACCCCTGTTACCGGATGGGGAAATATCCCTAAATCAGATGGCCAAAAATCAGGCGTCTACAAAGAAGAAGGATACCAACCAACACCACTGTCTTTTCACCGTTCAACCTAAGCCAGTTGTCAGTCATCAAGCCTCCCATGCTTTCCAGGCAACCCCTAAACTGTGATGCAGTGTCCGGGTGAGACAACTTTGGGTATCATCAGCATAGCATTGGAAACCCAGGGACTTAACACGCCCAACTAATGGCTTGGATATAAATGTTGAACAGGATAGGAGACAAAGCGGAGGCCTGGGGGACTCTGCAAGTCAGAGGCACTGGTTTAGTGCAGAAGGGAGATAGAAAAGTAGACTGTGTATGCCCAGACAGAAAAGATGTAAACCAAGCAAGCACCTGGCCACAGAGGGGAAAGGTGCATGGTATTAGCACTAGGGAAAAGTGTGCTTTATTTTTAAAAACAGTGGGATACATTAGAAAACAATTGCACCATGACAAGTGCAACATAGTATAAGCAACAGGGTAAATATTGGATTAGTGTTAAAAGGATGCTTTTTTTGTGAATTTCTGCTGCAGAGGAATGTTTTCACTAGGGCTAATCTTGAATGGTATAAGCTTACAGCTACATTTGCTTTGATGCAAAAATGCATGAAAAATGTATTTTTTTGCAGTAATGCAATTTTTGTCCCGGTGCTTTTAATATTGAAACGGCTCTTGTCATGGCGTAGTGTATTTGTAATGTGTAGTAGTGTTTTTAAAAAGTAGGGAAAACTGTGGCCTAGTGGTAATACTGTGGAAGTTTACAGTTGCAGCAGTGTATGGTGTTAGTATATGGTGTGTTATAATAGTGCTATGTAAAGAAAAGTGTTGTGTTTAGGTTTGTGTGTTTTTAGTAGGAATTTGTGAAAGGGAAGACATGTATACACATATTGGCACATGTACCATATTTGTGTGTTTTTAAAGTAGGGAACATGTATTTGCTAAATATCTTAGCCACTGTGTTAAGTGGGACTTGTAATGAGGTGTAATATAGTGCCACTACTTGAAACGTGGTAGTATTGGGTCTAAATATAAGAGAAGCTGTTGTGTTTTTCATTATGTCTCTGTTCTTTTGTATTTTAATAAGAAATGTACAGTGTATAGGTACAGCAGTAGTATGAACATGTTCATATTGTTGTAAAGCAAAGGAAATGACTAGCATACTACTACTAACTGGTAAGTGAAATGCAGTTCAAAAGAATTGTAGAACACTTTTAGAACATTGTTAAGTGGCAGTTGGTGTGAGGAATTCCGATATGTTAGCAGTACATGTAAGTAACTGCAATTTAATGTGACCAGGAGCAGAATGTTACAATACATGGCATTTGATAGCAGTAGTTACAAAAGAGGATATGTTTATTAAGATGCTTATTATAGGGTAAGTGCAAACATAAAAGAATACCTCTACTATGTCTTTGAAGATGTAGATATTCTTTGAATCTGCAAATAAAAATGTGGGAGAGTTTCACATTAGTTTTTGATGCAGGAGGCTGTGAATGACAGGAGATATGTAATCTGAGAACTGAAATGTATATCTGAAGTGTTGAACTGAGGTGACATTGTTACATGTAGAGTTTTTGGAATTGATTAGTGAATGGATGTGTGACTGTTTCAAAGTAGCCAATTAGGGAGTTTTTCCAACATAAAAGTAAAAAGGGTAGAAGGGAGGGTAGAAGGGTTGCCATGTGCAACGGTGTCTGCAGACATCCGCGACACTCTGCGGGCCTGCACATGCCATCTGAGTCTTTTAAGGATGCCCTGCCTGGAAAGAGGACTGCAGAGACCGCGGACAGTCATAAATGTCTGTGGACATCGGCGATCAGCCAATCACGTTTCATGGTTCTGAAGGCGAAGTGTTTTCTTTCTTGATTGAAGTGGTGGAAGGATGGCTATGAAGAAGCAGAGTGTGTGGATGTTAGGAGATTCATGGATACATTGGTTGAAGGTTTATACAGGGAAGTTTGACTTCTCTGCCAATCTTGTATTAGAAGAAGTGGAGGTGTTATGGTATGGAGTTTGTGGATTAAACTGGGCGGCATTATTACTGTTGCGTGAGAATTAGGTTTTGTTTAAAAATCCAGACATCATTATAGTACATTGTGGAGGCAAAAGTTTGGGGTATGTGACTGGAATATCCTTGCAGTTTGCCATGAAAGATATGTTTAAAAGGCTAATGAAACTGTTACCAGCTACAAAGATTGTTTTTTCACTGATAACTTAAAGACACACATGGAAAGGTTCAAACTTTTTTTATCGACAAATTGAAAAAGCTAGTCAAAATGTGAATGAAGCTGTATGTGCTTTGTTTTTACAGGATGTACGAATGGTATCTTTCCACAATGAAAATATAAAGTTTTTCAAAGAGAAGTAGTATATTTAACAGATGTTGGAAATTAGATTTTTCTTTCCAATTTTCAGAATACTTTGAAACAGTTTTTGAGAAAAAAATTAAAATGGAACACATAAAATATGTAACAAAGGATCTGTTGTTTGTTGGTATAGTAAATAACAACCAGAAACAAAATGAAAGGCTCTTTTAAGAGCCACCATTGTAGAATGCAAAAAAGTTAATTGTGTTTAAAGCCACCCCCTTTAATTCTCCCTGAAGTCCATGGACTATATGACTACAGAAAAGGGGGAGAGACATTTCTGTATGGTAGTTTTTGAGAAAAAAATTAAAATGGAACACATAAAATATGTAACAAAGGATCTGTTGTTTGTTGGTATAGTAAATAACAACCAGAAACAAAAAGAAAGGCTCTTTTAAGAGCCACCATTGTAGAATGCAAAAAAGTTAATTGTGTTTAAAGCCACCCCCTTTAATTCTCCCTGAAGTCCATGGACTATATGACTACAGAAAAGGGGGGAGAGTCATTTCTGTATGGTAGTGTAGTATGAGTGGGAAATGTGAAAGCCATACATAATGGCTAAACACTTCCTACACATGTTACACTTTATGTTAACATTGTGTATGCAGAGAATAGGGTTGGGGCAGAAAAGGATTGCTGCCACCTTTTATTTTCTTTTCTTTACTATGAAAATGATCTAGAATTTTCATTAGCATAACATGTAATGCTAATGCAAATGTTACATATTCTTATAGAGACATACTACTTTAAGTATAAATATAAAGTAGATGAAGTCTATAAGAGTATTTTCTTCTCATTCTATTTTGGAACTTTGAAAGGCAGTTCCTTGAGGAACCTTTTTTGTGTGTATTTTTTGGGTATTCATTTTGTCAGAGGGAAAGAAAAAGCATTGCTGGGAGCAAGGAGAGGAGGGAGGGAATGGGTACCAACTACCATAAGGATCAGGTGAACAAAGGAAGATGTAGAGGCTGCAAAAAAACTAAGGTATGGGACAATCGTTTTCATGTGCCTTCATAGTATCCTCGAAGGTGCTTCTGATTCCCTCCCCCTTGCAGATGATTGTCTCACAGTACATACAAAGTGCTGTTGACCGCACAAGGTACGGGTCCTCATCTCATTGAAACTGCTGCATGGTGGGTAGAAAAATATTTGAATGTAAAGGATGTTTAGTACTGTCTTTTATGTCTAAAGAGGAATTATTAATAACTTCCATACAGTGGTGTAACATTATGAAATATTTTGATTTATAAAATCCATTATAATTCAGTGAAAAAACATTGTTAAAGGGATGTTATAGTTAAAAGTAAAATCGAAAAACCGAAGAAATGTGCCAGTGATGTTATCAATGATGTCAATAGTGATGTCATCTTTGATGTCCTGGGTGTTAGTTTTAGCAGTGCATGGTTGTGGCGTGAGTTATGGTTGCCTAGCTTGCCATAACTAGCACATTTCTTGGGTTTTTTGATTTTACTTGTAATCATAACATCCCTTTAACAAAGTTGTTTTACTGAATTTCATGTTTTCATTAGTGCATCTTAACCATAACGTCCCTTTAACAAACTTTTTTCACTGAATATGTATATATATTTCAATTGACTGTGAGATGTATATAGATAATAAAACGTTAACTGTAAATGCACTTAAATGGGTATGTGCCTACCAAATAAAATGAACATCAATCGCCTACTCATACATTAGATAGTCATCCAACTTGGCAGGTCTCCTTCTCATGCTTGCTGTCACCCTTCCCAAGCCTTCATTTCCACTACCCCTGTTGCTCCATTGTCAAGATATCGAGTCCCTTCCCAAACATCATCCTGCCCACCATTAGCACCACCACACATAGAACCACTCAAAGAAGTACTACACACATTCTCAAGCTCTCCGCTGGCACCCGCACACCCCACCTTATGCCATTCATCCCGCCATCACTGGACATATCCTCACATCTCACTCCAATATCTCATTTCTTTAGTTCATGATGCCTCAAAATAGCTACATGGTCAATGCACCATCACCTCACATCTCTTTGAAACACGTCTCTTGCCCACTTTCACTACCTCAATAGGTTAAAAAAAACGAGAGCAGCCTTTCAGTAGACAGAAAGGTTTCTTCACCCTTACCAGATTACCCACTCTCACCCGACCCCCATCAACCATACCTTCCTTAACCACCTTACTCTAACCAATACGAATTCAACTCAGATCGCATTTTCCTACCTCTCATCTTCTCAAACAGGGTAACTCATGTCAAAACACGTGGGGTATCCCTGAATGCCCTCATCATTTCATGCACACATTTCTTCCAATTCAGGCTACTGGCATGGTTAACTGAATCGTCTCCTTAATCATACCATTGGTACCTTCCATGGGACCATTAGCCGTGGGGTTATACAAAGCAGTACTGTGATTTTAAATACCATTGGACTCAAAATATCTACACATCTCCTGTGAAACCAGCTGGACACCATTATCTGAAATCATAACCTTCGGAAATCCTTTCTCAAAATACTCAATCACAAATTTGGTTGTGATACACTCCACAAACCACCTCAAACCACCTAGATGCGCGATCCACCATCACAGTGGCAAGCCTGTTTTCCTGTTACAACAAACTCATGGGCCCCATAAAATTACTTGCTACCTTCTCCCACGTGTGCTCAGGAACATCCACTCTTTTCAGTTCCACATTCGGAGTCTTTAACAATGTATTACTCCAATACAATGAATACGCATCCCAACCTCCTTATAAACCATGGTATCCCTTGCTGTCCACCAAAACATGGCCCTCAATCCTTGATAGGTTAACCTTTTCCCAAATGGCCACGCTTAACCAAATCATGCCATAGTGAAGATGAAGGAATCAACCTTTCTCCTCTTGCCCGCACCAAACTGCTCAACACATATTTCACCTTGTAGTATGGTGAACTGACTGCTTCCCCTGTGCACTACCCATGCTCAGTTCTACCTACTGCCCCTTTCATTTCCACATCATCATTAATGCCTCCCAACCAAACCTCCTTGGAAAATGGATTGTTCACAATTTCTTCCACCTGCGCAATCCACTCCTCACAAACATCATCCTCCTGTTCTTTAACTTCGGTTGAAGATCTTGATAGACAATCAGCCACTAAATTGCAATGCCCCGGTATACATTTCACCACACAATTAAAACCATCACATCAGCGTCACCAAACCAGAACCCCTTGTTGAAAATAAATGCAGCAACGGCTTATGATAGCTCCTGATTAAATAGGGTATGCCCCAAACATACGTCTTGAAATAATTAGAAACCCAATAGCATGTAAGACTCTCATGCTCAATAGTAGAATATCTTATCTCTGTTTTAGTCATAGCACGTGGTGCAAATGCTACTGGTACCTCCTAGACTCGCTAAAAACTGCACAAAACCCACGTCCTCATGCATCCACTGTTATGATCATCTATGCTATATGATCATATCTATGCAACATGGGCACATTTGTCACTTCCTCTTTCTTTTTCCTAAACACCTTCTCTTCCTCACTTTCCCATACAAAGTCTGTCCTCACTCTCAACAAATCTCTTAACACAAAATATTTTGCTGAAAGGTTCTCCACTAACTTAGCATAGAATTCCATCAATCCCAATAATGTTGTTTGCTGGTGATTTGACCATCAAAATAGCATCTACCATCTAAGGGTGAATTTCCAACCCCTTACTAGTCAATTTATGTCCCAAATATGATACTTGACTACCTTAAATTGAAATGTTTGCTTTTTAACTGTCGTAAATCTCCCCCCGTCTCACCTGTGATCGGGATTTCCCTTGTTCGGCCGCAGGACTCTTCCTGTGGATGGTTCGGGTCTTGAATAGGCTCGCCCGAGCCTCCTCAGGTTGCAGGACGCGTTCAGAGTTCCGGGAAGTTTGTGGTTCCAGGGTATCCAGGATAGCGATGAACGAGTAAGTAGGGGGGGGGAATCCAGGAACAGGAGAAAGGCAAGGAAGGAAGTAGGAGGATCAAAGGAAACCAAAGTAGAGATAAACACACGTCGGGTCACTACCGAAGATAGCGTTGAGACGCGCAGACCCGCAGGGGCGTGACCAATTTATAGTACGTGCCACGACTTGAAAGCTAGTGCGTAGCACAGAGCTTGGCACGGCCATGTTGGAAGGAACAAGGATTACAGGCCCTTCGTGACAATGACCCTGAGGTCCAGAAAGGGCAATTTCGCCGGGTCATGACAGCATGCCCCCTCCAAAGACTGGTTCCTCCAGGCTTGCCTGGGTGAATAAGATGGAATCTTCTGAGCAAACGAGGGGTCTTTAAATTAGAAACTGGTTCCCATGTTCTCTCGCTAGGGGGGTAGCCTTTCCACTCGACCAGATATTTTAGTTGACCCCTCCTATACCTGGAATCACATATCCTGGACACCTCATATTCCAACTGGCCGTCCACAACAACAGGTGTGGGTTTGAAGGGTTTTCGAGTAGAACTAATGTAGGGTTTCAACAGGGAAGTATGGAAGACTGGATGTATCTTCTTCCAGGAATCCGGGAGCTTAAGTCGGAAGGAGACAGGATCGATGATCTCCTTTATAGAAAATGGACCATAATAGCGAGGAGCTAATTTGTTTGGTCGTAGATGTCGAGGTAACATTTTCGAGGCTAACCAGACTTGATCGCCAACTGAATAGGAAGGTGATGGTCTTCTCTTAGAGTCTGCATATCTTTTGGTTCGAGTCTGGGCGTGTTCTAACTGATCCTTGGCCTCTCTTTGTAAGTCGATCAGCGTCTGAATCCAAGAGTCAAGGGTAGGTACCGGAGTAGATTCTGGAAGAACTGATGGTAAAACAGAGGGGTGATAACCTTGGCTGCAATAGAAAGGGCTGATCTTGAGAGCTGAATGATCTAAGTTAGTTATAAGGAGAGACCAATCGTCTTGAACCTTGGTGGCAGAACAACAAAGATAGTTATCCAGGGTTTGATTTACTTGTTCCATTGCTCCATTGGTTTGTGGATGATAGCCTGAAGAAAGGGCACGTTGGATTCCTAGAAAACGACAGAGATGTTTCCAGAATTGTGAAATATACTGAGGTCCCCGATCCGAAATAATCTTGGAAGGAAGGCCATGAAGACGAAAAATATGTTCCAGGAAAATTCCAGCAAGTTCTGAGGAAGATGGTAGTTTATACAATGGCGTAAAATGAGAGAGATGAGTGAACAAGTCAATGGTTACCATGATGGTTGTATATCCTCGGGAAGGTGGTAATTCAATAATGAAGTCAGTGGCAATAACTTCCCAGCGTCTGGTTGGCAACATAGGTTGTAGAAGCAGACCTGCCGGCCTCTGATTATCGTATTTGTTCTGACTACAAATAGCACAGGTCTTGATGTATTGAACTACACTGGATTTCATCCCTGGCCACCAGAACTGTCTTTGTATAAGACGGAAGGTGTTGGTTATTCCTCGATGGCCGGAGTGAAGAGTATCATGGCATAGATTCATTACCTTCTGTTGAAGTTCTTTTGTCGGAATGACCACTGAATTGTTCTTGAATAAATATCCTTCCTTGATTGTTAGACGCCAGGGATTTTTCTTCGATATGTCCTTCCAGAGTTCAGATAATTGAGTATGTACTCTGATTTCTTCCAGGACATTGATCGCTTGAGCTACAAACATTGTGGGTGGAAACATTTTAGGATAGATCTTATCCTCCAAGGGAACGTAGTCGGGACGCCGAGAAAGGGCATCAGCAATCAAGTTTTGCGATCCAGGAACATGTGAAATTTGAAATTGATATTGAGCAAAGAAGTAGGCCCATCAAGCTTGACTACTGTTCCTGCACTCCATGGATTGTAGGACCTGAGGATTCCGATGATCATTACGGACTTGAACTGGATATTTAGCACCCAGGAGTAGATGTCTCCATTCAGTGAAGGCATGACAAATAGCCAATAACTCCTTCTCCAGAACTGAGTAGTGAGTCTCGCTGGTGGTCAGGGTCCGTGAGAGATAAGCAATGGGATGTTCCAACTTATCATCAGATTCTTGTTTTAAAACTGCTCCTATGGCATAATTGGAGGCATCAGTTTCCACTAGAAAAGGACGATTTATGTCAGGTTGGGCCAGGATGGGGGCCTGAGTGAATTCTTCTTTCAAGCGTTGGAATGCCTTGTCTTGTGGTATAGACCAGTTAAATGGAACGTCTTTCTTCAACAGATTAACAATGGGTTGAACAATCTCGGAAAAGGTGGGAATGAATTTCCGGTAGAAGTTGGCAAGCCCCAGGAAGGATTGTATTTGCTTAACAGATGTTGGGGCGGGCCAAGCCAGTATGGCCTTCACCTTTGAATGGTCCATACTAATTCCTTCTGAGCTAAGGACAAATCCCAGATAGTGAACTGATGTAACATGAAACAAACATTTTTCTGGTTTGTCTAAGAGTTGATTTTCACGGAGACGTTGAAGTACTGCTTTTACATGTTCTTCATGTTTCAAGGAGTCCTTGGAGAAGATCAATATGTCATCCAAGTAGACGATAACATTGAGAAATAACATGTCAGAGAACACCCTATCCATAAAACGCTGGAAGACTGCGGGAGCATTAGTCAAACCAAAGGGCATGACTAGGTATTCAAAGTGACCAAAGGGTGTTCTAAAGGCTGTTTTCCATTCGTCTCCTTCCCGGATACGGATCAAATGGTAAGCACCTCAGAGATCCAGTTTCGTGAATATCACTGCACCTCTCACAGCTTCAAGGATATCCGAGATCAGGGGTAGTGGGTATCTGTCTTTCAGGGTGTACTGATTTAGGCCCCGATAGTCCAGGCAAGGTCTAAGCTCTTTGGTATCCTTTTTTGGAACGAAGAACAATGAAGCACCAGCTGGTGATTTTGAAGGTCTTATGGTGCCGTTCTCAAGATTAGTGTCTAGGTATTCCCGGAGGGCTCTCTTTTCGGGTGCTGAAAGGATAAACATCCTGCCAAAGGGAATCACTGCTGAAGGTTCATTATCTATGGCACAGTCTTCGGGTCTATGTGGAGGTAAGTCTTGAACAATGGCAGTAGAGAATACATCAGCATACCCTTGATAGATCTCTGGAACTTGTACAATATTGGAAACCATGAGTGGTGTCTCTGGACACCTTGGTAGACTTATAGGAGCTGTGACTGAGGTATCCAGGTTTAAACAATGGTTCATACAGAACTCCGAGCCCAGGAATAAGGATCCGGCCGTCCAGTTAATATATGGATTGTGCCTTTGTAACCAGGGCATGCCCAGAACCAAGGGGTAATGGGCTGATTTTATAATGTCAAACACAATCCTGAGGAAAGAGGTCTTCCGTCAATTGCTTCCACTGGCTGTGAAAAACTTCTTGCTTCATATGGAATGTTATGACTTCTGACCCAATATTGATCAATGAAGACTCCCATTGCTCCGCAATCCACCAAGGCCAGAATGGGGTAGACCTTGTCCTTGAATGGCGATAAAAAGGCCTGTAATATCACCAATTTGTTTTGTCCAGGAGAGTTCAAGGATGGAATTGATGTGGAGCAAACATCGCTCTCCCGAAACCTTGCTCCATTTAGGATCGGGAGCTGGCGTTTCCCGAGCGTCGGGGGGGAGCCAGAGGACACTCTTTAACTAGATGTTTATCTGAGGCACAATACATGCGTAGGCCTGTGTGTATCCTTCTTAACCTTTCCTGCGGGGAAATTGGTCCACGAAAGGCTCCAAATTGCATGGGTTCAGAATCAGTGCTCGGATTCTTGGCAGATTCTGTCCTTGTAGTATTCTCTGGGGAGTTTCTTTGAATTGATACTTTATTCTTTTTCTTTTCGGCCTTTCTTTCTTGGATTCTGAAGTCTATTTGCATAGACAAGTCCAGGAGGGCCTGGAATGAACTAGGACGTGCCACCCTGGCTAACTCGTCCTTAATGTCTTCATTTAGACCTCTACGAAACAAGGTAAAACTAGCTTCCAGGGGCCAGTCCGCCTCTTTGGCTAGCTGTTTGAATCTGGTAACATAGGTCAACATGTCTTGGGATCCTTGTTGGAAGTCAAGTAACTTCTCTTGAGCACCGTGGACCAGCTCTGGTCGCTCGAACATGGTCTTGAGTTCCGAGATGAACCCTTCATAATCATCCAGGAGAGCATCCCCTGAATTGAGTAAAGGAGTGGCCCATGTAAGGGCATTTCCGGAAAGATATGATATTATGAAGCCCGACTTAGCCCTAGGAGTTGAGAAATAGTAGGGCTTGAAGGTAAAATGTACCAAACAAGAATCCAGGAATCCACGTAAGGTCTTTGTTGAACCGTCGTATTTATCAACCACTCCTCCCAATAAAACGATGTCCTTGTTCGCGAAGTCACGTGACAAGACAAGCTGTCTTAGCGCCGTATTCTCGGCTTTTAAATTCTGCATTTCTGTGGAAAGTTCTTGCATTCCGCGCATCAGGTCCTGAATAGCATTCTCCATAGTAGAATCCGTATTGAGCGTTTGGCGTCTCAAACTGTAGTAAATCTCCCCCAGTCTCACCTGTGATCGGGATTTCCCTTGTTCGGCCGCAGGACTTTTCCTGTGGATGGTTCGGGTCTTGAATAGGCTTGCCTGAGCCTCATCAGGTTGCAGGACGCATTCAGAGTTCCGGGAAGTTCGTGGTTCCAGGGTATCCAGGATAGCGATGAACGAGTAAGTAGGGGGGGAAATCCAGGAACAGGATAAAGGAAAGAAAGGAAGTAGGAGGATCAAAGGAAACCAAAGTAGAGAGTAAACACACGTCGGGTCACTACCGAAGATAGCGTTGAGACGCACGGACCCGCAGGGGCATGACCAATTTATGGTACGTGCCACGACGTGAAAGCTAGTGCGTAGCACGGAGCTTGGTACGGCCATGTTGGGAGGAACAAGGAGTACAGGCCCTTCGTGACCATGAGGTCCAGAAGGGGCAATTTCGCCGGGTCATGACATTAACAATCTGATGACACTGTCCCAGACAGGAGCAAACTCCCACTGTTTCTGTGATTTCCACGACCACAGACCTCCCAATTCCTTCCTCTATGCACAATAGTCCAGCAGGAACAAACTCTCACTGCTTCCTTTACTTTCTCCATCACTGAATTCTCTCGTACTGTCCACTCTGCTCTCTTCTTGATGTAATGAGGTTTACTATACAGCCTGAATAGCCTCTAGCGCAAGCTTTCCAACTTAAAATCACTTCTCTTGAGCAATAGTTTGCCAGTCTACACTGTGCTTGACTTAAGTATGGCACCACATCCAATTTTAAGAAATTAGTCCACCTTTCCACTGTCTGACCTTCAGGTGACACTGTGCCTGCAGATTTGTGCACACTCCTCATGGCCCACAACGTGCCCCAGTAAGCCTGCCTCCTTCCTTCACCTCCGGCAGAAGTCAATAAGCGCACCACTCACCTCCTGATGTCAGACACTGCCTTCGAACCGGCACTACACCGCAGCCACTGCTCACCTCTGAGCAGCCACTCTGCTCTCCTGGTGCACCTCAGTGCCGGTCGGCCTAGCCACCCTCAGCAGGTTTCCAGGATCACCACTTCACCCGACAATGTCTCACCAGAAAATGTCAGCGGCGGTACAGGGCATATGCCCCGCTCACCTCTGAGCAGCCGCTCCGCTCTCCCAGTGCCACTTCAGCACCACTCAGCTGAGTCACCCTTAGCAGGGCCAAACTGTATCAGCACCAAGCAGGAGTCGCCCGTCACATCACACTGTTAACTAGCTAGGTGGGTTCACCTAACTCCATTCTATTTTGGGGTCTGCCTCCACGATCCTGGTCGGCAATATTATGTGATAATGAGGAAACCTATCCTTATAGATGCGAGATGTATTCAGGTTTCTTTCAATAATTAAGATCCCAAAATGAGTAAGACACAAGAACGTATGAAACCTAAATGACATTACAAAAGAGAACGTTGGACTGTCATCGTGTGCACAAGGCACTCAATACAACACCCTGTTATATCCCTTGTCCCCAGCACCACACAACCCCTTGCGACATCCCCATGGCACACATACATGCCTGATCCTGTGTGTAAAGTGCCTCAAGAGGAACCTTACAAGTGCACTCGTTTTCTGGGATGTGTAGGCTGCTGGGTTTCACGCAATCTGTGGTGCAGGGGAAGAGTCTTGCTGAGAAGATACTTCGATCTTCGTCTGGGACGCTGTGAGGCATGCCACGAAAACATGTGCAATGCTCAGCACATTTTTGAGCAATACACCAAGCTTATTTTAGATATGCTTGTGAATGATCAAAATGTATGAATTAATAGTGCCGTCTCCAAATGAGCGCATGAGTATTATTGAAATAATGTTCCAATAAAATAAGCTAACTGCCGTTCACTACCTCTTTAAGAGACCGTACCACGTTCTAAATGTAAACTGTGCTTAGAACCACCCGATCACATTGATCCTTGTTAAGGGCCCAAAGGAGACAGAGTAATGTTGATTGCACTGCATTACACATTGTTTCTTTTTGCCTACATAAATTGCAATTGCAATAGAAACCATACACCTATGCAGTACTAATGGTTCATTAATGGTTAACTTCGGAAAAAATGGAGGCCAATTTGCCATGCTGGATCACTTTTGAAAATATGTTGATGGACTCCAAAAAATGATTGTGTACCCCAGCCGTGCTGGAGAGTTGTGACATATTTAATTACATGGATATGCATTACATTTTCTAGATTTTCCATTTTAATATTATATTCTGATAAGAAGGACAGCACATTTGAGCCAAGTTACAATATAAGTTTCGTTTATTCTGCAGATGTGTCTTTCAGTGTATTTTATGTATTTTATGAGCACATGGCTTTTGGAAGACTCCGATACTTTGTCTGGAAGGCAGAAACTTGGCATGCAGTTGTGAGCACAACTGGAACAGCGCGTTCACACTGCTGCCCTTAATGAAGGACCCTTGACTGTGGGAGCTGACATTAGTGGTCTGGGCACTCTTTATCATAGGCCTCGGAGACCACTGGCTGCCAAATGAGGTGAATTATGGTCAGTTATATAGAGTACACTAGAACTCACAGGGGAAGAGGCTGAGGCTGTGGAACTTGTTACATAGCTGACCATTAATAGCCAGCCTGACACTAGCTGTTCATCTTTTGTTTTAATGGATGGGATCTTCTCTGGTCCCCAGAGGTGGGGAGCAGAGGGAGAATAGTGCACGCCTGAACAACTGGCCGCATCATTTGACTTAGTCTATCTGTAATGTTTCCACCTCATTACCTGATGAGATACACAATTCACAAGGTAACAAAAAAAAACACCTGTTTCTTATTCTCATTTCTGGCGCCAGCTTGGTATCTGTATTAAACATGTTCTTTGAGGTCATCTGCATACATGGTGCAGTGCCAGACACTTCCCTCATTAATTAAAATGTATACTGCCGCAGTTGTCACTCGTGTGATGGTTCCAGCAGCGCCATTTTGTCAACTTCTCCAATAAAAAAAAAAAATAAAGATGCAATTTGGACACATTGTTGTGATATGAAGATTATTGTATTAAATTTTGTTGTTCAAAATGTTAAATAAAGTGATAAAACAAATTTAAAAAAAGAATCTGAATGGAAGCGTGCCGTCATGAAGGAGTCGTACAAAATGTGTTCACACTATGAACCCAACAACTATATCAGGTAACCTTTCAGGTCCTAGGAAGATCTGTACACATTGGCTATCTTCTAATTAAGAAATTAGGGCTACTTGATGCAAATTAAAGGCTGCAGTAATGGACGCAAAAAACATACTACCAACATTCTCGAACTATATGCTGTCGCATCCTAATCAATATTTCAAGAAGTTACCAATAATTTTGAGGCGTTTGAATGGGGTGTGAACTTTTAGGCAGGCCACTGTGAGTCGAATATGGAATAGAACTCTGCTTAATTGCACACAATGCTGAATGAAGCAGAGACAACTTGCATTGACACAAGTTCATAATGAATTTAAAAACTGGCATTCAGATCACTAATTGCATAATCGATAAAATAACGCCTTGGACTGAACCATTTCATCAACAGCACAATTTAAACGCTATAGCTGTGATTTCCAGAGCATTTTTTGATGGGATTTTCCAATTGTAAAAACCTTTTGCAATTCAGGCTCTATGTGATTTAATTACTTATATAATTTTATGTGTATGCAGCGTTTTTCGACAGATTAAAACATGTTAACATACCCAATTCATTTTGAAAGCATATTTAATTTGTTTTCTTCAAAACTAGTGACAAATCAAACATACACACATTTATAAGCAACAGGCAAACATGTGTTAAGTATTATATCCTGTGGAGAGACATGGCACTCCCCCATTGGCCATTTTCCAGGATATACAAGCCGGTAAGGTTCTGAAAATGTTTATAGTCCGGAGATTAGCCAATGAGGGAAGGCCTCGCCATTCCCACGCACTCACTGGCGCCATGGCTGTCAGCACGTTGCCCCCTTTCATCACAGAATCACCAAGCTGACAGCCATGTTGCCAGCACTGCATGGTTGTCAGCATGTGTGCCCTCTCATCAGGGAATGCTGTGCTGAGAGCAGCCGTGGCTCTCACTGTGGCGCTCATGTGATGAGAGGGAGCACCGCGCTAACAGCCATAGCATGCCATGCGGCCATTGCTCCCAGAGCAGTATTCCATCTCTGCACAGGATCGCTGCACTGGCAGCCATGTTTTCAGTGAGGCTCTAATGCTTGCCCAGACCACACTTGAAAGAAGCTCCCCAGACACCTAAATCACCCCCCTCTACCCACAGCTCCTTACCTGCTTATGGTGCGAGGTGAAGGACCTCTGCCAGTGCAGCTCACCTCCTTGGCGGAGCCTCACCTGTCAGACACACACTGGTGCACGTGAAATCAGTCTTCCCTCCACCCACTCCTTACCTTGTTAGGGTGGGTGGTGGCCATCTGCCGCCCAGCCACCTTTTCTGGCTGCAGTCTTTGCTGCACCTGTCAGCATGGCCCAATTCTTTTTAAGCTTTGCCCTTCCCTCCTCTTACGGGGTTGGTGGAAGGTCACCAGTTCCCAGCAACCACTGGAGCGAGATTGCCATTTTTATTTTTTAAAGGAAATGTTAGCTTTACAGACCATGCCCTCAGGCTGTACCGGGAGTTGTTGGCCCTGAATACCTCTTTTAATGCCCTTGCAGTGCTCAGGCCTTTCATTTAGTCTTCAGGTGGTATCCAGTAATATGGTCGCCGATAAATTGCAGTTTTTACATAAAATCACAGGAAAAGGCTGTGGTGTGACCTGGTAAAAGTGTTTCAATTATACCACACAAAGGGAGCAGGGATTGCCGGGGTGGCCCTCCTGCCCTTGTGCAGTATAATGGGTCCCGGGGTTGCAGGGGTGTCCCCCGCATCCATTACATGTATTGCAGGGACCACACCAGAGCCTTTTTGACGCAATTATTTTTTAAATGCCCATTTTCGCTGCAACTTTGTAACATGGAACCCTTCAGATCCCAAAACTCTCAATACGGACCTCGGGCGAGGTCTATAAAGCTTAGTTACATACCAGTAACACTCTTGAAGCTTGTGTTTTTCTATGTGTAACCTGGATCATTACTACATATACCTTACATTTTTACTCATTAAGCCCTTCCATCCTACCTTCTTCTCAAGTTTCGAATATAGGTTTCAAAAACATTCCAAGAACTCCATAAACCTCTGTCGCATATCTGGCTTCTAGGTGATACCCCTTCACATGCATTTATTAACTAGCCATTGCACAAACCGTTGCTATCAATTGCTGGTAAATCGCAGCCATAAGCACTCCTCCAAGAGAATACATACGGATGTTGGATTGATAGCTTTAACCGCAATTCTACTGATATATTTAAATATGACCACAACCAGTGTTCTCGTAAAGCTGGACATGGTTGCTAAAATTGATTGAGGGCAACAAAAGGCTTCTGCCCTTAAACACATCCTGGCTCCTTCAGTATGTGATGGTGGAGTAGTTTGATGCATATAGAACATTGTTCCCTGTTTTTGAGCCTCAAAATTAGTGTAAATACATTTTTGATGATGATACATGCATATCGTATCATTGAAAACACATTGCCAAAGGAATGTTATGGTTAAACTGAAAAACAGCCAAAGCCCACAAATTCACCAGTTGTAGTTCACAATGCAGCAATATCTTTCCCACCACTATAGTGAAGCAATGGTAACTCTGACTCCGATAATCACTTCCCATAGACAAAAGTTTGCTCTCGCCTGCATCCCAAACTGGTGGACGGATTCACAACAGGGAGGAGACGTACATTTACAATAGCACAATTTCGCATGCAGTAGTTTTGATATAACGTTCTCAAAATTGAAAACAACAGTTGGTGATATGTGTGTTAACAATCAATGCCTCCACAGGTCACATGCCCCCTATAATTGTTGAGGAATGCTAAGTTAGTAAGCTAAGTTCTGTACTGCTACCCATGCCTAAGTGTCTCCAGATGCTTCTGCCTGCATCATTTCAATTAATTTGGCATACTTTATGCCTTGATGCGGTTCTATGTTCATTCATCCCGTTTTTATTCGCAGCTTTTTTGCCGACCACTTTTTACCGCACATGTCACACTACCCGTTTCCTATTTTTCGATGATTTTTTGCCAAACAAATTACGGCAAAAAGTGCTGATGCACACGTATTCTTTTTATTTTAAGTACCATTGCGTTATAGCTTGAGCTGTAGTGCTATGTAATCTCGAAATAACTACCCACTTCCACCTTAGCTTTTAAATGACAATATACATGCTATTAGTTTCCTTTCCACTTGGGTTGATCCCTACTAGTGTACGCATGCTGGACCAGTGTTCATGCCTGCTTTCATATTATAAATGCCCTATAGTCTCCTAATGGGTAGACCACAACCTCCTGTTTTGTAAGACTAGTGTAGATGCCTCAATACATATGATTACACATCTCACTGCTCTTTTCCATGACCCATGCCAATGCACTAGGCTAGTTCTGTACTGTTGCCCGTTCTTTGGTGTACACTGTGCACATCTATCTGCTCCCATGACATGGATTTGGCATCCTATTCATGTTGCTCCTGAAGCCTCAGACTAATAGTCATAAAGTAAGACTTTGATTCACTGTGCTCTAGCAACTCCCACCACCTCACCATTTCACAAAATACTGCACTACCATCTATGAATGGAAAATACTGTTGGCCTGTTTGTGCTGACCATAGGAAGGTGTTGTTTCATCACTATTTGTGAATGCATATTTGTACTCTCAAAATATAACTTGTGTGCTCCTTGTATCTCATATAGTAACCTGAAAACCAGCTGGTTGCTATTCTTCTTTTTCTGTCTAGTTCTAGAAAATTCTTCATTGTGGATCCAAGTCTTCTCACAACATGTGTGCAGATTGTCCCTAGTGCTCTATCCTCCCCCTTAAAATCCCTACATTTATTTGAGTGAAATGGACATGTATAGCGTTTTATAATATTTATAGCGCTTTAGAATATATAGCACTTCACTAAATGTGATGGCAACATTTTTTGTTGCCAGCAATAATGTGGCACACACATATAGTTATTTTATGTTGCCAGTATAACATGTGAATATATTGCTGGTGGCATGCAAGGTACAGAATTCATAACACAGCAAAAGCCCAATATGAAACTGCAGAGAGTAAAGTGCACCATTTTTTTCTTCTCTTGAATACCTCATACATAGAAGACTACATTATTTATCTATAACTAACTAACTTTAATTAACATTTACCAAAGCACTAATTCTAACTTCCTTAACATTATAATGTAGTCTTATGTACAAAATAAGGTGAAAAGGTCATTTGTTAGTGCACTGCCATTTTTTTGTTCTCTCTCTTCTGTGTTCAGTATGCAGAAAGCAGAAAGTATGCATAGCAGGAAATAAGAATGAATACAGTTGCTCGATGGGCAAGGATTCCTTTGTTAGAAAATTAAAGAGTGCTGTTGAAAAAATCCTTTTTAATATGATTGGAGGAAAGTGTTGGCAGATGAAACTATGTAAAAAGGGGCTGGGAAAAAGTCTCTTGATGACAAGGGAGGAAAAAGAAAGTTAGTTCGGGATGACTGGGCTCTGAAGACAGATGTGCCTGGTATCACTGAGCGCTGGCTGGAGAATTTCTCGCTGCACATTCCAAGCACCCAAGATTACAGCAGCAGTTCGCTGACTGGGCCTGTTTTTCTGAGGCGAGCAAAGCAAGATCGTGTGGGGGAGCTTCAAACAAATACTTCTGGTAAGCAGATAAAGTTTAAGTGAGGTCACTGTGTGCAGTCAGATGGATGACTGAATTAAAATGTTATATAGGCAGGACAGCAAAGGAAATCCCCTGCATTTTACTTTGTCATGTTTAGAATGTTAAAAAGTAACTCATGTTTTTAAAAAGGCTTGTTTGCTCTGTTTCTGTTTCTTTTTCTTTTGTTACAGATAATGGTGAAACGTCCATGGTAAGCACTGAATTGTGAATTGTACTTGTATACAATATAATCAGAATATAAAATAATATTGTTTAGAGTCATTATTGCATTTGGGATTTTATATGTGGACACAGGGGAGATTCATTCTCTTTGGTAATACATCTGTCAATTTGCCCATGCATATAGAATAACAACCAGAATAAGTAGTGATAAAATAGGTGTGTGTGTGTGTGTCCTGATTGCATGTTGTTTGGAGGGAATCTAATATAACATATAGATTACTGGAGGTCTATGAGGCAGTAATGCCTACGGGTGCATAGATCACTGAACTGGTGTAGATAATCCAGTGGTACCGGCCACAGACTGCAGGTGGCACTCTATATAAAAGTGTTGGGTTTTCTTGTGTGTATAGGTCCAAAGCTCTCTATAGATCACTAGGAGGTATTCTAATAGAAAGGAAGGTTTTGTTTATGATGGGGTTATGATGTAGGGAAGGAAACTATACTACCACAAAATACCGCAAGTAATACATATTACTAGATTCTCCAATATAATATAACAAGATATGGTCACTAGAATGATATGAGGCCAAACCCAATCTAAATGCAAGGATAAAATACCACCAAACTACCGCTCATAATTTGGCTGTAAGAAAAGTACCAGCAAAACCCAAATTTACACAAAATAATCTACATACATGGTGCGTTGGCTGGGAAAGTGGCTATAGAGAACCTACTGGGCATGGCAAGTGTGTCTCACACTACCATACATGCATTAGAGGGAACCCATTTCATGATAACAGTGTGACACTAAAAGTGAATTTCAGAATGTCTCAAATGGAGGCCACATTCCCAGAGCTATTGCAATATCTGGAGGCAAAGCTATATGCACATGGGACATGGTCATCAAATAATGCCACAGAATGGCGTGACCCGATCTATGGTAAAGAACAGAAAGAACCATTAGACAGCATTTTTGCAGAAGGCAGCATAATTCAGGTCTGCCTTTTAAGACTATTAAAAGCATTTGATAAACATGCAGAGAACGATTGTCTGATACGGCTATGTGCCAAGACATGGTTTATCCTAAATATGTCCCTCCAAATGCAAGAAAATGATACCAAGCTGATTAGCAGGTTAAGAGCTGATCTGGATGGAGTAAGTGAAAAAGAGGAAAAGTTAAGAGCAGAATTGGGGGTATGTCAAAAGGACATGCAGTCAAAATATAGAGATCTCGACACTCAATTGTCTCAGAGCAAGAAGCAGTTTGAGGATAGCGAACAATAATTGAAACACTTGAAAGCGTTGGTAGATCCTATCAGACAAGATAAAGATGAGGTTGTTTTGGAACTGCAGGTGTTGCAAAAAGAACAGAAAGCGATCTCCAAAATGCTGAACAGAAAATGGTTAAAATGTTTCAAGAAAGAGACAAGAGAAACAAAGAATTCAATGAATGCCAAATGCAAATTGGTGATATCCAAGAGGTAATTAATAAGATGGGTGAAGAAAACAATTATTTGCGAAAGGAGGCAGACAGGGTTCGTAAATGGCGCACGGATTTGGAACAGCAAATATGCATCTCCAGGTCCCAGGACAGACGACAGGGCACCCCATTCAATGAAGTTGAGGTGAATCCTATTTCTGCACAGAGAACTATGCCCCAGTGACTGGGCCATTGAATGAACTTGGTTGCAGTGCCCTTGGGGGATTTGACACACCCATTGGGGGCCACCACCAATCCCATACACCTGAAACCAGGATTGAATCACAAAGTAGTGCAATTCCATGCATAGCAACGAGTAGTCCCGTAAACATAATGAAATCAATCAAGGCTCTAATCAAACCATTTAAAAAAGGAGGGGCGTGCTGTATAGAGGACCACTTAGAAGCGGTGCATGATATATTTAAAGCCCTCCAGATACCTAAGGAGCAATACAGGCAAAACTTTCAATTAACTCTAGATGGTCCCACAGCCAGTATAATTAGAGGGTTAAATGAACAGCAGAATATGACATGGGCAGAGTTAAAAAAGAGATTAGATGTCATTTTTCCCCTTTCCAATCATGGCAAGAGGCAAAAAAGTTTGCATACACAGTTACGGCTGGGCCTAACACGTCACCTTGCCAGTTTTTGCAAGACTTAAAAAGAGCTTTTTCTTGCTTTGATGTATCTTTTGACCCCAATTCCAAAGAGTTTAAAACTGCATACTTCTATGGGCTACAGAAAGACATCATATCACAGTTAGTCTGTGAATTTGACCGTGACAAGTCTCTTGAATGGATTGTACACCAAAGTACAAAGTTATATGAAGTACTCTATTGTCAGGTAGAGAGAGTGATAAAATGAAAGACAATAGACCAAACTCTAAAGAACCATCAGCAACAATGAAGGAGATCAAGTCAGCCAAAATGTCTCTTGAGTCCGCTCAAAGTCCAGGTAAAAATAATTTGACACCTGAACAAAGAGGTAATCAACAGAGATTGTCACTCCTAGCACCGATGTTTCAATCACATGATCCTAGTAATAGGAGAGCTACATTAGCCCTAGGTACTTAGGAGACATACCCCAAGCAGGATATTGGCCTGATATATCAGGTATGAATAGTAATCGGAGACAAAGTTAGGATCAAAGAAATAATGGCCCTTACCAGACATTGGGAACACAGAGAAGATTTAACCCTAACACCATGATATATGGTAATCAGGATAGATCCTGATATGTGGATTGATTTACTTAAAATGGGAATCAGCATAGGGGACAATACTCACAAAATGAGAGACAGGACATGAGTCAGAATATGAATTATGCTCCATGTCAATACAATGAATCACCACCACCAGGGGACTACAACCAAAGGATGGGTGCACCCCGCTCCCCTCCACATATGAATCAAGAGTTCAGAAGCAATCCAAATAGAAATCATTCTCCTGAGAGATATCAGAATAGATTCAATCAGGAGGAAAACAACCAATATCGACCTAGGCCACAGAGAGAATATTCTAGGGAGATGGAAAGATTCCAGTGTTTCGCGGCCCAAGTGAAAATGTTGGCCGAGCAAATAGGAAAGCTCTGTACAGCACAAAAACAGTCATCAAAGGAGGGGGCAGAAGGCCATAACAATGATCGGGTGGTTTCCGACAATAAGTGACTAAATATTAATGATACCTGCAATGCTAAGAAAACAGATTGTCCTGATTTGGTTTTGCATAATGATTCTGAGATGCTTAATGATTTAAAAAGGAAAATACCGACAAATGAACATGAGACAGAAATTGCAAATACATCTAAAAAAGAAGTTCGATTTAACCTAGAGTTAAATCAAACATTGGAGATTTGCACAAATGAAAAAGGAAAACATGAGATTCCAAAAGAACAAAGGGACAGATTTAAGAAAGATAACTCATGCATGGGGAATACAAGTGAACATGGAGTAAGTGGGGGTGCTAGAACCCCTTCCCTGGACAATGGAAACACTAACCAAACACAGGTAGAACGAATAAATACTCCAAAGGAGGTTACAGATCAATCACCTGAAGAGTTCTTTGAGCCACAGATTTTTTAAGAAGTTAAAAAGACTGGTACCATACCAAATAACCACAAATGCACAGAATCAGAAAATGGCAAATTATCAAGTGATGTTTTTACACATGTTCAGTTGGAGGATTGTAGTGTGACCTCTGATGATCCCCAGATGGATGGGCAAACAGTGGCCACACTCCAAAGGACCTCTGAATATGGGGAAATTAATAAAGTCTCTCACACAGAAATGGACAGAAAGGAGGGAAAAATGTCTTTCCATTTACCAATGTGCTAAGCCAAAAATGAAAAAGGCCTGAGAAAGGTGAGTCCTGAAATCAGTAAGAATTCACACTTTTTATGTGTGTTAGAGGAAGTTGAAGACAGGTATTATGCTCCCATCACTGTGGAAGAGAAATGCAATACATTTGCGATGACTGACACCGGCGCACAGGAAACAATTATGTCCAAATAATTGGTAAAAAGTGTCAATGAAGGGAGATCTCCACAGAATCAGGTAACAGTGAGGCAAAGTGAACGTCCAGTGCATATTTTTAGCGGTGAGGAGGTGCCTATTATAGGTGTTACTGAAGTTGACATAAAGATAGGAAAACACAGAATGAAACAGAAAGTATTGATCACATCTATTTGTGAAATTCTATTTTTGATGGGGACAGATTGCCTGAAAAGATTGTCTACTCTCATAAATGGGGTGAATGGAGTGCTGTGGTCCTTAACCAAAAAACCATTGAGACCTAAGAAAACAAAATCACAAAACAGCAGTATAAATGAATGCCTCACCGTTGCCAAAACGAATGATGCAGTGGAGGTATACCAGAATATACCAGAATAGCTGTGTATCTAGCGTTACTGTCATCTTGATGTGTCAAGATAAAATGCAAAGTGAAAAAGAAAAACGATCTGTGCAGATTTATTTAGATCCTAGGAAGAAATGGCAAACTGAAATAGATGAGCACATATTGCACTTCTGAAATACACATGGAAGATGAGCAACGATGGGTTCACATTGGTATAAGTGACCATTCTAAAGTAATAAAAGCTACCTTAGCGCTTGAACAGGAAAGGAGCTTTATTAATGAGAAATTACTGCAGAGAATAATGGAGAGGGAGGAGAATTTAGAATTCAAAATCAATATATTTCTGGTTTAAACAATCCAGACTTTGAAAACCGAATTGCAGGGAGATGCATTGGGCAGAAAACAATTTACCATAATGTGTAGATAGTGAATGGAACACAAAATGATTTTTACATGGTCAATGATATCATGCACAGAATGTGTATGGTGTTAGATTTCCTTAATCAAAAAATAAGGTCACGGCTAGGTGGGCCTGCACCTGAACTTGAAGACAAAAGAAAAGCTTATCATTGCACACAACTGGTCACATATGCAATTGAATTACAGGTGAGGAAGGATACTACTATTCCTGCATTCACCAAGCAGGTTGCAATAACGCTAAAGTGCAAGGGTGGACAGCAAATGAAAGATTCTGATGCATTTGTGTGTTTAAATGAGTCCATGAAGCAACAAAGCCTGGATTATGAATACACCCCAGATGTTGGAGAAGGATCTGTCAAAATTATGGTGAATAATAAAGGACATCAGGATATTCATTTAGAGGAGTATTCGTCAATAGGAATGGCCATACAAAAATCCCATTATACTGCAGATTTCAATAACATGGTAATTGGAAATATTCCTGAGAGATATGTAGATGCACAGAGTGTGCTGCCAGAATATCTGGATTCTCAGGCCAAAGGGATCTTTAAAATTCAATCTGTATACCCTAATAATTCAAATGTGACAGTGTGCTGTCACCAAGAGAATTGTATAGTATTTGACTTAAATGAAAATTAAATAAAAAATCAGCACATTCAAATGGAGTCTAATATGCCAAAATATTTAAGAGTGGCAGCTTTACAGAGAGACACAGTCACACAGTTGGAGGAAAGCACAGAGATTCCTCCACTGGAGGATTTTCCAAAATTTTCAAAAATGGTAGAGGAGCAGATTTTGTTAGCAGATGCATGTGATAGCGACGAGGATAAAAATGAATTGAGAAAAATATTTATTAAATTTAAAGATATTTTTGCTAAAGATGCAGATGATTGCGGTCTAACTAATTAACATGTTGCCACATTACCGGAAGGGTGTAGTAGAAATCCAGTATTTGTGCGCCAATGTAGATTACCACTGGCATGTTTAGAGTCACTGGCAGAAATAATTAAAAACTTGGAGTCTGTGGGAATTATCAGGCCCATTCATAGCACATCCAACACTTCTATTTTGGGTGTGTTAAAGCCAAATTATCAATAGCGTCTGTGTGCAGATTTGAGAGAATTAAATAAAAGAGTGCCAGTGTCCAGATGGCCACTGCCATTCTTTGATCAAGGCCTTGCTCAGGTGTATGGCTCAAAGGTATTTACTACATTAGATCTCGCATCTGGATATTGGAGTGTGCCATTGGCAGAGGATATTCAGAATTTGTTTTCATTTTCATTTGATAAGAAACAATACGCATGGGCTAAAACACCATTCGAGTACGTCAATAGTGAGAGTGAATTTGGCATATTTTTTAGAAAGGCTATGCCTGATGCAGCGGAAAGAGGAATTATAGTTTATGTGGAAGATGACCTGATAAAAAATGAAAGCTTAAAAACCCATTTTGAGGAAATTAGACATGTTCTTGGCCAATTACAAAAGGCGGCTGCCAAAGTATCTTTACAGAAAGCACAATGGTGCAAGAAAAAGGTGCATTTTCTAGGCCATGAAGTGACTGAACATGGACTAAACCCACACAAAAAAAAAAAAGGTGGCGGCCATACAGAAATTAAAAGACCCTAGAATGTGAAAGGTTTAAAAAGTTTATTACGAATGACGGGATATAACAAGAAATTTATTGGAAATGATGCTGAAATTACTCAACCCTTGACTAAACTACTGAAGCTGAATACACCCTGGAAATGGGAAAAAGAGCAATCTGAGGCAGTGGCTAAATTAAAGGAATGAAGACACCATGTTTAGCATACCCCATAAAGAACAGGGATTTCTTTATAGGAATAGGTTTCTCTGAACATTGTATGTCAGCAGCGTTATCTCAAAAACATGATTTGAATCACAAAACCATTGCTTATGCAAGTAAGGCATTTTCTCAAGTTTAAATTAGATTCAGTGAATGTGAAAAGGCCCTTTTGACCACTGTGTGGGCGTTACAGCATTTCCACCCCATTGTTCAGGGAGAAAAGGTAATCATTGAAACAAATCATCAACCATTGCAATTTTTAGAGAGTAAAAGGATTAGGCCAGGCAATTGAATTACTTCATGGACACTGGCATTGCAAGGCTTTCCTGTAGAGGTGAGATATGGCCAACATAAAAAGAGCCCAGTTGCTCAAGGATTGGCAGATCTACATGACTGTGCAGCTGAACCTGTATCAAACGAAGTAGAGGTATAATCTAGCTTACAGGAGTTTGAACAATCACCACACAAAGCTTTTGATGAAAAGACATGCAAGTATTTGCCAACTGTATATGTTGATGGTTGTGCCTTTCACATTGAAAATGACAATAATAAACAATTTGTATAAGGAATAGGAAATGTCTGGTTGAAATGTGATAACATTCCTAGCCTAGGCTTGAGAATTGGGGCTGGGAGTAGTCAGGTAGCGGAATTGGTAGCTATTTATAAAGCAATTACTACTGCAGTTGATAATAAATTTAGTAAAATTGTCCTGGTGACTGATTCTGATTATGCACAAAATAGCTTTGTGGAATATTTGCCTGGCTGGAAAGCAAGAGGCATGATTACATACAATAAAAAGCCCCTCAAACATGGAAAAATGATATAGACCATAGACCAATTAGTGTCAGAGAATGATTTAACAATATATTGGAGGAAAATTTGTGAACATTTAAAAACTCCAGGAGAAGATAAGGAGGGAAATGATATAGCAGATCATTTAGCCAAAATTGGGGCTGTGATGGGAGAGTTGTTACATATTGAACACTTACTTGGTGAAATACAGATTGATGCAGTTACACGCTCTAAGGCTCCAAAAGAGGTAGAACAACCAGTAGTGCAATGGAGTTATGATACACCAGATCAAGATTTGATTAAGGCACAAAAGGATTACCCAATTTTGGGAATCTGTTATAATCATTTGATAGACCCCGAATGAAATCCTTTAACTGAAAATGATTGTGCAGGAAAAGAAAAGTTGAGGGTGTTATTAAAGAATAAAACATGAATCAGACTACAGGATGGACTCATGATTAGAGAATCCATAACAGGACAAATACAGTGGGTGGTACCCCTTTCATTCAGAGGACTAATGCTACACCATTCACATGATGCAATAACTGCAGGACACAGAGGCTCACAAAAAACATTAGAGATAATGAAAGATTATGCTTACTGGCCACATATGTCCCAAGATGAAGAATTATATACTAGGAGGTGTCTAGTATGTGCCCAATTTAAACCCGCTTCACCAATGCATAGAACTCCACTGAGGAAAAGAGGGTTAACCCTTCCATGGTCCGATTTGCAAATAGACTATGTAGGGCCTGTAAAAAGATCGTGCAGGGGAAACCGTTATATTTTGAGCGTGGTTTGTTTGATGTCAAAATGGATAGAGTGTATTCCTGCACCAGATTGTAGTGCGCAAACAGCAGCCACATTACTTATATATCAGTAAATCATATATTTTCAAGATTTGGGTTACCATAAAGAAGAGAATCAGATAGAAGAAGTCATTTTACAAGCGCTTTAATGAGTAAAGTGTGGCAGATACTGGGGGTGAAATGAAAACTGCACATTCCATACAGACCCGCTTCTTCTGGGGGGATTGAACGTTGCAACAGGTCTGTTGTGGACATATTAAAGAGGTTTGTAGCAGTGGCAGGTTCCATCTGGGATTTACGTTTACCTCTGGTTTTGATGGCAATCAGATCAACTCCTGCCAAAGCAACAGGTATCAGCCCTCATGAGGTGTTAACAGGAAGGACAATGGTATTACCTCAACATTTGTTATACAGGACACATGAACAGACACTTGTAAACGCATCTACAGTTCACGAATATATGAAAGAACTGAGGAAGCATTTACAACATGCTTTTGTGCAGTGGAATTTATAAGGGCTGCAGACAGTGCAAAGTCATATTATGATAGAAAGACATCTGTGAAAGAGTATGATGTAGGGGATCAGGTTTATAAATTTCATTTTGGAAAAGGCAAACAAAAAAATGCAAAATTTCTGGCAGCCTGGCAGGGGCCTTTTCAAATTGTCATAAGGTGTCTCCAGTGGTGAACAAAATATTGAAGACAGAGGGTGAAAAGGTAATAGAGCAGTTTGTTCATGTTAACCAAATTAAGCCCTGTCATCCCAAACATGAAGTCAGGAGACTTGAGCAAGTAGAAACATCATAAGTATCCTGGAAACATACCAAACTACCACTCATAGTTTGGCGGTAAGAAAAGTACCGCCAAAACCCAAATTTACACAAAATATCCTACAAACAGTACCCTTTCATTGATACACAAAAAGTACTTGCCCATTGATCATATGTGTACTAACATTTCATGCGAGAAACTGACTTACATCCTTATCTTTACACACGATATACTCTTCTGGCAGAATGCTGCACTCAAACGTACCAGTCGGTACACTTAGGAATTGTGTTAGAGATGGAGTAGCAGCCACACCTCCTGTCATATCATCATGATTGGCTCGATTTCTAATGCAATGGTGCTCTCAATGCAGAAGTGAAGCACAATCCTCTCCCAACTTTCTCGAATGTCTCCATTCCATTCTGGAATCTCATCCCAATAAACTACCCTGGGGTGATAGCTGCATCCCGGAGAACGTTTTCACATCAAAATCCCCTGGGATGACTGCTTCCCTCACCATCCTGGTAGAGGCCACTTCTGCTCAGGAAATCATTGTTTCCTGTACCAAAATCATTAAGTCAAACAAAGAAAATACTTCAAATGATAGATGAACACGAGGAGCCAGATTATCTAAACATTGACCACATGCAAACAATGAAGAATTTAGCACCAATTTTAAAGCTGGGGTTCCAAGTGATAATGTACCCCCAAAAATATCACCTGGCAAAAAAGTAGCAGAAAATGTGTGTTTTTTTTAATGGGACATCATTACATGGAACATCCTGGGAACACCCCTGCAATCCCCAACCCCTTTTTTTTTCTCAAGGGGGGCGGGGGACACCCCCGCAACCTCTGCTCCCCCTGTCCCCATAAATATGGTCACCATATATAATGTCACCACAACCTTTTCCCTGCGACATTATGTATGGCGTCCATATATGGGGACAATATTACCTGATTCCAAGTGCAGCATACAGTTGTTCTTTACTATGTTTTCTGTGTAAGACAATAAGAAATGTATTAAACATATTTCTTTTTTATATGAGTACATAAGCAGGGATCTTCATATTTGCACTGGTGCATACCTTTTTTGATATTATGGATTTCGAAAACCCCTTTTTGTTCCATTCTACTTAAGGCGAAGTAAAATATGAGCTAAATGCGTTGAAACACAGCAGAAATATCCCAAACCTCATAATATCCAAAACCTCATAGAAGACTACTAGAATGATTTTCTAGGACCATCTTTGACCTGTTCAATTAAAAACGACATTGCTGTAGTACATTGATAACCTTCTCCACATTGGGTATACAATCCTGTTCAACAGGACATCTAATACTCCAGAGGGCAGTGTTGCCCCATGTCCCATGCTTACCTACACAGCACCACAATACCTATGAACCCAGTAACTTCCTTTGAAAGCCTTGCATGCAAATGCTATTTCGATCCCATAAATACAATCACTGTTAAGACCATGTATGGACTCCCTGGCAACACAGACACATTCTTTGAGGGATAGGTAGAATTAATCACTAGGCTAGAATCTGGAACTACTTGACCATCATGGGGCACTTCAGCATTTGGGCATATATGCTCAACCGATAAATAAACATTGTGCCGCCTCAGATATATTGATATGTTGATAACGAAACTCGTTAACAAAGTTGTACAGTTATTGAAGAAACACATTTTCGAAAAATTAAAACTGACCTGGATACACAAGGTGTAATGCAACCACTACCATACAAGGATATTGCAAGTCACAGAGGAGTTTTGTGACCAAAAAAAAGGAACACGGCCAAAGGCCTAGTTTCTTTATAAGGGCAGGGAACTCAAAGGTCACTTGTAATATCTGTTTTATGTATGGTCGTTTTTTTAAATGTCTTATTATACATGGCCACGCACTATCATTCCCTTTATTACCTCATCTCTTGCCTAATATAATGGACGAGTTCTTCCATTTTCTAATCCATATAATCAATATAGAATCTGTTTGGATTTTGAAAAAAGAAAAAATGCAGCTGCTAATGTGTTGCAAAAACAAAGTTCAAATAGTTTAATACAATGTATCCAAAAAAACATTTTTCATTTTGTGCTTTAAAACATGTAATAACGTGCCTGATGCCTGGCCCTCGTGTGAGAAGTAAGCCGTGTCTGATGACACTGCCAGGATTTGGAGACGGGCAACTGGGGGCCTCGCGGGACTACAGCAAACTTGACTCATGGGGTGTTTATAAGCCTGCTCGCTAACTGCACTGAGCTGGGTTGACCGATATAGAACAGTGGCTACCATCTGGAAGGCCCAGACATAGCTCAGTATACGGGGGGGAAACAGGGCTCACAAAACAAGATGGAGCAGTACACAGTGTCCCACCCCACATCAGCTAAAAAACGATGCCCTTCACTGGTGCAGAGAAGGACCAATTGCCTCCCACCACTATGTCGCTCACAGTTGTAATGCAGGACATCAACGAATCCAGATCTTCTATGGAGGGAAAGATGGACCTTACTAGTCCTCGCATGATACTACTCCGCCATGACCTCCAGAAGATGTCTTCCAGGATGGGAGAGGCTGAAATGCGTAGTTCTGAAACAGAAGACACCCTTTGCACAATGAAACGTCAAGTGACCGATATCAGCGACTTCTGGCAGTTGATGGCAGATCCCGTAGAAGCAACTTTAGAATTCAACGTCTCACCAAAAAATCAGAGGCCGTGCATGGAACTGTTCTATGAAAAATGGCTAGCAGAACTGATGAACCCATCACGATTCCCAAATGTCTTCCCTATAAAACAGGCCCATCCAACACCAACGCCAATAATGGGGGCACTGCTAAGAACCATAGTAGCCAAACTGCTGAACTACTGGGACCGGCACACTATTCTCCACTCAGCACTGAACAGGGGTCCTGTGCATTATTATGGGGCAAAGTTAGCCTTGTTCGTGGATTACACCAGGGCAAGCCAAAGAGCTTACTTATCGTTTGAATCTGTCAAATGGAAGATGGAAGCCCTGGAAGTGAAATATGCCCTCTTCTTCCCAGCACTAGTTAAAGTCAACTTAAACAGTAAATCTCGCCTCTTCACGGGCCTGCAGAATTAATTGACCTGGATATAAGTGCACGTGGAAGGTCAGGATCCCAACCACAGCTGATTCCAAATGCCAGGCACTACCTCTGACCAACTTCGAAGAGTCCTTAGATCCACTGAAAGGACAGGCGGGTGCCGCTCTGAACAGAGCATAACGTGCTCTTCCAGTGAGGGAACGACCTGGCGATGGGTACTGTTAGGGCATTTTACAAAAGACACCATTATTAGGACACAAGAAGACTCATTCTTACATGTACAAGTTTCCAATTCTTAGATTTGGCCTGAATTACCCAAAGGGTTTGGTAGCAATGGCTGAGCAGCCAGGCTTAGCGTAGGAGAGAAGAGGTCTGTAGGTAGGCACACAGGAATCAGAGCATATAGGGTAGTTCAAAGATACACTGACCCACTTGTAGTTTAAATAAAAATATAATTTATTATATACACAAAATTATAGGCTGTTAAGCAAGGTAAGTACTATTCACAGTAACACGACATTCAAACAACAGAAGACTAAAAAGTTGCATTCTTTAAATCAAACTACAATAAAAGGTTGTATTCTTTAAATCAAAATGTAATAAAAGATGGCACACTTTAAGTCAAAGCAGGATAAAAGCAATGCTAAAACTCTTGTAACTGGTAAACAAACTTTTAGAACACTCTGCTAATATAATTTAACCCCTGTTTAAACAGGCTTCATAAGTCCAATCCTATAATAGTTGTTGTGTAAATCACTGTATAAACTCAATAAACATAAACATAAACATAAACCTAAACATAAACATAAACACAGAGTCAAGGGGGGCAGCAAAGTTATATGAAGAAGTCTTCTTGTTTGCAGGGAAGCACAATCGTTTTAGAAAACTAGGCCTAATGGGTTATTCACTCCACGGGGATCCAGGGCACCTAACTGCAGCCCACCTGGTGCACTAAATCACACAGCAAGACCAAGGTAAGAACCAAGGATTTAGACAATAGCTTTTTAGTGGAGAATTTGCTGCAACAGGCTGTGCACCAGTTGTTAGGTTATGTTGATTTATACCACGCACTGCTGCACCTAGGGCACTCTCCAGGTGCTCATGTGGCTCTGCAAAAAAGGAGCGCTTGGTGTATTAGTTGGGATAGGATGATAGGATAGGTTCAGAACCAGGAGGAAATGGCATCTGTGAGCATTGTTTTTCATGTGGGGGATGGTTTGGCAGGCCCTGTGTGTTGTAACTGTATGTATAGGACTCAGTGACTCGGATGTGTGCTAGTGTTGGTGTTCGGGTGTGTGTAGTGTATTCTTATGGTGGATTGTGATTGTGCACACTGGCTAGTATTATCTACAAGGGTTCAGAGTCACGGATGGTTGTTGATGTATGACTATCTATTGTGTTGGTGTGTAATTGTGTAGTTTATGGATTTATGGACGGTGTGCCAGGGAGTTCCCTCTATGTTTGTTTCCAGAAACTCAGAGAGATGGTATAGTGCGAACATTAGATTGGTTCTTGGTGTGTTTATGTGTATTGTGGCTAGCCCCTAATCAGAAGTAGCGGCGTTGGATATGTTGGAGGAGCAGGAAGGGGAAGTCGGTGAGTAATTATGTCAGTTTGGTGAATCATCTGGAGTGAGTCTTTGTTTGCTTCTTTATGGTATCTACCAACGTTGGTTGTGGTTTGTCGGCCCATCTCGCCTCCTCTCTAGGTCAGGGGTCTCACTTCTCTGTCTCCTGGGCGGGCAAGTCCTCTACATCTCTCTCGCTCACCCATGGGGTACCTGAAGGGTCCGTTTTAGGCCCTTTTCTCTTCTCTTTGCACACATCGCATCTTGCAGCTATTATTTACTCTGTGGCTTATCTCACCTCTTTTACGCTTATGACATTCAACTGTTTCTATGCTTCTCTTCCCTTTTTCCTGAAATTCATCACACTCTTTTGGCTTGCTTAGTTGCTATTAAATGTTGGATGTCGTCTCACTTTCTTACTCTTAATGCTGGTGAGACTGAAGTATTGTTTTTTCCTGCTAACACTCTTCCTCCCCATCTTCCACCCTCTTTCATACTTTTTCCTCCTCTTAAGCTCCAAATCTCACCTACGGTTCGAAATCTTGGTCTCTACTTTGAATCAAATCTCTCTTTCTCTCATCACATTTCTCTAACCTCTCACTCTCATCGTTTTCATCTTCACACCATCTATAAGGCTTGCCTGTTTCTCACATTTCAAGCCTCTAAACTCTTAATCTCCTTTTTAATCTTTTCTTGACTTTTCTACTGTTCTAATGCTCTTTTTGGGCTCTCTAATTCTTGTCTTGCTCCTCTTAGATCAGTATTTAATTCTTCTATTTGTCCAATGTGTCCTCTCACTTATTCTATTTCTTCATCTCTTGCAACACTAGGCTGGCTGCCCTATCATTCTCTGTCTTGTTTTCAAGCCTCTCCATGGTCTTGCCCCTAGGTACCTTGCTTCACTTATATCCTTTTGCATTCCCTCTCACTCTCTTCAGTTTTCTTCTCAGTTCCAACTTTTGGCTCCTCGTCCTCCATGTGGTCAGAATCATTTTTTATCTTTTGAACTTCTTGTCCCCCTTCACTGGAATGCTTTTCCACTTTCTATTCATTCTATCTCTGTCTACTCTCTCGTCCGTGGTTCTTATCGTACTGTTTCCCATGTTTATGCTCAGAGTTTTGGCTTAAGGTGCTTAATAAAAGACAAATAAAATTCAAATACAAATTTCCATGGCACAGGTGTGTTCGAACCTTTCACAGGCTCTGGATGCAGATCGGTTATTGTGCAGTGGTGTTCACGCACTTTCTGGGTTCTTGTCTTAGAAGTCAAGGGGACTTTCAGGAGTGGGATTTAGTCACTGGATGTTCAGAAGAGTGTCTACCAAGTTGTAGATGAATCTGACCTTCGGCAGACATTACACCGCAAAATTGCACAGGACCCAGGGTGTTAATGACTTGCAGGCCTTGGAGGTCGCAGCTCTTCTACGGATGGCTCAAATTGAAGTTTGTCTTGGGACTGATTGATCCAACTAGTCCAGGGTAGGAAATCATCTTTTTCGAGTCTTCTCCATCATCAAGAATTTGATGTTGGGATACAGCGGATACTCAGCTGACAATGGCAGTCACTGGAAGTGGCTGCAGGATTCTTTCTTCTTCTGCTTCGGATCGTCAGTCCAGTAGTCAACTGTGAGGTTTAGTTCGAAGACCCTTGCCTTTCATGGAGAAGAACTGGCTAAGCCCACCAATCATACCACAAGCCACTCATGCAAATCTGGGTGGCGGGCTGTCTAGGAGGACATCCGCCCCCCAGGACAACCACCCCCAGTTGGAACTAGATCCAAGCAGATAACGTGTCACAGTAAGTAGAAAGTTACAGGTTAAGTTGAAAAAGGGATACATTGTGTCCCATCAGCACTCCACATAAGGATGAAAAGGATCCCCCTACCCTGATAACAGAATGTTACTACAGAAAAGTAAAAAGGAAAGGTCAAAGAGCTTTCCAGCAACACTGCACAGAAAGTGCTATGTGCTGCAATAACAAATTACAAATGCCATAAAGTTGGAGGAAAGCATAACTCCAAAAGAGAGTATCCAAAAGAGATAGAAAAGGTTCCCCAAGATAAAGCAAAACGCTGAGTGAGTGTGGAAAAAGGGTCCCATTCACTCAGCACAGTCAGATAATAAACCAAGAGTCTATCAAAACGTGCTAGGGTCTCAGGTGAGGAGACTTGCACATTAAAAGCAATTCTACTCTAACAGGTACTCCAAGTCGGGTGGCAGTACAGGGGGTGGGTACTGAGTTAGAAAATGGTTCATAAAAGTTAGTCGGGCTACTACACATAATAGGCTGGAACACCTCCAAACAGTTTCTCCCGCTTTGATCACACATGCTCACCCTACACTTCTGTTACAGAGTAGCACATATGCCTGTGAAATACCATAATCTTGCTCCGGACAAAGCACGCACGCACTGGACTAAGGTTAGTCGAGCCTATGAAGTAGGAGATTACGCTGGGAAATTCATGGCATGGCTTGAAAGATTGGATGAGGACTCGAGACACGTTAGGGAACTGTTGGGCGAGGTGGGTGGAAGAATATCAGACGATGGGGAGGTAGCCGGCTCATTCGCACAGTACTATAAAAAGCTTTACAGGATGCCCCGAATCCCGGATGAACCTGCCATTATGGGTGAAGTCAGGTTACCGCATATTACAGAACAACAAGATATTGTGGAAAAAGAAATCACCCAGACGATTTCGGATTTCCAGTCTGGGAACACACGGGGACCCAATGGATTCCTGGCATAGCTCTGGACAAAACTCAGCAGTAAAATCACAAAACCTATGGAGGATCTCCTCAGGAAAAGCAGGGAAATGGGCGAGCTCCCCCCGGACCTTAGCCAAGCCACAATAGTGGGCATCCCCAAAAAGAATAAACCTCCTACTGAATGCTCCTCATGTAGCCCCATATTGAAATGCTGCAGCTAAGATTCTAGCTAGGATCCTCGCCAACCATGTGTTACTTATAATCCATCAATAATACACCCTTATCAATGTGGGTTTTGGCCAACAGGTCCACCAAAAAGAATATTAGACGCCTCCTTTGACATTGATATTTTATTTATATCGTGCTCGTACACAAGTGTTTCAAAGCACGACACTGCAAGGGAGGGGAACAGTGGAGAACAAAGCAGCGATATTACTAGGCCCAGTGACATTGAGAATGCGCAAGTGCATGGGAGAGGGAGAGGGGAAAAATGCATAGGAGTGGGGAGAAGTGAAAAGTGCGGAGCAAAGGAGAAAACAGATAAACAATAATACACAAAAAATAAAGGCAACAAACAGTGGTAGAGCAGCCAGCAAGTGGCATGTGCTGGGTTTAAGGCAGCAGACAGGCTATGTCTGATAAGTGCACGAAGAAAAGGGGGGATTGTATGGGTACAGATACAGACCCCAGTGCAAGGGGTGGCCTGGAGGCAGTGCGGGAGGGTGGCACAGTAAGCTGGTACCTGGGCCCAGAAGACAGAGGGTAGGCCAGGTGCATGGCCAATGGACCATACCCATCTCATTGAAAGCTCACTCGAAATTCTCTCCACTGACTTTGAGAAAGGATTTTATTCAGTGATATGGGATTTCCTGTGGAGAACAATACAGTAAATGGGATTAGGCAGTGATGTCATACAGTGGATTAGACTATTATACAAAAAAGATAGCAAAGGTCAGGGTCAATGGCAAGTCCTCTTAAACATTCTTGTTGAAAAGGGGTACCAGACAGGGCTGTCCACTCTCCCGGCTCCTGTCCATCTTGGCCATCGAACCACTGGCAGTCTGTTTGATGGCAGGGCTTTGTGTGGCCCATGGGACATAAATACAGAGTATCCCTGTACATATAAATACACAGATGATATTTTAATTTTTCTGGGGGGGGGGTTAGATCTGGTCTGAGGGTGTGCCAAATTCTTGAAGTGTTTGGGAAGATCAGTGGACTTGCAGTGGATTGGCATAAATCAACACTGTTTCCCCCTCTGCACTTACCATACAGCCCAAGAATCATATAAATATTTTGGTATCCACATTTGTAAGGACCAATGGGCAACTCTAAGGCATAAACTGCCACTGATAACCTCCCGCCTCCTCCAAGATGGTAAACACTGGAAATCTCTGCTAATATCATTGTTGGGGCGGGCTATACCCTTTAAAATGCTAATGCTTCCTAGGTATGTTTACGGCTTACAAAACATCCCCATTGCCATTCCAAAAACAGAGTTCGATACAGTGGATGCTATTCTCAGAGATCTGCTGTGGCAAGGCACCCAACTTCAAATTGCCCTCACAATACTTCATAATTCATTGGGCTACTCAATATTTGGAAATATTACTGGGCCTGTCAACTGACGGCGGCCAATGAATGGTTAGACAGGGACCCTCCAACTTACTCACATGCTGGCAGAATGGGCCTGGGTGAGCGGAGCCAAGCTGCAACATATCCTATACGTCGGAAAAGGGATATACATACTTCCTACATGTATGCAAAAAGTCGTCAAGTTCAGGAAAGAAATCACAAAAGTGGGCTGGAGTGGGCTGGTAGACTCATACTAGTGCAACCACTGTAGCACAACAAGGAACTCTCTGAAATTGCAAAAATGGGCAATCCCACTATTGATCCAGCACAACATCCTAGTCTTGGGGAATGTCATTGAGAACCGGAACCTTCTCTTGTTCCGTGATTTAAAAGCTAAACATTACCTACTCAGGTCAGAATACTACCATTATATCCAAATTACACATGCTCTTCAAAGTCTATGACATTCCACCCTGCTCACTACTGAATATGAATCTACAACCCAAAATAATAGGGTCCAAACCCACAACACCCTTATATCAGGCCATTTTATCAATCACATCACGAACAGTAGTACATCTTAAGGTTAGATGGGCGATGTATATAGGTTCCCTCGAAGCACAGGATTGGGTTGAGGCACTAATGTTTCCACGAGAAGCGGCTATATCATCTAGACTATGCTTAGTGCAGCTAAAGATTCTTTCTAGAATTTACTATGCACAAGCGCTGCTTTTCAGATGTCAAAAGGCATGTCATGAATACTGTACATGATGCAAAACAGTTGAGGGCACTTTCAATCACACCATCTGGCTATGGCCCCAGAAAGAGAGCTTTTTGGAGCAAGGTTCTTTAAAAATTGGCAGGGCTAATGGGAAGCGAAGTTCCTGCTGATCCGAAATTACTGTTGCTAAGGGTCTGGGGTGAGACCTCTTTCAATCATCACAAAAAAACTGTTCTTACATACTGCTATGATGCTTGTCAAACGAGATAGCGCTATGCTGTGAGGAATTGGGGAAGCGCTGAGCTATGATAAGTGGCTTTCAGACCTGGACGCCTGTATGATGGCTGAATAATGTGTTTATAAAACCCACCATCAATTTCATAGGATTTGGGACAGGTGGAAGAATGCATGAGCAGATTGGCTGGAGGGTGGATGGCGACTAGGAGAAATGATGGTCAAGTAGCGCTGGTATGTTGCTCATGCAGAGGGCTGTTCGCTCTCACAGCTATTTTTTTGTATGGGAAAAACATTAAAAATATTTTATTTAAAAAAATATGTAATATCGTGCAGATTCTTGATTACATGTGTTAAACTCCAGCAGTGCACACATGTAACTTTCTGCCATACAAGCAAGGAATTTGAAATGTTTTTCACAGCTTTAATTAAGTGCTACCGTGACAGCTGACAAACACTCTGCTGGCACAAGCAGGAGGCATTGTGATGTAACAACTGAAGCATAGCAACTAATTACAGTGTAGTTGTGAAGTAAATTTCATATTACAGGTTAGGTGTGATGTCACAAATAGGCTGTAATAAGAACATTATTTGCAGCCTTTATACAAATATTGCAGGCTGCCATGTATTATAAGATGATTACCCCAATCACTGGAAAACACCCTTATATTACAAAGTCACCCTCCTTGAGAGGTCAATCAACGAACACCAAAATATGTTATATTTGTATACCTTCAAACTCAATAACAGAGGTATATATATACTCCTATTTCTAATATAGAAAATCATGTGGTGAATGTCGGTTTATGTCCTGTTGTGCAAGATATGCTACTGTATCGCTTGTTTGTATGCCCTATAAATACTTTAATAAGACAAAAACGTTGAAACTAATTCTCAGATTGTCTGATTTCAGGCAACAAGGGATTGTTTTATTATTTGTTCGTGGTGTAACTTCCCAAAGTTGTACTTGGGCGATTATTAATATTACTAACTCCGGACTTTGTCTTCACAGAGTAGTCCAGTGGCACAGTAGAGGGTTGATGACTGCATACCATTTTAAACCAACTCCGTTTTAATCTTGGTCATTTATTTTGTGTTGTTAGTGTAAATTTGACTTTTATTGTTACTGATTTAATGTCTACCCAATTCTTTTAACATATTAGACTATAGGATTTGCATTAATGCACATGTTTGGATTTATTGTTCTGTGGTAAAGGTGCAGAGTCAGCCTTGCCAAGGGAGGCACATCTACCTGTTGTGGGAGTGATGGCAAAGGGGAAGGGGCCGTGTGCGTTGGTGTAGCTAGAGAAGTATGGGGGAAGGGCAGGCGTGGGGGATCCGGGGAGGGTGGCACACAGGGGGTAGGGATCCGGAGCAGAGGCAAGGGGTAGCAGCCATAGTACACTACAATATGAACTGCAGATCTGCCATTTTGGGGCAGATGCTGCAGGTAAATAAAACATTAAATGAATTTTACTAAGCATTAAAAATTCACAAATAACTCTGCAGAACTCATGGATGTCCAGCTAGATGTAGGTGAGATTTCTACCGGCAAAGCAAAATTGGCAAGTATCACCCTATATTTCACTTTTCACCAAGGACCAGACTAAAAGTGAGTTAGGAGGTGGGAACTCTTCTGAATAAACACTCCTTCTGGTCTGTGAAGTGGATGATTGCACAGGAGATTTCTTCATCTGAACACCAAGAGCAGGATTTACAAAACATTTTTCAATGGGGCTTTCCCATGTTAAAACTTCTTTGTAAAGCAGGCCCTAAGCCTCATGTCTGCAACCTCCAAGTGGAGCAGGGTTATTACTCTTGCTTGTTTGTCCATTAGTAGTGATAAGACTTTTTTTTCATTGCAATCTTTAGTTTATACAAACTTGTATTACAATGTTACATCAGTGAATCCCATCAATCTTTCAGATAACACAATTTCCCTTTCTTCAAGTTAGATAAACGCAGCACATAGTCAGTAATTTCATTTCCACATTTATATGGGTGCATAGTCCTTGTATTCCATTACTCTTTAGTTTTCCTTCAGGATATCATCCATAAAATTAATAATTGCACAGGTTATTTTCATGTTGTGACCTGAAATCACCCGGTTCCACCATTCGTCCATGTTTCCATTTTGCAGAAATGAGAACCCAAGGTAAAACAGCCTTTGATTTGAAATGGACAGACATGCTGTGATAATATGTTGTAACAATTCTATTTCTATTTTGCAATATCTGCAGATATTGTCTTTGGTTTCCTTCTCTCGCCTTAACCACTTCATCTCTTTTGTTTTAAATACATTCAGCCGAAGCCGCAGAAACTGATCTCAATGGTGACGAGGTGGACATTTTAGTAAATATTTTGGTTGTACACCTAGACCATTTACTGCAATTCCAAGAGGGATTGCGCTGCGTAGTGTCACTCTTTTCTCCAGGTTTATGATCCAACTCCAGTTTTGAAGTTGTTTCTTTACTAATTGCGGATTAACCTGTAGCGACTCTTTCTTTATATCCGCAGTCGCCAAAATGTTGTCTAGTTTGTTAGCCCACTCTATTAACATGTTTGAATTTAATCCAAGTGGTCTGGGCTTGAAAACTTTGTATGCTGGTAGTGCGGGGTTTTCTCTCATTTTTCGCAATGCTGCACATGATTTTCAGACTACTATACTGGGGAGGGAGTTTATTGCCAGTTCATGGCGCAAGTTTGTCATTGAAGCATTGCGCGTGGCAGTTTGAGTTCCTTTCACCAGAAAAGGCCTTCAAGTGCCACCCAAAGTTTGGAGCCAATGTTCCATGCCGCTTCTGCACCAAATGTAATTCCTGGCACCACTTTGTTTGTGTAAAAGGATAGAATAGGGCGCATTGAGAATTTCCCATAGTCATTATGTAGTTTAGCGCCTTGCAAGGCGTACGCAGACATTCTGCTTATCAAATCCTGTTGCCAGGGCCATTCTCGAATCGAAGTGCTAAATATAATTCCAAGGTATTGTATGGATGTTGATGTTTCAATTGTGTCGCCTGCAACATTCCATCTGTAATTTTTGTTTCTTGATCCCTTTTGAGGGCCAATCTGCATTATTTTGGTTTTTGTAGTGTTTATTTCGAGGTTGTTTCTTGTCAAATAGATGTTCAGTTTTGACAGCAACCTCTCTAATCCTATTTGAGTGCGGTCTACCAATACCAGATCATCGGGTTATGTGATGCACTAAATGGGTCGTTCATTTACTTTCAGAGAAAAGCACTTTACATCTTTAAGTTCTGCCAGCAAATCAGAGATAAACAACTTGAACAACAGGGCTACCAGCGGACATCTCTGTTTTACTCCTTTCATTGTTGGTATGATGTTTGTTAGGTCTCCATCAAGATTCATCCCAATTTGAAGTGTTCTTCCTTCGTGCAAGGATTTTACAGGATTGAGTATTTCTGGCGGGCATTGCCACTTTTATCAGTTTCTGCCAAAGAAATTTGCAATTTATTCTGTCGAATGCTTGGCTCATGTCCACAAAGGCGAGGAATACATTTTTCCCCCTTTCAGGGACTCCAGTTTTAAGAGGTTTAGTAACAATAAGTTTACCTCTGTCCCAAATCCCTATGTGAACCTTGTTTGTTGACAGTCGCCGATTCCAGCATGTGAGTTCCAGATGGTTAACTTTTTTTTCAGAAATGAGGCGGAGATCTTGCCAATCGTATCTAAGAGGACAATTGGGCGATAATTTGTCGGATCAGCCCGAGTTCCCTTTTTATATATTGGGACAACCACTGCAGTTTACCATGACGTGGGGACCGTCTTCATAATTGAGATCTTTTTGAATAGTGATTCAATGAATCATGGCCACCTTTCTTTCTCTTTTTTCAGCGTCACATTAGTGATGCGTCTGGTCCGGCTGCTCTGGAATTTTTCTGTTGTTTGATTCATTTTCAATGTCTGCCCGCGATTCACAGACGTGCCATGGGTTATCGCTTTTATCGTGAATTGCTGGTTGTTCTACTTCTACTTCTGGCTCATTAAATAGCTCAGTGAAGTGCCTTTCCCATATTTCAGTTGCTACTACATTTGTAGGCACTTGATTGCATTTGGTTTTACATAAGATTGCCCATATTTTACGTGCTTTGTGTTTTTTTAATAATTCCAAAATTAATTCTGCTCTTTCTTGATCTCTGGATGCTGAAAAGGATTTTACCCAATTTCTGTAACGTTGTTGTCGATGTCTAATTGCTGCTTCGACTTCAATGTCGTTCTTTTTTCTGAGGCCTCTTTTGTCACTATGTAGTGATCTTTTTTCTGTGTTCATTGCCCTGCTATATTTATGTTGATTTGAGTGTCCTACATTCCTTTCGAATCAGATTTTACTGCAAATTTGCTTAATAAAGGAGCATAGTTGACATCTTGTGGCGAAGGTGTTACCCCAAATGTCACAATTAGTTTTTCAATCTAAGCCCCATTTATCTGCAATCTGTTTCCTCCTGAATTTGTGCTCAGAGCAGAAGGTATGTCAGAGACGTCTGAAGGCAGTCCTCACTCCAAGTTAGTTTCAGAGGGTTATGATCAGTATTAGTTGATGTTACTACATTCAGGTGTTCCACCTTGTCAGTTAGATTTTTGGACATCCAGATATAATCGAGAGTTTTGTGGCTCTGCTTTTGATGCCAAGTTGGTTTGGGCAGGAAGTTGCCTTGGACATTACCATTCATCATTACACAATTTTGACTGCTTATTGCAGATTGCCACAATCTAGCCTCAGTAGTCAAGTTTTCAAAAGCGACAAGACTGGGGTTTTCAGTCTCGTTTCGCATCTCAAACCATGAGTTATTTAAATCACCACATATTAGTATTTTCTAGTTTTTGCAGGTGATCAAATGTTCGTCCATCATGGTTGTCACAGAGTCAATGTATTTCGTGGCACTAATCATGGCAGAATTCCAATATGTGTTTATTAGGAGCAGCCGGGATTTGGGCTCAGTTTTTTTATTAAGTCGTTCTGTTATGGTCCCTTGGACAAATATATTTGGATTTGCTAATTCTTTTACTGACTAATCTAGCACATTTTTTACCATCATTAGAAGGCCAGAGAAAGGGCATCCCTTGTGATTTTTTCCTGCTGGATTTAGCATAATCGTGTAGCCATCTCTTGAGGGGGTGTCTCGGAGCCACGTTTCTTGCAAGCACCGCACAAAATTGTTCTTTAGATCTAAAGGAAACTTATTGAACAGATGCAAAAAAAAACTTGTATTCCATGATATTAAATTGCAACGTTTGTTTCCTATTTCTTGTCATTGCTAGTGGATGTTCTGATTCATGCGGGAAAAAAATCCACGCTTTCCATCTTTGTGTTGAGATGTGGTGGCGTCGTTTCCATCTGATCTTTTAAATGTCAACTATTTTCTCAATACCTGTCTTCTCTGTTCATTTCTTTTTGGGGAAGCGGGATTGGCACTTGGGGTGACATCGCCCTGCCCCTCGTTGTATGGTTCGAGTGAGGGGTCAAAGCCATAGTATAGCAGGTCGTCTTTGACATCTAAGATTTATTTCCTTAAAACTTGTGAGTTGATGTGTAGCAACACTTGATCTGAGGTCTTTTCTGCCACATATTCCACAATTTTTATATCATCAGAAATAACAGTGCCCAGAGCTGGAATACAATTGAACAACTTCATTATGTTGCCTCGGTGTAAGTTGATCTTGTTATCTTCTGAGTGGATATTTTGGAGTCTCAGCTTCATATTTGAGCCTTCCTTTCCATGATGCCACCTAGGTGGTGATTTTATACTCACATTTGTTTGTTTTTGCATCTGATTCAAAGTGAGTTTCGGATTTAGATTGCAACGAGTTGTACTGATCAAGTCCCTTTTTTGCAGTGATTTCCTTAACACATTTATTTGGGTATGGGAGCTGAATTTGAGGCTAGTCTCCTTTGATTTGCGTTTTTCCACTGGGTTATCATTTCTTCCTACCTCTTTTTGAGGCTGTAAGCTGATCATTTCATTTACATCATCAGATTGCTCATCTGCAGAATATATTGATAAATCCCATAGGTCACTAACATAGCAGAGGGAGTTGACTCTTGGTCTTCGGATTCCAATCACCGGCGATTGTGTGTTTTTGTTGTTCGCATTGTGACTGTGCCAAGAGAGATTTTGTTGTTCTTGGTTTCCTTCTACTGTGTTGTGTGCGGTATTTTGTCAAGATTTGCACGTTCAAATAAAGCAGTCTTTGTCGGTGTTGTTAGATTTCTAATGAATTTCCTTGAAGTCTGACAAGCAAATTTCTTTGGCTCCTTTTTTGGACATGGCTGCTGCTTCAGGGCTTTTTGCTCAATCATTTTTACATTTCTCTTTTTCACATTAAAGTTTCCCATTTTTGCCGTACCTGAGAAGATTCCAAAGGAGGAACATTGTTTTTTTTTTTTTATGTATGTTTCACTAGTCGTTGCCTGTTTGTCATTTCTCAGATGGTTAGGCATCCCATCATGGGAGCTACCATTATTTACTTCATCTAACTGAGTGATGGACATATCATGTCCATTCTTTACTTTTGTTGCCTGTTTAGATTTTTCATTTGCTGATTCGGCATTCGCTTGTTTTTCAGTGTTTTTTGTTGTCACACACTTAATTGTCGCAACAATTTCTGCAGAAGTGTTTTTTATCATCACGATGGAGACTGCAGGATATAAGCTAGCCGTCAACCTGGTTTCGATTTCTGCAGCATGTATCAATTGCGTCTTGTTATCTAACATAGTTTTTGAGTCCTTGCTAAGTGCCACCGTACATGGACACTGAAATATTGCAGCATCACCGCCTTCGTTTTCACACATCCATTTGACTGATTCAATTAGGGCTGACATTAGATCATCTTTAGATTATTGGTCCTTTGCCGCTAGCTCTCTTTTTAGGCACTGCCACTGCAAGAATTGCTCTGCTTCACGATCTATCCTTAATTGGAGAGTTCCGATGAAGTCTTCAATGGTTGCTAGTTTTGACATCGCCTTAGACATCGTTTCAGCTTGATTGTTTAGTGTTTCATGCAAGGACTGATATAGTTTAATGAAGGGAGTTAAAGCCATGGTTCATGCTGCCAAAACATTGTTGTACATTTGTATAGATGCTGCTGTTGATAGAATTAACCTAGTTCCATTATCACGATGGGTGTCCCCCTCACTTAGTACTTTGTTGTCCATCAAATTGCAACACTTTACTGGATTTTTCTCCACCTCTTCTGATCGATCACTTTTGTCCCACCATGCAGTCTGGCCTTTAATAGCCTGTTTGGGTACAGTCTCTAACAGATCATACTGTTGGTGTCCCAAATATGTATTTGCCATAAAATCGGTGTACTTGCATTTAATTGTAGTACAGCACCAAGAGATGGTCTGTTTACTTCTTTTCTCTGCTGTTTTTTCACTTCGGCTCCATGTTTTGGTGCCTTTAAGTAACTTGCATTTAATCTCTCTTTCACTGTGTTGTAGTCGGCCTTTAATCGTTCTGTCAGTCGGGCTTCGCCCTCACCCAGATCCAGCGACGAGTTGCCCCACAATCTCGCAGAGGAGTTCCTCTTTAAACTGCCAGTTGCCCTCTCTACTTGTGACACAGGAGAGTCAGTGAATTGCATCAATGATATGATATGATTGTTCATTTATATAGCACCTATACACAATGTGTTTCAAAGCGCTTCAAGGCAAGGGAGGGAACAAGGGAAAATACAACCACATTCTTACAGGCCATGAACAGTAAGGATGTGAAATTAACTATCGTACTCGGCCTGACGACATTTCAGATAGTGCAAGAGCTAAGACATAGATGAGGAAGGGAGGGGAAGAGTGGGAAGGAAATGGAAACAGACAGGCGACTACCGTACTAGACCTGACGACATTTCTGGTAGAGCCGGAGAAAAACAAAAGGTGAGGGAAAGGGGTGCAGAAAGGGAGGGGAGGAACAAAACAAGCGACTATCATACTAGGCCTGACGACATTTCAGATAGTGCTGGAGGGTTGGTGGGGAGGGAAAAAACAGTAATGGGGGGGTGGAGGAAACAGACGAGGTTGCTATCATATTAGGTCCAGGGACAATTCTGATAGAGTAAGTGCATAGAAGAAAGTAAGGGAGGAGATAGGAAAAGGGAGAAGGGAAAGGAGGAGAGAAAAGAGAGTAAGCAGTCAAAAGATTGGAGAAGCAAGAGTGGAGAGCGAATACAATTGCAGAAGTCATTAGTAACACATAATGTTGCAAGCCAGGATACAAGAGGAAGATGAGAACAGCATGATTCAGGGCCACCATGAGTACAAGATGCAAAGGAAGTCCAGCATGAGAGTTGAGAAAGAGTGACGCACTGTGAATGAATGAAGTCCATAAAAGTCAAATCCAGCATTGGCCACAAGACAGTGATGGTGAAGGAAGGCACCAGGTGGGCGGGGCTTGCTAAGTGTTGAAAAAAAGGTAACAGGTGGGCGGGGCTTAGGCCAGGTGACCTAGATCCACTTGCACCTGCTCCCCATCTGCAAAGGAAAAGAAGCTGGAGGGCTCCTTAAGTAGGGAAACAGAGCAGCAAGCAGGAAGGCACCAGGTGGGCGTGGCTTGCTAAGTGGTGAAAAAGAGCGGTAAGCAGGAAGGCACCAGGTGGACGGCTTGTTAAGTGGTGAAAAAGAGCAGCAGGCAGGAAGGCACCAGGTGGGCGGGGCTTAGGCCAGGTGACCTAGATCCACTTGCACCCGCTCCCCATCTGCGAAGGAAAAGAAGCTGGAGGGCTCCTGAAGTAGGGAAACAGAGCGGCAAGCAGGAAGGCACCAGGTGGGCGTGGCTTGCTAAGTGGTGAAAAAGAGCGGCAAGCAGGAAGGCACCAGGTGGGCGAGGCTTGCTAAGTGGTGAAAAAGAGTGGGAAGCAGGAAGGCACCAGGTGGGTGGGGCTTGCTAAGTGGTGAAAAAGAGCAGCAAGCAGGAAGGCACCAGGTGGGTGGGGCTTGCTAAGTGGTGAAAAAGAGCGGCAGGCAGGAAGGCACCAGGTGGGTGGGTCTTCCCAAGTGGTGAAAAAGAGCAGGAAGCAGGAAGGCACCAGGTGGGCGTGGCTTAGGCCAGGTGACCCAGATCCACTTGCACCTGCTCCCCATCTGCAAAGGAAAAGAAGCTGGAGGGCTCCTTAAGTAGGAAAACAGAGCGGGAAGCAGGAAGGCACCAGGTGGGCATGGCTTGCTAAGTGGTGAAAAAGAGCAGGAAGCAGGAAGGCACCAGGTGGGTGGGGCTTGCTAAGTGGTGAAAAAGAGCGGCAGACAGGAAGGCACCAGGTGGGCGGGGCTTAGGCCAGGTGACCTAGATCCACTTACACCTGCTCCCCATATGCAAAGGAAAAAAAGCTGGAGGGCTCCTTAAGTAGGGAAACAGAGCGGCAAGCAGAAAGGCACCAGGGGGGCGTGGCTTGCTAAGTGTTGAAAAAGAGCGGTAAACAGGAAGGCACCAGGTGGGCGGGGCTTGCTAAGTGGTGAAAAAGAGTGGGAAGCAGGAAGGCACTAGGTGGGCGGGGCTTACTATGTGGTGAAAAAGAGCGGCAAGCAGGAAGGCACCAGGTGGGCAGGGCTTGCTAAGTGGTAAAAAAAGAGCGGCAGGCAGGAAGGCACCAGGTGGGCAGGGCTTGCTAAGTGGTGAAAAAGAGCGGGAAGCAGGAAGGCACCAGGTGGGCGGGCTTAGGCCAGGTGACCCAGATCCATTTGCACCTGCTCCCCATCTGCAAATGTTGGGGGGGGATCTCAATGTTGCTTACATTGACAGTAAGGGAACCCACGTCTTTTACTTCGTTGCTAGCCGCGCCTGGGCAATCGTACGTATGTCCTGAAAGTTGTGTGAGAGGCTTTTTGCCATGTCTGTAAAACTCCTTCTCTGTAGGCATGAGGTCTAATGTTTGTGCTGGAACCATTTCTGAAATCAATTGAATGATTGCGTCCTCAGTTTCTATGTCTTTTGGTCCCAAGATCACACACTCATTGGAGAGATTACTTTCCTTTAGCTCAATCTCGTGTTTCGTGGCGTTCAGCATTTTGATGTCTGCCACATCAAACAGTGACAAGAACAAGACCATGTTTATTTCAACAGCATCAACATTAATCAGAGAGTTTGATGTTTGTCTCATTTCTAACAGCGCCTGAACTGTCAGCCAGCTTCGGTATGGTAAGCCGCTTGATCGTCTGTTATGAATTTACTAAGGCTGGGCAACTATGAACTTCGTTCAATAGCCCCACTGTCTTGGCTGCTAGTGTGTACATGGAGGGTATATGCACCCGTTGCTGTACATTTTTACCGTGTGTACAATCAATCTCCTCTTTAACGTGTATGTCGAGTGAATTAATGACATTGGCAATGCTTTTATTGCATTTATTTTGTTTGCCTACCTTACCCTTGGATGCTGCTGGTTTTGCCAGAGTCCATGGGTTCAGTAATCAACATTGCTGTAGGTTTTCCTCCTTGTTAATAAACCCGCGTCTGATGTCATCTTCCTGCAGCAGACTGTGGCAGACTGTGCAACTCTGCTCGTAACTCTGCGCAGCGCTCTGCACGTTCACATTGCTTTTAAAGGTGGAGTTACTAGCTGGAGCCCAAATTAAAGTGGTATGCTCCTTTTTGCACACACGAGTTCCAGGAATCACGAAAGTTCCAACAGTGCTTTTTCAAACTTTCACAAACTGCCCAATGTGAACGTCGCAGTAGCTGCAGCTCCTCTAAACACGGGTATTGTGGCAGACTGTGCAGCTCTGCTCGTAACTCCGCGCCTAGACATTTCTAAGGCCACCACTGTCTTGGTGTACGTTTGTGTCAATAGTCAGTAAACAAGACAGTAGCAATATTATTTTTTCAGCAAGAGTACACAATACTTTGGAAGCCACTCATTGTTACATTATAACAACAGAACGTTGGCCAAAATGTTGGTGTCTGAACTCCTGCCCTATTCTTTGGTGGGTACTAAAGGATTCTGTGAATATGTAAAAAGGTTTTGTCAAAATATAAGATTACCAACCACTCAACATTTTGCACAGTTGGTGTATTTGAGCTTCTCCCAACAGTGTTACTGATGAACGGAAAAGGACTGAAGTAATCCACTCTGCACACCATTCATGACAACAGGCACGTTGAGCAGTGGGGAAGAAACAGACAATATGCACACCCGTCTCCATGTCATTTCCACAAGGGTAATTACTTCATGGATTTACAGTTTACATTGAAATGTATTTTTGTTATGGGGGTATCTCCCCAATCTCCCTTCCCTCTTCAATACAATCCCTGCCCACTTCCCTTTTTACCCTCTAACACACACATACATATATTTCTATGTATACTTCGTGGAAACCTCGTGAGAACTATCACCTATAGGTGGGTGGCACTCAGTGCCCAAACCCTCCTTCCCATCCTTGCCTTGCTTAGGACGTAAAGTATGGCTTCCGGACACCAAATGCATGGGAATTCCACCTAACCCCAGGCCCTAAGGCTTAAATAGCCCTCCAGTGATCCATCCTCCTGTACTGAAATGCCTTCTTTGGCATTTTATCATCCCATACTGCTTAATATATTTATAAGGCACAACATGCCACCAGGAAATCTCTATTCACTGATAATCTTCCTACAGTAAGACCTCATCACAAAAGGAGCAGCATGCTTGTCTCAAGCAACTCTGTGTAAATGCAAATCAGAAGAATTTGCAATTGAAAAGTATATGTGATGTGACATCTGTCCTGATGCACATGGATTTTGACAGATGCATGGTTTCTACAGAACTTCTGTCAGATGAATCACAGTGAAATACATGTGTGGGCATCTGACACATGCCAAAAAAGCACACTTGCCCTCAAATAACAGAAAACAAAGGAAGCATCCTTTAGAAAAACAATGTGACTGTAATTTGAGGCTAAACAACACACGCGACTTAAGATGACAGATATGTGGGACCAGGGGAGCAAGGATGGGAGAGAGAGTGGCGTACTAATCACTTCAAAAAGTATGAAGTTGATATTCCCATAGCCTTAATGGAGGGGCGTGACAATGTAGTCTTCTATCTCCATAGGCAACGGTCACGCATGGCTTTCAAAATGCACTCATTCTGCTTGGCAATGATCAACAACATAAAAGACCTTGCACTGTAAAATCAACAACAACATAAATATCATTGGGGTGCACATGTGCATCCCCAATAAGTGCTGGTGGGTTGTCAAGTGGCATTGCAAGTAAAGTGAAGCCCAAAGAAGTGCAATTGTAAGTGGAAACAGAAGTGAACTTGCACCAGCCAGGACCCTCAGAACAATGGATGAAGCTGTGCCTTGGAGGATCCCAACCCTCGCAGTGATGATCAGGAACAGACATCACACAGACCACATTTGGTGAGCATCTGCAGAATCCATAGTTCATTGCACTGTGCATTTTGAGCATATGCCTTTTACAGTAGTGGGGGCAGGAAGGAGTGTGCAGCCAGGAAGTGCCTTTGCGAGATGCAAGAAAGCATACGCGTGACAGTGAATGTTAGAAGTAGGCATGTTAATCGTGGCAGGGCAAGTGTCTCATGATATGCAATGGGCATCATACAACTTCCGTTAATTTCTTTTATACTAACCACATGCATTGTAACATTGTAACAGAATTGAACATAGTGAGAAACCTTAAATGTATATGTTTACACTGTAACTTCTAGCAACAACCACTGAGTAGGTTGAGACAATCGTGTGCCTACATATAGTGCCAGAGCTCTATTAGCACCAATGACACAAATGAATAGGTGTATGCCAGGGCACTGAAGAAGGGGACTGCCCAAATGGGACCGTCTCATCCGATATTTCCCTGGACTACTAGCATGCCACATGGACTGGACAATGGTAGAACATGCCAGTTACAAGGGTTTAATAGTATGTGTACCAAGGGAGTAATACAGTATGTGTACTAATGCTCAAATGTATTTCTGGCTTTGACCTACAATGGAATACACATGCATATCAATAATCCATCAAATTCCCACTCAAATGTGCTGTCCCTTTAAGGATGGGATGGCATTTCTTTGCCCTTGTGCCCTTTTTCACTAACTTCACCATCACCAGCTACAGGTAAAGTCGACAACCACACATGCCCTACACTCAGTATTTGTCACATACCAACCTGCATGTATCATGACAGTCTTTCATAGATTTAATGTATTAAGCCAAACCCTTTCTCTGGTCATCCACAGTGAATGATACAAATATGAGATGCAGCTACATTGTACAACATTCGTTTTAGTCAGGGATTCTGAAAAAGGAGATACCTCTACATATCATTAATTTTCCTGATGTGCCTACCTAGGGAAATATGTATTCCCAAGGAAAGCTGAATCATGCCTTTTCTGTACATTTGAACAGTGCGTATTCTGCTTCATTCATGAAGATGTGATTACACCGAGACTATCCAGCTACACAAAGGAGCTGCCTCTACCAAAGGTAAAGGACATGGAGAGCTCGAGAAGTCCTGAAACACTGAAGGCCATACGACATTCAGTTAGAACCTGTCGTTTTACTCAATTTGCTGTTTGTTGTACAAATATTAGAAAAACAGGTTGTTCATCATCTTGATAAGTCTAAACGGCAGATATGTCCTAATTCTCTGGATCTGTTCCCACATTTAGATGTCACTTTCCAATCTTGAAACTTAAACGAGAATCTTAGTGCTGAGAAATGCCTGCTGAAAACAGCTGTCATGATGCCCTGCTGGAATATCTTCAGAAAAGTAGAATGACGCGAGTTCTTCTTTTTGTCACTAGGGTGCGGCTTTGAAATTGGGATTATTTGACTGTCGGATGTCAATTTTGAATTGTTCAGTAACAATAGCGGAATATATGAGCTTTCCAAACATCTCATATGTGAACAAGTGCCATTAAAAGCTACTGGTCTATTCCAAGTTATATATTTTTTGTCAAGTGAAAGGTATTAATAATTAAAAAGACCAGTTATCTTTGGCAATGTCATAGGCGCTGACAACTTGTGAATTGTTTGAAAATTGGTGCGCACATTTTTAAAATGAACCTTTGTAATAGAGGCGTCTGCCCTGCCAGATCAGAGATCTTATTTTATAAAAAAACAATTCTAATAAAATGTCACAAAGCATGCACTCAAATGCTAAATACATTCATGAACAAACAAAGATGGGAAAGTATCTATTCCGGGATCATTTCGCACCATCGTCTCTTTTTTTCATAACACTTAGGCCTACATTTCCTCAAGTTAATTTATCATTTGAAATGCTATATTCAAATCGGCATCCAATGTGAAGAATGCTGACCTGAATATTCTTCTTCTAGTTCCAGAGAATTGTGATGATTTATTTTATTAACCGTTGTTATTTTAATTAATTATGATCATAAATTATAATCAGAAATTATAAGCATTCATTTAAAGTTAATTCATCTCTCCAGTTCAGGTGCATTACAGCATGTATTTTGCTAAATGCAATTTGAATAAACGAGCATTTCTTTTATGACAATACATACAATTGCTTACGCTATACTTTACATTTCTGACAAGTAAGGTGTCCAACAGGAATTCATGTTTAACGTTTCCCATATGCGTACTCACCATTCTAACCAGGCTTGCGAGTGTCCAGAAACAATGCTACCTTATGTTATGCTATAATGTGGTATTTTATGTTATGTTGTGTTAGGTGGGCTGCTTATATACAGAGTGTACAGCACTGAGCATGCCTTAAGCGCATTTTAGGAATGATAGTTAGGGAGGCATGAGGGGGGCATCAAAAGTAAAGGAAAACTCAGGCATGGGAAGGAGGTAAACACATTTGGATGTCATTTTGTTTGCTGATCTAACACATGTACAGTCATGAAACTGGTGCCGGATGCTGATGGGGCGACAGAGAGAGTGTGAGTGTGAGAAAGAGAGAGAGAGAGAGAGAGAGACAGAGAGAGAGAGAGAGAGAGAGAGAGACAGAGACAGAGACAGAGAGACAGAGAGACAGAGAGAGATAGAGATATTTTGGCAAAGTCGTTTTTTGAGGTTATGTATGCAAGTTGAATGAGGGTCTGACGGGGCCACGTGATAGTGTTTTCGAGCTATGTGATGCTGTGCTGGAGCCTGTGGGATACTATTTTGAAGGTTGTCTGAAGCTATGCTATGTGATATTGCACATGGTTAGGGACAGTATCAACATAGTTTTAAGGGTACAGAAAATGGATTCCTTCTCTGAGTGGGCTGACCTCCCCTCCTCGCTCCTTGCCTCTCAGCTTCTCCTCCTCAGAGACTTGAACATCCACCTGGATGCTATCAGCCCTTCTTCAGGACTCTATTGCAACATCTGTGATTCTCTCTCTCCCTCTCTCTCTATTCTTCTCTCTGGCCCGACACACTCTGCAGGGCACACCCTGGATGTTCTGATCTCCTCAGATCTCCCCTTCTCTAAACCTCTCACCACTCCTCTCTCTTGGAGTGATCACTTTCTTCTTTCTTCCCACCTCTCTCTCTTCCCCACAGGTCAAACCAACACCGGCACTGCCACCTACATTCCCGGTCATCCAACCTAAGAAGCTTGTGTCAGTTGAGGTTTTCGCCGCTACTTTCTCTCTTCCTCCAGCACCTTTGGCTGACTCACACCCTGACACAGCCCTCTGTAACCTTCGTCTCTCTATCTATAACACTCTGAATGTTCTTGCCCCTGTCATGAGTATCTGCTTGAAGCCCAAATCCAAGCACAACGCTTGGTACGATTCCGACCTTGCTGCCCTTCAACGCAAGTGTAAGGTGGCACAGAGGAAGTGGAGGGCATCAAGTGCACCCCCTGACAAACTGGCAAGTCACCTGCTCCAAAGGCAGTACAGACTCTCTGTCCTCTCTAAGAAGAGAGTCTACATCCAAGCCCACATCTCTGCGGCACCTAACAACCCGGCTGAACTTTTCAAAATCTGCAAGGATATGATATGATATGATATGGCATGTATAATGCGCCTATACACATGTATTTCAAGATCGAACGAGGCAACGGAAGGGAACAGAGGGAAGACAGAGACAGAGATCTTACTAGGCTAGGTGACATATTGATTGCGACTCCTCTTTTCTCCTTCTTTCCCCTGTTCACACCTGGCAATGTTCTTTCCTGCTTATCCAGAACCATAATGGACCACATTGACAACATGGCTGATTTCTGCAATCAGTTCTTTGCCACTGGAACTTTCCCCTCCCTCTTAAGCACTCTCTTGTGCACCCCCTTGTAAAGAAGCCCTCGGCTGATCCTTCCTCTCCGGCTAACTATTGCCTGATCTCCATCACCCCTTTCCCTGGGCAAACTCTTGGAAAAGCTGGTGTCAGGAATAAGGGCTGGTGCCGCCGGGGAGTAACTAAGTTTGCTTATTAAAGCATTGGTAAAGTGAACTACATTTCCCAGCATTCCGGGGAGAACCTGTAGTTCAGCGCAAGTTGCCGCGCGTTGCCAGCTGCAAGTAATGAAGGGCAGCATAAAGCCAACACGCTCGCAACCGCAGGTGTGGCTTATTTTGTGTTCCTGGATGGGTGCGGTCGGAGCGAAAAGTGAGCCAAGCTTTCCTTACAGCCCAGAAGACTTTGGAGCAAGACGAAGCTGGCGGACTGGCTGGCAGTTGTTACAGTGTTTTCTTCAGACTCCGAGCGGTCCCGTGGGGCCGCTCGGAGCTCAGATAAGTAATGGGCACATTACGCTGGTGAATACTGGGAGCAGAATGAATGCGGGCGGGCTGGCTGACAGTGGTTACGGCATTTTCTTCAGACTCCAAGTGGTTCCGTGGGGCCGCTCGGAGCTCAGATAAGTACTGGGCACATTACGAGTTTCCTGCAAAGTGTGTGTTTTCAGTGAATCCTTGTTAAGGACTTCGATGCTCAATATGCGTGTGTTTAAAGGCACACGGAAGAGTGCGGACCATGTTTAGGGTTGCTAAATCAGCAACATACAGTACAGGACATTCAGGGTTAGGGGTTGTTTAGGCACAACAGTGATCTGTGTCCCTGTCTGGGCATGTACATTATGGCTATATGTGTTCAGTGCTGCTTCACCTTGCCCAACGGGCCATGTGTCATGTATTTCATGTATGGAATCTAATTCCATTGTTGGTGTTCATCTATGCTTGCTATATGTTTATCTTGTTACATGTTCACACGTATTAAGGTGTGTTTATACGATTTAGAGGTAGGCTGGAGGCAAGATTAATAGCGCATACCCTATGTGTTTGGTTTAGGAAAAGAACTAGATAAGGAGGTTTTTTCCCTGGGCTTCCCCTTTCCTATCCACCTTAGGAGTTCCCTAACCCTCTATCCGGTGTTCCTACATCCCTACCCTATCCACAACCTCTTCCTAACTCCTCTTCCCCCCATTGGCTGCCACATGGTGTCCTGTGTCTATAATCAGGCGCCTGTGCCAACCACGGGTGGAGGGTCGAATTCATTCGGCTTCTGTGGTTCGGGGGAGAGTGTCGATTCCTCTCCTCCATTATTTTGTGCATGCTGACAGCTGGCCATCTCCCAACTTAATATACATTCCGAATCTGTTGGTTGCCTCCATGACCACCACTCTGTCTTCAGACCTGCCAGAAGCACGGCAATTGATCGCCTGAACACCCGTGAAAACTTGCTCTCCAATATTGAGACTCTATTGTCACTTCTCTCCTCATTCTCGTCGATCTATCCTCTGATTTTGACATGGTCAACCATGCCATCCTGCTCAATCACCTCCACAACAACCTTGGTATTACTTATCATGCCCTTGCCTGGTTGACCTCCTTTCTCACCGACCAACCCTCTCAGGTCCAACTGCGGCCTTTCATCTCTTCCATCTCTCTCTCTACTTGTAGTGTTCCCCAGGGGTCTAACATCTATCCCTGGCTCTTCAACCACTACCTGGCACCTCTTTCCCAGCACATGGATACTTTCTGCTCCAATTTTCAATGTTATGCAGATGACACTCTCTTTCAGGCTCTCCTCAGCAACTTTGCTTCTTCTCTCATACCAGACGGTCTGGGCAAAATACAGGGACGGTGTGCTGCCAATGATATCCGCTGTAAATGCAAGTAAGACTGAGATCCTCCTCATTGGGACACCCGCTCCCTTCTTTCCTCTCTCTCTCTATGGCCACCCGCTTTGGGCCCTCTTCCTGTTCCTTCCTCTGAGGGTAAGAACTTTGCTGTCTTCTTCAAATCCACCCTCTTCTTCTCTCCTCCCATCTTTGATGTCTCTAAGAAGTCAAACTTTCAGCTGCACCTCCTCCTTTTCTCACTTTCCCACAGAACATCACTGTCTCCAGAGCTCTGATCCTCTCTAGACTGGACTATTGCAACAGCCTCTTTCTAAATCTTCCTGCCTCTACTCTTCGACCTTTACAACTTATCTAGAACAGGACAGCGAGCCTTGTCCTTGGCCTCAAGCCCAGGGATCATATCTCTCGAGCTCTGAAAATCTCTTAACTGGCTCCCCGCGGCTGCAATACTCAATTTCAAGACCTTCTGCATTGTCCACAGGGCTTTCTGGGGCCTGGGACCGCTCTACCTCCAACTTTCTCTTCCAAAACATCGAAAAACAGCCTTCTCAAGCTCTCTGCTTATCCAACCCTCTGAGACTCAGATGCTTCTCCAAGCAGAGAGTGTAGGGTAGATCTATCTCCTCGGCTGGAGTTCCCTCTGGAAGAGCCTCCCTGCCTCTCTCAAAGTTGAGCAGAACCACCTCTGGTAGCCGAAGCAACTCAAGACATTCCTTTTCGCTTCTGCTTTCTCTCTTCCTCTCCCCTGCTGATGCACCTGACTGCTCTGCGCACTGGTCACCCTTCGAACCCGGGCGCAGGCTCCTGCATGTCCAGTTGCCATAGCACTGCCTCCGGTCTCGCCCGCACTTATGGGTCTGTATCTGCAACCATACCTACAGTCACTTCTATCTGCACTTATGTGCCAACCGCTGGCTGCACTTGTGAGTTAACTGCACTTCCCCCTTCCCACCCCCTGGCACTTCTCTCCATCTCTCTTCCATGCACTTGTGCGATCTGAATGACACAAGGCCTAGTAAGATTGGTATTTTGTCCCCTCTTTGTTCCCCCCTTGTCTTGTCGCGCCTAACAACACTTGTGTACTGGTGCATTACAAATGCCCCATCATATCATATCATATCATATCATACCAGGTTCACTGTGGAAGCCTATAATCTCACCACAAAATAAAAAAAGAAAATAGACAGTGCTTCCATCTTCATTTAGTCTTCTGATAGTATATTTGATATCAATAAGAATGCAAGTCTACTGCTATGGAAAGATGGCATGTGTCTTATTTCTCACCATACATATACATACTCATATCATAAATCAAGCTTTGTCAAATAATGTCATAACGATGCTCAAAGCAAGAAGAGAGGACTTTCTTGTAAGCATTCTTTTCAAAATTTCCCCTTTGGCTCAGCCAGTTAGGAATTTAATGAAAAATTCGGGCACTATTGTCCATTATGATTGCTATTTCTCTTTCTTGCACGGCTGAACCAAAGCGAAAAAGCAGCTCGCTGGAGTCTTTCATTACACCCTTTGCTACTATGTCCTCATTACCATCTCAGCTTCGATCTGGGTGTTGGGCATGGTCTTTCACCCCTCCTTGCTTCTGTTCTGGTTCACCTCTCAAATACCTTGCCCAAGAGTGCTGCTGGTGCTTCCTCTTCATGGCCACTCCCTGTCTTATGATCATGCAATGTTTTGAACAAAGCTGTTGCATGCAGCTCCTTCCTGTGGTGGCATCTGACCACGTAGACATGATCCCATTTCTATGCCACACCCTAGGGACACAGTGGTCACTGAAAAGCTGATTGGAGCCTGTTTTCATCACAAAGGCTGTTCCCAACAGGGCCTTAAAGCATTCACACACTTGAGGGCAGCATTCCCCACCCTTAAGAGGATTCAGCCCACCTTAACGACCTCCACTCACTCAGGGTTTTAAGTCGGGCTTTTGATATTTCCAGAAGCTAATAGTAAAACAATTATCGTTAGCAGGCTACATCACCTGCAAAATGTCATTTTGTGAAAGATTATCAGCAGGAAAGGCTGTATTAGTGAAGTTATGATATCAAAGTAGAAGCTATGCTCAATATTTAAGAGGAGCTTTGTGAGCCCTGATACATCCTTTGGCGGTATGTGTTAATCATTGATGGACAGCAGTTGTTTTAACCACTGAAGGGGCCTGGCTAGAGGCACTGGGGTAGGAGGCTTGCCACGAAGAACTACTTGCACATTGAGCGGTAAGAGATTTTGGGCCTCGTTACACGGTAGGCGCTAAGGGATTACCGACACCGGTAAGGGCACCAGTGCCAGTAATCTAATCCCTTAGCGCCCTACTACAAGGTTCCTCAGCGGGTCCCGTCCTTAACGCCTGGTCTGACCAGGTGTTAAGGACGGGACCCGCTAAGGGACTTCAGAGCTAATAACGGTACCGCAAGTTGTGGTACCATTATTAGCTCCTTCCCCATTCCCATTGAGCCCTATGGGGGCTCGAATGGGAATGGGGAATGGTATTTGGCATGGGGACTTACCGGGTCCTCTAGGGTCGGAATGACCTGGTAAGTCCCCATACCGCCTACCCGGACCAGTATGCGGTATGGGAGTAGCCATGCCGCTAATAGCAGCATGGTTACCTCCTACCGTGTAATGAGGCCCTTTGTCTTTAGGGCTATTACCTAACTTGGCGGTATTTTTTAGTATCGTAGTATTTTGGCAGTAAATTGGTATTACTTCATTTTGGTGGTAATTTTAGTGTTGAGCGTACCTTTTATAACACTGCCCTATGGTAAGACAAACCTTCCCCCTTTTATAAATATGACACACTTTGGGCTGACTGTAAACACCCACCCAGGTTTAGCACAATTATAGGGAACCCAGCAAGACCATAAATAATGTCAGTTACCACGTCTAGATTTTGTCAATGGTTTATTTACACCAAAGACCTACACCCTGGGAGGGCGCTGCTCCCCCTTTAGCTTGCAGAGTGGAGCATATTCATACCAACACCCAAACTCTCTGGCTTGCTTATGTATACCTTTCTGCTTTTCGCTGATTTTACCTACAGCAGTATTTTTTACCACTGTGATTTGAACAACATAGCACCTTCTATTTAATTTCCCCAGTTGAAATATGAAGCTTTAAAAACATAAATGAGAAAAATCCTTACACCATAACAATCTTAATACTTTTTTATAAATCTGTTACACACCATGTGATTTACAATAAAACATAATTCAATTAACAACAATGAAATCCCCACATCTTACCCACATCAATACTGCTGCATTCACATAAGAGAGAAGATAAAAACAAGCATTGCAATACATGGACACATTTGTTAACATGACACTTTATTCTTCCACCAGTTAGCACATGTAAAAAGGAAACATCACATTTTGTTTTAAAAATAGACTCTGGTGCTAATAATGAATCACATTCAAAACGCACACTCCTCAAGTTAAACTTCACTTACAATTATTTATGGGGCTTCTGCGTTTCATCCGGACAATCTCCTTCTGCCGTGGCTTATCTGCGCAGGAGTATCACAAACACTGCACTGTACCAGCTTTGAGATCCCAGGAACTTCAATGCCAGTGCATCGCTTCTGTCCGCACACCCTTCTGCAGACTGCAGTGCCAAACCAGCAAAACCTAGCTCCCAGCAGTTGCTCAGGCAGGAACAAAATGCCCACGTCTTTCAGTTCAACTCCCTATATTCTGTCAATCAAGAGTAGCCCTGCCTTTCTCTTGACATGCTTGACACCTCCTCAGCTCCTGACTTCACTGACCAATCACTTTAGGAGGGCCTTTATGTATCGATTTATTCCTGTGTGCGAACAAAAAGGAGATTTCAGAATGCACAAGAAGACAGCTAATTTTTTTATTTTTTATTACTGTGCATATTTCTTTTCCATGGAATTTCCGTCCATGTTTACTGAACTGCATTGCAATGTTAACTAGGAGAATTAATTAGTTACTGGGTTTTTTTTTGTTAATGGGAAAGTTAGTTTGTTATATATGTTATTTTCCCAATGCAGTACTTCACAGATAGAAATATACCTAATTTGTATAATTGTACTGCACATTGAATCTCTGTCTTGTTCTGCATTCTGTTTTATCATGAAAAATCAAATTCACTGTCCCACTGTTCTAATGACCCAATGTGGCATTCCACCTGCTTCATATACTTTCCCATGTCTTTTCTGCATTCATACCAATTCCACCAACTTGCTGGCCTGTATCCCTAACCTGCTCCCACGTGCACCCATTTGCATTTTAAATTGACTGCATAGTTTGTTGGGTGTTTCTAAAAGTGAGCACTCATTTTACCGGTTGCATCTGCAGATGTTTTGTTGAGTGCTTTTAAGAACGGGGGTCATTATGAGTACAGCGGTAAGGGGTTAATGGCACTGGTAAGGGTGTTGGTGCTGTTCACCCCTTACCACCGCATTACGAGGTTCCCTCGCGGGACCCGCTCAGAATGTCTGGTCAGACCAGATGTCCTTTATGGGTCCCGCAAGGCGACCATGGAGCTAGTAACAGGCCCTTTATTAGCTCCCTCCCCATTCCCATTGAGCCCTATGGGAGCTCGAATGGGAATGGGGATGGGTATTTTGAATGGGGACTTACCGGGTCCTCTAAGGTTGGAATGACCCGGTAAGTCCCCATTCAAAGAACCCAGACACGAGTTTGGAGGCAGCCATGGCACTAATAGCACCATGGCTACCTCCAAACTAGTAATGACCGCCACTGTCATTAGTATACCTCTACACCCATTTTGTTGCTTCCATTGAAAACACTATCATATGTCTCTACAGACCCCATATGTGAATCTGCATGTGGGAGGGTGTGACCTAATCCCTTTGAGAGGGATTACGTCTGATGGAGTGCCTCAAAAATCCAGTGTGCATGGTTTAATTGACCAATATGGAATCTGCTAATTTCCAAAGCCTTTCACCTTAAGAGGAAGGCGTTCATTTGAAATCCTTTGTGAAATGTCAGCAAATTAACAAAGGATCTCTTGCAGAAATGTAACATTTCTAGAAAGAAAACTCCTTCAAATGTTTGCACAATCTTTGTTTTGGAGTGGATTCATACTTCTCACAGATATATATATTTCTAGGAAGAAAGTTATCACAGAAGCCAGATGTGACCTTTGCAGTGAATGAATCAGGAGAGACTATGATGTTAAAAATAACATAATCAGTGAACATGAGAAAATAAAACAATATGTTGCAAACCAAGGAAGAGTGTTATAAGTAATTTCCTCTGAATTTAGGGATCCTTCAATTCAGGGGAAGTATACCTCCCACAATTCGTGCAGACTTTTTAAAGTGTTTCTCTTATCTTTTCAAAAAAATGACAATGCGAAAGAAAGAGATTAAACTGCTACAAACATGGGTGGTTAGGCGGCAGTGGTGTGGAAAACACTTACCTGAATCCCTGGTGGGGGAGGATGGTAACCTCCAGCCCTACATAGTCTTGGAGCGGGGATTACCCTGTTCTTAGCCTCCTCATTGGCTGAGGGGCTGCCACACCCCCCTGCCGGGGATGTGAAAGAAGCTAAAGCTTCGAGGGATTCTGCGTGGGGTATAGACCGGGTGAGGGCCAATCAAATTGTTAGTAACATTCTAATTGATCCTCGCCGGGTATTGTTAAGAGGGATTTCTGAACTCTGACCTGGAGGGGCAGAGGTTCAGAAGGCCAACCTAGTTTCTTGGAACAGGGTAACCTCTGGACAAGCCAGACCAATCAGGGTAGCTATGGCAGGCGGTCAACACTAAGTTTCAAGAGGGGTGAGGGTGACTGAAAGACCTCAATAAGCACACAAAGCAAGGATACTTACAACTTACTCCAGACAGGTGTTATATTAAAAATATAGACACATTTATTACAAGGCCTTTGTAATATGGACCATAGCAAAGAATCACAATAATACTGAAGTAAACCAACACATCACAATCAACAAGATATATACACAAGACCAGAGGGGTCTAACGGATTAGGAAGCATGAAATATGTAGACCACCTAGATGGGGAGAAAAACAGACAGTGCAAGTAATCTTTAGACCCAGTTCCACATCAAGAATACACCTAACTAAGAGGCAGTCCAAGCCCTACGAAGAGAGGAGCCTTATGCTCAATAGTACATGCACACGCTTGTGCCACTGGACGAAATAGGGCCTCTTCAAGGGTACTAGCAGCTCAGGAAGGCGGATAAGGTCGATGAAGAACAAGTCCCACTATTCAAGCAGGACCTCCACTTGCAGGCAGAGGCAGGTTGAGAGTGCGTGATAGAGTCGCAATTTCGCAATAGCGGTGTAAGGTAAAGGGGCCCCTCTGTGACACTTAGTGGGAAAAGAAATGGGCTCCTGCGCTAGGGGCCACCGGTTGGGGTATGGACTACTCACCGGTCCCCGACGCAGGCAGACCCAGACTTCGCCAGTTCAGTCCACTTCTCTAGCAGGTTCGAATGCGACAATCTGGACGTCTCGACACTGTGTAGTTTCCGCGGTAGCAGGCTTTAGGGTCAAGGGGGTCACAAGTGCAGCGAACTTGCACAGGTCATAGCCACAGCAGGGCAACACGGTAACCATGTTTACTCTGGTCCGGGCGCACAAGTCTCACGTCAGACCTGGGAATGCCAAGTGTATGGAATTCAGTGTGAGGGTGCCGTGGACACAGAGCAAGCAGTATACCAAGTTTTGAGGGCTTCTTCGAAACCGCGGCGGTGACAGAGCAAACATCCTGTGTAAGCTGATCAGCCCACTGGTTGGCCCAGGGACACTTCCGAAGAGGCTTACTTGCAGTGTCTGATGAAGGTGCCGAGAATAGTTGGTCCCACTATTCCAATGGGTCGAAGCGCCTTTGCAGACCTTCTAGGACGATCAGATGCAGAGGGGTCTCACAGGACGACAGCGGGCTCAGGGTACCAAACCTTTGAGTCGGTCACCAGCGGTTCCTTGACTCGGCTTCGTGTTGCAGGATACTTGGCTCCTTATCCTTTGTTCGTGTGAACTCAGGAGATCGACATGGTAGTGGTGTTTTCGGTCTCCTCTTATCCAAAGTTCCCTTCGCGCCAAAACGGAGAGGACCCAATGGGAGATCTGCTCACAAACACTCACTCCATACGTGGACCAATCACGGACCACAGTGGTCCCAGGCATTCAGGACTCTCCAGATTCTCTGGCACCCAGGATGTGTATTGGGAACAGACATCCCAGCCGACATCCTGGAGGCACACACACAAGGCATGCAGAAGCCCGCAAAAGCTTTGGGTTTCATGGAAAAGTGCATGACCAAATAAGGACTGACCTGGGTCGGCTCGACCTGGGGAAGGTGAAGGGGCAAGATGGCCAAAGGACAGGGCAAAGAACCTCGTGGCCTGGGCATTTTGGAGCCAGGTCACCTATTTGTGCCAAACGCGGTAAGCGTGGATAATATGGCAAGAAAGGGTTCAAAACATAAGAAAAGTGATTGCTGCCACCAGTCCTGTCCGTGACACATCTGCACAGTTCATAAAAAGTCCATCAAGAGTTTCTAGGGCCTTGGAAATGACTAGAGACCCAAGGGTGCAGTAAAGTAAGTTACATTGCACTCTTGTTACATGTTGCACAAAAGCTGCAACATGAGGAAAGGACTAAGGGAAACAAAGTCTCCCAGTACTGACGGTCTTAAGGGCATGTCAGTTTCCCCATCAGAAGTGAGCGAAATCCCAGAGGAGTGCGGCTGAGGGCTGCGCTTCTCTGGCAAAGGTTAGATCAGGGTGTAAAACAGCAGCAAAAAGTTTGGGGGTTGACACATGGAGGGAAAATTACATTCTAATATGAAATCTTTCCTAACAGGTACTAATAGAACATATTATGCAATCATCTTTATAATTCTATGATGTGGAGATAATTTCAGCATCCATTTATATCATGATTACAGTAAGAATGTTGCATGCATTACCAACATTAGGTCACATCCAATAAACAATCGAAATACTCCATCTAATCTATTACCTGTTCCAAATATTCATTGAATCGATAATCGATATATTACAATCCAATAACTAAAAAATCATGAAAAAGCATTTTGATTGTATTGAAATGGAAGGGACCAGCAATATTGCAAATGTATTAACAATAAAAAGATCACACCATGCACAACGTGATTACATCACGGATGCCATAACCTCATCATTTTAATGCAATATAACTGATTGTAAAATCGTGGCGGAAGCACATGCAGAACATTGCCATGAAGAAAGTCAGCTTTAGGACGAATACATCCACTAATATATGGTAAGTGAAACATTTGCATTGCTTACAATTCAGCCTAGCATCCCTCAATGTTTCTAGATGGAGCATAGTGAATATATTTCTTTAAAAATTCAACCCATCCTCCTTTGCATATGTGTTCTGCAGGTTAAATAGATATATATCTGTGTCAAATCGAAGTAACACTTTATTTGAAAAAGAAAAGGCAAATGAGCCAAGTATTATGATACAAATGGTAAGCAAATAAACCAATGCTCAGAAACATTTGAGATCAACTATAGAATGTATGGTAATACTATAATTCAACAAACATTTCATACAATAAAATCACAATAATTGCATTTTTGTTCAGAAATTATAGTTTGCACATAGTGGATAACTATAACGAATAAATAATTACGCATGGGAAAAGTCCCCCATGTGGTGTGGGGTGCCTGCGGAACATGCCCAGAGTGGATGGGCTGCCTGCGGGGCATGGTCAGGGGTGATGGGCTGCCTGTGGGGCAAGCCCTGGGTGGATTGGCTGCCTGTGGGGCATGCCGATGGGTGATGGGCTGCCTGCGGGGCATTCCCAGGGAGGATGGGCTGCTTGCGTGTATACTGGGGGTGCGCGTGGAGTTTTACACGCGATTGGCCTGGTGCGATTACGGTACGGGTATTCCAGGGGTGCGTGGGTACTTTTACACTCGATTGGCCTGGCACGAGCAGGGTACGTGTATTCCGGCTGAGTGCGTGGAGTTTAACGCGCGATTGGCCTAGAACAAGTGGGGTATGCATATTTCGGGGTGTGTGGGGGACTTTTACATGCAAGTGGCCTGGCGCGAGTAGGGTACGCGTATTTCGGTGGTGCGCAGGGAGTAACACACGCGATTTTGCGTTGTGCGCCCTCCCGGGTGTGCCTCCCCCCCCATGCCCTGCAGGAGCCCACACCACAGAGGACCACCTTACACCCCTGGGCATGCCCCGCAGGCAGCCCATGACCCCTGGACATGCCCCGCAGGCAGCTCAAATGGACCATGCACTCATGTCCCCCACCCCATCCCCAGTGAGTGAGGGATACCTGCCAGCAGGCCCCGACTCATGTCCCCCACCCCACCCCCAGTGACGGCAATCTGCCAGCAGGCCCCAACTCATGTCCCCCAGCCCACCCCCAGTGACGGCAACCTGCCAGCAGGCCCGGCTCATGTCCCCCAGCCCACCCCCAGTGTCGGCAACCTGCCAGCAGGCCCCGACTCATGTCCCCCACTCCACCCCCAGTGACGGCAACCTGCCAGCAGGCCCCGACTCATGTCCTCCACCCCACCCACAGTAACGGAAACCTGCCAGCAGGCCCCGAGTCACGTCCCCAAGCCAATCCCCAGTGATGGCAACCTGCCAGCAGGCCCTGACTCATGTCCCCCACCCCAACCCCAGTGATGGCAACCTGCCAGCAGGCCCCGGCTCATGTCCCCCACCCCACCCCCAGTGACGGCAACCAGCCAGCAAGCCCCGACTCATGCCTCCCAGCCCACCCCCATTGATGGCAACCTGCCAGCAGGCCCCGATACATGTCCCCCACCCCGAGTGAAGGACACCTGCGAGCGGGCCCCGACTCATGTCACCCACCCCACCCCCAGTGACAGCAACCTGTCAGCAGGCCCCGACTCATGTCCCCCAGCCCACCCCCAGTGATGGCAACCTGCCAGCAGGCCCCGACTCATGTCCCCCAGCCCACCCCCATTGACTGTAACCTGCCAGCAGGCCTCGACTCATGTCCCCCACCCCACCCCCAGTGAGGGATACCTGCCAGCAGGCCCCGACTCATGTCCCCCACCCCACCCCCAGTGACGGCAACCTGCCAGCAGGCACCGACTCATGTCCCCCACCCCACCCCCAGTGACGGCAACCTGCCAGCAAGCCCAGACTCATGTCCCCCACCCCACCCCCAGTGAGGGACACCTGCCAGCAGGCCCCGACTCATGTCCCCCACCCCACCCCCAGTGATGGCAACCTGCCAGCAGGCCCTGACATATGTCCCACACCCCACCCCCAGTGACGGCAACCTGCCAGCAGGCCCCGACTCATGTGCCCCACCCGACCCCTAGTGAGGGACACCTGCCAGCAGGCCCCGACTCATGTCCCCCACCCCACCCCCAGTGATGGCAACCTGCCAGCAGGCCCCGACTCACAGCCCCCAACCCACCCCCATTGACGGCAACCTGCCAGCAGGCCCCGACACATGGCCCACCAAACAACATGTCATAACAAAAACAGACCCATGGCCCCGTTGCCAACCCAAATCCACCCTGCCCCCCAGTACAAGCATGCAACCATCCACTGCACCCACTCCCAAATTACCCATGCCATGAGAGTCTTAAAAGAACCAGCATGGCCATGCATGAATGTACAACAGAGCCACACAGTGGCAACACATGACTGAGGCATTGCTGTAGACACATGCAGAAAACCAATGAGAGTACACAACACCATTAATGAAGATATATGAAATGTATTAAAAAAATGTAATGAAATAACATACTGAAAATTAAAATTTGCAAATTAAGAAATAATGAAAGCAAAAAAAAAATCCAATGTAAAACAAAAATTAACAACAGGAAAATAGAAAAGTGGTCCATTGCCAATGTCCATATAAAGTACATAAAAAAAACATCGATCCATGGGATGTCCAAAGAAAGAAAGTATGTACAAGTCCCGAACTATATACAATGGAAGTCCAAAGGGTCCATGATCCACAAACAAAAGGAAACCTACAAAAAAGTCCCATGAATAAAAAACTATATACATAAAGTGGAGCAATGTCCATCAACTCCAAATAAAAATATAAAACAAAGGAAACCTAACCCTAAAGAACTATGTACAAAGGTAGCGTGCAAGTCCTACGGCTCACTTTATGATGTTCTGGGCCAGGACATCATTGAACTCCATGTCGATGTTCCGGAGGCGGGCCTCTTCCCTGGCCTTAAGGTCTCGCAGGGATGCAGCCATGGCCTCCTCCAACTCCATGTGAGTTGTCTCGAGGCACTCAGCCCGCCTCAATGCTCTGCACATGGAGGTCACCGCCCTGACCATAGTGAGCCGTGCCTCCTCCACCCGCCGCCGCTCCGCATTTATCTGCTGGCCCAACCGCTGCCACACGGAAGACACTTCCAATCCTGGGTCCTCCTGGCCTCCGGCCGATGCCTGCCCCTGTAATGTTGATGGCCCCAGCCATCATCGCTCCCACCCTGATCCTACTACTACCTCCAATGCAAATGCCTCTGGTACCACGACGGTCTCCAGGCTGATGGAATCCTCTGGATAGCTGTGCACGTGCCCTGCTCGATGATGCCTGTATGTCCTCCATCTGCTGGGGTCCAGTTGGTGGGGTGGCCACCCCTGCCGGACCTCCAACTCCCGACTGTGGCAGGGATGTGTACTCCACTAGCCAGGCAGCTGGCACAGGGGCAGCTCCACAGGGGGCCCACGTAATACTTGGGTGGGAAGATGGCACGGAGGATGACTGCCACATAGGGGGTTCAGTTGAGGAGGGGGTCGGAAGGTGTTCCAGCACATGGATGAACCCAGTGCCGACGACCTGTCCTAGTAGGTCGAGGCGGCCAATGAGGGATCCGAAACTACGTGCATTGTCCTGACGAGAACCCTGCACGTCATCCCGAAACCTACATTGGCGCAACGCCACCCCAGCTAGGACAGGCTCAAAATGGTCATGGATTGCAACATCCGCAGGGAGAGGAAGGCCAGTTGTTTTACGCGCATCCCCTCCCTGAAAATGGGTCTGGACAGAGGCATCCCTGCTGGTGCTGGATGATGCAGTCACAGGATCGGGGACAGGATTACACACAGGCCCCTCCACGGCGACCTGTGCTGCCTCTTGTCCCTGCCCCTGGACTGCGCCACTAGCACCAGTGGAATACCCCCCTCCATGCCCCGTGCATGGCACTTCCGTGGCCTCCTCCTCACCCAAACCCCCCACCACCCTGTATGACTCTGTGCCATATTCCTCCATAGGCCCCTGTGGGGGCTCAGCTGCCCCTGCTGCTGCTGAGGAGTCCACCTCCGAACATTGCCTCTTGGACGTACCCTAGGCAGCTGCGGCCATGGACGCGGCACCAGACTCCTCACTCCCCGAAGAGATGAAAACCTGGGAGAGGATCTGGGCCCTGCCTCTCCGGCTGGCGGTGGGATCCCTGCCGCTGTGCTCCACAACACCGTCTCCGCCCTCTTCATAAGTTGACGCTGCAGACATGGAGAGACAGAACACAGGCATCAAGGCACTGTACAATTTTCGTATACACACATGACAGTTGCACATGAGTGGCATTGTCAAACTTCACAGATGGCATCACACTCCCCAACACACATATCATTTAAACCCACACACATGCACAAATTAACAGGAATGTTAATGTTAATGTTAATGTTAATGTTAATGTTAATGTTAATGTTAATGTTAAAGGACATATGTACCGCGCACTATCACCACTGAAGTGGTCCCCTGGCGCTCTGGCAGCTCTGAAAAGGGGAGGAGAGGGGTGGGTTAGTGGGAATAAGCTGGAAAAGTGCAAGATAGCAGTGATGTGCTGTTGGCAGCCTCAGCCCGGTGGGTCCGTTGGCTGGGCTTGGGGTGTGTTATGGTCCGTAGTCGTCGTGTGCCGTTGTGCAAGTCTATGTGTGGTTTGTTTTGTTGTTGCATTGTTGTGAAGTCTGTGCGGATTGCTGCGTTTTAGGTTTGTGGTTGTGTTTGGTTATAGTTTGAGAGGTGTATGCAGAGGGATGGAATTGTTAGTTGGTTGGTTAGTTGGCATTGCTGTCCTTCCAATTGTGGGATTCCATCTGGGTGCGGTACATGCTAACAGTTATATTTCTGTCTGGATGTCGCGCCAGCTAAAGTTCAGAATTCCATGCTAGTGTGGCACATGCCAACAGTCACACTCCGTCCGGATGCGACGCAAGCTAGGGTTCAGAATCCTGAGTGTGGTGCATGCTAAGAGTCACATTTCTATCTAGATGCGACGCAAGCTAGGTTCAGAATTCCAAGTGTGGTGCCTGCTGAGAATCACATATGCTAACCATCACATTTCTCTCTAGATGCGAGGCAGGCTAAGCTTGAGAATTCCTTCTAGGTGTGGCATATGCTAACAGTCATATTTCGGTCTAGATTTGGCGTGGACTAAACTTGAGAGTTCCTCTAGGTGTGGCATATGCTAACAGTCACATTTCTGTCTAGATTTGGCTCAGACTAAACTAGAGAATTCCTTCTAAGTGTGGCATATGCTAACAACCACATTTCTGAAATTCCATCTAAGTGTGGCATATGCTAACAATCACATTTCTGTCTAGCTTTGGCGCAGACTAAACTAGAGAATTCCATCTAAGTGCGGCATATGTTAACAATCACATTTCTGAAATTCCATCTAAGTGTGGCATATGCTAACAGTGACATTTCTGTCTAGATTTGACGCAGACTAAACTTGAGAATTCCATCTAAGTGTGTAATATGCTAACATTCACATTTCTGAAATTTCGTCTAAGTGTGGCATATGCTTACAATCACATTTCTGTCTAGATTTGGCACAGACTTAACTTGAGAATTTCATCTCCGTGTGGCATATGCTAACAATCACATTTCTGTCTAGATTTGGCGCAGACTAAACTTGAGAATTCCATCTAAGTGTGTCATATGCTAACAATCAGATTTCTGTCTAGCTTTGGCACAGACTAAACTTGAGAATTCCATCTCAGTGTGGCATATGCTAACAATCACATTTCTGTCTAGATTGGGCGCATACTAATCTTTTGGATTCTCTCGCGGTATAGTACTAGTTACCATTATACTGCAGGCAGTGTTTGCTGTCCATCCATGATTAGGTTTAGGCTGGTGGTCACATATCTCTCTAATAATGCATGGTGTAGGTCTGTATCAGTCTAGGCCATTGAAAGGTAAGTTACAGTGGCAGGATCTTTCTGGAGTAGAGTAATTGCTCTACCCCCCACCCTTGCCAGCACTTACAGTTTGTCGGTGTCTGGTGGCTTCATGGCTTCCCCTGCTGACACCTGCAGACACATCTTGGAACCGCCAGTGTCAGAGCCGCCCGTGGCTCTGGGGCCCTTAGCCGCAGGGGCTGCCGGGCAGAGGGCTGCCCTGGGAGGGTTCGTGATATGTGGCCCATGGGTCAATCAGGGTGCCAGGGGAGGGTTGGGAGGCGGGATTGGGCTGTGGAGGGAGGGGGAAGGGGGAGGAGACTCGAGCGCTGTGTGCGCGGGATAAACACCATTTTAAACACTTTTACAGTGTTTTTTGGTTCTTAGGAATGGTGCATCAGGCAGCAGCATCCATACCCACACAACAGCATGAACATCCAAAGGTCAGCCAGACATCACAAGCAACACGGGGAGTGCCAAATAAATAAGCAAAGGGTTTAGATAGAAGTGCACACCTATGGTAAGTAAGTTTAGTAAAGAAATTCGAGGATGGCACAAGACCCCGACAATAAACAGTAAAAAGAGGATTCAACTTGGGAACCCTCCCGTCCCCTGCACACTTTCAAATGTTTGGATTAATCCAATACAGTTGTTCAAATTGAGTTATAGGCATTGTACATATTTTTGTTTCTAACAAATATGGTCAGACACAGAAGTGCGAGATAAACAAATATATATTTATAGCCAAGCTACATTATTTTCAGCAAGAATTATAGTTCAGAGAGAGATTGTTTATAGTGCATAAAAACAAAATGGAATCAATAGGTGAAGGTCAAATTGAGGAAAAATGGAGTCCAAATTAAATAGCGACGCGTTTCGAGGAAGTTCTCCTCTTCTTCATAAGGCCAAACTTGGACTCTTAATGTAAAAGGAAAAACACAAATTCAGTAAAGAAAATATTGTAGGCACAATTCATAGATTGTTCATAACATATTCAATTTTACAATTTAGAAAATGTAGTGACGTTAGTTGTAACATGTCATAATATGCGTTGTAATACATGCAACATTATAAGGTGAATTATGTGGTCCATGTTTGAGAGAGAAACTGAAGGTCAATTAATACACCCCTTCCTGTAAAATAGACATACAACGTACAACATATTATAGTTCAGTGGAATGATCCTTTTAATGGGACCAATCAAGTGGATAGTGAAGAAGAAGCTAAAGTGAATATAAAGAGAAAAAAAGCTAGTAGTTCCTAAGCTCTATCTATCTAGTGGGGAAGAAATGCAAAAGTCGCGTTACCTTTGTGTGTAGAAAGTGTCGGAAACAAAGAATCTAACGAAGTAGGAAAAATAAGTAAACAGACTGTCTTCGTGTATCAGTTAGTTCCTAGAGACATGGCCAATTCCCAAAAAGATACTAGAAATCTGTAAATAACAGAGCCTGATCAATGTCAAGCTCATTGTTTAAAAGTAACGCACATTAGTATGAAATATATAAAAATCGAATAACATACCTAGCCAGAATGTGGATGGCAGTAAATAATCAATAGAAGAGCCCACGTAAAGTGTGGACCTCAAATATCCCGCTGTCGCTGCAGGAGTGCCTCAGAATGTAGGAGTTCTGTCACGCAAATAAACAAGCTGAACAGGAATGGAGTCCTGATTAGTATAAAAAACTCAGCAATCTAATATGGAGTAGTGAAAACGTAACGTGATGTTTAATAAAGGCAAACTGAAATGCTAAAAATTACCATGATAAGGATGTGGACAAGGCACAATTCTTGAAGCTGATGTGAAACTGATGTCAAGATTCTGCGGCCGCTCTACAGCTGAAGAATCCGGCAGTAATGGATTAGGTAGAGTATCAACTAAAGAAAGTGTAAGGAAAAAAGAATAATGAGACTAAGGAACTTTATCCCTGGTCCCTATATAGACAAATGCTAATGCATTAGCGCTTACCTGGAGCGTAGGGGGACAATCCTGAACAGGGTCTGTTCAGCCGAGCAGCTTGTTGTTCACAAACCATGGAAACAGCATGTGACCATAGAGATAAATAGAGGACTAGAGTTAAAGATAAAGAAGAAGGACTAAGGAGTAATCAGGCCGAAAGATCGGCCATCTTGAAACGAGGTTATATGTTGTGATAGAGTATGAACCTCTAGATATTCAATAAAATAGTTTACTGTGTGAAATAGAATTGAAATAAGCAATGAGAAAAAGGTTGTAAATTGGACAGAACATGTACACACCAACCATCGCATAGTACATACACAGAAATGCCAACATGTGTGCGTCTCCATGTGCATTTGTGCATCATGCTTTGGAACACATACACCATTGTTGTACATCACACATGACTGGACTCACATGTGGCAGGCTCATGTCCCTGCACATACACATCCATACGTGGGCCTTTCCAGATATATGTCCATGCTGCACACTCCTGGCACACCTCAACATGCACTGGGCCTCATTACGACCCTGGCGGAAAGTGACTGACCGGACCGCAACAGCGTAAATAGCGTTTCCGCCATTGCACGAAGGAGCAAAGTGCGGCCAATCACGACCCATCGGGCACGAGCATTACGCCATGGCGGAATCCGAAAGGCTGCGATGGCGGAAATGACCCCAAAACGGCCCTTACCGCCGCCGTACGCTGCACCAGGTGCAATACCGCCACCCATCTTAGCGGTCACCGTAATGAGCGGTCACCGTAACGAGCGGGCACCGCAAATTACGGCCACCGTAAATATACGGAAACGGAAGTAAAAGCATGTGGCCGGAACGGGAAACAGCACGCCGCACAACTATAAAATCCGAATCCCAACACAACCATTAAAAATCCGACCCTGACACACATCCCAACCCGTTAGCAACCCCAGTTAAAAAAATAAATATGGGAAAGGTAGCCAAGAAAGCGTGTGACCGCAAGCGGCAGGTACACTTCTCCGGAGAGGAACTGACCGTGCTCACCGAGACCCTCCAGGAAAATTCCGCCGTCGTCTTCTCCAGTCAAATGACCAGGACGGCCCTTGCCAACAAGAAGGCCATATGGGCCCTGGTGGCACAGCGCGTAAGTGCGGTGGGGACAACACCCCGCACGCCACAGCAATGTCGCAAGCGGTGGGACGACCTGCGGATCCGCGTACGCAGCATACTTTCTGCGAACAGGAACATCGCCACAGCTACCGGGGGGGGTTCAGAGTCGCCCATCAAGTTGACCCCCTGGGAGGAAATCTGCGCCTCCACCATAGGAATGGAGAGCATAGAGGGAGTCGGAGGGATGGAGAAAGGAGTGCCGACATCCGGAGAATCAGGTAGGTTGGCCAAGAGAAACAATGCGAAATCCACAAACCACGAACATGTGCAGTACCATGTGACCCCATAGTGCAATACATACTTTGCCCTGACAGCGCCCTCTAAAAGTCAGAATGAACAAACAAATCAATCAAGAAGCCATAAACAACCCCTACATGTGCAGCATGCACCCCCTAACTGCAGGCAGCCAAATGAATGCATCCTCAATCCACACGAAAATGAGACCACCTCCAAGGCCCAGTCCCAAATCAGCCTCATGTACCACCCCAATGCATTTGATACGTTGCCATTCCAAATCCGACAGACCCATAACTAACGCTCGCCCCTCTTTACTCCACCACAGGGTCCGATACCAACGACGAGCTGCAGGACACCCCTACCAGCACGCCTGCAAAGAGGGCCAGGACCAACGTCCCAAGAGCCTCCACCTCAGGTGCAAGGATCAAGACACGGCAGCAGCAGGAATCAAGTGGCAGCACACTGGAGGGGACTGCAACAGGCACCCCAGCAGCCAGCAAGTCCACAACCCCAGCACCACAGGTCCCCCCAAAGAACGTATCTGATGGCACTGCCTCTGGTGGTAGCAGTACCATAGGTGACACAGCTGTCATGCCAGCATGCTCCGACACGGAAAACAGTGCTGGCGACGTAGGTACCATCCATGACCTTTCCCAATCCCCCTGCATGTTCCATCCCCTACACCATGACGAAACCACGCAGGGGCACCCTGAAGACGACGACTGGCCAACCCCCACAAGTCCTGTGCCAAGGCAACATGTGTTGAGCAGCCCCCCTGTCACACCACCGCAAATGTCCATGGCCCAGCAGAGGCAACAGTCCCTCGACCTGCTGATCGAGCAACAGCAGGAAGCGTCCACGCTACTCAAGGACCATGCAAATGAATGCGGGGGTTCCAGGGCAGCCATGGAAACATCCACCGAGACACTCAGGGCACAAATAGAGAAAAGTAGTGAGAGCCTCAGGGGAGAAATGGAGAGAAGCACCGAGAGCCTGAGAGCACAAATGGAGAAAAGCACCGAGAGCCTGAGAGCACAAATGGAGAAAAGCACCGAGAGCCTGAGGGGGGAACTGCATGCGACGTCCAAAGACGTTTGTGCTGAACTTGCTGCTGTGCGCCGTGTGCTCTCGGAGCTCTCACAAACCCTCAGAGACATGCATGGACGCGAGCAGGCAGAGACATCATCCGTGGCAAGTTCCGTCCAGGGCAGCCCCCAACGCAGATCTGGCAGGAACCTGCGCTCCACGGGCAGGGGTGCCCCTGATACCCGTAGAGGGGGCTTGCAATAGCGTCTACCCACGGACAGCATGCATATTTGGACACTGGTGTTGGGGGGGGAGGTAGTAGGGTGGAGGGGGTGTGTTGGGCTTCACTGGGTGGCGGGTCCATAGGGTGTATAAATCAAATCACATTAACAATACAGCACCTCATTATCATCCAATGACATGTGTGGACATTGATATTTGCGTACGAGGCCTTCATAGGCGTACAGTCCACAATGTGCCTGTACTACACACACACAGTGCCACAGGTCCCCTTTCCGTGTAATAGGCACCATGCGTGGTTGCTAGAAGCATGCATCTATGATGCTCTGTCGGATTGCACGTGCATCCTGTGCCTCATGGACTCCTTGAGGTGCCTCCACATCCCCACCCTCATCATCATCATCATCTTCAGGTGCATGCAGTACAGCGTCAGGGGGCATGGGCACATTCCTACGTATGCACATGTTGTGCAGCATGACACATGCCATGACCATCTTAGAAACCTTCTCATGGCTGTACATGAGTGCCCCGCCAGACCTGCTGAGGCTGCGGAAACGAGCCTTCAGTAGGCCGAATGCCTGTTCAATGACCACACGGGTACGTGAGTGGGCATGGTTGTAGTCCTCCTCATGCTCGTTCTGTGGGTTCCGGATTGGTGTAAGGAGCCATCTCTTCAGTGGATACCCGGCATCACCTGTATGAGACGAATAAAGGGTGTCAGTGGAATGATAGTGCTAAGTAGCCCCCCCCCCCCCCCTGCAAGGTCATTGACGCATCAAATGGGCCACGATGTCATGCATGGAATGAGACTCACCGAGTAGCCAGGATCTGTGCCCTGCGTGTCGCTCCATGTAGCGTGGTATTCTTGTGTTCCTCAGGACCATAGAATCATGGGTAGATCCTGGAAATCTGGCACAACAATGCGTAAATATCTTGTTGGAGTCACACACCATTTGCACATTGATTGAATGAAATTGTTTCCGGTTGCGGTACTGGACCTCCATGGCATGTGGGACAACCAATTCAACATGGGTGCAGTCGATGGCACCAATGCAACCCGGGATGCCGCCAAGTGCATGGAATCCCACTTTAGCGTTGGTAATCTCCTGGTACGTGCGTGGTAGTGTGATGTGGTCGTCGGCGTGCTTCAGGAGGGCATCGTGCACTTGGAAGAGTGTCCGTGAGAACAGTGGCTGTGAAATGCCATGCAACTGTCCCACTGTGTGCTGGTAGGTGCCTGTGGCCAGGAAGTGGAGTGCAGACACCACCTTCAGTAGGGGTGGGATGGCGGTTGGGCTATCTATCATGCTCACGAGGTCAGCATGTGTCATGTCCACAATGGCGATTATGGTGTCCCGGTCCAAACGGTAGAGGGTGTGGATCTGCTCAGCAGTGAGGTTGAACGGATCGGCTCGGAGGCGTGGGATTGCGGGCCGCCTGCGTGGTGGTAGTGGCAGTGCTTGTGGGCCTTGCTGACCCTGCCTTGCCCTCCTCCTCCTCCTTCTCCTCCGTCTCCCCTGTGCGGCCGGTTGTTGTACCTGTTGTTGTTCGTCGTCTTCTTGTAGTTGTAGCACTTGCAGTGCTATCTGGTCCCCCAGGCCCAACATCGCTAGTCCTGCCGGTAGCATTTTGGAGTGGGAGTGGTTGTGGGAGGGGTTTGGGTCTGCAATATATGTGCTGTCGGCCTGTATGGCCTCCACCTGTGCTGATTGAATGAATCTGTGGCAGATGCAATCCCTTCTGGCCGAGCACGTCCCGCACGTAAGGCTGCATTTGGCCGCATGGCATCTTGGGATTGGAATCATGTATCTAATCCCGATGGCAGTGTGATGTACTTTGACTGATCTTCATGGTATGCTCCCATTGTTACACATGCTATGATTGCAGCCGCTTACATACCTGTGAAGAGTCAGTGGTATGTAGGGCTCGATCGATGGCCGACCCTCATGCAGCACAGTAACGTACTTCACCGACGGGCGTGGCGTCCCATTTGTGATTGCAGCCAGTTAGCATCATGACACACAGCCGCACTACATTGATGTAATTGCGAATGCAAGCGTTCACAGAAGCCTTTTCGACGTAATGTTGCAAGTGAGGAATTCGAAGGCCAGCATTTTGGGTTTTGAAGTAGCGGCGAGGATACGCCCACAGGTCTGGCTGGAAATGTAACGTTCTATTGTAGAATGTCCTTGGGACATGGCCCATAACGAGCAGGCAATGAATGATATGAATTGAATGGGATGCGCAATAGCGTAGTGGACGATAAGGCAGGACGTTCCCAAATCCATCTTGCTTCACAACACTACAGATCCGGCCAGGGGCACAGTGGTTTTTGCGGACTGCATTACGCACAGACGCGATGGAAGTTTCACATATTATGTGAGTGAATATTCATGCGTTTTCATTGCGGGATGAGGGAATGATGAATGGATGCATGGACTGATGATTCCGTTTAGGGTCTGCCATGTACATGGGTTTTTTGATTCACTCCCCTTCCCCTGCGTTATGTGATGCAAGGCTGCCATAGTGGGACATACGTCTATCTGCCCTTGTCGGATCCTCCCTGTCTCGACGCGCCTTCATACACTTGTGTCTAGGCACGTTACTAATCCCATGTCATGGGTTCTATCTTGACGGACGCATGCACAGTAACCGACGTTGCCAATGGTGTATTTAGCTCGATTGGTTTCGTTATGATTCGATACTGATTTAGGGGTGTGTATATTCCTTTGGAGTGGGCTAGCATGCATATGGGTGTGGATTTGGTGTGTTGAATGAAGATTGTAATGCATCATGAGTCCCGTAATGCAATCGGTTAATTTGTGTTTCTTTTGGGTGACAGGTATCTCCTGCCCTATTGCAGATGCCATCTCTACGCCACTCCTCCAGATGGTTTTTACTCTCGACTCCTGCAGCTTCGGGTGAATCAGTGGAGCACCATTTCGATCTTATGGGACGATCGCCAATGGGCCACATGCCCTTACGCTGTACTGGTGGCTAGGTGCAACATTTCGGCCTTTCAGCTCGACTAGTGCCTGCCTCATGGGACGGACCTGCGGTTCTTGCCGCTTCCATGTTGCCTTTTGGAACGTTGATGTAGGCCCTGTGTGCCATGATGGTACAGGGCGTCACACAAGTGGAAGCCGGTCAATTATTGCAGATGCAGCCCTCGGTGATGATGGTTGTTTTGGTGGTATTTTGCAAATTGCTGTGGGGCCTTTGTCATTTGGATGTGCATTTAAATTGTATTCCGATATTTGTCGTGTTGCGTTGTTCTTTGCAGGTGATGTGGCGATTTTCGCTTTGTGGCGGTATGTATTGCGAGATGATCTGCATTGTGTTCCGCCTTCTGAGTTGAGTTGTGTGGTACAGTACTGGCCGCGTTTGCCTACGTAGCACAGTATGGTCACGGATAGGGGCTGCCATTGTGTCTGTTTACATGATGTGCTGTTCAGGGGCGGGGGATTGGCTTTTGGCCGACTGGTGCCTGTCAGCCAGGTCGATTGGTGGAATGATGGGTTGTTCAGAATGTGGCTGGTCACAGGTGACTGTGTTTGCGTGCGTTTGTTGGAGGGGGACTGGGGTCATGTCCATTGGAATAGCTTCTGTATTGATGCCATCTGTGCCCTGCAGCTCCCATCGGCCCCTCTTGGGATGAGCCTGGCTGCTCAGTCACTCTGCCGACTTGTGTGGTACATGCTTCTGCTGATGGTTGGTTTGTTTACTGGCATGAGTACAGGGCTGGTGCAATCCCCCTCAGGATGCTGTTTTGGATGTTGCCTTGCGCTGGTGGCAAGCGATGGGGGACTACTGTTGTTTTGTGTCATGTGTTCTTGATTTTCATTTTGATGTATTGTACCTTCACATGCCTGTGCTGCGTCAGTACGGCTATGGTGACATGCCGTACATGGATGCCCACTCACGGGGCGCTTTGAGCCCCTGCATGCTTTTCTACGTTGGCATGCATGGGTGAATTGTGGATTTCACTGGTTGCATGGTGTGAGTACATTGCGCCTGCCAGGAGTTGTGCAATGAGGCCAGGGAGTGGAGTACAGGCACTCAGTGGGACATTTACGGTTGGTTCACGTTGCCGTATTTCTCGCCATGGCGGAATGGTACTTTACGACGTGCTTGATGGCGTTCAGTACATGTCCGCTAGGGTCAGAATTCGCGTACCGTTGCGCCATGGCGGTGATTCCGGTTTTGCAAGGCGCGCGTGCGCGTACTTGGTGCAGTTAGCGTTGCCGTTCACTGCGGTGTCGCTAATGGCATCGTACTTTACGGTGACGGGTCATGATCGCAACGAGCGGTGTTCGATGGCGGTATTGCATTTCCGCCATCATTTTTCCATTTCCGCAAGGGTCGTAATGAGGCCCACTGTGTCCAATCAGTACACATGGACACTTACCGCTGGACTCCGGACATGTCTGCCTCTCAAGGACCTGGAGGTGAAGCGCTGGGCGTATGCATTCCAGGACCCTCATCTGGTTATCGGTAAGGCAGACCCGGCACCCCTCTGCATCTGCTGCGTCCAAGAGGCGCTGGGCCTTCCTGAGGGTCCTGGACCTGAAGTCCTCCCATCGCTTACGGACGTGTGGTATGGCATGGGTTTGCACCTCCTCTGCTTTGATGGCAACAACGATGTCCATCCAGATCCTTCTCCATCCATCCTTGTCAGCGCGTGTTCTTCTGAAGAGGGCATCATGATGCACCAGGACTTGCTCCACCAGGATGCCAACCTCTCCTGCTGAGAAGCTGGCAGCCTTCTACCTCTCTGGCTTGGGGTTGCCAGTGGTCTGAGATGTTGTTTCCCCCGACATGGCAACCCCCGAGGCAGGTGTGGGTGGGTAACTGGGTCCTGGTGCTGGGCTTTGGAGCGATGGAACTGCAGTCTGGAGTATTCTGTTCCAGCAGGGGTGGTCACAGCAACTGGACCCCTGCAGATGGCTGATGTGCAGGTACCAAATAGCAGGGCACGTGGCCAGCAGGCAGTCAGGCAGCAGCAGCAGATGGCTGGTGGAAGTCAGCTTGGGGCTCTGGGGCGGCAGGAAGTAGTTAAAAAGCGTGTTTCAGGTTAAAATAATTGCAAATGACGTTAGTCTAGAGTTGGGGAGGTTACTGTAGAATTATAAGTAACATTTGGGAGTTATCAGAGGTCTAGGGACTGAGTATGCAACAGAAAGCTTTCTGTAGCCATGGCTATAGTCTCGAATAGCCGACATCTCAAAGCAAACTGCATCCCAGAAACAGCGTGAGCTGCAGGGGGGCAAAGGGGAGGTGAGGTGGCCATCTGGGAATTGGGGGAGCTGGCACAGATGAGAGGGCCTCTTGGTGAGGGCTTGGCAGGGCTGGAAAGCATAATTTCTTTTCAGATGTTTTTCCGATAATCATGACTATATTTGAGGCTGTAAAGTACTACATATAATCAAGGGTAAGAATAGTTCCGACCACGGCTATGTCTTCCGGGGTGTCTGTCTTTTATTTAATTTTAAAAGATATTTTTATAGGTATATTGACATCAGGGTGAAAAATCACTGGCCATGGTAGGTATTTGGGAGTCTTATCTATGTTGGCTGTGTGTTTTCAGACTTTCTTACATGTGAGACTGGGGGGAAAAAAAGAAGTACAAAAAGGAGCCACCTTACTCTAGGTTTAGATGCCCCATTCATGGTACTTTAACCTGTGTATTTTCCCCAGGTTATTATATCTTGTGTAATTGTACCTATTAAATGTATCCCAACCTAGTTTACTGTCATGTATTATACTCTGCTTTCTTTACACTGCGTAAACTGTTATTAAGGTAATCAACCTTTCATGAGCTAATTTATGAGCTAACTTATAAATGATCTAATGTCATCATTGTTCAACATGTAATTAGTGATGTGATCTGTGATGTCATCATTGTGGTCATAGGCTGTGCAACAGGGGACACAAAGTTAAGGTGGCTTTAGCTGAATTTCAGGAGTTTTGTTCTCACCTTAACGTCCCTGCAACTAAAGTTGTTTCCTTGAATATATATTTGCAGGATCATTCTTTTAATATATATATATAATTAATATATATATATATTAAAAGGCCTGCAGTAGCGGCCCTGTAGTTTTGATTAAGTTGCTCATAGAACTCATAGAAAGAGAGCTTTTTGGCCACCTAAGAATGATCCTGCAAAGTTTGGTGCAGTTATGCCCATGGGGGGAACATGTATAGAGGGGGGTCCCAAAATGTTTGAAATCCTCATTGACACAATTTCACAAACATTGTATTTGTGCTTTGTAGGGCTGTATGATATAAATGCAGCCAGTCAAATGGGTGCAAATGCAGGTGACAGTGTTTTCAGAATATACCTTGGAAATGGGAAAAAAGAGCAGTCTGAGGAAGTGGAGAAATTGAAAGAATGTCTCATGAAGGTGCCATGCTTAGCCTATCCCATAAAAGTTAAAGATTTCTTTATAGAAATAGGATTCACTGAACAGTGTCAGCTGAGCTATCTCAAAAGCATGATTCGAATCATAAAACTATTGCATATGCAAGCATGGCATTATCTCAGGTTGAAACTAAATTCAGTGAACGTGAAAAGGCTCTCCTGACCACTTTCTGGGCATTAACACTTTTCACTTGTAACTCAATTGCATACGGCACTAATTGCACACAATGATATGCCTATCTTTTGTCTTCAAATTCAGGTGCAGGTCCTCCTAGTGGGGACCACACTTTTTGGTTTAGGAAATCCAACACCATACACATTCTGTGCATAATGTAATTTCCCAAATAAAAATAATTTTGTGTCCCACTCACTATCCACACATTGTGACAGATGGTTTTTGGACCAATGGTAATTTTTAGCATACACCTTCCTACGATTCTATTCTCAAAGTCTGAATCGTCCGACCCATAAATGTGTTCATTTTTTATTCTGAATTGTGGGATCTCCTCCCATTCCATTATTCTCTGAAGTAGTTTCTCATTAATGAAACTACATTCCTGTTCATGTGCTAACATGGCTTTTATAATTTCAGAATGACCATTTATACCAATATGGATCCATGGCTGCTCATCTCCAATGTATATTTCAGGGAGGGACGTGATATGTTTTTCTTTGGTTGCCTCACGGATAGTATTCTGCTTGCACCTCGCATCTTTTAGCTACAAGTGCAATATATGTTCATCTATTTCAGTCTGCCATTTCTTCCTACCATCCAAATAGATCTGCATGGATTGTTTCTCTTTTTCACTTTGCATTTCATCCTGACCCATCAGGATAATCGTGACACTAAGCACACAGCTATTTTGAAGATATGCCTCAACTGCATCATTTGATTTAGCAACAGTATGGCATTCGTTTACACTGCTGTTTTGTGACTTTAGTCTCTTAGGCCTTAATGTTATTTTTTTGTCAGAGACCACAGAACACCAATTACTCCATCAATGTGGGGTGACAACCTTTTCAGGCAATCTGTTCCCATCAAGAATGGAATTTCACTGATAGATGTGATCAATACTTCCTGTCTCATTCTGTGTTTTCCTCTTTTTATGTCAAACTCGGTGACCACTTCGATAGGTACTGCCTCACCATTGAAATGATGTACTGGGCCTTCATTTTGATTCACTCTGACCTGATTCTGTGGGGATCTCCCTTCATTGATACTTTTTACCAACTCTTTGGACATGATTGTGGCCTGTGCACCTGTGCCAATCATTGCAAACATATTGCACTTCTCTTCCACAGTAATGGGAGCATGTTACTGTGCTGTGTTTTACCAGTTGGGATTTGAGCTGGGGACAATGGAAATTGTTTATTTTATTTTTATTTTGTTGTTTTATTTTATTATTTTATTTTTGTGCATACACGCTGATAAAAAATGTTTACTCCATAAAATACATAGAGACTATAATTCAGATCCTATGGTGATATTATGGAGGATGGACTTCCTAAGGACATGTGATCTATTGGGTGTACACTTCAGTCGGGAGTGTGCACAGATATGATTCTATTACATATGCACGTACATGAGAGGACTGATATACACACTCTATCTATTCTGTTTTATTTTGCTTTACACTCAAGCCATTATTCATTGTGAAATATCCATATGTTCACTTTCATTACGGTGGTGTTATTTTTAACTGTTACTTATTAGATGATTGGTATTGCGCTATCCCAGAGACATTGGTGTGTAGTAGTTCCTCCAACTATGACATTGCGAGCAGTCACAATTGTCCGAAAAGGAGGGAATATATGTATGGATATATGGTATAAATGCAGCCAGTCAAATGGGTGCAAATGCAGATGACAGTGTTTTCAATGGAAACTAACAAAATGTGTACAGATAGGACTCATTTTAAAATTGCAAATGGGTGCAAGTGGGAGCAGCAGATTAGTGGGATTAGACTAAATGCAGAAAAGACATAGGGAATTATAAGAAGCAGGTGAAATGCCACATTGGTTCATTATAACAGTGAATGAGGCTTTCCATGACAAAACAGAATGCAAGAAAACAAAACAGTGGAGTCAAAGTGCATTATATTAGGATTATGAGTTCCCATCTGTGTAAAATTGCATTGTGAAAATGACCTATGCTAATTAACTAACTTCCCTATTATTAACATACCAGTAACTAATTAGTCCTCCTGATTGACATTGCAATGCAATGTCAGTGGACACGGATGGAAATTCTGGCTTAGTGTTTCTCCATGGAATAGAAATGTGCACTAAATAAAGTTAGAAATCAATGAGTTTTTTTCATGCATTCTGAGGGTCCTTTGTGTGTGAAGGAAGTAGGAAAGCCAGTTGATAAATTTACCAACTTTCGTGAGTGATTGGACAGTGAAGTCAGGAGTCTAGGAGGTGTTCAGACATGCCAGGGGGGAGTCAGCTGTGCTCTTGATTGACAGGCAAATTGATTAAATAGGGGGTTGAACCGAAAGGCTGGGATTTTTCCTTTCTGGCTCTGCAGTCTGCAGAAGGGAGTTCGGAGAGGGTCGACGCCCTGGCTTTGAAATTTGCCGGGATCCCAAGGCTGACTCAGGGGGCATGAACAGGCAGTGCAGGGGTTGTAACACTTCAGCACAGATAAACCACAGCAGAAAGAGATTGTCCCAGGCAAAGTGCAGGAGTCTAATAACTCATTGTAAGTGAAGTAAAACATGAGGAGTGTGGTTTGATTGCGGGTCTTATCAGTTAGCCCAGGAGGTTATTTTTAAAACAAAAATTACAGAATGCCACGTTTATAAATGTCTTCCATGTACTGCAATGCTTATTTATATTTCTAGATTTTTTAGGTAACTGCAGTAGTGTTGCTGTGGGTAAGATTTGGGGAATGCATTGTTGCCAAATGAATTATGCATTTATTGTAAATTACATGATATTTAACAGATTTATAAATTGTATGAACACTTACTCGTGTAAGGATTTTTTTATGTCTCCAATGCTTATTATCTAACTGGGGGGAGAAAAATAGGAGGCTCTGGTGTTTGCACCAGAGTGATAAAATATTTACCACGTTATTTACCACAGGAGGTAATGTCAGAGAAAAAGGGGAAATATATATGCAAGCTAGAAAGTTTGTGTGTTGGTATGTATTTGTTGCACCCTGCATGCTAAGGGGGAACAGAGCCCTCCAAGGGCATAAACTGATGATGTAGATAATTCATTGGCAATTCATATGCAATTCTTAACATTTTTTATGATGTTACTGGGTTCCTATAAATGTGCTAAGTCTGTGTACAAGCTTACAGTCAGCCCAAAGTGTATCATAGTTATCAAAGGGAGAAGGTTTGTCTTATCATATGGGGTAGTGTAAACCATTTGCTCACCACTAAATTACCACCAAAATTAGGTAATATCCCTAAAGACAAAACCTCCTACAGCTTACAGCACAAACCGCTAGACAGATTTTGACCTAATTTGTGCCTGGATCAGTAGCCTGGTCCTAAAAGCATGATTTTGTAAATTTGGTGCAAATTAGTCCAGTAGTTTAAAAAAAGGCCCAAAAGTAGATAAAAAAACATTAGTGATACCTGGGTCCGGTCCACAGACCTATTTCCTGATTCAGTGCCTGCAGACATGCCTGGGCCAATCAGGGGATGGCTTGGTGACCGCGGACATCAAATTTGCACGTTGATTGAATGTTCAAAAATGTGAAGTGCGTTAGAATTTTTGAAACATTTGCCATATTGGATCCGCGGACAGCCGCCACTGACCGTGCACAGCGCAGTGAGGAAAGGGTCTGGAAATCGCATTTGGGGTTAATTTGTGACTGAAAGAGGGACTGCAAAGGGTGGAGGAGTGAAAAAAGGTTAATAGGGAGGTGTTTTTATAGGTGAAAAAGGGTTTGCAGGTGCCGCTGAGTCCACGGACAATGCTGCTGAACGCAGACTGCGCAGTAAGAAACAAGTCTGAAAAATAATTTGGGGTTATTTGGTGGCAGAAATAGCGCCACCTTGAAAGGGTGGTGGAGTGTAATAAAGTTGTCATGTAACTGTTGTAATAGCTGGAAAAAACTGCTGCTGCCACCATGTCCACCGTCACTGTCCTTGTCTGCGTACACAAACACATGTCTGCGTACATCAGTGGGATTGGGGTGGTTCTTGGTGAGTCTTGCTATTTGAAGGTCTACTGTATGTACTTGTTAGATGGTTTGCATTGTGGTGGTTGTGATCAGATTCTTGGGGGCATGGCCATAATCTTTAGTAATAGCCATAGGCCATGACCCCAAGATTCTGGCCACTGGTCACAACCACTATAGTAATGGTACCAATTAGGAGAATTGCCAAGCATTTCAGTGCTGGGCTGCCCTTGTTGGTGGGACAAAGACTGATATGCAAATGGATATTTCTCCTCTGTGAAGTCTGCAGTGAGATAAAACGTGGTTGTAGACCCTCCTGGGTGGAAGAAAATCCTTAGCACAGGGTATTGGACCCATGTTTGTTCTGAGTAGAGGAGCTCCCACACTCCTTTATAATTATGCAAAGCTTGTAGTTTCACCGTAAGTAACCATGGGTAATCCAGATGTGGACCCCTTGATCACTGTGTCTTAGAGAGGATCAGCTTCACCTCACTGCAGAGGCCCAACGAGGCCAAAACAGGTTTCTGGGGTGGCTGTAGGTACTCTTGTTGAGAGGAGAATTTCTAAGCATGTCGGTGCATGACTGCCCTAGTGGATGTAGCAAAGACTGATATGCAAATAGAATATCTCCTCTGTGAAGGGTGCAGTGAGCTAAAGCATGGTTGTAGACCCTCCTGAGTGGAAGAAATTCCATAGAACAGGGTATTTGGCCCATGTTCCTTCTCAGTAGACGGGTTCCCACACTCTTTTGTAATTACTTTTAGTAAGTGATTTTGTTATTTATTAAGGTAGTAGAAGTTGTTGAGAAAAAGAGTTAATGAAGGTGGGTTCTGGATGGTGTAGTAAAGTATGTTAAGTATGTTGTTATAGAAAGTGGCCTATGGGTCTTTTTATCAATGAGCTAGTCTGTAATTAAAGGTACCAGTAAAATGTTACCAGCAGATTTTCTGGACCGGCTTACTCTGTGTTTGGTGGTAGGGGCTTTACACTGAAGCACTGGCATAGTTACTAATGGTCCTGGTGCGTCATGGTTCCCATTCCCATGGAGTCATATGGGACTGTATGGAAATGGGAACGTAGTGTACTGACGCTGATTGTGATATTTCAGTAGCATTTGGATGTCAGGTGGTGGTAACAGTAATACAGGGTTGATGGCAACATGCCATCTACTGGAGCGTTTTATCGGCAATCCTGTAATGAGGCCCTATGAGCAGTGTTGGTTGGGACATTATAAGGTGTAGGGCAAGCATTGGTGTGTAAAAAAGATTCATATCTAGGTTATTTTTGTGCTGGTGATTTTAATAAGAGAATGGAAGTGTCTGTGGTGCAATGTATTTGTAATGTGTTGCAGTCTTTTTAAAGAATAGGGAAACTGTGGACTAGTGGTAATGCAATGGCAGATTGTAGTTGGAGAAGTGTTTGCTATGTTATGGTAGTGGATGGAGAAGAACCATAGTTTATATGTAAAAAGAAGTGTGTACATAAATACTTTGAGCCCGATTAATGGACTTTTTTGCACAGTGCAATGTGACTTTGCACTGCTGAAAAGTGAATTTGCACTGCTGATAGAAACCCTAATTCATGGAACTGTGCAAAGTGTAATTGCATTAAATTTGTACTACAAAAATACACTCTGCAAATTACCATGAATAATGGTTTGTGTTGGCAGCGCAAAGTTTCTTTTTAGCAGTGGAAAATCACTTTGCACTGTGCAAGAAATGGGATGATTCGGGCCATTTGGCAGTATATACATATTTGAGAGCAGGAGGAAAATGGTGGCAATATAAGGGATGTAATGAGAAAGCTTGGAAAGTTTGATGTTGACATGTAATCAGACATGGAAAATGGTGTGCATTTAAAAGTGTTTATTTTTAGGAGGATTTTGCTGAAAGTAAAAAAGAAAATGCATACGTGCACTTACAGCAGCATTGTGTCTAAGTATTTTGTTAAATAAAGGGAAAGCTGATTTGAAAGATTTGTAGAAAATGCTTAAGTGGCACTTGGGGTGTGGCACTTTAATATGTTGGCAGTGCATGTAAGTAACTGCCACGTGATGTTTCCCTGTGTAGAGTGCTGTCATATATGGCATTTGATAGAGTGGTAAAAAAGAGAATATGTTTATTGAGAAGATTATTGAAGGGTAAGTGGCAGGATCCCTGGATATATATTACATGGCCGCATTAGTGGCCATGTAGTTATGGTTAAGTTGGTGTTTCCATAGAAAGAGCACTTTTTGGGTGGCTTATAACTTCGCCCCCCCCTGGACGAATCCTCACCAAACTTTGCAAAAAAATTATATGGCCCGCTCTGACTTTTTTTGCAAAGATTGGTGAGGATTCGTCCAGGGGGGGCAAAGTTATAGGGGCGGTCGCACATTTTTTTTTCCCATAGACTGAATGGGCAAACATTTTTGTTCGCACCTACAGCCCAAACTGCTGGACGGATTTTCACCAAATGTGGACCAGGAGCAGCAGCTTGGTCCCGAAAGCGTGCTTTTGCAAATTTGGTGAAAATCCGTCCAGTAGTTTTTTTTTTTAAATGACCAAAAAGTAGGTCAGAAAAAATTTGTGATATCTGTGTTCGCTTCGCGGACACACTTCCCTGTTCGCTCCGCGGACAGGACGGTGATTGGGCAAGCAGCTTGCGTGATGTCCGCGGACATCTGACGTGCTTTTCTATTGGCTGCCGTGAAGCGTGCAGTGCGTCTATTTTCAGAGATGCTCGCCATCTTTGTTTATCGGAGCAGGATCTGCTGCCTGCACAGTGTAGATGTGGGCTGCGTCGGCCACGAAAAGGTGGTGAGGCACAGGCCCTCATGTCTCTCTCTCGTTCCCTGCACCCCCCGCCCATGGCCCGTGTCTCCCATGTTACCCCCCCTCGCTGATTCTCTGTGTGTTCCTCCCACCCCCGCTCATGCTCCGTTTCTTTTTCCCGTTCCCCCCACTCGTCCCGTGTCTCCAAACTCCCCCCCCACCCCCACTCATGCCCCGTGTCTCCCTACTGTTCCCCCCACCCCCTGCTCATGCCCCGTGTGTCTCTCCCCTTCCCCCTCTCCCCCCGCTCATGCCCCGTGTCTCTCTCCCCTTCCCACCACTCCCTGCTCATATGCCCCGTGTGTCTCCCTCCTTTCCCCCACCCCCTGCTCATGCCCCGTGTGTCTCTACCCTTCCCCCCACACCCCGCTCATGCCCTGTGTGTCTCTACCCTTCCCCCCACCCCGCACTCATGCCCATTGTGTCTCTCCCCTTCCCCCCCACCCCCCCGCTCATGCCCCGTGTCTCTCTCCCCTTCCCCCCCAACCAACGCTCATGCCCCGTGTCTCTCTACTGTTCGCCCCACCCCCCGCTCATGCTTGTGTGTCTCTCCCCGTCCCCCACCCCCCGCTCATGCCCCGTGTGTCTCATCCCATCCCCCCACCCCCGCTCATGCCCTGTGTGTCTCTCCCCTTCCCCCCACCCCCACTCATACCCCGTGTCTCCCTACTGTTCCCCCCACCCCCCAGTCATGCCCCGTCTCTCCCCTTCCCCCCCAACCCCCGCTCATGCCCCGTGTGTCTCTCCCCTTCCCCCTACCTCCTGCTCATGCCCGTGTGTCTCTCCCCTTCCCCCCCACCCCCGCTCATACCTCCATGTCTTCCTACTGTTCCCCCCACCCCCCGTTCATGCCCCGTGTCTCTCTCCCCTTCCCCCCACCCCCCGCTCATGCCCCGTGTGTCTCTCCCCTTCCCCCCGCTCAGGCCCCGTGTCTCTCTCCCCTTCCCCCCACTCCCCGCTCATACCCCCGTGTCTCCCTACTGATCCCCGACCCCGTCTCATGCCCCGTGTCTCTCTCCCCTTCCCCTCACCCCCCGCTCATGCCCTGTGTCTCTCCCCTTCCCCTCGCTCATGCCCCGTGTCTCCCTCCCCTTCCCCCCCACTCCCCTTATCATGCTCCGTGTCTCCCTCCTTTCCCCTCACCCCCCCGCTCATGCCTCGTGTGTCTCTCCCCTCCCGCCACCCACGCTAATGCCCCGTGTCTCTCCCCTTCCCCCCCACCCCCTGCTCATGCCCCGTGTGTCTCTCCCCTTTCCCCCACCTCCCGCTCATGCCCCGTGTGTCTCTCCCCTTCCCCCCACCCCCAGCTCATGCCCCGTGTGTCTCTCCCCTTCCCCCCCACCCCCCGCCCATGCCCCGTGTCTCCCTACTGTTCCCCCCACCCCCTGCTCATGCCCCGTGTCTCTCTGACCTTCCCGCCACCCCCCACTCATGCCCCGTGTGTCTATCCCATTCCCCCCACCCCCTGCTCATGCCCCGTGTCTCTCCCCCCTTCCCCCCCACCACCCGGCTCATGCCCCGTGTGTCTCTCCCCCTCACCCCCATTCATGCCCCGTGTCTCTCTCCCCTTCCCCCCACCCCCCGCTCATGCCCCGTGTGTCTCTCCCCTTCCCCCCGCTCAGGCCCCGTGTCTCTCTCCCCTTCCCCCCACTCCCCGCTCATACCCCCGTGTCTCCCTACTGATCCCCCGACCCCGTCTCATGCCCCGTGTCTCTCTCCCCTTCCCCTCACCCCCCGCTCATGCCCTGTCTGTCTCTCCCCTTCCCCTCGCTCATGCCCCGTGTCTCCCTCCCCTTCCCCCCCACTCCCCTTATCATGCTCCGTGTCTCCCTCCTTTCCCCTCACCCCCCCGCTCATGCCTCGTGTGTCTCTCCCCTCCCGCCACCCACGCTAATGCCCCGTGTCTCTCCCCTTCCCCCCCACCCCCCGCTCATGCCCCGTGTGTCTCTCCCCTTTCCCCCACCTCCCGCTCATGCCCCGTGTGTCTCTCCCCTTCCCCCCACCCCCAGCTCATGCCCCGTGTGTCTCTCCCCTTCCCCCCCACCCCCCGCCCATGCCCCGTGTCTCCCTACTGTTCCCCCCACCACCTGCTCATGCCCCGTGTCTCTCTGACCTTCCCGCCACCCCCCACTCATGCCCCGTGTGTCTATCCCATTCCCCCCACCCCCTGCCCCGTGTCTCTCCCCCCTTCCCCCCCACCACCCGGCTCATGCCCCGTGTGTCTCTCCCCCTCACCCCCGCTCATGCCCCGTGTGTCTCTCCCCTTCCCCCCACCCCCGCTCATGCCCCGTGTCTGTCTACTGTTCCCCCCACCCCCGCTCATGCCCCGTGTGTCTCTCCCCTTCCCCCACCCCCGCTCATGTCCCGTGTCTCCCTACTGTTCCCCCCACCCCCCGCTCATGCCCCGTGTCTCTCTACACTTTCCCCCACCCCCCGCTCATGCCCCGTGTCTCCCCTGTTCCCCCCACCCCCCGCTCATGACCTGTCTCCCCTGTTACCCCCACCCCCGCTCGTGCGCCGTGTCTCCCTTGTATTACACCCCACCCCTAGCTCATGCCCCGTGTCTCCCTTGGGTTACCCCCCACCCCCCGCTCATGCCCCGTGTCTCCCTTGTGTTACCCCCCCACCCCCGCTCATGCCCCGTGTGTCTCTCCCCTTCCCCCCACCCCGCTCATGCCCCGTGTCTCCCTATTGTTCCCCCACCCCCTGCTCATGCCCGTGTCTCTCTTCCCTTCCCCCCCACTCCCCTTATCATGCTCCGTGTCTCCCTCCTTTCCCCCCACCCCCCCGCTCATGTCTCGTGTGTCTCTCCCCTCCCGCCACCCACGCTAATGCCCCGTGTCTCTCCCCTTCCCCCCCACCCCCGCTCATGCCCCGTGTGTCTCTCCCCTTCCCCTCCACCCCCCGCTCATGCCCCGTGTGTCTCTCCCCTTCCCCTCAGCCCCCGCTCATGCCCCATGTGTCTCTCCCCTTCCCCCCACCCCCGCCCATGCCCCGTGTCTCCCTACTGTTCCCCCCACCCCCTGCTCATGCCCCGTGTCTCTCTGACCTTCCCCCCACCCCCGCTCATGCCCAGTGTGTCTCTCCCCTTGCCCCCACTCACCGCTCATGCCCTGTGTGTCTATCCAATTCCCCCCACCCCCCGCTCATGCCCCGTGTCTCTCCCCCCTTCCCGCCCACCACTCCGTTCATGCCCCGTGTGTCTCTCCCCCTTCCCCCGCTCATGCCCCGTGTGTGTCTCCCCTTCCTCCCCACCCCCCGCTCATGCCCTGTGTGTCTCTCCCCTTCCCCCCACCCCCCGCTCATGCCCCGTGTCTCCCTACTGTTCCCCCCACCCCCGATCATGCCCCGTGTGCCTCTCCCCTTCCCCCACCTCCCGCTCATGTCCTGTGTCTCCCTACTGTTCCTCCCACACCCTGCTCATGCCCTGTGTCTCTCTCCACTTCCCCCCACCCCCCGCTCATGCCCCGTGTCTCCCCTGTTCCCCCCACCCCCGCTCACGATCTGTCTCCCCTGTTACCCCCCACCCCCGCTCATGCGCCGTGTCTCCCTTGTATTACCCCCCACCCCTAGCTCATACCCCGTGTCTCCCTTGTGTTACCCCCCTACCCCCCGCTCATGCCCCGTGTCTCCCTTGTGTTACCCCCCACCCCGCTCACACCCCGTTTGTCTCTCCCCTTCCCCCCCACCCCCTGCTCATGCCCCGTGTCTCCCTACTGTTCCCCCACCCCCTGCTCATGCCCCGTGTCTCTCTGACCTTACCCCCTTCCCCCCGCTCATGCCCAGTGTGCCTCTCCCCTTCCCCCCGTGTCTCCCTCCTTTCCCCCACCCCCCGCTCATGCCCCGTGTGTCTCTCCCCTTCCCCCCAGCCCCCGCTCATGCCCCGTGTGTCTCTCCCCTTCCCCCCACCCCGCACTCATGCCCCATGTGTCTCTCCCCTTACCCCCCACCCCCCGCTCATGCCCCGTGTCTCTCTCTTCTTCCTGCCCACCCCCTGCTCATGCCCCGTGTCTCCCTTGTGTTACCCCCCCGCTCCCGCTCATGCCCCGTGTGTCTCTCCCCTTCCCCCCCACCCCGCTCATGCCCGTGTCTCCCTACTGTTCCCCCCACCCCCTGCTCATGCCCCGTGTCTCTCTGACCTTCCCCCCTACCCCCCGCTCATGCCCAGTGTGCCTCTCCCCTTCCCCCCACCCCCTGCTCATGCCCCGTGTGTCTCCCTCCTTTCCCCCACCCCCCGCTCATGCCCCGTGTCTCCCTCCTTCTCCCCCACCCCCCGCTCATGCTCGTGTGTCTCTCCCCTTCCCCCACCTCCCGCTCATGCACCGTGTGTCTCACCCCTTCACCTCACCCCCCGCTTATGCCCTGTGTGTCTCTCCCCTTCCCCCCCACTCCCGCTCATACCTCTGTGTCGCCCTACTGTTCCTCCACCCCCCGCTCATGCCCCGTGTCTCTCTCCCCTTCCCCCCACCACCCGCTCATGCCCCGTGTGTCTCTCCCCTTCCGCCCGCTCATGCCCCATGTCTCTCTCCCCTTCCCCCTCACTTCCCGCTCATGCCCCGTGTGTGTGTCTCTCCCCTTATCATGCCCTGTGTCTCCCTCCTTTCCCCCCACCCCCCGGATCATGCCTCATGTGTCTCTCCCCTCCCGCCACCCCCGCTAACGCCCCGTGTCTCTCCCAATCCCCCCCACCCCCGCTCATGCCCCGTGTGTTTCTCCCCTTCCCCCCACCTCCCGCTCATGCCCCATGTGTCTCTCCCCTTCCCCCCACCCCCCGCTCATGCCCTGTGTGTCTCTCCCCTTCCCCCCCACCCCCGCTCATGCCCCATGTCTCCCTACTGTTCCCCCCAACCCCTGCTCATGCCCAGTGTCTCTCTGACCTTCCCCCCACCACCCGCTCACGCCCAGTGTGTCTCTCCCCTTCCCCCACCCCCCGCTCATGCCCCGTGTGTCTATCCCCTTCCACCCACCCCCGCTCATGCCCCGTGTCTCTCCCCCTTCCCCCCACCACCACGCTCATGCCCTGTGTCTCCCTCCTTCCCCCCACCCCCCGCTCATGCCCCGTGTGTCTCTCCCCTTCCCCCTCACCTCCGCTCATGCCCCGTGTTTCTCTCCCCTTCCTCCCCACCGCCCGCTCATGCCCCGTGTGTCTCTCCCCTTCCCCCACCCCCCGCTCGCTCATGTCCCGTGTCTCCCTACTGTTCCCCCACCCCCCGCTCATGCCCCGTGTGTCTCTCCACTTCCCCCCACCCCCGCTCATGCCCCGTGTCTCCCCTGTTCCCCCAACCCCCCGTTCATGCGCCGTGTCTCCTTTGTGTTACCCCCACCACCAGCTCATGCCCTGTGTCTCCCTTGTTTTACCCCCCACGCCCCCCGCTCATACCCCGTGTCTCCCTACTGTTCCCCCCACCCCCCACTCATGCCCCATCTCTCCCCTTCCCCCCCACCCCCTGCTCATGCCCCGTGTGTCTCTCCCCTTCCCCCCACCTCCCGCTCATGCATCGTGTGTCTCACCCCTTCCTCCCACCCCCCGCTTATGCCCCGTGTGTCTCTCCCCTTCCCCCCACTCCCGCTTATACCTCTGTGTCGCCCTACTGTTCCCCCACCCCCCGCTCATGCCCCGTGTCTCTCTCCCCTTCCCCCACCATCCGCTCATGCCCCGTGTGTCTCTCCCCTTCCCCCCTCATGCCCCATGTCTCTCTCCCCTTCCCCCCACTCCCGCTCCTGCCCCGTGTGTCTCTCCCCTTATGATCTGTCTCCGCTGTTACCCCCCACCCCCTGTTCATGCCCCGTGTCTCCCTTCTGTTACCCCCCCACCCCCAGCTCATGCCCCGTGTCTCCCTTGTGTACCCCCCCACCCCCTGCTCATGCCCCGTGTCTCCCTCATGTTACCCCCACCCCCAGCTCATGCCCCGTGTCTCCCTTGTGTTACCCCCCCACCCATGCCCTGTCTCCCCTGCTACCCCCCACCCCCCGCTCATGCCCCATGTCTCCCTTGTGTGTTACCCCCACCCCCCGCTCATGCCCCGTGTCTCTCCCCTTCTCCCCCACCCCCCGCTCATGCCCCGTGTCTCCCTCATTTCCCTCGCTCAAGCCCCGTGTGTCTCTCCCCTCCCCCACCCCCCCGCTCATGCCCCGTGTGTCTCTCCCCTTCCCCCCACCCCCCGCCTGTCTCTCCCAAAACCCCCCCCTGCTCATGCCCGTGTCTCTCTCCCCTTCCCTCCAACCCCCCACTCATGCTCCGTGTCTCTCTCCTCTTCCCCCCACCCCCTGCTCATGCCCGTGTCTCTCTCCCCTTCCCCCACCCCCCCTCATGCCCCATGTCTGTCTCCCCTTACCCCCCACTCCCCGCTCCTGCCCCGTGTGTCTCTCCCCTTATCATGCCCCGTGTCTCCCTCCTTTCCCCCCACCCCCCGATCATGCCTCATGTGTCTCTCCCCTCCCGCCACCCCCGCTAATGCCCCGTGTCTCTCCCAATCCCCCCCACCCCTGCTCATGCCCTGTGTGTGTCTCCCCTTCCCCCCACCCCCGCTCATGCCCCGTGTGTCTCTCCCCTTCTCCCCACCCCCCGCTCATGCCCTGTGTGTCTCTCCCCTTCTCCCCCACCCCCCGCTCATGCCCCGTGTCTCCCTACTGTTCCCCCAACCCCTGCTCATGCCCCGTGTCTCTCTGACCTTCCCCCCACCCCCCGCTCATGCCCAGTGTGTCTCTCCCCTTCCCCCACCCCCTGCTCATGCCCCGTGTGTCTATCCCCTTCCCCCCACCCCCCGCTCATGCCCCGTGTCTCTCCCCCCTTCCCCCCACCACCCAGCTCATGCCCTGTGTCTCCCTCCTTCCCCCCATCCCCCGCTCATGCCCCATTTTTCTCTCCCCTTCCTCCCCACCGCCCGCTCATGCCCCGTGTGTCTCTCCCCTTCCCCCCACCCCCCGCTCATGCCCCATGTCTCCCTACTGTTCCCCCCACCCCCGCTCATGCCCCTTGTGTCTCTCCCCTTCCCCCACCCCCCGCTCGCTCATGTCCCGTGTCTCCCTACTGTTCCCCCACCCCCCGCTCATGCCCCGTGTCTCTCTCCACTTCCCCCCCACCCCCGCTCATGCCTCGTGTCTCCCCTGTTCCCCCAACCCCCCACTCATGACCTGTCTCCCCTGTTAACCCCCACCCCCAGTTCATGCGCCGTGTCTCCTTTGTGTTACCCCCACCACCAGCTCATGCCCCGTGTCTCGCTTGTTTTACCCCCTCACCCCCCGCTCATGCCCCATGTTACCCCCCCACCCCCGCTCATGCCCCGTGTCTCCCTCGTGTTAGCCCCCACCCCCCGCTCGTGGCCCGTGTCTCCCTTGTGTTACACCCCCACCCATGCCCTGTCTCCCCTGTTACCCCCCACCCCTGCTCATGCCCCGTGTCTCCCTTGTGTTACCCCCCACCCCCCGCTCATGCCCCGTATCTCTCCACTTCCTCCCCACCCCCGCTCATGCCTCGTGTGTCTCTCCCCTTCCCCCCACCCCCGCTCATGCCCCGTGTCTCCCTACTGTTCCCCCCACCCCCCGCTCATGCCCTCCCCACTCATGTACCGTGTCTCCCTACTGTTCCCCCCAGCCCCGCTCATGCCCCGTGTCTCTATCCACTTCCCCGCCAACCTCCACTAATGCCCTGTGTCTCCCCTGTTCCTGCCTCCCCCGCTCATGATCTGTCTCCCCTGTTACCCCCACCCCCTGTTCATGCCCCGTGTCTCCCTTCTGTTACCCCCCCACCCCCAGCTCATGCCCCGTGTCTCCCTTGTGTACCCCCCCACCCCCTGCTCATGCCCCGTGTCTCCCTTGTGTTACCCCCACCCCCGCTCATGCCCCGTGTCTCCCTCATGTTACCCCCCACCCCCAGCTCATGCCCCGTGTCTCCCTTGTGTTACCCCCCACCCATGCCCTGTCTCCCCTGTTACCCCCCACCCCCCGCTCATGCCCCATGTCTCCCTTGTGTTACCCCCACCCCCCGCTCATGCCCCGCGTCTCTCCCCTTCCCCCCACCCCCCGCTCATGCCCCGTGTCTCCCTCATTTCCCTCGCTCAAGCCCCGTGTGTCTCTCCCCTCCCCCACCCCCCCGCTCATGCCCCGTGTGTCTCTCCCCTTCCCCCCACCCCCCGCCTGTCTCTCCCAAAACCCCCCGCTCATGCCTGTGTCTCTCTCCCCTTCCCTCCAACCCCCCACTCATCCTCCGTGTCTCTCTCCTCTTCCCCCCACCCCCCGCTCATGCCCCGTGTCTCTCTCCCCTTCCCCCACCCCCCACTCATGCCCCGTGTGTCTCTCCCCTTCTCCCCCACCCCCCGCTCATGCCCTGTGTGTCTCTCCCTTCCCCCGTTCATGCCCCGTGTCTCCCTACTGTTCCCCCCACCCCCGCTCATGCCCCGTGCGCCTCTCCCCTTCTCCCCCCCCTCGCTCATGCCCTGTTTGTCTCTCGCCTTCCCCCCACCCCCCGCTCATGCCCCGTGTCTCTCTACAGTTCCCCCACCCCCCGCTCATGCCCCGCGTCTCTCCCCTTCCCCCCACACCCCGCTCATGCCCCGTGTCTCCCTCATTTCCCTCGCTCAAGCCCCGTGTGTCTCTCCCCTCCCCCACCCCCCCGCTCATGCCCCGTGTGTCTCTCCCCTTCCCCCCACCCCCCGCCTGTCTCTCCCAAAACCCCCCCCGCTCATGCCTGTGTCTCTCTCCCCTTCCCTCCAACCCCCCACTCATGCTCCGTGTCTCTCTCCTCTTCCCCCCACCCCCCGCTCATGCCCCGTGTCTCTCTCCCCTTCCCCCACCCCCCACTCATGCCCCGTGTGTCTCTCCCCTTCTCCCCCACCCCCTGCTCATGCCCCGTGTGTCTCTCCCCTTCCCCCCACCCCCCGCTCATTCCCCGTGTCTCCCTCCTTCCCCCCACCCCCGCTCATGCCCCGTGCGCCTCTCCCCTTCTCCCCCCCCTCGCTCATGCCCTGTTTGTCTCTCCCCTTCCCCCCACCCCCCGCTCATGCCCCGTGTCTCTCTACAGTTCCCCCACCCCCCGCTCATGCCCCGTGTCTCTCTCCCCTTCCCCCCCACCCCCTGCTCATGCCCCGTGTGTCTCTCCCCATCCCCCACCCCCCGCTCATGCCCCGTGTCTCCCTCCTTTCCCCCCACCCCCCTGCTCATGCCCCGTGTGTCTCTCCTCTCCCCCCCACCCCCGCTAATGCCCTGTGTCTCGCCCTTCCCCCCGCTCATGCCCCGCGTTTCCCTACTGTTCCCCCCACCCCCACTCATGCTCTGTGTCTCTCTCCCCTTCCCCCCACCCCCTGCTCATGCCCCGTGTGTCTCTCCCCTTCCCCCCACCCCCGCTCATTCCCTGTGTCTCCCTCCTTTCCCCCCACCCCCCGCTCATGCCCCGTGTGCCTGTCCCCTTCTCCCCCACCCCCCGCTCATGCCCTGTTTGTCTCTCCCCTTCCCCCCACCCCCCGCTCATGCCCCGTGTCTCTCTACAGTTCCCCCACCCCCCGCTCATGCCCCGTGTCTCTCTCCCCTTCCCCCCACCCCCTGCTCATGCCCCGTGTGTCTCTCCCCTTCCCCCACCCCCGCTCATGCCCCGTGTCTCCCTCCTTTCCCCCCACCCCCCGCTCATGCCCCGTGTGTCTCTCCCCTCCCCCCCACCACCCACTAATGCCCTGTGTCTCTCCACTCCCCCCCACCCCTGCTAATGCCCCACGTCTCTCTCCCCTTCCGCCCACCCCCCACTCATGCCCCGTGTGTCTCTCCCCTCACCCCTGCTCATGCCCCGTGTGTCTCACCCCTTCCCCCGACCCCCCGCTAAGGCCCCGTGTCTCTCCCCTTCCCCCCACCCCCTGCTCATGACCCGTGTGTCTCTCCCCTTCTCCCCCACCCCCCGCTCATGCCCTGTGTGTCTCTCCCTTCCCCCGTTCATGCCCCGTGTCTCCCTACTGTTCCCCCCACCCCCGCTCATGCTCCGTGTCTCTCTCCCCTTCCCCCCCACCCCCTGCTCATGCCCCGTGTGTCTCTCCCCTTCCCCCCACCCCCCGCTCATTCCCCGTGTCTCCCTCCTTCCCCCACCCCCGCTCATGCCCCGTGCGCCTCTCCCCTTCTCCCCCCCCTCGCTCATGCCCTGTTTGTCTCTCCCCTTCCCCCCACCCCCCGCTCATGCCCCGTGTCTCTCTACAGTTCCCCCACCCCCCGCTCATGCCCCGTGTCTCTCTCCCCTTCCCCCCCACCCCCTGCTCATGCCCCGTGTGTCTCTCCCCATCCCCCACCCCCCGCTCATGCCCCGTGTCTCCCTCCTTTCCCCCCACCCCCCTGCTCATGCCCCGTGTGTCTCTCCTCTCCCCCCCACCCCCGCTAATGCCCTGTGTCTCGCCCTTCCCCCCGCTCATGCCCCGCGTTTCCCTACTGTTCCCCCCACCCCCACTCATGATCTGTGTCTCTCTCCCCTTCCCCCCACCCCCTGCTCATGCCCCGTGTGTCTCTCCCCTTCCCCCCACCCCCGCTCATTCCCTGTGTCTCCCTCCTTTCCCCCCACCCCCCGCTCATGCCCCGTGTGCCTGTCCCCTTCTCCCCCACCCCCCGCTCATGCCCTGTTTGTCTCTCCCCTTCCCCCCACCCCCCGCTCATGCCCCGTGTCTCTCTACAGTTCCCCCACCCCCCGCTCATGCCCCGTGTCTCTCTCCCCTTCCCCCCACCCCCTGCTCATGCCCCGTGTGTCTCTCCCCTTCCCCCACCCCCGCTCATGCCCCGTGTCTCCCTCCTTTCCCCCCACCCCCCGCTCATGCCCCGTGTGTCTCTCCCCTCCCCCCCACCACCCACTAATGCCCTGTGTCTCTCCACTCCCCCCCACCCCTGCTAATGCCCCACGTCTCTCTCCCCTTCCGCCCACCCCCCACTCATGCCCCGTGTGTCTCTCCCCTCACCCCTGCTCATGCCCCGTGTGTCTCACCCCTTCCCCCGACCCCCCGCTAAGGCCCCGTGTCTCTCCCCTTCCCCCCCACCCCCTGCTCATGACCCGTGTGTATCTCACCTTCCCCCCACCCCCCGCTCATGCCCTGTGTGTCTCTCCCCTTCCCCCCCACCCCCCGGTCATGCCCCGTGTCTCCCTACTGTTCCCACCAACCCCTGCTCATGCCCCGTGTCTCTCTGACCTTCCCCCCACCCCCCGCTCATGCCCAGTGTGTCTCTCCCCTTCCCCCACCCCCCGCTCATGCCCCGTGTGTCTATCCCCTTCCCCCCACCCCCCGTTCATGCTCCGTGTCTCTCCCCCTTCCCCCCCACCCCCCACTCATGCCCAGTGTGTCTCTCCCCTTCCCCCAACCCCCGCTCATGCCCCGTGTGTCTATCCCCTTCCCCCCACCCCCCGCTCATGCTCCGTGTCTCTCCCCCTTCCCCCCCACTACCCCGCTCATGCCCCGTGTCTCCCTCCTTCCCCCCACCCCCCGCTCATGCCCGTGTCTCTCTCCCCTTCCCTCCAACCCCCCACTCATGCTCCGTGTCTCTCTCCTCTTCCCCCCACCCCCTGCTCATGCCCGTGTCTCTCTCCCCTTCCCCCACCCCCCCTCATGCCCCATGTCTGTCTCCCCTTACCCCCCACTCCCCGCTCCTGCCCCGAGTGTCTCTCCCCTTATCATGCCCCGTGTCTCCCTCCTTTCCCCCCACCACCCGATCATGCCTCATGTGTCTCTCCCCTCCCGCCACCCCCGCTAATGCCCCGTGTCTCTCCCAATCCCCCCCACCCCTGCTCATGCCCTGTGTGTGTCTCCCCTTCCCCCCACCCCCGCTCATGCCCCGTGTGTCTCTCCCCTTCTCCCCACCCCCCGCTCATGCCCTGTGTGTCTCTCCCCTTCTCCCCCACCCCCCGCTCATGCCCCGTGTCTCCCTACTGTTCCCCCAACCCCTGCTCATGCCCCGTGTCTCTCTGACCTTCCCCCCACCCCCCGCTCATGCCCAGTGTGTCTCTCCCCTTCCCCCACCCCCTGCTCATGCCCCGTGTGTCTATCCCCTTCCCCCCACCCCCCGCTCATGCCCCGTGTCTCTCCCCCCTTCCCCCCACCACCCCGCTCATGCCCTGTGTCTCCCTCCTTCCCCCCACCCCCCGCTCATGCCCCATGTTTCTCTCCCCTTCCTCCCCACCGCCCGCTCATGCCCCGTGTGTCTCTCCCCTTCCCCCACCCCCCGCTCATGCCCCATGTCTCCCTACTGTTCCCCCCACCCCCGCTCATGCCCCTTGTGTCTCTCCCCTTCCCCCACCCCCCGCTCGCTCATCTCCCGTGTCTCCCTACTGTTCCCCCACCCCCCGCTCATGCCCCGTGTCTCTCTCCACTTCCCCCCCACCCCCGCTCATGCCCCGTGTCTCCCCTGTTCCCCCAACCCCCCACTCATGACCTGTCTCCCCTGTTAACCCCCACCCCCAGTTCATGCGCCGTGTCTCCTTTGTGTTACCCCCACCACCAGCTCATGCCCCGTGTCTCGCTTGTTTTACCCCCTCACCCCCCGCTCATGCCCCATGTTACCCCCCCACCCCCGCTCATGCCCCGTGTCTCCCTCGTGTTAGCCCCCACCCCCCGCTCGTGGCCCGTGTCTCCCTTGTGTTACACCCCCACCCATGCCCTGTCTCCCCTGTTACCCCCCACCCCTGCTCATGCCCCGTGTCTCCCTTGTGTTACCCCCCACCCCCCGCTCATGCCCCGTATCTCTCCACTTCCTCCCCACCCCCGCTCATGCCTCGTGTGTCTCTCCCCTTCCCCCCACCCCCGCTCATGCCCCGTGTCTCCCTACTGTTCCCCCCACCCCCCGCTCATGCCCTCCCCACTCATGTACCGTGTCTCCCTACTGTTCCCCCCAGCCCCGCTCATGCCCCGTGTCTCTATCCACTTCCCCGCCAACCTCCACTAATGCCCTGTGTCTCCCCTGTTCCTGCCTCCCCCGCTCATGATCTGTCTCCCCTGTTACCCCCACCCCCTGTTCATGCCCCGTGTCTCCCTTCTGTTACCCCCCACCCCCAGCTCATGCCCCGTGTCTCCCTTGTGTACCCCCCCACCCCCTGCTCATGCCCCGTGTCTCCCTTGTGTTACCCCCACCCCCGCTCATGCCCCGTGTCTCCCTCATGTTACCCCCCACCCCCAGCTCATGCCCCGTGTCTCCCTTGTGTTACCCCCCCACCCATGCCCTGTCTCCCCTGTTACCGCCCACCCCCCGCTCATGCCCCATGTCTCCCTTGTGTTACCCCCACCCCCCGCTCATGCCCCGCGTCTCTCCCCTTCCCCCCCACCCCCCGCTCATGCCCCGTGTCTCCCTCATTTCCCTCGCTCAAGCCCCGTGTGTCTCTCCCCTCCCCCACCCCCCCGCTCATGCCGCGTGTGTCTCTCCCCTTCCCCCCACCCCCCGCCTGTCTCTCCCAAAACCCCCCCCGCTCATGCCTGTGTCTCTCTCCCCTTCCCTCCAATCCCCCACTCATGCTCCGTGTCTCTCTCCTCTTCCCCCCACCCCCTGCTCATGCCCCGTGTCTCTCTCCCCTTCCCCCACCCCCCACTCATGCCCCGTGTGTCTCTCCCCTTCTCCCCCACCCCCCGCTCATGCCCTGTGTGTCTCTCCCTTCCCCCGTTCATGCCCCGTGTCTCCCTACTGTTCCCCCCACCCCCGCTCATGCTCCGTGTCTCTCTCCCCTTCCCCCCCACCCCCTGCTCATGCCCCGTGTGTCTCTCCCCTTCCCCCCACCCCCCGCTCATTCCCCGTGTCTCCCTCCTTCCCCCCACCCCCGCTCATGCCCCGTGCGCCTCTCCCCTTCTCCCCCCCCCTCGCTCATGCCCTGTTTGTCTCTCCCCTTCCCCCCACCCCCCGCTCATGCCCCGTGTCTCTCTACAGTTCCCCCACCCCCCGCTCATGCCCCGTGTCTCTCTCCCCTTCCCCCCCACCCCCTGCTCATGCCCCGTGTGTCTCTCCCCATCCCCCACCCCCCGCTCATGCCCCGTGTCTCCCTCCTTTCCCCCCACCCCCCTGCTCATGCCCCGTGTGTCTCTCCTCTCCCCCCCACCCCCGCTAATGCCCTGTGTCTCGCCCTTCCCCCCGCTCATGCCCCGCGTTTCCCTACTGTTCCCCCCACCCCCACTCATGCTCTGTGTCTCTCTCCCCTTCCCCCCACCCCCTGCTCATGCCCCGTGTGTCTCTCCCCTTCCCCCCACCCCCGCTCATTCCCTGTGTCTCCCTCCTTTCCCCCCACCCCCCGCTCATGCCCCGTGTGCCTGTCCCCTTCTCCCCCACCCCCCGCTCATGCCCTGTTTGTCTCTCCCCTTCCCCCCACCCCCCGCTCATGCCCTGTGTCTCTCTACAGTTCCCCCACCCCCCGCTCATGCCCCGTATCTCTCTCCCCTTCCCCCCACCCCCTGCTCATGCCCCGTGTGTCTCTCCCCTTCCCCCACCCCCGCTCATGCCCCGTGTCTCCCTCCTTTCCCCCCACCCCCCGCTCATGCCCCGTGTGTCTCTCCCCTCCCCCCCACCACCCACTAATGCCCTGTGTCTCTCCACTCCCCCCCACCCCTGCTAATGCCCCACGTCTCTCTCCCCTTCCGCCCACCCCCCACTCATGCCCCGTGTGTCTCTCCCCTCACCCCTGCTCATGCCCCGTGTGTCTCACCCCTTCCCCCGACCCCCCGCTAAGGCCCCGTGTCTCTCCCCTTCCCCCCCACCCCCTGCTCATGACCCGTGTGTATCTCACCTTCCCCCCACCCCCCGCTCATGCCCTGTGTGTCTCTCCCCTTCCCCCCCACCCCCCGGTCATGCCCCGTGTCTCCCTACTGTTCCCACCAACCCCTGCTCATGCCCCGTGTCTCTCTGACCTTCCCCCCACCCCCCGCTCATGCCCAGTGTGTCTCTCCCCTTCCCCCACCCCCCGCTCATGCCCCGTGTGTCTATCCCCTTCCCCCCACCCCCCGCTCATGCTCCATGTCTCTCCCCCTTCCCCCCCACTACCCCGCTCATGCCCCGTGTCTCCCTCCTTCCCCCCACCCCCCGCTCATGCCCCGTGTGTCTCTCCCCTTCCCCCTCACCTCCGCTCATGCCCCGTGTGTCTCTCCCCTTCCTCCCCACCGCCCGCTCATGCCCCGTGTGTCTCTCCCCTCCCCCCCACCCCCCGCTCATGCCCCGTGTCTCCCTACTGTTCCCCCCACCCCCGCTCATGCCCCGTGTGTCTCTCCTCTTCCCCCCCACCCCCCGCTCATGCCCTGTGTGTCTCTCCCTTCCCCCGCTCATGCCCCGTGTCTCCCTACTGTTCCCCACACCCCCGCTCATGCTCCGTGTCTCTCTCCCCTTCACCCCCTGCTCATGCCCCGTGTGTCTCTCCCCTTCCCCCCACCCCCCGCTCATTCCCCGTGTCTCCCTCCTTTCCCCCCACCCCCCGCTCATGCCCCGTGTGCCTCTCCCCTTCTCCCCCACCCCCGCTCATGCCCTGTTAGTCTCTCCCCTTCCCCCCACCCCCCGCTCATGCCCCGTATCTCTCTACAGTTCCCCCACCCCCCGCTCATGCCCCGTGTCTCTCTCCCCTTCCCCCGCACCCCCTGCTCATGCCCCGTGTGTCTCTCCCCTACCCCCACCCCCCGCTCATGCCCCATGTCTCCCTCCTTTCCCCCCACCCCTCGCTCATGCCCCGTGTGTCTCTCCCCTCCTCCCCACCCCCCGCTAATTCCCTGTGTCTCTCCACCCCCCCCCACCCCCGCTAATGCCCCACGTCTCTCTCCCCTTCCCCCCGCCCCCACTCATGCCCTGTGTGTCTCTCCCCTCACCCCTGCTCATGCCCCGTGTTTCTCACCCCTTCCCCCGACCCCCCGCTAATGCCCCGTGTGTCTCTCCCCTTCCCCCCCAAACCCTGCTCATGCCCCGTGTGTCTCTCACCTTCCCCCCACCCCCGCTCATGCCCTGTGTGTCTCTCCCCTTCCCCCCCACCCCCCGGTCATGCCCCGTGTCTCCCTACTGTTCCCACGAACCCCCGCTCATGCCCCGTGTCTCTCTGACCTTCCCCCACCCCCCGCTCATGCCCAGTGTGTCTCTCCCCTTCCCCCACCCCCCGCGTGTCTATCCCCTTCCCCCACCCCCCGCTCATGCCCCGTGTCTCTTCCCCCTTCACCCCCACTACCCCGCTCATGCCCCGTGTCTCTCCCCTTCCTCCCTACCGCCCGCTCATGCCCCGTGTGTCTCTCCCCTTCCCCCCACCCCCCGCTCATGCCCCGTGTCTCCCTACTGTTCCCCCCACCCCCGCTCATGCCCCGTGTGTCTCTCTCCTTCCCCCACCCCCCGCTCGCTCATGTCCCGTGTCGCCCTACTGTTCCCCCCACCCCCCGCTCATGCCCCGTGTCTCTCTCATCTTCCCCCACCCCCCGCTCATGCCCCGTGTCTCCCCTGTTCCCCCCCACCCCCCGCTCATGACCTGTCTCCCCTGTTAACCCCCACCCCCGCTCATGCGCCGTGCCTCCTTTGTGTTACCCCCCACCCCCAGCTCATGCCCTGTGTCTCCCTCGTGTTACCTCCCACCCCCCGCCATGCCCCGTGTCTCCCTTGTGTTACACCCCCACCCATGCCCTGCCTCCCCTGTTACCCCCAACCCCCGTTCATGCCCCGTGTCTCCCTTGTGTTACCCCCCACCCCCCGCTCATGCCCCCTATCTCTCCCCTTCCTCCCCACCCCCCGCTCATGCCCCGTGTGTCTCTTCCCTTCCCCCCACCCCCCGCTCATGCCCCGTGTCTCCCTACTGTACCCCCACCCCCGCTCATGCCCGTGTCTCTCTCCCCTTCCCCCCAACCCCCCGCTCATGCTCCTTGTCTCTCACCCCTTCCCCCCACTCCCGCTCATGCCCGTGTGTCTCTCCCCTTCTCCCCCACCCCCCGCTCATGCCCCTTGTGTCTCTCCCCTTCCCCCCTACCCCCTGCTCATGCCCAGTGTCTCTCTTCCCCCTTCCCCCAACCCCCACTCATGCCCCGTGTCTCTCTCCCCTTCCCCCCACCCCCCACTCATGCCCCGTGTGTCTCTCCACTTCTCCCCCACCCCGCGCTCATGCCCTGTGTGTCTCTCCTCTTCCCCCCGCTCATGCCCCGTGTCTCCCTACTGTTCCCCCCACCCCCGCTCATGCTCCGTGTCTCTCTCCCCTTCCCCCCCACCTCCCACTCATGCCCCGTGTCTCCCTCCTTTCCCCCTACCCCCCGCTCATGCCCTGTGTGTCTCTCCCCTTCTCCCCCACCCCCCGCTCATGCCCTGTGTGTCTCTCCCTTTCCCCCCACCCCCCGCTCATGCCCCGTGTCTCCCTCTTTCCCCCCACCCCACCGCTCATGCCCCGTGTGTCTCTCCCCTCCCCCCCACCCCCGCTAATGCACCGTGTCTCTCCACTCCCCCCCACCCCCGCTAATGCCCCACGTCTCTCTCCCCTCCCCCCACCCCCCACTCATGCCCTGTGTGTCTCTCCCCCCAACCCCCTGCTCATGCTGCGTGTCTCTCTCCCCTTACCCCACCCCCCACTCATGCCCCGTGTGTCTCTCCCCTTCTCCCCCACCCCCCGCTCACGCCCCGTGTGTCTCTCCCCTTCCCCCCTACCCCCTGCTCATGCCCAGTGTCTCTCTCCCCTTCCCCCCAACCCCCGCTCATGCCCCGTGTCTCTCTCCCCTTCCCCCCACCCCCCACTCATGCCCGTGTGTCTCTCCCCTTCTCCCCCACCCCCGCTCATGCCCTGTGTGTCTCTCCCCTTCCCCCCGCTCATGCCCTGTGTCTCCCTACTGTTCCTCCCACCCCCGCTCATGCTCCGTGTCTCTCTCCCCTTCCCCCCACCCCCTGCTCATGCCCTGTGTGTCTCTCCCCTTCCCCCCACCCCCTGCTCATGCCCGGTGTCTCCCTCCTTTCCCCCCACCCCCCGCTCATGCCCCGTGTGTCTCTCGCCTACTCCCCCACCCCCCGCTCATGCCCTGTTTGCCTCTCCCCTTCCCCCCCACCCCCCGCTCATGCCCCGTGTGTCCCTACAGTTCCCCCACCCCCCGCTCATGCCCCGTGTCTCTCTCACCTTCCCCCCCACCCCCTGCTCATGCCCCATGTGTCTCTCCCCTTCCCCCCACCCCCTGCTCATGCTGCCCCGTGTCTCCCTCTTTCCCCCCACACCCCCGCTCATGCCCCGTGTGTCTCTCCCCTACCCCCACCCCCCGCTAATTCCCCGTGTCTCTCCACTCCCCCCCCACCCCCGCTAATGCCCCACGTCTCTCTCCCCTTCCCCCCCCACTCATGCCCCGTGTGTCTCTCCCCTCACCCCTGCTCATGCCCCGTGTGTCTCACCCCTTCCCCCGACCCCCCGCTCATGCCCCGTGTGTGTCTCCCCTTCCCCCGACCCCCCGCTCATGCCCCGTGTGTGTCTCCCCCTCCCCCCACCCTCCCGCTCATGCCCCGTGTCTCCCTACTGTTCCCCCCACCTCCCGCTCATGCCCGTGTCTCCCTACTGTTCCCACGAACCCCTGCTCATGCCCCGTGTCTCTCTGACCTTCCCCCACCCCCCGCTCATGCCCAGTGTGTCTCTCCCCTTCCCCCAACCCCTGCTCATGCCCCGTGTGTCTATCCCCTTCCCCCACCCCCCGCTGATGCCCCGTGTCTCTTCCCCCTTCCCCCCCACTACCCCGCTCATGCCCCGTGTCTCCTTCTTTCCCCCCACCCCCGCTCATGCCCCGTGTGTCTCTCCTCTTCCCCCTCACCATGCTCATGCCCCGTGTGTCTCTCCCCTTCCCCCCACCCCCCGCTCATGCCCCGTGTCTCCCTACTGTTCCCCCCACCCCCGCTCATGCCCCGTGTGTCTCTCCCCTTCCCCACCCCCCGCTCGCTCATGTCCTGACATTCAGAAACTTAACATTCAAAAGGTATTACATTTATAGATGTTGCTATTCTCACATGTTTTTACACTACTTTCTTTAGAATTTAATTGCATCTTATGATGTACATATATAGGGAAAGAACTAGGCCTGAAACACGGCAATCATTTTTGTGCGTGAATACAATCATGTAGATTATACACAGTTGCTAATGATATTGCCCCGTGTTTGCTTACTTTACTCTCCATATATATGCCCCATAGTTGTATGCATTGTAGTCTATTTATGTTTTGTGTGTATTAGTAGAAATATGTAGTAAGTGATGCATTATTAGCTACTTAGTACATGTTTCACAGTACGTAAAAATCTGATACACAAACATTCAGTGATGTCATCAATGACATTTGCGATGTCATCTTTGATGTCCTGGGTGTTAGTGTTAGCAGTGCACGGTGGCGCGAGTTATGGTTGCTTATCTGACCATAACTGCCGAATTTCAGGGGTTTTTCGGTTTTACTTTGAACCATGACGTCCCTTTAACAAAGTTTTTTTACTGAATTTGTTAGGTTTTTAGTAGCGCAACTTAACCATAACATCCCTTTTAACAAAGTTTTTTCATTGAATATATATAATTGTTGCAGTATATTTAAGTATACCTGTAGTGTGTCTTCTTAGATGCAGATATTGAATCTGCAAATAGAAATCTTAGAAAAGTTTCACAGTAGTTACTAATGCAGATGGCTGTGATTAACTAGAGATATGTATGCTCTGAGTTCAAGTGTACATCTGAAGTGTTGAGCTGAGATGACAGGGTTAGGTGTAGAGTTTTTGGATGTGATTGGTAGATGGATGTGTGACTGAAAGCAGCCAATGCGGGAGTGTTACAAACATGAAAGTGGAAATGGTTGAAGGGCTGCCCTGTGCTACGAGGTCTGTGGACACTGTGGTACTCGGTGGATAGCTGGTATGCTATATGGGTCCTTTGAAGATACCTGGCATGGAAAGGGGACTATGGGGATTAGCCAATGAGGTGTTCTGTTTGTGGTCTACAGAAAGACAGGGTCTCATGTGTTTTGTTTGCTGTGTGTAGAGAAGATGGATGTGGCTATTGCTAGGAAGAAGATGAATGTGTGGATGGTGGGAGATTGTCGGATGAATCCTTTGAAATGTTCTAGTGAATATTGTGGCATCTCTGCTAATATTGGTTTGCAGGGAGTGGACGTTTGGTGGTATAAAGTTTCTGGGTTAAACTGTGTGATTTTATTATCATTGTATTTATTCATTGCATTTATAAAGCGTGATACAGAAGCCCAGAGGCATTATATACATTACTTAAAGGTTATAACTATACAAGAACTTTATTAGTGGTTTTCTTTTGTAGGCCCCAGAAAGGTTGGCAGGACTGGTTCAAAGTGGAATCCACTGCTGTTTCTGAGAGTTGGCCTGTGTCAGATGCCCTCCCTTTGCCTAGGTTGAGGTGGATGGTAGAGAAGGATCTTGGTTTGGGCGCCCATGAGCACCACAAGTCTAGAGACCGACACACCTTGCTAGTTGTTTACTTGAAATCATTACTCATTAGGAACTTCATTAGTCATCTTTTCTATTTCGTATATGTGAGAGAAGCTGGCAGTACTTGGAGGGAGTCACTACTTGTTTTCATTAGGTAACACAACTTGTGATGGTTAATGTTTTGAGTTAAAAACTGAAAATGGTCCTGCTGGCATACACAGGTCAGGGAGCTAATCCCGAGTTTGGGCACGTACCCCCTTTATTTAAAACTTGATTAGCCCATCTCTAGCCCCTTGTATATCATGTTGTTCAAGTGCACTTCTTTCAAATGTTAAAATGTGCAAAATATAAGTCATTGATTACCACTTGGTGGCAAAGCAACTTTTTGGTGGGGATTTTATCATCCATACCACCTCATGGAGGACTTCGTGTATTTCTGGCTAATGGCCTACATTGTAATTCCACTAGTGCTGGGCATGCTGCACATTGTGCCTCACTCCTATGTACTCATATTCCCACTGTAAAACCACAGGGCACAGTATTTGTTTTGGCAACAAGACAACATAACACAGGTTCAAATCCCCACCTCATGCTTAGAAACTGATCTCTGGCATTCAGCACGTTATAAAAGAACAATTATAATTATAACAACTACTGTGCCACATATCTTATGAGGAGTGCCATCTTCTCATCAGAAAATGTTGGGCTCCTCCTGCACATGCTTGCTTAGTGCAGTGAACCTGGCAAAAACAGAACTCACCTCCAAATGTCCCATACTCTTCTCGGATTCTGTTCTTCTCAGACTCCCAGAGAAACTAAACTCAACATTGTCAACTCAAGCAGATCCTGAATGGTGAGAAAGGAACAAGCCACACAAAGGGAATCCAAAGTCCAAAGCAGTGTTGCTCTCCCCTGCATTTGACAAACTCTGCCTCCGGTATGTCTCAGAAAGATATACAGATGTATGGTATCCCTCATAACTACATGCAAAAAAGAAAGCACAAACAGTGCAGAGAGAGAAGCAGCACTTTACAAATGAAACTCCAAAATGTGCCTATGAATGACATTTGCTTTGTTGCTAAAAACTCCAAAATGCAATCTTATGAAGCATTGCGAACATGCAAAGTCCTAAATGTGAAGAGCAAAACATTTCTTCAGAAAAACTGATTGTCTGTAATCTGACAGCCCCTGTCAAAATCTGTGTGCAGTACCCTGGGCTACCTGTGAATGACAGCTGTCAGATGAGCTCCTGAGGAAACTTCAAAGTATTTAAACTAAAAGTCTGCCTGATTAGTAAACATAAAAGGAGTGATGCTAAAAGGAATACAGATCTTAGTTGTGTTTTTGATCCCACAGATGTAAAGCTAAGAAAGTAATGTATTGATGTGATTTGATGCAACAAGTTTGGTTTCTGCTAGATTTTTTCTTGAGAATAAATTAGCCTGGCTGAGCTACGGCCATTTGGAAGTGGAAAAACAGGTTTCTTTCAAGGGGAGGGGAAATCCTCTCAACAGAAACTCACTGGTAGATGATAATTGTGGATTAGACCAGACTCTTTTCTACAGAAAGAGAATGAACAATAGAAGACCCTTCAGCCAGGAAACGGAGGTGTGAAAGGGGTCGTAACTACCCCTGGAAGGAACTCCCAAGGGAGGGGGCTGCTCCTGGACTGCAAGGAGAGACAAAGGTGCAGGACCATTTTCTGTTAAGCATGAACAATGAACAATTTTTAAAGACTCATAACTTGATACTCAAAGTAGTGAAAAATATACAAAGGACAGATCTGTTAATCTAAATTTTTGCTGCACGTTTTAAGAGGCGGTAGAACTGTATAACATGTTCTGGACAGGAATGGCAATATGTGTGGTTTTATGTGAACTGTGTTAATGCTAAAATTGTGAAATGTTACACACACATCCCTATGGTAAACACACACATTTGTGGAAAGTTGCAGAAAGTTTGGAAAATGTGTTAATGGCAAAAAGGACATAATTCTGGAGAAAGATGAAACAAGATCCCACAGTTGCAGGATTTTGAGGAACAGACAATACATAAAATAAGTAGCTTGGAAGTAGATGTCCTGCGTTCTGCCAAGATACTCTGGGCTACATGCTACGAGCTACGTGAGGAGAGGATCTCCAACAACGCCAATTCTGTCCTTATTCACCTTGAACAACTGAACTGAAGCCACGCCCCCTTTACTTAGCATCATTGAAAGAGGCCGTTTGCGCGCTCCTGCGCGCGCGCTCCAAGAAGTAGCTCGGAAGTAGCTGTTCTGCGTTCTGCCAAGATACTCTGGGCTACATGCTATGAGCTACATGAGGAGAGGATCTCCAATGATGCCTATTCTGTCCTTATTCACCTTCAACAACGTAAAGGAACATTTATGGACACTCTAAATTATTTAATTTTGGTCAATGAGAATTATAGTCCCTAACTTTATACTTTACTTCTCTTTAGTGACCTGAAGCCACGCCCCCTTTACTTAGCGTCATTAAAAGAGGCTGTTTGCGCACTCCTGTGCGCGCCCTCTGAGAAGTAGCTCGGAAGTAGCTGTTCTGCTATTCAGCTGTGTCAGCTGTGGCACAGTGGCTTGAGAGACTCTACCTTTGCCCTTTCTCTGCCTGTATGCGCTGAGTTCAAGATCCATAGGTTTTGTTGACGCATTTCCATATTCAAAAGTCTGAGGTAAGACTAAAACTAAGGTAAAGAGTTGTTAAGTCTGTTCATTGATGTATGCATTAAGTTACGTTCACAGGGTGCGGTGCGTACTTTATACTTGCTTTGTCTAGTTATCTGCACATATATGCTTTTGTCAAGCTCGGTGGTTAACTACATCTTGGGCAGACATTGAGTTAAGTTATATAAGACTCTTTTGGTGTTAAAGCTAGATACAACTGTACAAAGGTTTAAACGAAGAACGTAGTAAACATTTTGTTGGGCTCACGTGTCTTTCGTTAGCCTTAATGTCTGTCCACAGAGGAAAAATAATCCAGAAAGCAAAGTTTGTGCCTAAAATCCTGACACGTCCTGCAAGTATGGCATTGGCTGTAGTGACAGCCTTGCCTGGCATGTCGGACACAGATGATGATTTAATTGAAAGTGCTCAGCCGTGTACAAATGCTTGTGGTAGCGCTTTGGATATGAGTAATACTGTTTTTCCTGTTTCCTCTCAAAGCTTGTATGAAGGGGATTGTACCTTGGTTCCTGATAATATGTTACCATGCAACCTAAACTCAAACTTGATGTTTGATAATACGCCTCCTATTTTTAGTACAGTGGATCAATCATTAATAGGAACCACTCAACTTCTAGAAACTATCACAGAGTGTGAGGTCAATCAATATTCTAGTAATGTTAAAGCAAGTATAGATAACAAACATGCTAGTCTGAATGGGCTCATATTTATCAAGCTCAAGAAGCAGTCTAGACTGCTGAATGAAATTGTACTGGCAGTAAGAGCCTTACCCGAACTGTGCTCTAGTATAATGAATGATTGGGAGGAAAAATGTAATAAAAAATACTAAATTTGGATTTGGAGCATCAAAACATGTGTGTTGGTAATTTAACAGCAAGTACTCAAGATGTTAGAAGTGTACCTATACTCATTTCGGATAACACAATCCTGGGCCAGGACGTTAGAAGTGTACCTATACTTATTTCCGATAATACAATCCTGGGCCAGGAAGAAGTTTATGTACAACAGTCCAATGTAATTACACTATCAGATGGTAAGGAAGATAGTGAGAAGGGACTGAATATGTTGAATGAGCCTGTGTTAACCAAAATATCTAAAAAAACAAGTGAAAAAAGCAAAAAAGAAAAGAAATCTTTCTCAGCCTAAGGGTTTAAACAACAGTTCGCGTAAGTTTATGAGAAATCTGGACTTACAAGCTGTTTGTGATGACCTTTGTAATGATAAAGAAGTTCTGTATGAGACACGTGCGAATATAATGCCTAGTGTTGCAATAAGGAATCATATATCACCTGAAGGAATAGTTGAAATAGGAAACAAATCTGAAAAAATTTATACTGAGGGAGGTAATAGACTATCAGATGCTCTAAAACATAAACAGGTGACAGATAGGATTGATAAAAATCTGAGGCGTATGGAAAGAGGCGTGGCTGACATTTTTGATATCTTTAAAAATCCAGAAATGCAGTCACGCCCCAATACACCGTCCGCACCTAGTATTATGTCACCCTTTGTACCTGCTCACTTGATGAATGATAATGTGGTCTGTGTTGACGATTTGCAGTCATATGCTGACTCTGGTTCTGTAGTTACTGAAATCTTGAATATACGACCAAGAACTGGCACTAATATTCCTAGTGTTGAGCATGTCACGGTGAATGAGTCTAAGGTGGTTGGATGTGTGCCCCCTCTGAATGGTGTTACAGAGCAAGATGTTTGTTGCATGGTTGAAAATATCCTAAAAAAAACAAAATTGAGTGAAAACATGGTTGCCTTGCCGAAAGTTACTAAAATTATCCTATGACGATAGACTGATTGGCACTTTGGTTCAATCATCAGGTGGGTCTTTGAATGTAGATCCTCGACCTATAAAAGAAGATTGTATGCAGACCCAGAAGGGCCTTACATAGCAAGATGTTTGCTGCTTGGTCGAAAACATCTTAAAAAAAGCAGAGTGAAAACATGGTTGCCTTGCTGAAAAATCCCCAAAAAATCCTGCATAATGTCAATTTGACTGACATTTTGGTTCAATCATCATGCGAGTCCAGAAATGTAGACTCTCGATCCATAAATGAAGATCGTGGGCAGACCTGTAAGCCAGAATCAGAAGCAATTACAAATGGTACGAGTCTTGGCCTTGTCGCGGTCTCGGAACATACTTTGGGAATTATGGTTAATAATATCCTAAAAAAGAAACTTCCCACATGTTATAATGATTATGTTCTGACTGAATCTAACGAAAACACATCGTCAGGTGACTTTGTAGACACTACTGGTATGACGGATAGGTTATATGAATCATGCAGGATGCCCATCGCTGTCAATGGTCCTGTGTTAACGGGACATAGTCTGCAGAATGATCCACCATTTGGGCATTTAAGAGCACCGGCTTTTACAGATGAGCATAATTTAATTATTTATTATGTACTTGACGAAGGTGGCCCTAGCTCCTTGAATAGACCATATATATTGAATGTATTTAATGAAATCCCTGACCTTTGCCTGATAACATCGGTGGACATACAACTTGTGGACTTCATCCATAATCTGATATTTGATTATGTACAGCTGATCATTAAATCTCCCCTGATTAGAGCACTTCTCTTGAAGGAGGTCGGCTCATTACAGAGGAGGGGCTTTGACATTATACCTTAAAATAACACATTCAACTATAAGCCTCCGCAGATAAAAAAGATGTACAATGGAACTTCCGAGATTAGAACATCTGAAATATCTTCAGTACAAAATGAAGGGATTGAGGTTATCAATGAAGCAAAGTCCTGTCTAAAGGATATGCAAGAGTGGCTGGCTTGCACTTTCCTTACGAGAATCTATTGCACAATTGAAATCGGCTCCCAAATCACTTTAGCACAAGGTCTTACTTTTAACTTGTGTCATGGAATACAAGAGGTTATAAACATCTTTTGCTAGACACAGAAGAATGTGTGAAACTTAGTAACTATGACTTTGTGCTGTTGCAAGAAACTTGGGTCACCTCTGACTTGTATATATCGATGGTTTTAATACCCTAGGATTAGCAGCAAAAAAAAAAGATAGAGGTAGACCAAGTGGTGGTTTGCAGTTGGCACATAGAATTAATGAGTGCATCAAACTATTGGACACCTCCTTTGTGCTGGATTGTGCTATATGAGCTAGTTTTCAACTGACAACAAATGTTGGAACTGTTCATGTTTTGATGTTCAACGTATATTGGAATATATGCAATGAGAATAGATGTGAATTGCAGGAGTTCTTTGCTTATTTAAATGAAGCGATCTGCAAGTGGCTTTATTCATACCCACAGGGTTTCATGATCTGAATGCCGATTGTTTACTTACAAAAGCTGCACAGTATCATATACGTGCTTCTTCGCCCAATTTGGATAGTAAAAAAACTAGAGGTTGTCAATGGCTGGACTTTGGAATGAGTTGGGGCATGGAGCTAGTCTATAACATCTTGCCAACTTGGGCTGCTCGTGGTTCATGTTCCATACTAGATTATAGATTTGTGACCATTCATGAAAAATTGTATTGTAAAAAGTTTGAAGTTATAGAAAATTGTAATAGCGATCATGCAATGTTAAGTCTGGAACTCCCATGGAGTAAGGGTAATAATGAAATCTTGTCCTTTCCTATTCAAATTGAAGCACTCAATGATGGAAAACATGTAAAATGGAATTGTGGTAAAATGGAAAAGGCTAACCATATTAATAGACAAGACTTTGCATATTCAAACTATGAGAAAAAGCTAGTTTGCTATTCTGTTGACAACTTTGGTGACTACGTTGAAGACATGTTACATCGTAGCAAGGTGCTTAGAAGTGGTAACACAGATTCAAATTAAGTGCACATACACACATTTGCTGAGACTTTTAAAAAAGCAAAGATCATTATGAGAAAGTCCATTAGAAATATAAAGACAAAAGACATGGGGGAAACTGAGAGGAGTTTAAAAATTAGGCAATGTAAACAAAATATAAGACCTGGATTAAGAGTATTAAAGGTGGGCTAGCTCAAAAGGATGGGGAGGCAATGTTAGAGGCTATGCGTGGAAACAATAATACCAGCTTCTGGTCTTTAATAAATAAAGACCAATGTAATCAACAGCGTTTACAATTGAATCCTTTAGATGCTGGGGTATGGTCCAAATATTTTGGATCTTTATACAAGCCTCCCGAAAAATATTTTAGTCCTGAGGTTCTCATAGATGTTGTATGGCATTTGGACACATCAATCCTGAACATTAAACGCCGAATTAGAAAAGCAAAGCCCACCTCTACTCTGTGTCCCAATCTTTTGTCATTTGCTAACTTTAAAAATAACATTGACTTGTGGTCTAAGCTTTTGCATTTCTTATTTGTGGATAGTTGCCTCAAAAAGAGGATACCAGATAACTGGAAAGTGTCAAATGTATTGTTACTATTCAAGAAAGGTGATCGCCTGTGTCCCAAGAATTATCGTCCGATCACACTCATGAATGTGGAGTCAAAAATCTTTGCTGGGATAGTACTTGAAAAATTGAATATGTGAATTGATGACAACAATATATTAGATTATAGGCAGATTGGTTTTCGTAAAGCTATAGGGACTGATGCTGGGGGATTGATGATGGTTGAGTTAATGAGTGTGGTCAATCAAAAGCTATGAAGCATTTATATATTGCATCCATGGATCTAAGTTCCGCCTGTGATCTTGTCGACAGGCCTACATCATGGAAAACCTTGTTAATGTTAGGCATAGATAAAGCCTTGCTAGATGTCATTATTCATCTTTACACAGAAACATCAATTAGAGTCAGGCTGAATAATAACGGAAGTCTGACTGATATTATTCCGACTATGAACGGGCTTAAACAAGGCTGCAGATTAGCTGCAACACTCATCAATCTGTATGTGTCTAATGCAGGCAGGTCTTTGGATTCTAGCGGTCTAATTGGACCTAAAATCGGAGGTTCAATTGTTAGGTGAGTGTCATACGCTGATGATTTTTTATTAATGGACTGGACAAAAATCGGCCTGCAAAAGCTGATGAATGATTTTGGTAAGTTTATTGATGGAAGAAAGCTGAAAATTAACCCAAACAGAACTATAATCTTTCATGTGGGTTGTAAAAGTCTTACCCCGTTGTTTTCATATTGGACCTGTAATGGTGCAAAAATTAAAAGCCAAACGGTTCTTACATGGTTGGGGTATGTTTTTTTACAGTAATTCTGGTAAAGTGATAAAAACCAGCCTGATACAAAAAGCAAAAGTGGCCATTAATCAAATAACAGCCATCGAACGAATATATGGTAAATTTACTCTCGACCCCTGCATCTTGTTCTATAGGCTTAAGGTGTTGCCAAGACTGTCTTATGGGTGTGGATTTTTCTCTAAAAATATGTGGCCTTTTTTACATCAACTGGAGTCCATGATATGGCGAAAACTACTATACTATGTTCCAAAATGTATTCCTCTAGCGCTAATAAGATCGAACTTGGTTTGCATTCGCTCAATAGTATCATGTTCAATAGAAAACTGGCTCTATTAAGAAAATGTCTAGTTGCTGAAAACGGGACAATTTATGATCATATGAAACATGTGACAAATGGAAACTTTATGTCCAACTTAAAAGAGGACTGTGAGAAAAAACTTTTTGATTTAGGTTTATCTGTAAATACACTTATTAAGTTTCCACATAAAGTGAAGGAGGTTGGAGAACAATGTAGTCTTGTTAAACTCAAAGTTATATTCTGAAAGCGTGTCATATTTGAAATTCTGTCCTTACCCGGAAGCATACTTGAAAAAATATCCTTCAAGAGAATTTCGAAACTCTTACATGCGTTTCAGGTTTAATGTCTTGAGTACAAATGAGATTCTGTTTATTCGGGGGTTGATCCCTTGTGGGACTGAAGAATGTTGGTTCTGTAAATTAAAAGGAATAGGTGAATCCTTAAAACATTTATTACTGGAATGTCCAAATCTTCGAGAGAAGAGAATGGAAGGCTTTGCACAATTTGTACCTAATACAGCTTGGGTAGATAGAAATAAACTGCAGTGAAATGCTTCATGGCTCCGTTATCGCCTTGAAAATAAAAGTCAACAATTTCCTGAAAAATACCTGTGTGTTGACATAAAATAATTGTTGATGGTACTCCTGGTTCTTAAATGGATAACATCGAATGTGTCACTGGTTAAAAAAGGTTTTAAAATGTTTGTTTAGCCTGTTTTGGGATGTGGTATGCGATTTTTTTACATTCATTCATGTGTGTCTTTTTGAACTTTGGATCTTAATGAATTGTAAATGTAAAAGCAACCTATTGTGAAAACACTGATCTTAATGAAATTGTAAATGTATATGCAATCTATTGTGAAAACATTGTTTTAATGAGATGTGTTTATCTCTTTCTATTGTAAGTATTTCTTTGTAAAGGTTTGAATAAACCAAAACAAATAATGATTAAAAAAAAATATGGAATTGTTTGTGATTTGTGTAGAGGTGACCAAAGTAGAAATATGTATTTAGGATAAAATCCGATTTTGAGACCAGTGACTAAACGGATGTTTCTAAAGTCTGTAAAGCAAACCATAAAATGTGACATCACCCGGCCTTGATGCAAGGTGGAGATGAGGTTTTGATCCAATCCCAGCTCACAGAGGCAAGCTTACTTAAGCCGGCCCATACACCCATCTTGTGATGTCATTTGAAAGGATAAATAGAGACAGCTGACAACACATAGAGACTCACTGATTCACTCACTTTCCTGATTCCGGCGAAGCACTCTGATCCAGCATTCTACATTCAGCCTTTAACAACTTTCCAGATCCAGATGCCAAGACTCTTGCCAGCGGTAGAGAACTATTGACTTCCAGCAAGGCCTAAATTCTTTAACTTATTTTCGCAACTCAGTGAATCTCTGTGGTGTGGGAAGGCCTTTTGAACCAGTAACCTGAAACTGTCTGGCTTGCTACCACAAGGCTTGCCTGAGGAACTCACTATCCAGCTGATTGAAATACCCACAACAAGAAGGGCAGATCCTGTGCAAATTCGGTGGCCGGTCTAGCTGATCCAGTCCCGCGCCTGATGTGCTGTCCTTCCCTGACAGATCCAATCCATGACCAGAACTGACGGTCCAATGTAATAACTTATTCTGTGAGTGTTAATAGGAAGAACAGTGACCCATAATATACCTGTATTGTGTGATCCCAATCTCAAACCCATCCCATCTTTAATTCAGATCCATAGTATTGCTAGAACTATCTTTGTGCTGACTTTTTTCTTATCTGTCTTATTAAACCCTAACTTCTTATTGATTTGATTAAGAAAAGTAAATCCCAGGAAGAAGTATTGGTCTGTTATAGCGAATATTGCATAAGGAAAAGTTTGCCACGATTTCACATTCTGAACATTCTTACAAGTGTGAATTAGCTTTAAATTATGTCTCACTTGTAGAGTATCCACAACAGGCAGGTTACGCTGATCATGTGACTGTAAGATCCATCTGTGGCATTCTCTTTGGCATAGTCATAACATAGTGTAATCAATCCCATCTGTCATTTTCAAAGTGCATTTCTGTTTTCCACTTTCACACCTATTTTGTAAAAACAACTCTTACTAAAACATCTGTAACTCCCTTAGTTTTTATGATAGAAGCAAAATTCCAACTCCTACTTGTACCTAACATCCTTAGCTGTCCATATAACCCAAAATCGCAGTGTGATTGGCGAATATCGCATAAGGAAAAGTTTGCCGCGATTTGACATTCTGAACATTCTTACACTTGTGAATCAGCTTTTAATTATTTCTCACTTGGATTTTGAGATTTCAAATGTTTTCTTTTGACTAAATCATTGTTTGTGATTGTGTGCAACTGCTCAAAGTGGCTCCCATAGGAATTTATAATAATTTAAGTACTTTTGACCACATTTGGTGTTTTTTGCTCAGTAAATTCCAAAGACAATTTCAAAACCATCCGGACAGCGGAAAGGTCAATTCCATTTTTCTCTTGTGTTTGAAGGGGGAAGGTGGGAGTGACATTCTGTTTGATTTGTGTTATTCCTGAATACCTACTCTCTCCTCACATTTATTTAATTTGCCTATTGGGGGGTTGAGAGGTGTTGTAGGGGGAACCTCTAACCATAGTGCTATCTGTTCCAAACGAACACAACAGCATTCTTTTCTGTGCTGCATTTGTTTTTGTGTTCATTATTTGACTCCTACTGCATTAAAAACATTATTCAGTGTTCGGTCACCCCATTGGCGATTGTTGTTTACCTATTAAAATATATTGTGATGTAAATTCGAAATACATAAATACATATTTACCTTTGCAAACTAGCCCGATTACTGGTTCAGTGTGACAGGGATGCGGGGGCCTCAGGAGAAGGGTGTGTGATATGAGTGGTATATCGTTCAGAATATTGAACTTATAGATAAAATAAATAAGGGCTTCATTAGTGTACTACACGCTGGGCGTGACTTGGGTGTGTGCCAGATTGAAATCACTTACAACATTGTCGGTTACAGCGTTTTTTGGCAGTAGTGTAGACATAGACACGAAACGCTCCACACACATTTGGTATACAGAGGTTTAATAGCTGAACACATTGCTTTGGGGAATGTAAAACATGTAGATTTATTTCAGAAAAGTTTGATGAAGCTTCGTATTGTCCTTAAATGTTGCCATTTTGCATAACCGAAACTAGGAAAATTTGCGATTTCATGAAAGAAGAAATCTACGAACACACATTAATTGGCTGATGGAATTTAAAGTTCACACGCCTCTATTTTTTTCTCTGTTGTGGAAAAAAGTTATAAAGAAAATAACCTATATACAAAACAGTTCTTGTTGTATATTCATTCAGTGGCACATGTTGCACATTGTGTAGGCAGTTTCCAAGTAAGGCTGTAGTTTATTCTTCACAGCATGAAGGTCATTACCAGTAGCCCCAGAAAACGGCACCTCATCAATATGTTCACTTTCCCTGATCTAAAATGGAACATTCCTGAGTAGACAGTGCCAGAGTTGCATCTAATGATCACCTCAGCCAGATCAAAACATGAGATACAGTATATTATTCCGGATGCCAGAATATAGGGTTCGGGTATTCAAGACAGAAGATTGGTACCACACATAGAGCAAATGCTGGGAAAAGTGACCCTGGAAACTCCTCGGGGGGTATCTTGGGATGTGTGCCCTTAAGGTGTGGGAAAGCAGAGAGGCATGATGGGCAACATGGGAATAAGGGGGTGTACGATTTTCAGTTGCTCACTCCACTTACACTCTCTGGTCCCTATCAGACAGGTAAGGCGCTAACCCTGCTCTCCCTTACTTTAATGTAGAAGAATGCAAGCATAGCATGCACATTTGCACATTGCATAATTGCAGAACCCACCGACATTCCTAATGTTTCATTATTCCACAATGTTTATAATCATATTACGTGTGATGCTGGCTTTATACCCTTAAACTTGAAATGACTCATTGTGGAGTAGCACCTGGAAACTATGTGGTAATGCGCTAGAATCATAGTCGCTAAGCCTTTCACACCTGGAATTGCCACACCATTGTGCTTAATATTTACCTGGGGCACCTTTATGCTTAAATCTACTCAGTGCTTCTACGCCCCTGGAAACCTTGAGCCTATTACCAGACAATATTCAGCATGCCTTTTACACCATGCAATGTTACACCATTGTTCTGAATATTATCAGTATCAACCTTGTGCTTAATATTTCAATAACACGTGTGCATATTATTTACTAGTTGCACGGTACGAACATAAATTCATTGCGCATGCGTGCCCAATGATACTCAATCTGTTTCTGCAATAGGATCGGTTGCAACCATGAGATTTTCAAATAACCACTAACATGTTTGTGCTTAGAATTCCTCCTACATGTGTGCTTGTTAATTACTAGTTGCACTTCATACACACAAATTCATTGGACATTTCTGCCCAATGATACTCAGTGTGTTTCTACACTAGGAACGGTTGCATATTTCCGGGTATTGCTGATTTGTTTTAAATGCTGTTTACAACAATGAGTCCCCTTAAATCCAGGGTGTAACTTTGCCTAGCATTTCCATTAGGGCCCAATTGAGTTTGGGATTTATGTTTTTGCACCAGATCGTCCCTTATGGTAACGTGGCACCCAGTGGTGCATCACTCACTATGGTGCCCCAATCGAGCATTCGTGTATTTCCAGATGCATACCTTAATTGCTATATGTTCTCCATGATGCACTGACCATTGTGGGATCTTCACCTGGGGTGCATAGTGTTTAAGTTGGCAGAGTCTATTTGGACCTATAGTAGCTTTATCAACCGATTTTCTGTAGGGAAATCAGGACGGCGCTCTCGAAAACAAATCAACATTGGGACACTGGTGTTGGCCAGCCTACAACATTGTCTATTAAAAGGCTGATGGGATGGGAGCAAGAATGCATATCTGAAAAACACTCTGCCTAATGGGAAAATCTTCAGCCAGCTCACGTTGGGACCAACCCTAAGCCTAACAGCTGTGTCCTGATGCAGGACCTAGAGAAGCCACCAACAATTCTGCTCCATGATCGCGAGATTTGCACTGTGTCCAGAATTACATTCAAATATCCTAATAAAAGAGGCACTCCAATTTCCGTGTCAGCCTTATATAACTTCTAGGCAGACAGTGAACCTCTGGTGCTTTCCCAGCAGCTTGTGCTGTTAGGGCAAACAGCGGCGCATCAAAGTGAAGGGGGATGGGGAGAAATACCACAGAGCTATCTCCAGGACATTGCATCTGTGCCAGGGTCTCCGTCTAGCGGGACTGGACCACCAGACCTTGCCATTTATGTTACTATCCAACTGGGAGCTAAACCCCTTCTCAAAACATTTAACCAAATTCCAGAAGGTTCCCATGATCGTTATCAGCTACTCTTTGCATGAACTCCTCTATTGCTTTCTGAAATACTTCAATCCTTTTTTGATGATCCAAGAACTTAGATGTGTCCCCCACCCCCCGCTCATGCCCTGTTTGCCTCTCCCCTTCCCCCCCACCCCCTGCTCATGCCCCGTGTGTCCCTACAGTTCCCCCACCCCCCGCTCATGCCCCGTGTCTCTCTCACCTTCCCCCCCACCCCCTGCTCATGCCCCATGTGTCTCTCCCCTTCCCCCCACCCCCTGCTCATGCTGCCCCGTGTCTCCCTCTTTCCCCCCACACCCCCGCTCATGCCCCGTGTGTCTCTCCCCTACCCCCACCCCCCGCTAATTCCCCGTGTCTCTCCACTCCCCCCCCACCCCCGCTAATGCCCCACGTCTCTCTCCCCTTCCCCCCCCCACTCATGCCCCGTGTGTCTCTCCCCTCACCCCTGCTCATGCCCCGTGTGTCTCACCCCTTCCCCCGACCCCCCGCTCATGCCCCGTGTGTGTCTCCCCTTCCCCCGACCCCCCGCTCATGCCCCGTGTGTGTCTCCCCCTCCCCCCCACCCTCCCGCTCATGCCCCGTGTCTCCCTACTGTTCCCCCCACCTCCCGCTCATGCCCGTGTCTCCCTACTGTTCCCACGAACCCCTGCTCATGCCCCGTGTCTCTCTGACCTTCCCCCACCCCCCACTCATGCCCAGTGTGTCTCTCCCCTTCCCCCAACCCCTGCTCATGCCCCGTGTGTCTATCCCCTTCCCCCACCCCCCGCTGATGCCCCGTGTCTCTTCCCCCTTCCCCCCCACTACCCCGCTCATGCCCCGTGTCTCCTTCTTTCCCCCCACCCCCGCTCATGCCCCGTGTGTCTCTCCTCTTCCCCCTCACCATGCTCATGCCCCGTGTGTCTCTCCCCTTCTCCCCACCCCCCGCTCATGCCCCGTGTCTCCCTACTGTTCCCCCCACCCCCGCTCATGCCCCGTGTGTCTCTCCCCTTCCCCACCCCCCGCTCGCTCAAGTCCTGACATTCAGAAACTTAACATTCAAAAGGTATTACATTTATAGATGTTGCTATTCTCACATGTTTTTACACTACTTTCTTTAGAATTTAATTGCATCTTATGATGTACATATATAGGGAAAGAACTAGGCCTGAAACACGGCAATCATTTTTGTGCGTGAATACAATCATGTAGATTATACACAGTTGCTAATGATATTGCCCCGTGTTTGCTTACTTTACTCTCCATATATATGCCCCATAGTTGTATGCATTGTAGTCTATTTATGTTTTGTGTGTATTAGTAGAAATATGTAGTAAGTGATGCATTATTAGCTACTTAGTACATGTTTCACAGTACGTAAAAATCTGATACACAAACATTCAGTGATGTCATCAATGACATTTGCGATGTCATCTTTGATGTCCTGGGTGTTAGTGTTAGCAGTGCACGGTGGCGCGAGTTATGGTTGCTTATCTGACCATAACTGCCGAATTTCAGGGGTTTTTCGGTTTTACTTTGAACCATGACGTCCCTTTAACAAAGTTTTTTTACTGAATTTGTTAGGTTTTTAGTAGCGCAACTTAACCATAACATCCCTTTTAACAAAGTTTTTTCATTGAATATATATAAGTGTTGCAGTATATTTAAGTATACCTGTAGTGTGTCTTCTTAGATGCAGATATTGAATCTGCAAATAGAAATCTTAGAAAAGTTTCACAGTAGTTACTAATGCAGATGGCTGTGATTAACTAGAGATATGTATGCTCTGAGTTCAAGTGTACATCTGAAGTGTTGAGCTGAGATGACAGGGTTAGGTGTAGAGTTTTTGGATGTGATTGGTAGATGGATGTGTGACTGAAAGCAGCCAATGTGGGAGTGTTACAAACATGAAAGTGGAAATGGTTGAAGGGCTGCCCTGTGCTACGAGGTCTGTGGACACTGTGGTACTCGGTGGATAGCTGGTATGCTATATGGGTCCTTTGAAGATACCTGGCATGGAAAGGGGACTATGGGGATTAGCCAATGAGGTGTTCTGTTTGTGGTCTACAGAAAGACAGGGTCTCAGGTGTTTTGTTTGCTGTGTGTAGAGAAGATGGATGTGGCTATTGCTAGGAAGAAGATGAATGTGTGGATGGTGGGAGATTGTCGGATGAATCCTTTGAAATGTTCTAGTGAATATTGTGGCATCTCTGCTAATATTGGTTTGCAGGGAGTGGACGTTTGGTGGTATACAGTTTCTGGGTTAAACTGTGTGATTTTATTATCATTGTATTTATTCATTGCATTTATAAAGCGTGATACAGAAGCCCAGAGGCATTATATACATTACTTAAAGGTTATAACTATACAAGACCTTTATTAGTGGTTTTCTTTTGTAGGCCCCAGAAAGGTTGGCAGGACTGGTTCAAAGTGGAATCCACTGCTGTTTCTGAGAGTTGGCCTGTGTCAGATGCCCTCCCTTTGCCTAGGTTGAGGTGGATGGTAGAGAAGGATCTTGGTTTGGGCGCCCATGAGCACCACAAGTCTAGAGACCGACACACCTTGCTAGTTGTTTACTTGAAATCATTATTCATTAGGAACTTCATTAGTCATCTTCTCTATTTCGTATATGTGAGAGAAGCTGGCAGTACTTGGAGGGAGTCACTACTTGTTTTCATTAGGTAACACAACTTGTGATGGTTAATGTTTTGAGTTAAAAACTGAAAATGGTCTTGCTGGCATACACAGGTCAGGGAGCTAATCCCGAGTTTGGGCACGTGCCCCCTTTATTTAAAACTTGATTAGCCCATCTCTAGCCCCTTGTATATCATGTTGTTCAAGTGCACTTCTTTCAAATGTTAAAATGTGCAAAATATAAGTCATTGATTACCACCTGGTGGCAAAGCAACTTTTTGGTGGGGATTTTATCATCCATACCACCTCATGGAGGACTTCGTGTATTTCTGGCTAATGGCCTACATTGTAATTCCACTAGTGCTGGGCATGCTGCACATTGTGCCTCACTCCTATGTACTCATATTCCCACTGTAAAACCACAGGGCACAGTGTTTGTTTTGGCAACAAGACAACATAACACAGGTTCAAATCCCCACCTCATGCTTAGAAACTGATCTCTGGCATTCAGCACGTTATAAAAGAACAATTATAATTATAACAACTACTGTGCCACATATCTTATGAGGAGTGCCATCTTCTCATCAGAAAATGTTGGGCTCCTCCTGCACATGCTTGCTTAGTGCAGTGAACCTGGCAAAAACAGAACTCACCTCCAAATGTCCCATACTCTTCTCGGATTCTGTTCTTCTCAGACTCCCAGAGAAACTAAACTCAACATTGTCAACTCAAGCAGATCCTGAATGGTGAGAAAGGAACAAGCCACACAAAGGGAATCCAAAGTCCAAAGCAGTGTTGCTCTCCCCTGCATTTGACAAACTCTGCCTCCGGTATGTCTCAGAAAGATATACAGATGTATGGTATCCCTCATAACTACATGCAAAAAAGAAAGCACAAACAGTGCAGAGAGAGAAGCAGCACTTTACAAATGAAACTCCAAAATGTGCCTATGAATGACATTTGCTTTGTTGCTAAAAACTCCAAAATGCAATCTTATGAAGCATTGCGAACATGCAAAGTCCTAAATGTGAAGAGCAAAACATTTCTTCAGAAAAACTGATTGTCTGTAATCTGACAGCCCCTGTCAAAATCTGTGTGCAGTACCCTGGGCTACCTGTGAATGACAGCTGTCAGATGAGCTCCTGAGGAAACTTCAAAGTATTTAAACTAAAAGTCTGCCTGATTAGTAAACATAAAAGGAGTGATGCTAAAAGGAATACAGATCTTAGTTGTGTTTTTGATCCCACAGATGTAAAGCTAAGAAAGTAATGTATTGATGTGATTTGATGCAACAAGTTTGGTTTCTGCTAGATTTTTTCTTGAGAATAAATTAGCCTGGCTGAGCTACGGCCATTTGGAAGTGGAAAAACAGGTTTCTTTCAAGGGGAGGGGAAATCCTCTCAACAGAAACTCACTGGTAGATGATAATTGTGGATTAGACCAGACTCTTTTCTACAGAAAGAGAATGAACAATAGAAGACCCTTCAGCCAGGAAACGGAGGTGTGAAAGGGGTCGTAAACTACCCCTGGAAGGAACTCCCAAGGGAGGGGGCTGCTCCTGGACTGCAAGGAGAGACAAAGGTGCAGGACCATTTTCTGTTAAGCATGAACAATGAACAATTTTTAAAGACTCATAACTTGATATTCAAAGTAGTGAAAAATATACAAAGGACAGATCTGTTAATCTAAATTTTTGCTGCACGTTTTAAGAGGCGGTAGAACTGTGTAACATGTTCTGGACAGGAATGGCAATATGTGTGGTTTTATGTGAACTGTGTTAATGCTAAAATTGTGAAATGTTACACACACATCCCTATGGTAAACACACACATTTGTGGAAAGTTGCAGAAAGTTTGGAAAATGTGTTAATGGCAAAAAGGACATAATTCTGGAGAAAGATGAAACAAGATCCCACAGCTGCAGGATTTTGAGGAACAGACAATACATAAAATAAGTAGCTTGGAAGTAGATGTCCTGCGTTCTGCCAAGATACTCTGGGCTACATGCTACGAGCTACGTGAGGAGAGGATCTCCAACAACGCCAATTCTGTCCTTATTCACCTTGAACAACTGAACTGAAGCCATGCCCCCTTTACTTAGCATCATTGAAAGAGGCCGTTTGCGCGCTCCTGCGCGCGCGCTCCAAGAAGTAGCTCGGAAGTAGCTGTTCTGCGTTCTGCCAAGATACTCTGGGCTACATGCTATGAGCTACATGAGGAGAGGATCTCCAATGATGCCTATTCTGTCCTTATTCACCTTCAACAACGTAAAGGAACATTTATGGACACTCTAAATTATTTAATTTTGGTCAATGAGAATTATAGTCCCTAACTTTATACTTTACTTCTCTTTAGTGACCTGAAGCCACGCCCCCTTTACTTAGCGTCATTAAAAGAGGCTGTTTGCGCACTCCTGTGCGCGCCCTCTGAGAAGTAGCTCGGAAGTAGCTGTTCTGCTATTCAGCTGTGTCAGCTGTGGCACAGTGGCTTGAGAGACTCTACCTTTGCCCTTTCTCTGCCTGTATGCGCTGAGTTCAAGATCCATAGGTTTTGTTGACGCATTTCCATATTCAAAAGTCTGAGGTAAGACTAAAACTAAGGTAAAGAGTTGTTAAGTCTGTTCATTGATGTATGCATTAAGTTACGTTCACAGGGTGCGGTGCGTACTTTATACTTGCTTTGTCTAGTTATCTGCACATATATGCTTTTGTCAAGCTCGGTGGTTAACTACAGCTTGGGCAGACATTGAGTTAAGTTATATAAGACTCTTTTGGTGTTAAAGCTAGATACAACTGTACAAAGGTTTAAACGAAGAACGTAGTAAACATTTTGTTGGGCTCACGTGTCTTTCGTTAGCCTTAATGTCTGTCCACAGAGGAAAAATAATCCAGAAAGCAAAGTTTGTGCCTAAAATCCTGACACGTCCTGCAAGTATGGCATTGGCTGTAGTGACAGCCTTGCCTGGCATGTCGGACACAGATGATGATTTAATTGAAAGTGCTCAGCCGTGTACAAATGCTTGTGGTAGCGCTTTGGATATGAGTAATACTGTTTTTCCTGTTTCCTCTCAAAGCTTGTATGAAGGGGATTGTACCTTGGTTCCTGATAATATGTTACCATGCAACCTAAACTCAAACTTGATGTTTGATAATACGCCTCCTATTTTTAGTACAGTGGATCAATCATTAATAGGAACCACTCAACTTCTAGAAACTATCACAGAGTGTGAGGTCAATCAATATTCTAGTAATGTTAAAGCAAGTATAGATAACAAACATGCTAGTCTGAATGGGCTCATATTTATCAAGCTCAAGAAGCAGTCTAGACTGCTGAATGAAATTGTACTGGCAGTAAGAGCCTTACCCGAACTGTGCTCTAGTATAATGAATGATTGGGAGGAAAAATGTAATAAAAAATACTAAATTTGGATTTGGAGCATCAAAACATGTGTGTTGGTAATTTAACAGCAAGTACTCAAGATGTTAGAAGTGTACCTATACTCATTTCGGATAACACAATCCTGGGCCAGGACGTTAGAAGTGTACCTATACTTATTTCCGATAATACAATCCTGGGCCAGGAAGAAGTTTATGTACAACAGTCCAATGTAATTACACTATCAGATGGTAAGGAAGATAGTGAGAAGGGACTGAATATGTTGAATGAGCCTGTGTTAACCAAAATATCTAAAAAAACAAGTGAAAAAAGCAAAAAAGAAAAGAAATCTTTCTCAGCCTAAGGGTTTAAACAACAGTTCGCGTAAGTTTATGAGAAATCTGGACTTACAAGCTGTTTGTGATGACCTTTGTAATGATAAAGAAGTTCTGTATGAGACACGTGCGAATATAATGCCTAGTGTTGCAATAAGGAATCATATATCACCTGAAGGAATAGTTGAAATAGGAAACAAATCTGAAAAAATTTATACTGAGGGAGGTAATAGACTATCAGATGCTCTAAAACATAAACAGGTGACAGATAGGATTGATAAAAATCTGAGGCGTATGGAAAGAGGCGTGGCTGACATTTTTGATATCTTTAAAAATCCAGAAATGCAGTCACGCCCCAATACACCGTCCGCACCTAGTATTATGTCACCCTTTGTACCTGCTCACTTGATGAATGATAATGTGGTCTGTGTTGACGATTTGCAGTCATATGCTGACTCTGGTTCTGTAGTTACTGAAATCTTGAATATACGACCAAGAACTGGCACTAATATTCCTAGTGTTGAGCATGTCACGGTGAATGAGTCTAAGGTGGTTGGATGTGTGCCCCCTCTGAATGGTGTTACAGAGCAAGATGTTTGTTGCATGGTTGAAAATATCCTAAAAAAAACAAAATTGAGTGAAAACATGGTTGCCTTGCCGAAAGTTACTAAAATTATCCTATGACGATAGACTGATTGGCACTTTGGTTCAATCATCAGGTGGGTCTTTGAATGTAGATCCTCGACCTATAAAAGAAGATTGTATGCAGACCCAGAAGGGCCTTACATAGCAAGATGTTTGCTGCTTGGTCGAAAACATCTTAAAAAAAGCAGAGTGAAAACATGGTTGCCTTGCTGAAAAATCCCCAAAAAATCCTGCATAATGTCAATTTGACTGACATTTTGGTTCAATCATCATGCGAGTCCAGAAATGTAGACTCTCGATCCATAAATGAAGATCGTGGGCAGACCTGTAAGCCAGAATCAGAAGCAATTACAAATGGTACGAGTCTTGGCCTTGTCGCGGTCTCGGAACATACTTTGGGAATTATGGTTAATAATATCCTAAAAAAGAAACTTCCCACATGTTATAATGATTATGTTCTGACTGAATCTAACGAAAACACATCGTCAGGTGACTTTGTAGACACTACTGGTATGACGGATAGGTTATATGAATCATGCAGGATGCCCATCGCTGTCAATGGTCCTGTGTTAACGGGACATAGTCTGCAGAATGATCCACCATTTGGGCATTTAAGAGCACCGGCTTTTACAGATGAGCATAATTTAATTATTTATTATGTACTTGACGAAGGTGGCCCTAGCTCCTTGAATAGACCATATATATTGAATGTATTTAATGAAATCCCTGACCTTTGCCTGATAACATCGGTGGACATACAACTTGTGGACTTCATCCATAATCTGATATTTGATTATGTACAGCTGATCATTAAATCTCCCCTGATTAGAGCACTTCTCTTGAAGGAGGTCGGCTCATTACAGAGGAGGGGCTTTGACATTATACCTTAAAATAACACATTCAACTATAAGCCTCCGCAGATAAAAAAGATGTACAATGGAACTTCCGAGATTAGAACATCTGAAATATCTTCAGTACAAAATGAAGGGATTGAGGTTATCAATGAAGCAAAGTCCTGTCTAAAGGATATGCAAGAGTGGCTGGCTTGCACTTTCCTTACGAGAATCTATTGCACAATTGAAATCGGCTCCCAAATCACTTTAGCACAAGGTCTTACTTTTAACTTGTGTCATGGAATACAAGAGGTTATAAACATCTTTTGCTAGACACAGAAGAATGTGTGAAACTTAGTAACTATGACTTTGTGCTGTTGCAAGAAACTTGGGTCACCTCTGACTTGTATATATCGATGGTTTTAATACCCTAGGATTAGCAGCAAAAAAAAAAGATAGAGGTAGACCAAGTGGTGGTTTGCAGTTGGCACATAGAATTAATGAGTGCATCAAACTATTGGACACCTCCTTTGTGCTGGATTGTGCTATATGAGCTAGTTTTCAACTGACAACAAATGTTGGAACTGTTCATGTTTTGATGTTCAACGTATATTGGAATATATGCAATGAGAATAGATGTGAATTGCAGGAGTTCTTTGCTTATTTAAATGAAGCGATCTGCAAGTGGCTTTATTCATACCCACAGGGTTTCATGATCTGAATGCCGATTGTTTACTTACAAAAGCTGCACAGTATCATATACGTGCTTCTTCGCCCAATTTGGATAGTAAAAAAACTAGAGGTTGTCAATGGCTGGACTTTGGAATGAGTTGGGGCATGGAGCTAGTCTATAACATCTTGCCAACTTGGGCTGCTCGTGGTTCATGTTCCATACTAGATTATAGATTTGTGACCATTCATGAAAAATTGTATTGTAAAAAGTTTGAAGTTATAGAAAATTGTAATAGCGATCATGCAATGTTAAGTCTGGAACTCCCATGGAGTAAGGGTAATAATGAAATCTTGTCCTTTCCTATTCAAATTGAAGCACTCAATGATGGAAAACATGTAAAATGGAATTGTGGTAAAATGGAAAAGGCTAACCATATTAATAGACAAGACTTTGCATATTCAAACTATGAGAAAAAGCTAGTTTGCTATTCTGTTGACAACTTTGGTGACTACGTTGAAGACATGTTACATCGTAGCAAGGTGCTTAGAAGTGGTAACACAGATTCAAATTAAGTGCACATACACACATTTGCTGAGACTTTTAAAAAAGCAAAGATCATTATGAGAAAGTCCATTAGAAATATAAAGACAAAAGACATGGGGGAAACTGAGAGGAGTTTAAAAATTAGGCAATGTAAACAAAATATAAGACCTGGATTAAGAGTATTAAAGGTGGGCTAGCTCAAAAGGATGGGGAGGCAATGTTAGAGGCTATGCGTGGAAACAATAATACCAGCTTCTGGTCTTTAATAAATAAAGACCAATGTAATCAACAGCGTTTACAATTGAATCCTTTAGATGCTGGGGTATGGTCCAAATATTTTGGATCTTTATACAAGCCTCCCGAAAAATATTTTAGTCCTGAGGTTCTCATAGATGTTGTATGGCATTTGGACACATCAATCCTGAACATTAAACGCCGAATTAGAAAAGCAAAGCCCACCTCTACTCTGTGTCCCAATCTTTTGTCATTTGCTAACTTTAAAAATAACATTGACTTGTGGTCTAAGCTTTTGCATTTCTTATTTGTGGATAGTTGCCTCAAAAAGAGGATACCAGATAACTGGAAAGTGTCAAATGTATTGTTACTATTCAAGAAAGGTGATCGCCTGTGTCCCAAGAATTATCGTCCGATCACACTCATGAATGTGGAGTCAAAAATCTTTGCTGGGATAGTACTTGAAAAATTGAATATGTGAATTGATGACAACAATATATTAGATTATAGGCAGATTGGTTTTCGTAAAGCTATAGGGACTGATGCTGGGGGATTGATGATGGTTGAGTTAATGAGTGTGGTCAATCAAAAGCTATGAAGCATTTATATATTGCATCCATGGATCTAAGTTCCGCCTGTGATCTTGTCGACAGGCCTACATCATGGAAAACCTTGTTAATGTTAGGCATAGATAAAGCCTTGCTAGATGTCATTATTCATCTTTACACAGAAACATCAATTAGAGTCAGGCTGAATAATAACGGAAGTCTGACTGATATTATTCCGACTATGAACGGGCTTAAACAAGGCTGCAGATTAGCTGCAACACTCATCAATCTGTATGTGTCTAATGCAGGCAGGTCTTTGGATTCTAGCGGTCTAATTGGACCTAAAATCGGAGGTTCAATTGTTAGGTGAGTGTCATACGCTGATGATTTTTTATTAATGGACTGGACAAAAATCGGCCTGCAAAAGCTGATGAATGATTTTGGTAAGTTTATTGATGGAAGAAAGCTGAAAATTAACCCAAACAGAACTATAATCTTTCATGTGGGTTGTAAAAGTCTTACCCCGTTGTTTTCATATTGGACCTGTAATGGTGCAAAAATTAAAAGCCAAACGGTTCTTACATGGTTGGGGTATGTTTTTTTACAGTAATTCTGGTAAAGTGATAAAAACCAGCCTGATACAAAAAGCAAAAGTGGCCATTAATCAAATAACAGCCATCGAACGAATATATGGTAAATTTACTCTCGACCCCTGCATCTTGTTCTATAGGCTTAAGGTGTTGCCAAGACTGTCTTATGGGTGTGGATTTTTCTCTAAAAATATGTGGCCTTTTTTACATCAACTGGAGTCCATGATATGGCGAAAACTACTATACTATGTTCCAAAATGTATTCCTCTAGCGCTAATAAGATCGAACTTGGTTTGCATTCGCTCAATAGTATCATGTTCAATAGAAAACTGGCTCTATTAAGAAAATGTCTAGTTGCTGAAAACGGGACAATTTATGATCATATGAAACATGTGACAAATGGAAACTTTATGTCCAACTTAAAAGAGGACTGTGAGAAAAAACTTTTTGATTTAGGTTTATCTGTAAATACACTTATTAAGTTTCCACATAAAGTGAAGGAGGTTGGAGAACAATGTAGTCTTGTTAAACTCAAAGTTATATTCTGAAAGCGTGTCATATTTGAAATTCTGTCCTTACCCGGAAGCATACTTGAAAAAATATCCTTCAAGAGAATTTCGAAACTCTTACATGCGTTTCAGGTTTAATGTCTTGAGTACAAATGAGATTCTGTTTATTCGGGGGTTGATCCCTTGTGGGACTGAAGAATGTTGGTTCTGTAAATTAAAAGGAATAGGTGAATCCTTAAAACATTTATTACTGGAATGTCCAAATCTTCGAGAGAAGAGAATGGAAGGCTTTGCACAATTTGTACCTAATACAGCTTGGGTAGATAGAAATAAACTGCAGTGAAATGCTTCATGGCTCCGTTATCGCCTTGAAAATAAAAGTCAACAATTTCCTGAAAAATACCTGTGTGTTGACATAAAATAATTGTTGATGGTACTCCTGGTTCTTAAATGGATAACATCGAATGTGTCACTGGTTAAAAAAGGTTTTAAAATGTTTGTTTAGCCTGTTTTGGGATGTGGTATGCGATTTTTTTACATTCATTCATGTGTGTCTTTTTGAACTTTGGATCTTAATGAATTGTAAATGTAAAAGCAACCTATTGTGAAAACACTGATCTTAATGAAATTGTAAATGTATATGCAATCTATTGTGAAAACATTGTTTTAATGAGATGTGTTTATCTCTTTCTATTGTAAGTATTTCTTTGTAAAGGTTTGAATAAACCAAAACAAATAATGATTAAAAAAAAATATGGAATTGTTTGTGATTTGTGTAGAGGTGACCAAGGTAGAAATATGTATTTAGGATAAAATCCGATTTTGAGACCAGTGACTAAACGGATGTTTCTAAAGTCTGTAAAGCAAACCATAAAATGTGACATCACCCGGCCTTGATGCAAGGTGGAGATGAGGTTTTGATCCAATCCCAGCTCACAGAGGCAAGCTTACTTAAGCCGGCCCATACACCCATCTTGTGATGTCATTTGAAAGGATAAATAGAGACAGCTGACAACACATAGAGACTCACTGATTCACTCACTTTCCTGATTCCGGCGAAGCACTCTGATCCAGCATTCTACATTCAGCCTTTAACAACTTTCCAGATCCAGATGCCAAGACTCTTGCCAGCGGTAGAGAACTATTGACTTCCAGCAAGGCCTAAATTCTTTAACTTATTTTCGCAACTCAGTGAATCTCTGTGGTGTGGGAAGGCCTTTTGAACCAGTAACCTGAAACTGTCTGGCTTGCTACCACAAGGCTTGCCTGAGGAACTCACTATCCAGCTGATTGAAATACCCACAACAAGAAGGGCAGATCCTGTGCAAATTCGGTGGCCGGTCTAGCTGATCCAGTCCCGCGCCTGATGTGCTGTCCTTCCCTGACAGATCCAATCCATGACCAGAACTGACGGTCCAATGTAATAACTTATTCTGTGAGTGTTAATAGGAAGAACAGTGACCCATAATATACCTGTATTGTGTGATCCCAATCTCAAACCCATCCCATCTTTAATTCAGATCCATAGTATTGCTAGAACTATCTTTGTGCTGACTTTTTTCTTATCTGTCTTATTAAACCCTAACTTCTTATTGATTTGATTAAGAAAAGTAAATCCCAGGAAGAAGTATTGGTCTGTTATAGCGAATATTGCATAAGGCAAAGTTTGCCACGATTTCACATTCTGAACATTCTTACAAGTGTGAATTAGCTTTAAATTATGTCTCACTTGTAGAGTATCCACAACAGGCAGGTTACGCTGATCATGTGACTGTAAGATCCATCTGTGGCATTCTCTTTGGCATAGTCATAACATAGTGTAATCAATCCCATCTGTCATTTTCAAAGTGCATTTCTGTTTTCCACTTTCACACCTATTTTGTAAAAACAACTCTTACTAAAACATCTGTAACTCCCTTAGTTTTTATGATAGAAGCAAAATTCCAACTCCTACTTGTACCTAACATCCTTAGCTGTCCATATAACCCAAAATCGCAGTGTGATTGGCGAATATCGCATAAGGAAAAGTTTGCCGCGATTTGACATTCTGAACATTCTTACACTTGTGAATCAGCTTTTAATTATTTCTCACTTGGATTTTGAGATTTCAAATGTTTTCTTTTGACTAAATCATTGTTTGTGATTGTGTGCAACTGCTCAAAGTGGCTCCCATAGGAATTTATAATAATTTAAGTACTTTTGACCACATTTGGTGTTTTTTGCTCAGTAAATTCCAAAGACAATTTCAAAACCATCCGGACAGCGGAAAGGTCAATTCCATTTTTCTCTTGTGTTTGAAGGGGGAAGGTGGGAGTGACATTCTGTTTGATTTGTGTTATTCCTGAATACCTACTCTCTCCTCACATTTATTTAATTTGCCTATTGGGGGGTTGAGAGGTGTTGTAGGGGGAACCTCTAACCATAGTGCTATCTGTTCCAAACGAACACAACAGCATTCTTTTCTGTGCTGCATTTGTTTTTGTGTTCATTATTTGACTCCTACTGCATTAAAAACATTATTCAGTGTTCGGTCACCCCATTGGCGATTGTTGTTTACCTATTAAAATATATTGTGATGTAAATTCGAAATACATAAATACATATTTACCTTTGCAAACTAGCCCGATTACTGGTTCAGTGTGACAGGGATGCGGGGGCCTCAGGAGAAGGGTGTGTGATATGAGTGGTATATCGTTCAGAATATTGAACTTATAGATAAAATAAATAAGGGCTTCATTAATGTACTACACGCTGGGCGTGACTTGGGTGTGTGCCAGATTGAAATCACTTACAACATTGTCGGTTACAGCGTTTTTTGGCAGTAGTGTAGACATAGACACGAAACGCTCCACACACATTTGGTATACAGAGGTTTAATAGCTGAACACATTGCTTTGGGGAATGTAAAACATGTAGATTTATTTCAGAAAAGTTTGATGAAGCTTCGTATTGTCCTTAAATGTTGCCATTTTGCATAACCGAAACTAGGAAAATTTGCGATTTCATGAAAGAAGAAATCTACGAACACACATTAATTGGCTGATGGAATTTAAAGTTCACACGCCTCTATTTTTTTCTCTGTTGTGGAAAAAAGTTATAAAGAAAATAACCTATATACAAAACAGTTCTTGTTGTATATTCATTCAGTGGCACATGTTGCACATTGTGTAGGCAGTTTCCAAGTAAGGCTGTAGTTTATTCTTCACAGCATGAAGGTCATTACCAGTAGCCCCAGAAAACGGCACCTCATCAATATGTTCACTTTCCCTGATCTAAAATGGAACATTCCTGAGTAGACAGTGCCAGAGTTGCATCTAATGATCACCTCAGCCAGATCAAAACATGAGATACAGTATATTATTCCGGATGCCAGAATATAGGGTTCGGGTATTCAAGACAGAAGATTGGTACCACACATAGAGCAAATGCTGGGAAAAGTGACCCTGGAAACTCCTCGGGGGGTATCTTGGGATGTGTGCCCTTAAGGTGTGGGAAAGCAGAGAGGCATGATGGGCAACATGGGAATAAGGGGGTGTACGATTTTCAGTTGCTCACTCCACTTACACTCTCTGGTCCCTATCAGACAGGTAAGGCGCTAACCCTGCTCTCCCTTACTTTAATGTAGAAGAATGCAAGCATAGCATGCACATTTGCACATTGCATAATTGCAGAACCCACCGACATTCCTAATGTTTCATTATTCCACAATGTTTATAATCATATTACGTGTGATGCTGGCTTTATACCCTTAAACTTGAAATGACTCATTGTGGAGTAGCACCTGGAAACTATGTGGTAATGCGCTAGAATCATAGTCGCTAAGCCTTTCACACCTGGAATTGCCACACCATTGTGCTTAATATTTACCTGGGGCACCTTTATGCTTAAATCTACTCAGTGCTTCTACGCCCCTGGAAACCTTGAGCCTATTACCAGACAATATTCAGCATGCCTTTTACACCATGCAATGTTACACCATTGTTCTGAATATTATCAGTATCAACCTTGTGCTTAATATTTCAATAACACGTGTGCATATTATTTACTAGTTGCACGGTACGAACATAAATTCATTGCGCATGCGTGCCCAATGATACTCAATCTGTTTCTGCAATAGGATCGGTTGCAACCATGAGATTTTCAAATAACCACTAACATGTTTGTGCTTAGAATTCCTCCTACATGTGTGCTTGTTAATTACTAGTTGCACTTCATACACACAAATTCATTGGACATTTCTGCCCAATGATACTCAGTGTGTTTCTACACTAGGAACGGTTGCATATTTCCGGGTATTGCTGATTTGTTTTAAATGCTGTTTACAACAATGAGTCCCCTTAAATCCAGGGTGTAACTTTGCCTAGCATTTCCATTAGGGCCCAATTGAGTTTGGGATTTATGTTTTTGCACCAGATCGTCCCTTATGGTAACGTGGCACCCAGTGGTGCATCACTCACTATGGTGCCCCGATCGAGCATTCGTGTATTTCCAGATGCATACCTTAATTGCTATATGTTCTCCATGATGCACTGACCATTGTGGGATCTTCACCTGGGGTGCATAGTGTTTAAGTTGGCAGAGTCTATTTGGACCTATAGTAGCTTTATCAACCGATTTTCTGTAGGGAAATCAGGACGGCGCTCTCGAAAACAAATCAACATTGGGACACTGGTGTTGGCCAGCCTACAACATTGTCTATTAAAAGGCTGATGGGATGGGAGCAAGAATGCATATCTGAAAAACACTCTGCCTAATGGGAAAATCTTCAGCCAGCTCACGTTGGGACCAACCCTAAGCCTAACAGCTGTGTCCTGATGCAGGACCTAGAGAAGCCACCAACAATTCTGCTCCATGATCGCGAGATTTGCACTGTGTCCAGAATTACATTCAAATATCCTAATAAAAGAGGCACTCCAATTTCCGTGTCAGCCTTATATAACTTCTAGGCAGACAGTGAACCTCTGGTGCTTTCCCAGCAGCTTGTGCTGTTAGGGCAAACAGCGGCGCATCAAAGTGAAGGGGGATGGGGAGAAATACCACAGAGCTATCTCCAGGACATTGCATCTGTGCCAGGGTCTCCGTCTAGCGGGACTGGACCAACAGACCTTGCCATTTATGTTACTATCCAACTGGGAGCTAAACCCCTTCTCAAAACATTTAACCAAATTCCAGAAGGTTCCCATGATCGTTCTCAGCTACTCTTTGCATGAACTCCTCTATTGCTTTCTGAAATACTTCAATCCTTTTTTGATGATCCAAGAACTTAGATGTGTTCTGTGAGATCCTCATAAGTTCAGTGGACTCCTTGCCTCCATTGGCGTTTCTAGTGATCTTCAAAGTGACCACAAGTGACTATTTCTTATTGAAGCATTTTTTATTAAACAAACCTAACTTCCTTACCACCTGAGCTGGGGAGCTGTAATTCAGTACCCTTCCTCGTACCCCAACAGCACGTTCACCCTTAACAGGACCTGACCAAAAGAAATCGTAGCACGATAATTCTCTTGACCTATCCCAAGAATCATCTCCAAATCAGGCATGGTAGAACAGTAGAAAATAAAACAATAGTCGGTGAAGCTGCTCCTGTGATAGTCAAGGAAGGTCATTCCTGATGGGGAATCACCAGAGATATAACCAGTGGGAGCTTGAAGATCACCATACGGGGACCATTACTGGAATCTCCCTCTAAGCATCCAGAAATAATAGGTCCTTGTCATCGGTCTCACTGGCCATCTATCCATAAATATTCACCCTCTCTGTAAAATAAATACAAATAACCAGGAGGACCTCATCTTCCACATTCCATGACCTCTCGACCCAGGAACTTGTCTGGATAAGAGACTGGACAAAATGTGCGAGAACCTATGCTTGACACTCTCTGTGTTACATATGCTGCATATATCCAATTTACCATTCAACTTTATGCCCTGTAAACTCAAGTGCAAAATGTGCCTGTTGTCGGTGGGAATGTGGCTTATTGTGCCTGACAATTTTATAGCCACCCTTGGCTCTCCCTCTACTTTAGAGACTAGCAAGGTAAAAGTAGGTGGCAACGTGCTGCCCATGAAATAAAGAAGTAGCCCAGCCCAGGTATCCTGAAGGGCATCTATATCTATTTGAGCTATGAAATCATGCCAATCCTCAACCCCAGGTTTCCCCACCAAAGCTGGCATGTTTCGGGAGATAAAGGATAAACCTCCTTGATCCTGAGCATTCTGAAGTCTGTCTGCTTGACCAAGTACAGCGTTCCCCTTCAGGGGAACGGATTGAATCAATACGCCCCTCCAAAGGGGCCAAAAGGCAGCCTGTAAAAATGACTGACACATAAACTCAAAGTCATCCCACCCAGGCCACTGGCAGGGAAAATAGACGGGCTATACCTAGGTCTAGAGGAAGGAAACAGGTTCCAAACCAGAAACCTCCACCACCAGGTCCAAACGCACTAACCTTACTTTGACCACACACAAATTGTTTCACTATGAGTCCAGCCAGCCAATCACCCTCTCTGAGGGTGAGCTTAGCAACGTACTCAAAGATTAATGATAAGCAACCTATTTTATAACACAATCAGAGGATAGCTGTATTCTTCAAATACAAGATTATAATCTGACATTCCTTATAATGCATGACAGAAGATGGAGTTGAGGATGAGGTTTTAACTCTTGCAATGGGCTACAAGCAATACCATGAGATAAAGGTTCACACTGAGCATCCCTCCCCCTCACCCAAGAGGCACTGCCCAGAGCTTTGCACAAATCTAGTATTAGGGCCATTAAAGGTCCTTTGCACCTTTGTGCCTGTGTTGAATTCCATTGAGCAATACCTTCCATGTGTTCATCGACATCCTCAATGTTATCTCCAATAGCATGGCCGCTCTTCAAAAAGAAAAAAGAAAGGACTTTACATGACACTTGACCATGCGCATTGTAGTGCTTAAAAATGAAAGAGAGATTCCAAGTGCCACCATTACTATAGGTTGAAGTCTGAACGCAATATTTGCTAACAGCAGACATCTCTAAATAGGATATGATATGATTGGTTATTTATAACGTGCTTATTACCCAGAGGTTTCTAAGCGTGGACCCGAGTTGCTCCATGTCGTCTTGCCTCCAAGGCGAGCGCCTCGGCTATCCTCCCGAGGAACCAACAGTGCTAAACAAACCCCACTTTGCCATGCAATCAGGTGACATTTGTCAACAGAATGGTGTCATGAGGTGCTTACTATTAAAAGCAAAAGACCCACAAACGGGAAGGCTCACACATATGCCGAAAGGGTTTCAGTGCCTATGGGGAAGAAAGATGCTCTATTTGTCATTAAAGGTAAGTAATTCTATCGTACAATGTTTTTCTTCACGGTCTCTTCCCTTATTATAAATAAGTAGGTTTTCGATGGGCCACAGAGTAGTTTGATATGGCATGACTCTGTTTGTTTTTGCTTTTCCATTGGCAGCACTTTGCCCAAATTACCCCAATTACCCTAATTGTTGACTCTGTTGCCTTCATTACATTAATTCTTTATTGTACAAGCTCATCGTCACTCGTCCAGAGGGCCCTATGTCATTCAGTCTTTTCAGGAATCACCTGCCCAGCCAACCTTCATCTACTTCCAAAGGAATGTTCCTCCCCATTTACTTACATGAGATCCCTGCAATCCCCATACGCAACTATTTGGCTTCACTTTTCTCTCTTACAATGTATATTGCTTCAACTGCAATAGAATGTCCCTCAGATGAACACGCTGTATTTTGTTTTATTTAGCACCAATATCTTAGCTGCCCCTACCAATGGTGTACCTCATACGACACACCATCTTGAAACATGCATTGCACACCAAAACCCTGGATGACACCACCTAGTGATAGCAAGGTCCAGGGTTAGAAAAACATCCCAACATACTCGATGATGGTGTAGAGATGCAGAAGGTATAGGAGGTGCAAGAGGACACAGACATTGAGTGGGAGAGTGTTTTAAATGATGAAGAGAATTGTTCTGCATTACAGACCAGCTTGCCACACCCACCTGAACACAGAGGATGTTCCATTGACTGTGCTGACATAAAAGTAATTATACATCATAAGGAACTATTAAAAGAAACCGTAGCTAGGGAACATAGGAAGCTGGTTGTACTGCAGAGTGAAGTGCACGCGGCAATGTCATTGCTCACCTGTTATGCACTGTCTGCTCAAGGAAGAATTGGGTGGAACTACTAATGGTCTTTACCCCAGCTATCTATGCCATCCTCTAAAGCAACCGGCCATCCTCAAAGTTCACTGCCAGTGTTCTACTGACCGTTTTCTCTTAAGTTGGCCATCATCCCTGGAGTGCCACTATGATTTGCTCTGCACCCTACCCATCTGACAAAACTGTTGAACCTCCATAACACCTTTCGATTTGAAAGCTTTGTCCATATGATATATGATATGATATTTTATTTATATCGCGCTCATAAACAAGTGTTTCAGAGCACGGCAAGGCAAGGGAGGGGAACAAAGGAGAACAAAAACAACGATCCTACTAGGCACAGTGGCATTGAGAACGTGCAAGTGCATGAGAAAAGGAGATAGGGGAAAAGTGCATGGAAGGGTGGAGAAGTGGAAAGTGTGGAACAGAGGAGAAACAGATAAATAATCATAAATAAAATAAATAAATAAAGGTGATAAACGGTGGTAGTGCAGCCAGCAAGTGGCAAGTGCTAGGTTTAGCCAACAGGGTATATCTGATCAGTGCATAGGAAAAGTGGGTGGGGGATTGTATGGGTACAGATACAGACCCCAGTGCAAGGGGTGGCCCAGAGGCAGTGCAGGAGGGTGGCAGGGTGAGCCGATACCTGGGCCCAGAGGACAGAGGGTGGCCAGGTGCACATTGCTGAGAGAAAAAAACAGATCAGCACGGGAGAAGGGGGCAAAGGAAGAAGCAAAGAGGAAGGTCTTGAGGTGCTTCCGGAACTGGAGATGGTTTTCCTCAAGTTTCAGAGTAGCAGGGAGGCTGTTCCATAGGGAGGCACCAGCCGAAAACTGTTTTCCCCATACCACAATTACACTGTGTATGGCACATGAGCATGCACAGGTTCCCTGTTGTTTAAATGTGTTCTGTTCATTTACGAACAGTACAAATACTGGTTTGGAAAAGTTAAGTTGTAAGATTGGACAACAAGCTATCACCACCTCCTAAACTATGGGGCCACAATTATGTTCTTTGTCTGCTCAAGATTGATAAATGATCATACCCAGCACTGCAAGTATAAAGTAAATGAATACTTGAGGAGGGAGCAACACATTGCAGAGGCAGGTCCACCAACACATTAATGAAGGTGCCTTCCATCTTCCCCTTCTTGTCCACCTTAACCTGTATCTGCTGAAAGTAATTCACCTCATACTCTCTCTCCAGATCCTCTTAGTACACTTATTAGTCTTCCCTTCTAGTCGGATCCATAGTTAGAGTGGCCACCACTTCGGAAGTGAGGTAGTCATTGGCTCTTCATGAGCGAAGGAAAATCATGAACACATGCTGTTTCAGCCACATTGGTTGGCATATAGTTTGCACAATGCAGATGTAGGACTTAAACACATATTTGGATAGTCTCCCATCTGCACAGGAGTATAAACCACACTGTGGCCAGGTAACTTTCCAGTACCATCGTTTACGAAAAAAATGGGGGATACCGATAATAGTGAGCTTTTCCACTTTTGTGTTTTTAGTTTAGAAACACTCTAACCATTTGAATTCTTCTGTACCAGAAATGAAGTAATTAGGGGATGCACTCTGTGGACCTGCTTTAAAAATTGTTGAGCAAGATCCATGTATGCGTCCTTGCTTTTGTGCAAACCAATGGAAGCCCTGGATATCAGCCGTGTGGCTTCAGCCTACTTATCCAAAGCATAGAGCCGGAGGGGAAAGACGGAACAGCTGCTGAAATAGACGTTGTTGGGGGATTAATTGTAGCCACATGTTAACATTGCTTGCCTGTGTTATGTTAGCAAACGTGTACAGTTTAGAAATTGAGTACTCCACTGGTAACATTGGTGATAAAATTGGTGTAGGTAGGTGTTCATTTTGTTTACATAATGGGTCATGATACAAGTTCAGAGTTTTATTTTAACTATTGGCTGATAGAAAAAAAATTCTCATTCATATAGATTGTAAATATGCTACTATTATTCGGTGTGTGCACATTTTTCTTTCATGACATTGTTCGAAAATAAAGCTAAACCGGCGATGTGCATACCCAATTGTGTATATCCTTTTACAGCTAGGGTTGTGCTATGGAAAGACCAGGACATACATATATACATACAATGAAATACTTGGCCTTACTCAAAACAACATTACCCGCAGCTGAGCACCCCACTGATCGATGAAAACATATATTTTTTCACATAATGTATTCCAAAATTCATCTTTGGTAAGCAGAATTAAATCAAATGTAAAACAAACTGTAATCATCTCTGTGTGCTCTCTCTGCAGAAGATTAAAAAGCGGCAGTCTCTTGATCTTATTAAACATCTCAGGTCACATTGCTATGGAGCGAGCAGACCTGGTCATCGCCCAGTCCACCTGCATCATCCTTGGTAGACTCTTTGCACTGAAACACTGCATGGCTTTAGTTGCATCTGCACCAAGACTCCTGCTGCTCTGAGGTCCCCGAAGCACTGTTGCCCTCCCATAAAAATCCCTAGTAGAAGGGAGACTAATATACTATAGAACCCATTCAATAGTTGTCAAAATGTGTTAGTACTAAAATCTGGGAATTTATCTCACAAGCAGGAAGTCAGAAATACATATGTGATGAGGCGATAATCACCAAACACTTACAGGCTCAGTTTTGAGGGATTATCACCTCAGAAATATAACAACACCAACAGCCAAAAGAGACTAGGCCAATCCAGGAAATGTAACTTCCCGCTAAAATGGTCAAATATAAATGTTGCTTTACACACTCAACACACTCAGTCCACATGATCAAAGCACCTCCAACAAATAAACTCCCACAGAACCAAACCCTCAACTTGCGAAAAACAAACGCTGACCTCACACAATTTGAACACCACAATATTATAAAACAAGAGTTTTTTTTAAGAAAAGGAAATTCATGCTTGCCCCAATGCAGAGGTGACTGACTTGATGAGAGAAGAATATCCTTCTTTGATTAGCAAACCGAAAAATGGCAGAACACACAGAAATGTATGTACATATACGAAAATACATGAGGGACATCAAATGCTTTTTCTGTCTTTACCCGCTTCCCTCAAACCAAATATGAAAGACAATGCACACCAATTACCTAATGACATTATAAATCCCCTCATCTGATGCAAACCACAAAAAAACACCTGCAAAAAAGTGTGCCCTACAACCCAGGAAATAATCACCACCTAACCAAAACAATACAATATTAACATATGTGAGGAATTGACATCTGGCAACAGTGTTGAAGCCCTGGCTTTTTCAATTTTGTATTAATTAATGCACGTGTGTAGGTATACTTATCTCAGAAAGGGCGGCGTTCTAATCAGAGTCCCATTTCAGTAAGATCCATTCCAAAAGCACAACATACACCTATGCCCTGATACACCAATCTCCTGATATTCAGCTCCTGCTATCCAGTGGCAGAGAGCAGGATCGGATGTACCAGATGCCGGGTTTGTTATGTTATGTTATATGGATTTATAAAGCGCAACATACGCCTGAAGGCATCTTGGCGCTGGAAGGTGCAGGTGAGGCAGATCAAATTAAAAAATAAGAGTCTTAAGGGCATGCCTGAAGGCCAGGTGGTTGGCCGTCACACGAAGGGCCAAAGGCAGTTGGTTCCATGCTTTAGCAGCTGCTACAGAAAAGGCACGACTGCCCATTTGGGGTTAGTTTAAAGGGAGGGACCGAAAGTAGTAGAGCAGCCTGGGAGCGAAGGGAACGAGCAGGCACATAGTGAACGAATTTCTCCTGAAGATACTCTGCTCCCACCTTATAGAAAGTTTGGTGTACCAGACACATGGATTTGAACAAAATCCTTTGTTTGATCAGAATCCAGGGCAGTTGTTTCATGAGTGGAGCCATATAAGTGCATGCCGGAGGGTGCAGTATTGCTCGAACTGCTGCGTTTTGGAGCATTTGAAAGCAAATAGCGTGGTTGGCCGAAGTACAGCGATTTACAGAGTAATCTACTGTACTAAGAACCAGCGCTCCTACCACGGGGGCATGGAGATGACCAGGAATGAAGGGAAGGACCTTCCTCAGAGTCCGCAGTTTGAAGCTCAGTCATCATCAGCGAAGATGAGAACTTGACCCGCCTCACTGTAGGGGAAGGAAAGGGGAATGGGCAGAGAGTGGTAGGCCAGAAGTCAGGGGTCTAGTAGTTTAAGGGGCTGGTTGTCCAGACCACAAGGACCTCGGTTTTACTGCCATTAAGTTTGAGGGAGTTGGTTGCCATCCAAACACCCAGGTCCTCAAGACAGCTTATGAGCCGGCCCGCAGTATTGGGACAGGAGAGATCCCGACGTACCACGATCTGTGTATCATCTGGGTAAGAATAGCAATTAAAACCATGCGATAGGATAAGGAGGCGTAGACGGTGGATATAAATATTAAAAAGAATAGGAGATAGGGCAGATCCTTGCGGGACTCCGCAGAACAATGTGATAGACTCTGAGCAAAAAGGGGGTAAGAAGACAGATTGGGACCGGTCAGTCAAAAAATCTGCAGTTTGACAGATTATGTGACAGCCAAGTCACTGCAGTGCAGATATTGCATTTAGGATTAGAGCTATCTTCCAAATTCCATATGATTATGATAAAATTCCAACCTGGAGTCAGGGTAATCTAAAAATATAAGCCATATGCAGCGTGGTACAGTGTTTAGGGGTTAACATAATTATTAAAAGTCACAACTGATTTGAATCATGCACATGTCTGTATTGTGAGAACACACCAGCTGTGGAAAGGTTGTGTGTATTCTAATCAGGAATACTGTACCTGCCAGCCAGCAGGACAAGAGACTGAAACACTATTCCTCACTTTTGATCCTTTGTGGGGTTTTGAAACACCTCTCCCCAGCAAGACAACCTCTCAGCAGGAGATGTCCAACAAACAGGAATCAAAGGGCACACCCTATACAAAATGACTATCCTCACACAAGGGTGGTACATAGAAGAGGGTTTTTTATAATATGGGTATGCGATGTGGCAAGGGCAGTGTGCCAGAAGGAGCTTGTCACAACTGAGAAAAGATCCCACCATCATCTTTCTCTCTATACCTCACTTTCCATCCTGTCTCCCCCACCTCCTTTAGCACAAAGAACTTTGGGTGTGATGCAAGATGAAAAGATCACGTGTCACGAGTACAGGAGCTGGATATTTGCCCATAAAAGAGGGCGTTTCCCACTCCATCTTTAATTCACTTTTGGACCATCCAGGAATAAGGATGAATTCATTTAGAACTCTTTTGAGAGAGTGGATCTTTCCAAATCCCTCAAACACTGAGGTAGAGAAGGCATATTCTGAGGCAAGCTCTGCTCCCTACCTGTACCCAGGGCATGTTGAGGGAGACTTTCGCTGAGGACAGGACCTGCCACACTGCGTAAAACCTCTCTTGGTTATGAGAGCATAACTGGAAATAACTCACCCTGCCCTTGAGCTCATGCAGTGAGTCTCTCAGCATGTGGAGGGCATCTCATCAACCACATTCCAAAGCAGGTTCACTGCATTCGAATCAGAGGGATATGCGGATCCTGTTTTTGGCAGTTCATGAAACCTTCAAATGACTGCTGCTTTGCATCAATCTAACTGGCTCACTGCTGCATCAGTCCAAGCAGACGATACTACCTGTTCACCTCAAAAACGTGGTTGCCACTTCAGCTGATCTTAAACTGATGACTCTTTCAACCCTGCATTGTATTACTGAGGTCACTGCATTGAAGCAATGGACCTTAACTGTAACTGCTGTGACCTTGCATCACTCGCCAACCTGAATAAGCGGTTACCCTCGTCCCGATCTTCAACCTGACTCTGGTGAGCCATTCGAACTGCACAACCCGAACACTGCACATGACTGCACCGAGCTCCTGCATAGAACTGACTAGTGCCAGCTTGCCACTTGACCCATCTCAACTCTTCACACCTGAACCTGGTTTGACCCACACTGCAGTACAGCACTAAGCCTGGTTCAATGCTGTCACACTGATGAACATTGGTTCAAGGTACTTTTAATTGACCTAGTCCCCCCATCTCTTGCGGCCCTAATGACTGGCTAAGTACCTTTGGCACCTTTTTCTACTAAAGACATTTCCTTTTTGAATTCCTTATTAAGTTTCTTGCCTGATTTTCCTCCCTGCTGAAAACCCAGAGTGTTGTCTATGTTTTCTATATCTTTCCATTGGTGTTTTTATAGTTATGTATGCCTTTAATTAAAGTATATTTATTTTTATACAACCTTCATTTGACATTGCTTTAATTTTGGACCATTGTACTTTTCTGTTTGGGGTACTACCAGATCAAATGCACACCGTTTATGAGAGTACAGCTTTACCATGGCACATGTACACAAAATGGAGGTATTGCTCTTGGCTGTGCCAGTTTTACCTGCATGCTTGTGATAATTTTTGCTTTGTATAAGTGTGGGGGCTGGATAGGCAGTTTAGCAAGCGGTTTCCTGCTTAACAGCAGTCATTTCATCACAATCTATATCAATCTTCCCCCAATTACTGCGCAGCTAGCACCACCAGGATACCATAGCATCACAAGCCAAAAATTATGGTACGGATCCTTCATCTTGCTATAGGACATTGTTTGAACCAGAAAGAATACACATAGAAATACAAAATACCACAAACTACACATTCAATGAATGCCTTCCTTGATAACGCCTCAGTTAGGAATGTGTATGAAACCTCCAAGTTAGATGTAACACTCTCATCCGAAAAGAGAGCCCACAGCCCATGTTGCAGAGATGACAATGCTCACTGTATGTGGTTTGTGGTAAAGGCATGTGACCTAGCATTACAGACTGAACTGCTGGTAGGAAAACTGGGTCTTGCCCAGTGTAGTGCCAGATGTTTAGATTAATTCCAATCCTTCCAGCAATCATCTTTTTGCTTTTCCTAAAAGGTCTGATAGTCCATCTACCGAGAACAAAACGGCTAAATAACCTGTTCAATGGGAAGGTGCCCACACCGCAGGGTCTACAACCACGTTATAGCTCACAGTAATGTTCACAGAGGGGGAATACACATTTGCATATCAGTCTGGTCCCACCCACCCAGGCAGTCCATCACCAAAATGCAACAAGAGTACCAACAGCAACCCCAGACACGTGTTTCAGCCAAGTCAGGCCTCATCAGTGAGGTGAAGCTGTGCCTCTCTAAGACAAGTGAGCAAGGTGTCCATGTCTGGATTGCCCAGGGTAATTTAGGTCAAAAGCCGAAGTTTCTCAAAATTCACAAAAACGTCCCATGTATCATACTCATCCCATTAGATGTTGCCTGAATCTGGAATTTGCATTGGATGCCTCTGCCCCTGACATGTCTCCATACACTCATGGCATCACTTTCACTAACATTACCCTGCACACCAACAGCCGGGACTTTAAATTGAGACTCCCTGGTGATAACACTGCTCAATCTGTCTATGCAAGCTCAGTTCCTGACCCATGTAAGCAGTCACTAGGTAATATTAGTCCCTATATTCTCACTACCTTTAGGGGTTTTGTTATTCTTTATGGTAAGAAACCATGTCCATCATATATGCCCTGAAGAAAATACACAAATAGAATGTCACTTCTTTACTCCATTATATGAACGTGTAACAGGAAGCAATCTATTTACAACCCTCTTTTGTTTCACCACAGACTTTCTTCAAAGTCACACTTGCAGCAGCTGTAACTGGTCCACAGTTCAATCTAGCCTTAGGAGGACATTTCTGTGATGAGGTAACACTGTGTTGATCAGCTTTTGTAATTATTTTAATGTTATTATAATGTTAACATTAATGAGAAAGATACATGTTCAACGTAGGTGCAGTTTCTTTGCACTAGTATCAGGTCCTAGAGGGGAAGGCAAGGGAAGGAAATTAGACAAATGTAAGAGGAAAGGAGGGAAGTTTTGAGGGAAAGGCAGAATGCTGAGCAAAGCCAATGTTGAGCCAAGGAGCAAATGTTGGGTGGGACAGGCCATTAAGACAGAAAAATATTAGCGGCCAATATAGCCATGTTGAAAATAGAGCATCCAGTAGAGGGTCTAATTGGAGGCCACATAAGAAGGGGCATGGCTGGTGAAGCTGCAGCGCAGGATAACGAGTACTGTCCAGAGCAAATGAGTAGCCAGTGAAGAGAGAAAAGGAGGTGATTGACATGTGAGTCTTTTAGGGAGTTGAAAATGAGTTTGACTGCAGCATCTTGAATGAGAGCTTCAGGGGCTGAAAGCTATTAGTGCAGAGAGAGGGTAAAGATAAAGGGCATTTCTTCATCAAACTGATACTGTATCAGATGCAGATAAGGCAAAGCGACAAGGAGAGGGGCAGAGGAAGTAACACATGTTCTAAAAGATGCAGAGCTGAAAGAAACAGAAGAAGGTGAATGGTTTGGTCTGGAAGTGGAGGCAAGGGCAAGAGAGGAGTCGAGTTTGAAGCCAAGATGTAGAAACACTGAAATAGGAGGACAGGTGGAGAGGGTGGCGGGCATGTGCAGTAGTTCTAGAGACAAGCGGAGGGGTCACCTACCACATGACCTCAGTTTTCTTTCAGTTAAGCTTCAGAGAGTCAACCCTTATGCAATTGTAGAAGTCCAACATACATGCCTTAAAGTAGTAATTGAATTTGCATTATCACTGATGTGAAGTTGAATACAGAGTGGTTTATCATCAGCATATGTGGAAGAGGAGAAACCATGTAAGTGAATGAGTGAGGAAAGACGCTTTAATGGAGACTGAAAAGAATTTGAGTGATGCAACAGGAGACTGTGCAGAAAGAGGAATTGATTGTGGGCAAGGAAACAGAGTGTAATCCCTGAGAAAAGAGGGAGACATTTTAGGGCGGTTGCAAGGACAATACCCAAGTGAGGACTTCAGATCAATATGGTGAGGCCCATAACATAGAAAGTCATACAAAGGTCCAAAAGAACCATCATTAGAACTGTGAACTTGTTGGCGGACGTATGTGAGTTGTCTTTGACAGTGACTAGAAGCGATTCAGTATTTAAGGCCAATGGAAACCCGCTTGCAGGGACACAACAGAGGGTGCAGCAACACAAGTGATTGCAATTGAAACGTGTTGACATCTTTCAGAATTTTATCTGGGACAGGGTGAAGGGGGATAGGAGAGAGGTTGACAGGGAAAGCTGGATTACAAACGCTTTTTTCAAGAAGATAAATGTGATGGTAGTTTTGAAAGGAGGAAGGACAATGCCCAAATAAAGAGAAGAGTGAAGAAGTAGGCACGATAGTGAACACCAGTCCACACTTTGTTAAATAGAGGTACATCGCTGTGTATTTTTGCAGTGGATTAGATGGAATATAAGTCATAAAATCACTGGCACTGTCCATGTTACACCCAGCCCCAGATGTTTGAAGCTACACCCTAACCCCAAAACATTGAAAGCATTAGGTTAACCTGAGGACAAGGACATGTTGGGCTTAGATGATCCTTAGAATATATGCATACTGACAGTTCTGACAAGGTGGCCCTATACGTGTAACGATCTGTATAAAAGAGAGTGATCGAATGAGTATGAATGTATGAATTTGTGTAGGATGAGACGTTTTTCTTTGTGCATGTATATTGAAACTATTGGGAACATAGTTGAAGCCAATGCATGAGCATAGTGCACCAAACCGATGTGTTATTGTGTTCAATGAAAAGATGCAGTAGTTAAACTGTTCAATGATGCATACTATGTTATGCAATAGTGGATTATGTTCCATTACAACCGGGGAATCTTGGGCTTTTTGAAATCTAAACCTTGCAGTGCCACAGGTGATATATTATTTATACATATATATATATATATATATATATATATATATATATATATATATATATATATATATACATATGTGTATAGCCACCTTGCTGATAATAGCACATTGTGCAAGTGCACGTAAAGGCATATCAATGTATCTATACAAGGGTCGTGTGGGTCCAGCAATTCATGCAACTTGTGATGTACTGTCGGCCAGAGTTCTCCTCATCATCAGCAAATTTCCATTGATACAGCACCCAACATGGCTCAGTATTTTTGATTTGATAAAGAGGCCCCATTGTTTGCATTTGGTTAGCATCCAACCCAAAATAAGAAACTTGTGACGACATCTACCTGTCCATCAGTGCTAGCCTGTGTCAATCCAGACACCAGATCTCAGGTCGGGACAATCCAGACACCAGATCTCAGGTCGGGACTATGGCAAAGTCTTTTCATGACATGCATTCGGTTGAAATCTGTACTCTTGCCTCGGTTGTAGACATACCTTGGCTCCTCCTCACCATCTGTTACTTGATGGGTAGATGCACTTGATGGGTAGATGCACTTGATGGGTAGATAAACTTGATGGGTAGATGCACTAAAGTAAAGACTAAACTGAATTTGTATTAGTGAGTTGGTTTAACAAATTAAACCTTTTCACTATATCGACACATTTAAACATTATATACACGATATAAGAAAACAAAGTCTTAAAAGACAAGTTTAGAAATCGTTACATACATTTAATTTGCCAAATTAAATCTGCTCACTGTATCAAACATTAAAATAGAAATATAATAAAAAATAATCTAGGAAGACAAGTTTAGAAATTGATACGTACAATAATCAAATCAGAATTTTCAGCATTTCAAATACTATTAGCATCAGATTTAGAGACGATAATTTTGTAACACTGTTACCCAACATCAAGTCAGAGCATAGAATGGTGTCCCCACCCATAGTCCTAAATTCACTGTGGTAAGCAGAGCTGTGGTTCTTCACAAGTCAGGTACTCTCGCAAGAGAGAGTACATGGTACTTTAGCGCTGGGAAAAAGGGTAATATATATGGGTGGAAACACCACCTTTCCGTGGTAAAATGGCTATATTCCTTATATGATGTGTAAATGCTCAGATTATCTACGGTCTTACACCAGTCATAGTCAAATAATTCCTTTTAAACGAAGGTAGGATTTTCAATAAGAACAGACTCATTCAATCCAATCAGTGATAAAGTTGCTTCATAGACGTTCATTTCTAACAGGAATTGCAGAGCCATGAACAAGGTTTTAGGTTGAGGGGCTACACTGTTTGAAAAAAAGCACATTTGTGCCCACAGTGCAGGTTTTGCTAAAGCCTTTAGTCCAAATTCGTGGTGAATTACACAGTTCGGTTCAGATAAGGTAAGCCCCAGACCATGCTTCCATATGGTTTGCTCCAAAGAATTCAGAAATACACCAATATCGTGCAGAAAGGATTACAAACCATAGGACCTCGGCAAGTTAGAATTTGCAGAAGGGTATCAGGGTAGATGAGCACAGGCTCTGTTGTAGTCTCTTCAATTCAGATCAGATCTTAGATGTTCCAGAGTAGATCTAATAGAGGCCTTGTAAGTTAAATTGAAACCGAAATATCTGATGGAAGTAGCCAACTCCAGGCCAACATTACCAGTAGCCCAGCCCATATGCTTAGACCTTTGCTTTCTCGAAATAAATGACAATCTTTGGTTGCCCTCCACTGATGAAAAATTATTCTCTTCGAATTAGAGACAAAAGTGGACAAATTCTGTTGCAAACGAATGGGGGTCCAACCAAAGAACAAAAAATGATCAGCAAAAGGAAGCCAGTTCAATCTCAAAGAGCCAAGCTTAACTGGGAATGAGTTAACAGAGTCCCATATGGAGTCTAAATCGGACAAATATATGTTTAGGAGCAGGGGTGTCAAGACACATCCCTGTTTTAGCCTGACAGCTGTCTCGATAGCCCTAGATATGTGACCTTCTCTGGAAATCCTGATTTATACCAAGGAATTATGGTGCTACATCATGGTCAGTTTAACTAGGGTGGGAAGGACCCCTCAATCAAAGAGCTTGCACCACAGTTTGGGCCTGGTGACTCTATCGAAGGAACAACATAGGTTGAGTGAAGCCATATATACTGTTCTTATAGAACTGCTTGTTATTGCGGCACTATTATGTTTCAAAATAGTGGCATTCAATGAGGTGGCTACCCATTTTCGAAAGCCTACTTGGTTAGGTCACAAGATGTTTAGTCTATGAACCAATAATTCCAATTAGTTAAGAATCAAAGACGCAAATATCTTACTGGTAGCATCAAGTAGGACAATCAGTTTATTATTGGTACAGATTAGACTGATTGCCCTTTTTGAATGTAGGAATGATTAAGGACAGACTCCAAGAGGTAGGTCGAATCTCACAGACCTAATAGCATCGGATTCATCCCACACCACTTGTGCTAGTAGATGGGAATAGACAGTGCTTTAAGTGGGGTAAGAAATTGAGGGGGGGCCCTCATTTGGGGGCGTGGCATCCGCTGTGGGCATGGCCTAAAAGTGCACAAAACATAGTAGGGTGCGCAAACAAATATATAAATGTAGTAGAGCATTTATATATTTGTATGCGTACTAGTATGGTTTGTGTATTTTTCAAGCCTTCTTTTATAAACATTGCAATGTTACATATTTCTATGTTTATAAAAGGTGGCTTGAAAGTGTACAAACCATAGTAAGTTGCGCACACTTGTGTGCTTACCTTACTACGGTTTGTGTACTTTTCAAGCCACCTTTTATAAACATAGACATTTGTAACATATTTCTGTGTTCATAAAAGATGACTTGAAACGTACAAGCCATCTTTTATAAAGCGTTGAGGACGGACAAAACCCAAGGTGGTTTTGTCCGTCGACAAAGCTTTATAAAAGATGCCTTGAATTGTGTACGTTTCAAGCCGTCTGTTATCAACGTAGAAATATTTCTACGTTTATAAAAGATGGCTTGAAACGTACACATTTCAAGGCATCTTTTATAAAGATTTGCCAAAGGAGACAGGCACCTCGGGCTCAGTGATCGCTGCTCTGAGCAGAGATCACAGAGCCCAAGGCGTCTTTCACCCTCTGGGAACCCGCGGGCTCCGTGATTTAATCTACATATTAAATCATGGAGCCTGCGGGTTCACAGAGGGTCAGTGACCTGGCGATGGCCAACAAAGGAACTGTAACTTCCCTGATGACCCCTCAGATGGGGGGTCATCACGGAAGTTACAGTGACTGACAGAAGTGCCAGCCAGCCTCAGCGACGCTGTGGCTGGCTGGCACTTCTGTCCACTTGCCTAACGTTACACTGGCGGACGCATCTCCCGTCGCGGCTGCGGCCGTGGCGGGATAATGCGTCCTGCCATGGCGTGGTGGGACCGGGGGCCCCGGCAGGGCCCCGGCTCAGCCCCACTTTTTGGAGACTGGCGGGGCCCGGCCCCGGCAGGCCCCGGCCCACTTAAAGCACTGGGAATAGAAATGGGCAACAAGCTAATTGCTCCCCAAATCTGTAATTTCCACTAGGTCAATGTAGAGCCTGCTTGGAGATGGAATTTCATCAAATAATGCAAGCAATTGAGTTGAAGAGAACTATTAATTTTGATTGTTCTTTCAAAACCAATGATACAAGGGCCATAATCAATTTGTTCACTAACTTGGCTTGACCATGTATTGGTCACAACATGTTTTTCTTGAATCATTTTTCCTAATACAGCGACCAGACTTGAGCTGGTCAGATTCTTTAAAAAAACATTTTAGTCAGTTGTTCCACTTAACAACATTGCATTCCCCAACCCCAAATTCATCCCACCCACCACCCATCCCAACTTTTCATTTCATGGTGCACTATAAAATGGTATCTGTCACAATACCGATGTCTGCTTGCAAGTACAGAAATAGGTAACTGTTCACACATATCAAATCCCAGTGGGGGAGGAAACATCCCGTACAGCACTGTCCCCACACATGAGGGGAAAGCCACAGTCCATTCAAGTCATACATTTACCCGATTGCTGTATAATCCTCCCCTGGGGAATGTGGAGGTAAGAAACAAGAGTGACCTTGAGGACACATCTTGGGGATGGGGCCGTGAACAATTAGGAATCTGGGATTAACTCCCCCTCCGACAAGTGCGCTTGGAAGGAGGCCCCATTGTCCACTGGTCTGCTAACTGGGGGAAGAGTGGATGCATTTCACACATCTTCATCAAGTTCAGCCATTCCTTGATGGTTGGTGATTTCTGTCTCATCCAGGACTTAGCAAATATCACCCTTGTCACCACCAAGACTATGGCAAGCAGTTTCTTTAAGATTCTGGTGGGGGTGGAGAAGAGTGCTAACAGCCAAGCAGCAGGCGAGTCATGGGGTTAATCCGAGACCATTGCGTTCATCATACCGGACACGCCTTCCCAAATTTATTTTGCATGTTGGGGCAGTTATGTGTATAAAGTCTGCGTTAGTACCATTGCACCTTGGACAGGACGCATTTCTTTCTGGGTAGAATTTATGCAGTTGTGCAGGGTACAGGTAGGATTGGTGTAACAACTTGCATTGAATAAGGTGAAACCTGCCATTTAGAGAGATTTCCCTGGTATTTTACAAGCAGATATCCAGTGCTCCTCTCATAGGGAAACACCCAATACTCCATCCCACCTAGCCCTGAACAGCACCCATGGTGTTGGGCAAAGTGATTTAATCAATTTATATAAGGCATATACCATGTTAGTGAGGGATGGGATTTGGTCACAAATTGCGGTAAGGGACACATGTCCAGAGCGGCTGAGAAGTCTCTCCACAGTTCCTAAAATGATTCTCTTAGTGTATAGTAGAATAGGAGGGAGACAACATTCCAAGGGCCCTGGTTCTTGTATAAATTACCCATTCTGTACTATGTCACCCAGAGATCGAACCTCGAGTTTATGCATTTGGACCTTAAAGGTGAGGGGGACCCCGTGAACCTCAAATATTGCAAACTCTGCATATAAATTGCCGGGAAGACCGGCCTCTGCGTTCACTCAATCCCATGCGCAGCGAGTTACCTCCAGAGGTTGTACTTTGTCCCTAGGAATGCGCTTGGTAACGCCCAAGAGTAGGCCCTTCAACTCGAGTGGGTGAGCAATCGCTTTTTCGAGCTTGATGTGGGGGAATTCTACAAAGGGGTGCCACCACCAGATTGCATATTGTATCTGTGAGGCCAGGTAAAAGGCATGCATGTCCGGGTAGTCATGTCCCCCTGATTCATAGGGGGGAGTTAAAATGTTGAAAGTGACCCGTGCGTGTCAACCCACCCATACTTATTTGGTAAGCATAGAGTGCATACGTCTCCAATACCCTGGGGGGTGTACCAGTGGAACATTGTTGAATATGTATGGTATTTTGGGTACCACCACCATTTTAGCCAGGGCTAGACGGGCGGCCTGCAATAGGGGCAGCCGGATTCACACCTCCACCTTGCTCTCCAATTGAGAAAGGGCTGCTACGTAATTATCTTTATGCAGTCGGGATGGTGATGTGGAGACGACAATCCCTAAATGTCTAATGCCAGTGGGGGACCAATGAAAGCCCATGCTGACATCCGTTGGGATGACCAATGGGGTTAACGGTAGGATCTCGGATTTTGTCCACTTAATGCACAGGCCAGAGAAGCCCCCTAATTTGGTGATCTCCTGCACCAAAGGTTGGAGATTCTGTTTGGGACGTTTAATGTACAGTAACATGTCATCCGCATAGAGGAGATAATTGAGATATATGAATGCAACTGTACACCCCTGTTGGAGTGAAATTCTCTGATAGCACAGGCTAGGGGTTTGATTGCCAGGGCAAAGAGGATAGGGGTGAGCAGACATCTCTGCTGCTTTCCTCTCATGGGGAATATAGTGTCAGATGTCTGCTGGTTTGCAAGGCTAACTGCTTGCGGGGAGGTATATAGTAGGTGGATCCATTTTATGTATTGTAATCCCAATCCCGACCTACGCAGGACCACAAACAGGAATAGCCACTCAACGGAGTTGAAAGCCTTCTCTGTGTCAAGGGCAGCGACCACTATAGGGGCCTTTTTGTTGATGTTGTGCATTATAGAGAAAAGGCACCGTGAATTGTTCTGTGTGGATCTGCATGGGATTAATCCTGCCTGGTCTGGGAGGACCGCAGTGCCAATGTGGGGAAGAAGCCTGTCCACCAGTAGTTTAGCCAATATCTTATTATCCATATTGATGAAAGAGAGAGCTCTGTATGAGGCACAGTTTTGGGAGTCTCTATGAGGATTGAGCAGTACGGTGACAATGGTGGTTCTGGTGGATTCTTGGAGTAGACCTTCAGACAGGGAGGCCTCAAATATGCTATACAGGTGAGGGGCAAGAATCTCTGCAAATTCCTTATAAAACTCAGTGCAGATGCCATCCTCACCATGGGCTGTACCGCTGGGAAGATCCTGTATCGCCCTCCATACTTCCTCAACGGAGAGTGGAGCATTCAATAGGTCTGCGTGAGGGGGGTCAAGCCTGCCCAGGGCGATCCGATCCAAGTATAGCCTGATATCCTCAGAAAATGCAGATAGTTCTGATGAATACTGGTGCCCATAAACCTAACATTAATTTCGGAAGTGTCACGAAGTAGTACCGCATTGGGGTCTGCTATCTCCAGTATTCCACTCTGCTCTCTCCCTGTGTATTACCCATGTTAGGGTGCAGCTATGTCTACCACCCTCTGCATAGGTGGCAGTCAATGCTGGATCCCTCAGGAATGTATCCTACATGTGCCGTCACTGAGAATTCACAACGTTTATCTCCCAGTATCTCTGTGACCCGCGGGTCCGTGCCTGAAGTTTGTTTGTGTTGCAAATCCCGTATCTCCCCTTCAAGCCTTTTTAAAGTTGTCCTCAGGGACTTACGAACCCCCACCCTCCCTGGAGATGCAGCATCCCCTAATAGGCACAACCTTGAAGGCCTCCCAGATTGTACGATGGTCTGGGACGCATAATAATAATAATCATCAATGTGGTTACGTACTCCATTGCAGAAAACGGCATCCTCGAGAGCACAGGGTGAAAGTGTCACCACGGAGGGCAGAGCACCAAAGCTGGTATCTGCACAACCATCAAGATAGGAGAGTGGTCGGATAGGGTTCTAGGTAACATTTTGGTACATTTTGTGGTGCGGGCAAGAGGAAGTGTAAGCATTATGTAATCAATCCTTGAGGCTGAGTTGTGAGCTCCGGAATAGAATGAGAATTTGCGTACGGCTGGATGTGTGCGCCTACATATGTCTATTAGTCCCTTGGAATCTGCTATGTCCCGCCAAGCAAGGGCAGCTCTGGGGAGTGTCATTTGTGTGGTGAGGGACCGGTCCATGTCCAGTGTCAGGGCCATATGATTTCGTATGAGGGGAATTTGTGGGTTAGTGCTGCACAATTCTGGAAAAAGTCTGGCGAATCAATCTTAGGGGCATATATATTAACAAACAGAACCCTCATGATGAGGCATTCCAACACTACAAACAAATATCAACCTTCTACATCAGGCAGTTGTTCATGTAGGCGAAATTGCAGGGACTGGTGAATGTAGATTGTGACCCCTCTTGATTGTGAGTAAGAGGCCCCATTCCAATGTACCCCCCCATCCTCTAGCTGTGGGGAGAGGGCCATCTGCAGGAACCTGTGTCTCTTGCAGACCGAGGACATTGACCCCATGTAGTTTAGCATAATTTAGCACCGATCTCAGCTTCTTGTTATTGGTTTCCCCCTGATATTCCAGGATATTACAGTAGGAGGATTACTGGGCATAGACATTTGGTTTTAAGCGTCCAACCACAATGGCCATAATATTCATTGTTCGTTCATGGTATTTATACCTTCCACGGTCACCGACATTGTGACGTTGTAGTAAATAGCCTAGATTACTTTTGCACCATACCGAGTAAATAACATCCCCAACTTCCCCCCACCCGCGCCAGAAACATAAACATACCAGCTCAGTCCCCATCCCAACTAAGCAACATCTACTAAACTAAACTCTGTAACCGCGTTGATGGGGTGCCTAACACAGCCATAGTGGTCGCTCCATTCAGCAACGCTATTATGTGTGCTCCAACATAATGCCTGCCGATCATTAGGTGAGGGCAGGGGACCCCTGAAGGGGGGGTGGCCTGCCGTAAGAGGAGACAGTTTATGCCAGCATTCAATATGGGTTGTCGTGGGGATCCTCACTGTCTGGCAGCTCTGAGACAAATCAATCCGCCAAGGCGGGAGTAGTGAAAAACAGGGTTTTTCCCTTGTGGACTACGCATAACTTAGCTGGGAACAGCATGGTGTAACAGATATTCTTCTTCCTCAGTTTGTTTTTCATGGCTTGGAAGGTTTTCCTCTGATCCTGGACTTGTTGGCTAAAGTCTGGGAAAAAGTTTGATAATATAGGATCCATATAACTGCTCACCCTTGTCCCTCGTGGTCCGTAGGAGGACATCTCTATTCCTGTAGTTTAGGATCCAGGCAATAATGGGTCTGTCTGGAGCTCCTGGTGGTGGCTTGGCCAACAGGGCGCGATGTGCCCTTTCCACCAGAAACATGGAGGACAGCGCGGGGTGTTCAAGTATCTCCACCAGGTGTTTTTGAACAAATTGTTTCCTGTTGTCGATGTGTGCAGTCTCCTGGACCCCTACGATGCAGATATTGTTTCTCCTGGATCTCCCCTCCAGGTCACCGTTCTGTGCTTCCACTCGTATCACTGATTGTTGCAATGACACCACCTCCCTCTGTAGGGATGCATCCCTGTCCTCAGTGTCTCCAGTCCATTGTTCCGCCTCTGACGTATGACCACAGAGCTTACCAATCTGTATGGCGGAGATCTCCACCTTGCAGGTCAGCATATCAATTTTCGATCCAAGGGAGTCTGTGCTGTTCTTCAGGCCCAATAATGTCTGATTTAATGTAGCAATTCTGACTGCTGCTGGGGCCAAGGTGGAGGGGGGCATCGGGGCGCTGCTCATGCCTTGTGAACTGGTCCATCTTTGCTTGTTTCCTGTGGTTTCCCATTTCTTTTGTGCACAAGATAGAGGTGTGGTGTAGGGGCTACGGTCAGGGTGCACCAGCTCTGCGCCCCCTTCTCAGGATATATCAAAGGGCACCAGTTCCACACACCGTGCCAACGAGGCAGCACTACCCAAGGTGCTGCAGGACCGCTCTCCACAGTGGGGGTCACCTTGGGAGCTGAGGTGCTAATAATCCCTGAAACTCACAGATATGTGGGTGGTGCTGGAATAGCCCGAGCCTGCCCCTGACCCCATGGTGTCATGCCAGGATGAAGAGGAATAGTGTCAGGGGAGGCAACAGCAGGAGGTGCCTGGATAGTGTGCTCTTCCAATTTGGGAGACCTGTGCCCTTCTGCATGTAGCTGCATGATCCGGGGCCACTCCCAGGTGGGCGGGGGGCTGAAGGGAGCAAGAACCTGGGGCGAACAATGTTCTAGTAAATCAGAAGAAGGGTGTCTAATAGAACACGCTCTGCTTCTGATGTCATCATCTGATGTGCCTTGGGTCTATCACGCCTTGTGTCTCCTTTATGCAAGCAAGTTCTTTATGGCCAGATCACCTCCCAATGCAGGAGACTCGGGCATTCTGCTGCTAAAACACAGGGTAGAGCAGACCAGGAGGCGGTGGTCGAGGAGAGCACTAAAGGGAGCTGGGACCTGGGGTTGGGTAGGGTGTGCAGCCACATACTCGAGTTCCAGTAAGTCAAGAGTGAGGAAACAATGGAGATTGGGCTCTGTTCCCAATGGCCCCACCCAGTGCACCCAAGGCCAATGATGCCTTGTGTCTCAGTGCAGCACATTGTTTGCAGCCCAAGTTACTTCACAATGCAGGGGACTTGGGCATGCTGCCGCCGAAGTGCAGGGTTCAACAGGCGAGACGATAGAGCTCCCATGAGGAGGAGCCAGGTCCTGCAATCCCGGCACCGGGCTGATGTGCATGCTCGGGCTGATGCATGAGCCTCAATAGGGGGGTGTGAGCACCTAAAGGAGAGGCTCACCCGACTGAGCTACTGCTGTAGTCCTCTGTGGAATGGTCATGTGAGGAGGAAAGGGATGCTATGAGTAGTGCTAAGGCAGTGTCTGTAATGTGTTTGGTTTGTCTGGCTGGGGGGCAAGGGCAAAGTGTGGCTGGTGGGTGGGTATTGTGTGGTAGAGTGAGAGTGCAGGGGGTAGCCAAGCAGTCAGACCACGATACCCAGATTCAAGTTTCTACAGATTCGATTTTCCACATACACATGATTTTTGCTTGAAATCCAAAGGGTGTTCCCAGCTCTGTGTGTGGGGTAGGTGATGAATTGTGTGAGGTCATAGAGGGGTGTGGAATGAGGATAATCTTTTGTATGGAATTGTTGCCTGGATGGGAACTACCAGGGTTGAATTCATCAAAGTAGTCATTGATGCAACGAGAGAGGTTGTTTTTAGATGTGAAGTCAGTCCAGTCAGTGCAGAAGTTGGGATTGTGTTTTGTAAGGCTGCACATGAGGTGGATACATGTGGGGTGTGACTGTGATGGAGGGGAGCAAGTGAGATAGAGTGTTTCAAAGGTAGTGTATGAGGGTGTGTTGGGTTGCTAAGTGTGATTAGTCTTTACATATGATGGCAATGCTACCACCTTGGTTGTGTGTGCAGTCTCTGTGGTGGATCAAACATTGTGGTGGTCACATGTAAGGGATTTATTGATGTATTTACGTATTTGGTCATTTGTGTAGCGCACCAAGCCCTGGAGCATCTGGGTGCTTAACTTAAGGAAATGGTTACAAGTTTGTTTGCTGTGGTAATAGGTTAAAGACATGCCACAAAAGCTTATATACCTGTTAGGTTACTTACAGGTTGTCATGGAATGGATACATTGTTTACATATACAGTTTGCCCTAAACAGTTGCAATACTTACATATAGTACAGTGTATACCATGGTTGCAGTGGATGCAGGGTTGATGATGTGCAGGTTGGTGGCGCTTTAGCCGTCTAGGTTAAAGAGCAGGTTTTAAGAGCTTTGCAGAACTACCAGAGAGCTACGTCCACTTTGAGAGCTAGAGGCATGGCGTTCCACTGTTTGGCCACGATCACCGGGAAGCTACAGCCTCCAGCTTTTTGTAATTTGAATCTAGGGATAGTAAGGAGGTATGAGTAGGCTGATCAGGTAGGTCTGTTAGTCTGGGCTTTTGAGATTTGGTTGGCAAGGTAGACTTTGTGCGTTAGTGAGAGAACTTCGAATTTAATCCAATCATGTACTGGTAACCAGTGGAGGTCACGCCTGGCTGAGGAGATATGATCCTTTCTGGGAATGTTGAGGGCCGCTCTGATTGCATTATTTTGACTTATTTGCAACTTACTGATGTTTCGGGTGTTTTAGCCTGCATAGAAGGAGTTGCAGTAGTTCATTCTGGATAGGATGAGTGTTCTGGCTAGTGTGATGCAGTTGTCTGTCATTAGGAAGGGTCTGCTAGCTGTAATCAGTTTGGAGGTGTAGGCTGCTGCTGAGGCAATGGCATTGACTTGTCTAGTAAGTGACAGTGATGAGTCCAAATAGACTCCTAATGCTTTTACCTCCTTAGCCACTGTGATGATGTTGCCATCAATATTAAAGGATTTGTAGGATTGCGGTACTGAGTTTAACCTTAAGAGGTTGCCAATGATGAGTAGTTCTGTTTTTTAGTCATTCAGAGATAGCTCATGTTGTGCCATCTAAGCTTGGATAGTGAGGTACATTTTGTTCAGAATTTTGGAATCAGTGTCAAAGTTACCTGTGATGGGTAGGAGTATTTGGGTGTTGTCAGCAATATTTAGTGTATGTGACACCCAGTTTGTCGAGGATGTCGAAAAGAGGCTTGGTGAACATAGCATAATAGGTGTGTGGTGGTGTTTAACAATGTCTCTGCTAAAAAGCATATGTTTGGGGAGAGTGTGCCAATGAGGTCATTGATTTTGTGTGTATGTGTGTGCAAGTGCTGATTGGCAGTTGAGCAGCATGCAGGTGTCAGTAACAGTAATTAGTTGTTTCAGTTGAGTGCTGTGCAGCAGGTTCAGTTATGTTTGTGACCCCCAGAGGCAAACAGGGGGAAGTAGGGGACAAATAATGAAATAGAATAGCTGTCATTGCAGAAACCCTTAGTTCTGCCTGGCCTTAAACAAAGGGTCCAATAAGCATGAAGTAATAATACTGTGTCACTTAAGAGCCAAATGTTGCACACCAGTAGAAATGTATGACATAAAATGTTAACAATTGAGCTCATTTTCCTCCAAGTCACCAGAGGGTACATGGAGATGCTAGAGACAGGTGTGCATGTGTTACATATGTTTTAGCACCTTTATTTACTCTCTGGGGCATTTATGTGTTTTTGAAGGTGATGGTGGTACAGAATGGAAGTTATGTTTCTGCCTTCCTTTTCCCCTCCACCTCCAAATACCACTTGATCTTATGCCAATATGGTATTTTCATGCTAAGATAAACCAATGGATGCCTACGGAATCCGCTGGCTTTATACAACAGAAAAAAAGCCGGCTGATTCCATAGGAATATATTGCAAATGCTGCATGCCATGCATACATGACAGGTATTGTTTATTTAATTTGCATTGAGAAGGGCCAAAGGGAGGCATAAAGGCAATTTAGCCAGCATGTTACAGTTACCTTTTGCATGTTGCAGTGAAAATGACGAGAATTGCCCAGAAGAGACCTGCTTGCATCTAAATGTACATGTAGAACTCCCCGCTGGGCTACTTACGCCCAGCAACAACATAAACCCCATTGTGCCATTTTAGGTTTCACTCAAAACTGGACATATGACAGTATGCTCTGACTCTACCCTTCTTGATTGAACAAGGCCCCCTTATATGTAATGGCATTCAAAAGCTGAACTAGGAACCGCTCGGAGGAAGGCAATATGACAGCACATTATGCAGTCACACAGATGAAAAAAAGACACAGTTTCACATAATTGGCTTTGCACAACGAGCTAGCCAAAACTGTAAAACAAACAGTCAAGGATATTTTTCTTCCTGATGTAAACATCTGGCAGTAATCCTTGCTTACACAATTAATGGGCATTTAATTGGCAATGATCAGTTTATGGCAGCGGTGTGAAGAGAATGTTTCCCCAGGAACAAACAGCTGTTGCAAGAATTAAACAGTGATTTAGCAAACACCAGGTGATAGCTATACCCGGAATGGAGCGTGCGGTCGCCCATGCAAATAGGAAGACATCTTAAAATAAACCACACCACAGTGCACGCGTGGAAGCCCCACATGCACAGTCTGCACGTTTCTGTTTTTTATTATAAAGCAAATGCATAAGTGATTACATGAATTGCTGCCCAGAATCTAAACAAGGGTACCACACAGTGGAGTACCACATCAGTACAACAGGAGAACGCATGTATTTAGTCATGATATTTGGCTTCTGATTGCAGTTCCCACATCTTGTTAGGAGTGTATGTGGCCAGCCTTGCGTGCTCAAAAAAACGATATTGAAGTAATTTAGTTGTCCCTGTCAAATATAATTGTGCGTAATAGCGTTCCGCCAACTGCTTTTAATTGAATGTTGAGAACGACATTTTGTATTGCTTGCCTGTTGCAGTTCAAATGAGATATGAAAAGAAAGTTCCTCTTTTTTTGTTGTTGCTTTGCCTTCGTCTTATTAATTTAATAAAATGATAATGGCTGCATTACGTTTCCATTGCCAGTCGGCTTTCCTCAAACATTACATTAGCCATTTTAACTGCAGTACCACTTGCCGGCATGGTTATTTCCTAATCCCCATTTTCATTAGTCAGAAAACGTAATTTTACATTGGCCAATACCTGTATTTACAATGCCGTTTAGCGTGGTTTCTGCTGGTTGCTGCAAACAATTCACAAACATGAGAGGAGCACCAAGGGACAATTTTTGGAACAATGTTCTTTTATTGTAGTTTATTCATTCTGCAAAACTTCATCTCCATGACAAAAGAAAACAATCAATCATCTTCCATTGTACTTTTCTCAAAAAAATGCTACACTGTATCTGACAAAAGGAAACTGCCTATCTAATAGGAAAAGACTTGCAGACTTGAATCAATAAATTGACTAGACTGACACAAATCTTGAATCATTAATATGACAAATCGTTTTTTGCTCTGACACATCCATATTAATGTAGGAGAGTTATTTTTTCCTGGCAAGCGCCATGAATTTGTTTCATACAAATAAAAGGTATATAGAAAACGTGAAAGGCATATTTTCCAAATCATCCCTTTTTTCTTCAAAACAGCAGTGTACTCCGGCTGAGTGTTATGTTTGGAACAGATGTGAAATTGTAACAACGTTTGTTGTGGTTATCGTTTTTTTTTTATTTTTTACACGAGTGCACTGCACACAACTAGAGTCTAGTGCATCATTCTTTTGTTCGTATAGTATAAATTTTGAGAGTATTTGATCCACAAATTAAAGAATTGAAATCAAATTGCAGCTCTCGTGCATGAATACAAAACAAATAAAATGGTAGTAGTTGAACAAGCTGCACTGGTTTCATGGAGAGGGCTGGACATCAAGCCCAAGTGCTATGCAGTCAGGCCCCCTTTCATGTCTGAGGGTGGGCTGCACCCAACACTTAGATAGGCATTGGCACACTCAACTATTTGTAGGGCTGGGACTGGCCCGATTCAGCCCTACAACCACTTGCATGCAGGGTGTGTATTTCAGATGACACGCCATATAGGCCCGTTCACGCGGTGGATATGTAAACACAACAAAGAAATGCTCACGCTGTGATGTGCATGAACGTTTCTATATTGGGCAGTGGAAGGAATGTACGTATCTATAAAGACTCCTCTCTCTTTTGTACTGTGTCTGAGAGAGAAGTACATCACTTTTGTGAACCAGCCCAACATTGAAATGTGTCCTCTTTGAGGCTGGCTTCACAATACCTTAGCTCTCATACTAGTATGTACATTTTAGATGGGCTATGGGGCATGTCTCCTTCACTGTAATGCATGTACAAGTCCATCATTGGGCAAGTTCTCTTATGGCTCGGGCCAGGGTTCCTCTCCAAGTTGGTGAGAGAACAGCCTGATGTTGTTCTTATGAGCTTTTATTGTTCGCGGATGCTTGATACATTGGTGATGTTTCCATTTTTGTGTTGAAGTACAATGCAGTATTTATTTTCTTTTACAATCTCATCAACAAATAAGGATGCCATCCCATAACAGCCACCTGCTCACCCGAAAGCGGCAGGCATTGGGCCATTGACTTTTAACTAAAGCAAAATGTTCATGAGGACACTATTGGAATGTTTGGAGCTGCCTGGCAATGTTATTGTTGCTTTGTTGTGTCAGCTCTTTGAGAATGCTTCTTAAAAGTCAGGGATTTCCTTGTACATCTACAGCGTGTAATGATGCATTATATAGAATTGTTCTATGCATTGTATTTCAATGGGATTTTATCTCTGTGTGCACTTTAACTTTGAGCCGAGTGGCAAATACAATGAAAATACAACATAGTAAATGAAGCAGTGCATTATATTGCAAGAGAACATCATTACTTACAGGTTATGTTTGCAAGATATTGCAATTCAGTTCTGAACAACATATGACCCAGTGATAGATGCATCCTCCAGTGCATGAACTATAGTCCTCCAAGTTACTAGAACAGTACCATAGACAACATATACGTGTTAGGATATGTTTATGGGATGTATACTGTGCAATCCGGCATTGGTCCAGATCCGGCAGATCTGAACATGAGAGGAAGTGGTGGGTTTGTTAGTGGGCGGAGAGTCCACACGTGTTTTTGCTGTTGTGTTGGTAGTTTCAGTTCTGAAAAACGGATCACTGTTTGTGGGTTGACTTCTCAGTGGTATGGGTTGGGTGGCATTTGGGTGCTTCAGTCCATAAGGGAGGCCTTCCTTGCCCATGGCATTGGGTGCATGGACTGTGTTGCGATTGAGTGTGCTATTGGATGAAGTGTGGAGTTTTGCTGTTTGTTGTCAGTGTGGGATTGGTGTGTTGTGGTTGTCATGTATGGGTGCCATAGTTGGTCAGCATGTGGTGTGTTTACAGGAGTATGGAGAGTTTTGTCAGGTTAGTGGGAAAAGGGTGTGGTCCTCGGGGCATAAGGTTGAATTATTGTCACACAGGTTGTACCTTGAATAAACTGGAACCTGCTGCGTGGCGGTCTCTCTTTCACTTGACCATTAAACCCTGAGCCAAGAACCTGTACGTGCAGTGCCTCTTAATGTTGTAGTTATGGAACTCCATAACACAAGGATGACATGGAACATGGTGTTTGGTTAAGTTCATCTTCAGGGTAATGTAATCTTAGTTCATAATAGCAAACAATCAATGATGTTATTAGTTGAATTAGACAGGAGGCCAGTATGCAGATAATACAACATATATTTAAACCATAGCATGACATGTGTTACAATAAGATGGTGTTGGGGTGGGCTGGATGTATTTACCTGTAGCAGGCAGCATCTTGTGATCTTAGGTAAAACATATATCCAGCGATCATGTATTCATTATAGGAAAGGAAAATAATGTGCACATGGAGATGGAAAGATTAATTGCATTGTGATACTGGGTAAATAACTGAGTCACAATGCACATGCAGATAAGCACAAATGATGAAAACTATTCATCCTTAATTACCCAAAATTCATTTGTGACATATCTCCATTGTATTTTTGAGAATCAGTCCATGCGGTTGTAGGGGTGTGACTGGCACACTTTAGAGAGCATCTCGATTTCCAATGGCAGTTGATTTAAGGGTGCTTGTTATATATCACTTTCTCTGGCACCTGTTATCATTGTCAGATTACAGGCGCAGAAAAAAGCACAATGCAATCAGTGATCTACAAAGATGACTGAAAACATTCCCATGTAAATAGAGAAATGTTCATGAAAAGTTCATGAAAGTTTCTATTTCTTTTTTTGCTCGGGTCATGACATCATTCTTTTTTATGACTTGATTTAAATGTAGCAGTTTTTACAAGAAAACATCATCATTCCTTTAAGTCAAAGTTTTCCTTCGGTGTTCTCTTTCTGTTTTAGTTCAGTTTGGCCTAGATGGCATGCTTTCCCCGGTAGTTAAGTTTATGTTCTGGAGAAACTGCCCAACTGTATTGCAGTGATCGACCTTCTAAGGTTTATCAGTGTGCATAAGGTTGGAGTCATGAGATCGGTGGAGTGTGACCCCCAAGCAGCAAAACAATTTGTGATGGGCCTACCTTCCTCTGCGTACCATGCTGTTCGCCTCATTGCTGCAACACAATGTGTGAGAGGTGTGCTGTGTGTAAGGGCTAGAGATGCGGATGTCCTGTGAAGAAACACTTTATGGTAGCGGCCCTGTAGTTATGGTTAAATTGCACAATCCATAGGAAGAGGATATTTTTAATCCTCACAAATTATTGCAAAAAGAAATTACATGGCCATGAGATTGATTCTGCAAAGTTTGGTGAGGTTTCGTGCGGGGGAGGAGGGGCAAAGTTATAGGTGGTCCCAAAATATGTGGGTTTTCCCATAGCCGCAATGGGAAAGAAATGTGCTCACTCTTACAGCCCATACCACTGGACAGTATTTATTTTCTAAATGGCCAAAAAGTAGGTACAAAAAATAGTGATATCTTGGTTCAGTCCGTGGACTCACTTCCCTGTTTGCTCTGCAGACGGGGCTCCGATTGGTCCAGAGGGTGGTGTGATGTCCGCGGACATTGGATGCGCCCACTGATTGGATGCTGAAAAGCATGCAGTGTGTCTGATTTTTGGAAACGCTCGTCATGTTGAATTCACGGACAGCCGCTGGTGTGTGCAAACACTGCAGTGAAAACACAACATTGCACTTGTCTATCTAATGAAACAATTTATGGGAAGGTGAAGTGTGATGAGGATGGGATGGGATAGGGCCTTAAAAAGCCCAGCACACTGTTTTTTTTACAACTCTGATATCCACGAACAATCCGGATATCCTAGGGCAGTACTGTGATGTTTGCGAACATCTGGGATGTTCAGGGACATTTATGCTTTTTTCTGCATTACAGGGCTGGTCAAAAGCAGTTTTTGGTTGACTTATAACGTTGGCACCACTTAATGATACTGCCTGAAATGTTGGAATGTCATCCTAGACGTGAATCTGAATGGTTCCGCAAAGTGTGGTGCTGTTTTGTCAAGAGGGAACAAAATTAGAAGGGGCTTCCCAAAATATTTTAAAGGCTTATAAATGGGGTGCCCTTTGACGAATCTGCACAAAAGTTTGCAAAAAAGATTTTAGACCGAGATATGAACGTTTTGCAAACTTTGGTGGGATTTTGTCAAGAGAGGGCAAAATTAGAGGTGTCTCAACATTTTTAGATGGCTTACATTTTGTTGCCATTTGTTAAATGTGGACAAAACCTTTCAGAAATATTATAGACCCAACCTTGAATGTTTGTGCAAAGTCTGAAAGGATTTTGTCAAGTGGGGGCTAAGTTATATGACTATTTTATGTATGTACATGTCAACACTTTTCAAAAAATAAAACATTGGTGGGTTTGCAGCAAACTCGTGCAAGGAGCCTTGGCAAGGACCTGAAGGCATGGCTTTGCAAATGTTTCAGTGTTTTAATTTTTGAAAAATGTCATAAAGCAGGTACAAAAAATTATAATATACCTTTGGTGACTGAGGTACAGCCTGCAATTTGCTTATTGGGGTATGTGGCTTGGTTGAAGCAGTAGGTTTGAATAAAAAATATTCTATTTGTGGTTGCAGCCCAAAGTGGTGGACTAGATTACAACAAACATGAGCGATGAGCATTAGCAAGGACCTGAAAGCATGTTTTTGGAAATATGTCTTGTGTTTTATTTTTCCAAAGTGTAAGAATGTAAGCAGAAAAACTTGTGATATACATTTGGTGTCTGGGTAGTGGGCCTGGCCCTCGGCAAATGAAAATGTGTACTGTGAGTTGCTTATTGGAGAATGCAGCATGGATTTGGAGACTGGTATTGGTCCCCCCTTCTATTTATTCACTTCTCTCACTGCACAATGCATATGCACATTTATAGGAGCACTGTGTACAATTATTTTGTATACGTAAGGGAAATGCAGGTGCAAAGGATTTGTAGGAGATTGTTAAGTGGCAGTTGCTGTGTGGAAGCTTAATATGGTCATAGGGTTATATGCACAGTTTTTGGAAGTGATTGGTGGATAGATGTGTGACTGTTTGAAAGCAGCCTTTCAGGGAGTGTTACAAATATGAAATAAAAAAGTGTAGAAGAGCTGCCATGTGTGAGGGTGTGCGCGTGCCATTCGGGTCTTTTAATAATCCATGGCCTGGAAAGGGGACTGTGGAGACCATGCATAGTTATAAAGGTCAAATTATTGTGAATTACTATCTACACAGGCTGCGCTTGGTAACCAACGTAAAGCCACTGATGTGCAAAATTTGAACATGAGTGATGGGGAATTAATCACAGAAATATTCTACTGGTTTATTGGTAACAAAGAGCAAAGTTGTTCATTCACAGGTAAAGTGTGATCACATTGTTTGGAATAGGCTTATTCGCCAAAACACACACAATTTATATGCAATTGCGCAGCGTATTTTACATTAAAGAAAAGCCAAGAATTTGCCAAAACATGCCCAATTTATATGCAATTGCGCAACGTATTTCACATTAAAGAAAAGCCAAGAATTTGCCAAAACATGCCAACACGTGTTTCAACCAAAAAGGTCGTCCTCAGGGCATACAAATGAGGTTTACCATTTGCATTAATCTAAAATTATTGAACCTTGGCTTAAATATGATTGTCAGTCTTGCAATCAAGTGGTAGTTGTCGTTCGACTGATATGCCGCTGTTGCAGTATAATTGAAATGTAACGCACGTTTTTAGCGTGCCTTGCCTTTAAATTCGGCCGTAATCGGCATACGCTCCAAAAGTTGATGTGCTCAGTGGCCGGTTGTTTCTCAATACTGAAGGCCTTCAACAGCGGCATATCAGTCGAACGACAACTACCACTTGATTGCAAGACTGACCCTGTCCAGTCAAGCATGTAGAAATCACTAAATCTCTCAACTACTGAAAGTTGAATCAAGTATTAGGAAACCTCAATCATATTTAAGCCAAGGTTCAATAATTTTAGATTAATGCAAATGGTAAACCTCATTTGTATGCCCTGAGGACGACCTTTTTGGTTGAAACACGTGTTGGCATGTTTTGGCAAATTCTTGGCTTTTCTTTAATGTGAAATACGTTGCGCAATTGCATATAAATTGGGCATGTTTTGGCAAATTCTTGGCTTTTCTTTAATGTAAAATACGCTGCGCAATTGCATATAAATTGTGTGTGTTTTGGCGAATAAGCCTATTCCAAACAATGTGATCACACTTTACCTGTGAATGAACAACTTTGCTCTTTGTTACCAATAAACCAGTAGAATATTTCTGTGATTAATTCCCCATCACTCATGTTCAAATTTTGCACATCAGTGGCTTTACGTTGGTTACCAAGCGCAGCCTGTGTAGATAGTAATTCACAATAATTTGATATACTTCAAGGTGATAGTGGCAGATCACCTCACTACCTACACGACAGCAGCTCAACCATAATTTTACTTTATTTCCTTTCATGAAAATCCAGTTGTGCGCATTCCTGACTAAGGGCTTCACTTCCACATACCGTATTTTCATTTAGTTATAAAGGTCCATTGATTATTGTCCTTATTGTATGCTAGAGAAAAGTATTTAGGACAGAAACTTGTGTTTGCCCTTTTATATTTTGATATTTTTCTCTATTATACAATTGTCCATTATTCCCATTAGCACAACACCAAAATGCTAATGGAAATGTTGGAGAATGCTATTGAGTCTAACTACTTTACTGAGAAATGTAAAGTATATGGAGTCTATAAGATTATATTTTTTAGTCTATTTTTTACAGTGAAAGATGGTTCCTAAAGGAGCCTTTTTTTGTTGCAGGAAAGGTCAGAAATTAAGGTGTGGAGGGAAACGAGTGAAGAGGCACCAACTACAAATATGGACGGGCAGGTGGAAGATGCTGCACGCGTGTTACATCTAAGGTAGGGGGCATTGTGTCTTATGCTCCTTGACAACAGCTTCAAATGCACTTTGAAATTGCTCCCCCCTGCAGAGTGGTGTGTTGCAGTATATACAGAGTACTGTCATCTTCGAACGATATAGATCAACAGACTCTTTATCGCTTGCAAGGTAGCTGGTGGGATTTTGTCCCATATTACTCCACGGGAATGGAGTCACTGAAGCACTGGCACCATTGCTAAGGATGTTGGTGCTTCAGTGAAAACACTGCTGGTAGGGGCTTGAACTCCTGGAAGATCAGGCCTGCCAGAAGTTCCGTGCCCCTACTGGCAAACTCTTAGTTTGGAAGTCTGAAAAGGGTACTGGTATGTTGCTACTGGCAGCCTTATTTCGATACTGCCAAACTCATAATGAGGGCCTCTGGCTGTTGCCGGCAGCACCTTTAATGGGTGGAGGTTGATTTTGCACAAACACCGCTCACAGCTCCAGAGAAGAGATAAGACCACATGTAAGCCAAAAAAGGCTGCAGCCCACTATGAGACAAACCATCCAGAAAGCGTTAGGTGCTACTTTGAGACATAGTTCACAGTATCCATCCCTCATGTAGAATTTATTAAAGGTCTCCCAAAGCATGGACATGATCAGAAATACAAGCGAGCATGAAAAAGAGAAAGGGGGAAGAAAGAAAGCCTGGAGGCCACATGATGGCCACACACCTCCGAGTACACCACCAGAGGAGAAATGTAGTAGGAGAAAAGCACTGAAGTTGAGGATGAAAGAAATCAGATGGTAGAAAATTTCCGCACCCACCTTGGTCAAGCAAAACAACAGTTTGCAGGAGCAGTCCAGTGAAGCAAAGGCAAAAACGCTGTCCCCTTCCAGTGAAGATAAAGACAAAAGAGCTCTCAACAAAAGGAATGACCAAATAAAATCACAAGGAACTTTGAGACAACTTTGACCCAGACACTCTCATTCATCCCTGGAGAATAGGAGCCACCAATGAAAATAGCTGTGTACCTGATGAGGAGGTTGAGAACACCACTAGCCAAAAAAAACAGAAACAAACTAAGAAATGAGTGTCCAAGACCACATCTGCCAAAGGGAATTACTGAAACACCTGAAAAAGACATAATAATGCTCATCTGCTTGGGCAAGTACACTAAACACATCAAAAAAGGACAAGTGCCATCATAGTAGAAATTGATCCTATTTTGAGTGAGCTAGCAACATCGAAGGCAGCTGCAACTAAGGGTAAATCATTTGTCAACTCGTTCATAAAAGAAAACCCCAAAAAAACACATATTTATTTAGCCTGTCAAACTTTGTCCATCCCCTATTTAAGAAACACCAGTTTGGTGAAAAATAAACCTTTGTTACTTGTTCTGTTTTGTTTGATTTTTATGTACATCACTACCTTAGAAATCTTTGACTGCATATGCTGCTGACGTATTTATAATGAAAAAAACACCAAAGATATGTTCAAGTTGCATTGGAAATTGTCACTTTCTTGGGGGAATTTGCAAATCACTTGCTCAAAACCTACATAAACCTGCTCAGCATAGAGAGGAAAAGGCAATGAAAGAAAGGTATGAAGATGTGCATGGGTATGCTAAATGTTCGCCTCCACTCCATGGAAGAATACCTGTGCCCAGAAAACTTTCACTGACAGCTGACAGAATTTCTATTTCAAGTAGCATTGGAATATGAAGGAAATTAAAACAGTTCTGTGTGTTTCCTATTGTAATCTATTGCAGATAGAAGCTATCAATAAACCATCCCACACTTTTGCAATCTCTAATTTGATAATCACGTTTGATAATCACTTCATCCAGTTCCATTACGACAATATAGAGGAACCCTATACAAAGGCTACATTACATAACATATATACTGTAGAAAGCATTGCTGCTGCTGCTATTCCCATGGTTAGACATGTTCATACATCCAACTGGTGAAGAAAATGTAAAATAACAAAAATTACGACACAAAAAGACAATGCCACAACAAATGAAGCCTCCTCTCTGAACCTCTCTGACCTTTCTAATGACTCTTCAAATAGAGTGTTCCAGTTCTGCAGGTGTTTCAAGACTCTGGCTGTTGCTGTCGGCACCTTTAATGAGTGGAGGTTGATTCTGCACAACCACCGCTCATATCTACAGTAAGAAATAAGACCACATGAAAGCCAAAAATGGCTGCAGCCCAGTATGGGGCAGACCATGCAGAAGTAATTAGGTGCTAGTTTGAGACATAATTCACAGCATCTATCCCTCACATAGAATTAGCTAAAGTTCTCCCAAGGCATGGACGAGATCAGAAGTACAGGTGAGTCTGGAAGAGAAAAAAGGGGAAGAAAAAAGGCCTAGATGGCACATGATGGCCACACTCCTCCCGGTACACCACGGAAGGCGCAAGGTGGCAAGAGAAAAGGACTGAGGTCAAGGTTGAAAGAAAGCAGATGCAGAAAATATCTTCACCCAGTTTGGTCGAGGAAAACAACACCTGACAGCAGCAATCCATTGAGGAGGAGGTGAAAACACTGCAATCTTCCAATGAAGATAAAAACAAAAGATCTCTCAAGAACAGAAAGACCCAGAAAAATCAGAAGGAAAATAGACCCAGATACTCTCATTTATCCCTGGTCATCAGAATGGAAGACACCAACAAAAATAGCTTTTGTTTCTTAACTCAAAATTAAGCATAGACAAGTCTGGTACAGTCACAGTGCCTTCGTATAAATCATTGTGCTCCAATAGAAACACCAATGCATTTTCCAACTTTCCAACATCTACAAGCTGCTGCCAAATGTTCATCTCTTTTTTGGCAACACCATTTACTAAAACAAACAAAGAATCTGCAATGTCATACTTCACTTCTATAATGTTGACATTTTCTTCCAAATTAAGAGGTACATTCACAACTTTACCTCTAACACCTTACACTAATGATTTTTTAAACAGGTTTGACAACTTTGTTTGCAATCTAACAATAACTTGGGAAGGGTGAACATTTTGCAATGCAATCACTTCAAACATGTTCCATTTTCTAAGCACAACAGAGATATCAGGCATTACCATTTCATTCAAAACACTTTGTGCAGAAATAATTGTTTGATTATAAAACCCAACAGTCTCTACAAACGTAAATGCCTCACTCATGTCAAATGTTTCTTCTACAAACAAATACAGATAAAGTTATTTCCAAACACCTTTTACGCTCTGTTTCATTTTCTCCTCAATGTACAGTAGGTGTACTTGAGACTTATAAAAGGTGTGTCGACAAGATACGTAAACAATGTCAGGTTGTTCAGTAGAAGACAACTCAAACATTGCAATACTTTTTTATATTGTTAAAAAATCAGATCCTTTGAAAGCATAGTATCATCATGTCTTCTTCTTGTAAGTGTTTCAACGTCATACACGTAGGGCCTCATAACGGGTCCGGTGGTAATCCTGCCGGTGCTACTGGCGGGTTGCCACCAGACCAGTAATAATTTACCGGAGCCTGACTTCCAAGTGCTACCGGGCTATTACAAGTCCAGCGGCCGGGAAGTCAGGTACTGGTACATTTGGTAATCACCATCCCTACAGAGTCCTCTATGGGAGTGGATACACAGGAGCACCGGCACCGTTAACAACAGTGCCAGTGCTCCCGTGACATGTCTGCCTACAGTGGCCGCTGAGCACGGCACAGTCAGATCTGTCAGGCACAGCGGCTCCGGCAGTTAGACTTGTAGTTTGCCTGTCCAGAAACAAGGGTGTTGGTGAGCTTACGGGCACCTTTGTTTCCGGACCAGCAATATTGTAATGAGGCCCCCAATCTTTTAAATCCATTATATTTATAATTTGAAGTGTAGAAACTAATTTTTCTACAGTTCCAGTAAAAGGTGTTTGATTTAAAAGTGCAAGAGACATTCTTGGTGTTGGGCACACATAGAGTTTAACTAGAAGTTATCTCATTTTAGTATGATGTGCACGCAGCATTTGTATATGATGAAACTGACTGTTACATCTAGTTTTATTAATACAAGCTAAAGAGTGACCTGTTTTATTCCCAAACTTCAGTCATCTATTCTCTGTAGCATCTTCATCTGTCTTTGAACATTATTCATTTTGTGCAAAACTGAAGACTTTACAAGAAAACTTATCAATATTGCACAAAAAAAATACACGTCCATACCTCACTTTGCTTTTTATGTTTTATTCTAGACTGACCTAAACTTTCAATTTCCGCATTATCCGACCTTACCATTTCTTCTTTTTTAGAAATCACTCCATTTTGTACAATAGCAAGAGGCACATTTTTTCCTTGAATGGAGCTCTCCTCATTAAAAAATCGTTCTTTATGAGAAGTGTGTTTCCACTCTCCACCAAACACGTCACAAAAGTTGTCAACTGTAAGTACGTAGACTGTTTCTATATTTCTATGAAATGGTATTATCACCTTAAGTAATTTCTTAAGTTTATTCAATTTTCTTTTCATATGAAAAACTTTTTTAATTATTACTTCTATGTTTTAGTTTCACACTTCTCCAAAGATTTGTAAAAACTCGAGAGTGATACATTTTCCAATATATTCAGCCAAAGTTAACTTAACTTTGTGACCCCTGTTGCGCAGCCAATAACCACAATGATGACATCACAGATCACATCACTCTGAAAAGCTCTAGCATGTATAATGACTCTTCTAATAGAGTGCAGCAGTGCTGCAGGTGTTTGAAAACTCTGACTGTTGCTGGCAGCACCTTTAATGGGAGAGGTTGACTCTGCACAACAACTACTCACAACTACAGTGAAGATATAAGACCAAATATGCCCCAAAAAAGGCTGCAGCCTGAGTAAAATCATTATTTAAGTATGTACTTGTCCCAATCCTTACTTACACCACCTGTCACAGCTACCAATTGGTGGCATAGATCACAGATAACTCTCATAACTTAGACATTGTCAGACAGTAAAACTGGAACATGTGGAATTGACACTGCTGCTAAAGTCGAGGGTTCATTGGCTGTTGGTGGAGTCACACTGGTGGAGTCACCCACTGGATGTGGTGCCAATTTCCATGCACATAGCACATCAGCTCCATGCATTTTTATTTTGGGTTCACAAACAATTTCCAATACACATCATCCTCATCATCTCAGGAGACTCGCACCACATGATTTATCATAATACATGTTCCCAATATTTGTGACGGAACATTCGAAGGGCCACGTCTTACTGTTTTCTTTCACAATGTGCACTGAACATCCTGCACCTCCCTTTTAAAGCATGGCCTATAATCTGTACACAGGAATCTACTTTAAAAAAGAATCACTGCTTCTGTTATCTTACCAAATAAAGACACTGTTACTATCCCAGTCTAATGAGCCACAGTCCTAATACCAATAAGTCCAGAGTCAAGGGGGCTTTCCTGCATCAGATAATGCCCCACAGTCTTATTAAAGCCCTCACATTGGTAGGACCTGTAATTACGGGCATGCTAAATATTCACCTTAACTCCATGGAAGAACCACTGTGCCCAGTAAACTGGCATTCACATATGCCACTATTTCTGTATCAAGTGACAGTAGAGTAACAAGAACATTAAAAAAATCAGTGTGTTTTCTATTTTAAACTGTTGCACAAGGAAACCTCCATTAAACCATCCCATACGTTTACAACCTCTAATATACTAACATTGGATTGCTAAGCACATACTGCACCTGCATTTATTGGGGCAATTTCATCATAAAATGCTTTCCATTTATATTTTGCATAATAGCGGTCTGTACAACTAATACCATTCATATATTCTTTATGAATGTACATTTAAAAATAAAACTGATCAAACATATGTTTCATGAAATTAAACACTAGGTTTCACAAAACAATAAACACACAAAGACAATGCATTCACTCTTATCAGCAAACCAAATCTTTTTTAAAGCACACACATTTTCAAATCAGTTTAAAACACAGACATTTCCAGAGCACCCCAAAAAACACTTTAACACACACCATAAGTGATTATAAAAGCAGTGTAGATAAATTCACATTTCTACTGCTCTGTGATCATTTTTTTATTTTGAGTGCAGGAGGTATACTTAATGATTCTATATTATGCACCTTACTGAAATTCATTTTCATGCTTAATAAAGAACTTCCAAAAATTATTTCCACCCATTTTCTACATATACAGCAGGACCACTTAATTGTTATCAAGTACACTAAAAAAAAAAAAAAAAAAAAAAACACAGAACCCCATTATCAACATATTAGCAAATACAACTTTCAACAAAACAATAACAAACAACTGATTAATGCCAATCAATATTTTGTCACAGGTAACATGAACTGCACAGTCTGAGTTCTGCAGTCAAAATGAGAAAAGTAGACTAAATGGTGAGTTTTATACTTTCCAAAACCAAAACCCGAAAAAAGGACTATATTCAAAGAAAATTAATAAAACGGCTGACACATATTCACTGCAACCTATCACACAGAAATACACATTTACAACATTAACACCAGCCTATTAGAAACACGGAACCACATACAAAACCCTGCACAGCATCACCAGTAGTTGTGGATATTCAACGTGACTACACAGCTTACTTGTAGCTGCTGCTACATGTACATTTTCTACAAACTAAAAACCAAACTAAGCCAACCTTCAAAACTTCAAATAAGACAAGATAACACCTAAGCACACAAAATAACACATACAGATAACATTCTAATTATGATTATTGCACAGAAAATGTATGTTTATAGATGTATCTATAAATATTACTGTGCCTACAGACACAACAAATAAAAAGACAAAATAGTTGACGCCCCTATGCACATGCTTTTTATACACTCGGTTATAGAAAAGCAATACATAGTTGTTTGCTGATAGCCGTGGCTATTCGCAAAAACTACAAATACAAAAATGTATTTCCACTCCACCAAACTCCAAACAAGTCTCCCTAACACACATACCAGCCCTCTCCACTCCCCATGGTCCTCTCCACTCCCCTGGTATTTACCATTCCCCCCAAAACACTGAATGCATCTATGATGCTACGCCACCCTAAATGTCAGAGAGCATGTTATCAGAAATGATCAGAAATGTACCAGTCCCTCCCACATAACTACCCAAATAACCTATCATGATAAATCATCTAAGTAGAACAAAGCTGGTGCTTCAAAGGTTCAAGAACTAAAAGTGAAATCCTTGAATTGCCTTAATTCCACCTTAAATAGAAGTCCTCACTCCAATATGGAATTAGAAACCCTTTTCACAACCGTCCCTTTCTCTAATAATGCTTATTACCTAAAGCAGTCAAAACTAACTGAAAGTAAAATAGAACAAGCTGATATTCCACAATCCCATAGGGACTTCAGAACCCATAATGCCTATGTTACTGAAAGGATGAAGAAGGACTCAGAGGCCATTAAAGCTTATAGCCCGCATTGCCAACAGCCACGAGACTGTGAAACCATACAGAGGTGGCAAGAGCACAACTCCCCATTTTTGAGATATCAAATGAGGGAAAATTGCAACCCAAATGGCCAACAGTTAAGAGGCTGTCAAAAGTTATTTAAGAAGTACATTGAAAACAGGTCTTCTAAATTAAGTTCTCAGTTTGGGGAAAACTGGAACACATCTTATCAACAGTCAAGAGACAATAAGAAAAGGTAGTTATTGTTCAACCTTCCTTCCAAGAGAGATTGGTATGGGAAATCTTGGAAACAGTATTGTCATCGAGTTTGAATGTAGTTGTAGGAGTTTTCTTCCTGGCAGCTAAGTATAACAGGAGAGGGATCATTGTAGTTAATACTGGCAGGCGAGTATCCCAGGAAAGAAGAATATGATTTGCTGAAGCATATTTGTGCAAAAGGTGTGGTGTAACAACCTTTGTTCAATCAAATTAATACATTAATTCTATCATTTGTTTAACAAGCTGTGGCATCACCAAGAGAACTTTTGGCGCTATCCTGACAAAAGTAGTTCATATGAAGAAGGTGTGATGCTAATAATTGTTGCACATTTTTTAAAACAACAATTGCTTTGGTTTTGACCTTATGTTATGCAGAAAAGACATTTACCATTCCAAGAAGGATATCGTGGACAACAACAGTTGTTTTTGAATTGTAGAAAGACATTGGCTGAAAAGACATTTGCTGTGTCAAAGGGAAAGACAGTGCTTGAAAGAAACATTTTGTGTTACCTTCAACAGAACTTTGTTGAACTGTGCTCCTGAATTGATCGATGGGAAGGGAACCCAACTCTGGATGCAAGGAGTATTTTCACAGCCCTTTAAATTGGAATTGATAAACGGTCTTATTGAACTGAAAGTAACCACACATTCCTTGTATAATGTTGTGTATATTATTGTGAGGGTCAGATACTATTTTGAGACTAGGTCATTTTTCTTTAGTTTTAGTTTGCTGGGCAGGGGCCTCTTTGTTAGGTTAGGGAAAGATAGGTGTTTATCGCATCCTGTTTCAGTTAATAAATGGCAAACATTGAGAACCCTCTGCCTATGTGTCCGCCTCACATTTCTGACCCCTCACACTACTTTGTATGTGAAGGTTAGTTGATGTTTTTTGTGAAATGTAATATGAAGATAATAGTTTCAGTATATGTTGTTGTGAGCTAATAGTTTCAGTGTAAGAGATTTAAACTAAGGTGTAGGGTATTCCCATTTATTGAATTGGTAATGTTCTATATTGTTAGATTGTACTGTATGTTTAGAACGCATGTTATTTTATTGTTGCTGTAATTTGTAGAGCTATAGATATGTTCTGATGTGACATCTTTGCATGCCATTTGTGAATATGAGATGAGGTACCAAACATATTGGTTTACTTGTGTGTGATGCTGATTGTTTAATAACACCCTACATGTTGACATGTCCAATGCCTGTATATTTTAATTTTGTATAGATAGATACAATACCATACCATACCATACCATACCATACCATAGATACAAGATGAAACCTCATCGCAGTGATCATTCCGGAAAGGGAGGAACACACCCTCATACAACTGATATATTACCATCACCACAATCGCAAACATTGCAACTGCGTGCCTATACATGACTATAATTATCACCTTGGCTAGCCTACTGAGAATGCACATTCTTGGATGTGCTGAATATTTTGAAGCCCCACAAACCCAAGATGTAAAAATAGGTGACTGCAGACACTTGCTCAATATTACTTACCCATTTGCAAGTAGACAATCCCCATATGGGCAGACAGGGCACATATTTTAAGCTTAGCCTCACACACACATACAAACACACACACACACACATACAAACACACACACACACACACACATCAACTGATACACACCCCACACAATAGTCAAAGGAAGGTCTGGGAATCCCTCTACCGGCACCACACGCCCCATTGACCTGTTATTGGGTGGATGGCTCCCAGGAGAGTATCAACCACACTTTACCTCACTCTGATTTTCCCAGAGCAGAAGTTCCATGTGCATATCAGTCTTTGTCCCACCCAAAGGCAGTCCAGCAGCGAAATGCTAGGTTAATTTCCTTTGAACAAGAGTACCTATAGCAACCCCAGACACGTGTTTCAGCCTAGTCAGGCCGCATCAGTGAGATTGAGCTGTGCCTCTCTGAGCACAGTGAGCTAGGGTTCCAAGTCTGGATTACCCTGGTCACTTAGGGTGAGATCCCAAGGTCCTCAACATATGCAAAAAAAGGTCCGGGAGTCCCACTACCTACACAAACACAGCCCAGTGACCTTTTCTTGGGTGGATGGCCACTGGGAGTCTCAACCATGCCTTAGCTCACTTTGTTTTTCACAAAGGAGAAATGTCCATATGCATATTATTCTTTGTCCCACCCAAAGGCAGTCCAGCACCGAAATGCTAGGCATATCTCCTCTGAACAAGAGTACCAACAGCAATCACAGACACTTGTTTTGGCCTATTCGGGCCTCATCACTGAGGTGGAGATGTGCCTCTCTGGCACAGTGAGCAAGAGTCCACTCATATTTCAATTGCAATATAATCCATACCCAACATACGAAAATACACACAAAACAGTAACAAAATATGCTAGTTATCAAAACATTATATCTCCAAACAATTTAGACAATGTCAGACCTCTCAACTTGCATCTACATCACATAGTACGTTTTTAATGAATGAGGGAATCCATAGGGGAATATTGTTTTAAAAAGTGAACCTTGCTAACTATACATAATTAAAATCTACAGGTGTTTCGGCCTAGTCGAGCCTCATCACTTCCCTCTCTTCCTCTGGCTCTTCTGTGGTCACCTCTCCTCCCTCCTTCTTTGCCTTTCCCCTGTACTCCCTCGATGAGGTTTCTAGACAAGCCAGATCTATGAAAGTCTTGTCAAAACAGGTTCTCCCCTGTTCCTCTAAAACCATCAATGACCACATTGACACCCTGGTTCCTGCTTTGGCTGACTTATGCAACCACCTCTTTGCCACTGGAGTCTTTCCTTCCCTCCTGACGCACTCCCATTTGCACCTTTTTCTTAAGAAACCCTTAGCCGACCCCTGCTGCCCAGCTAACTACCGCCCAATCTCCATCACTCCTTTCCTGGGCAATCTCCTGAAAAAGCTGGCCTTCTTCCAGCGTAATCTTCACACTGAATTGGTCGGTTGTCCCCATCACCATCAGTCTGGCTTCAAAGCTGCCAGAACCACGGAAACCGCTCTAGTGAACATCTGTGAAGACCTGCTCTCCAACCTTGACACCAATACCCCCTGTGTCCTCATTTTACTTTATCTCTCTTCTGCCTTTGACACGGTCAACCATGCCATCCTGCTCAAATGTCTCTGTGATAACCTGGGTATCAACGATCAGGCCCTGGCTTGACTGACCTCTTTCATCTCTGATCGACCCTCTCAGGTCCAACTTGGATCCTTCCTCTCCTCTATCTCTATCTCTAACTGTGGTGTTCCCCAGGGGTGTAACCTCTCTCCCTGGCTGTTCAACCAATACCTGGCACTTCATGCCCACTGCATTGCGGCTCTCTGCCCCAAATGTCAGTGCTATGCGAACGGCACTCAGCTCATTTTCAGGCTCACCTGTGCCACCTCTTCTCTTTCTCTCAGCTCTAACTGTCTGTCCACTATCCAGGAGTGGTGTGCCACCAACGATCTCTACCTTCATGACAGTAAGACTGAGATCATCCTCATCAGCTCACCTGCTCCCTCCTTTCCTGTCACTCTCTGGCCGGCCTCTCTTGGCCCTTTTCCTTCTCCCATCATCTCGGGAGGATAGTTCAGTGGCAAGGTGCTTGCCTTGGAAGCAAGACGACACGGAGCAACACAGATTTTATCCCTGGTTCTGCACTTAGACACCTCTGGGTATTAAGCGTGTTATAAATAACCTATCATATCATTTCATACCCGTGAGGCTAAAATTATCTGGGTCATCTTCGACTCCATTCTCTCCTTCTCTCCTCACATCTCTCATGTCTCTAAGAAGTCACACTCCAGCTGCACCTCCGCAGAGGCTTTCTTCATTTCCTCTCCTTCCTCCAGAAGCTCACAGTCTCCAGAGCTCTGGTTCTCTCTAGCTGGACTACTGCAAAAGCTTCTTTCTAAATCTGCCTGCTTCTAAGCTCCGCCCCCTGCAAATCATCCAGAACAGGACTGTGAGACGTTTCCTTGGCCTCAAGCCCAGCTATCGTATCTCTCCAGTACTGAAATCTCTGCATTGGCCAGAGAGTGGACTCTCTCTTCCTAAATATCTTCCTTCTCAAGCTCTTCGCTCATCCGCCTCCAACTCCCTTAGGGTCAGTCACTTCTCCAAGCAATGAGTTTGTGGCAAATCTCTTTCTTCAGCTGGGGCCTCCCTCTGGAACAGCCTCCCTGCCTCACTGAAACTTGGGGAGATCAATCTCTGGTTCCGGTATCACCTCAAGACCATCTGCTTTGCTTCTGCTTTCTCTCCCCCTGTCCCCTGCTGAACTCCTGAGTGAAACTGCACTGGTCACCTGGCTATACTCTGATCTCGGGCCCAGGTCTCCTCGGCTGCCAGCTGCACACCTGCACTGCCTCCCAGGAAACCCCTGCACTTGGGGCTGTTTCTGTATCCCTAAAATTCCCCAGCTCTTGACACTTGATGTCTGCACTTACCACTGCGCTTGCCACTAACGGTTCACAATTTTACCTATTGTTTATTTAGTTTATTTATTCTTTACTGTTGATCTTATGTATTGCACTGCCCCCTTGCCCTCTGCACTTTCCCTTTCCCCCCTCCCCTGCACTTGCGCGATCTCAATGTCACCTGGCCTAGTAAGATCGTTGTCTTTGTCTTCCCTCTGTTGCCCCTCCCTTGCCTCGTAGAGCCTTGAAACACTTGTGCATAGGCGCGTTATAAATGCCATATCATATCATATAATATCAACCAATAACAAAGTCTGGGAAACAGCAAATCAATAGAAGGTGTCGATATGAATATGAAAAAGAGTGAATTAAATCATGTAGTTTTATAACTAAACAGAACAACCTATGGAAGAAGAAAGAAGGATGAGGGATAAACCCTCGCTGAAAAACTATAAATCCAGTGGGAAATGCCCTGCCTTCAGCAGGATCCCAAAGAATGCAGGCAGGATCTCAGTGGCTTTGTTGATACTAGGGAAATGCACACTGAGAGAAATAATTGCAAGAAAAAACACCCAGGCACAGGAGAAGATGCATGGCCTGGAATCCTTGACACAAGGTGAGATTGTCTCTGTAGGAGTAACCAGGAAGGGGTCCATGGGGTGGAACCCTGGGGATCTTGAGCAGAGCATAAGATGTTTGGTTGGACCTGAGAAGATAGCAAAAGTCCAAGAACTAATAATGCACAACTTCCCACCTTGAGGGAACTGGAAAGCTGCCAGGCTCCATACAACAATGTGTGCCCCTATTCATAGACTCAATAATTGACATTCTTTTGTTATAAATCATGAATAAAAAACATGTTTCAAACAACATATAAAAACAAATGATGGTTTTGTGCAGATACAAATACTGAAGCTTTTTCCAAGCAGCAAATAAAAACATATGATCAATCAATAGGCCTCCTTACATATCATAACAAAATATATTAACAAGCAAGTCATAAATATACACAAATGCATTACAAAAATCCACAGTACAGTATGCATACAATTTCATATAACGTGACAATAATTAAAAAGATGTAAAATGCTTTCTAGTTCTCAAAGCATGTATAAGACATTCTTGAACAGTACATCAATATCATCAGCTACTTTTATTCGGAATTAAAAGAAAATAAAAACTCTTCATAAAAATAATACCCCTTATTTCAGGTACCAAATTCATAATGTGTAAAAGAAGCATAATGGTTAACACAATACAAAGTTACCTTATTGAGCGACAAATATAATAATTTAAAAGGATGTACTACATGATAAATGCTACTTATTGTCTTTCACTTAAATACATCACCGTCTTAAGAAATGATGTTAGAGGCCAAGATACATCCACATTTCCCCAAAGTAACCATAAAATAGCTTTGTGACATTGGGGGTAATTACGAGTTTGGAGGTAGCCATGGTGCTATTAGCGCCATGGCTGCCTCCAGACTCATGTCCAGGTCCGGGTTTCCTGAATGGGTATTTACCGGGTCATTCCAACTTTGGAGGGCCCGGTAAGTCCCCATTCAAAATACCCATCCCCATTCGAGCCCTCATGGGTCTCAATGGGAATGGGAATGGGGAGGGAGCTAATAACGGGCCCGTTATTAGCTCCCTGGTCCCTTAGAGGCTCTCAGTAAGGCTGGCTGGTTTTACCAGCCGGCCTTAGTGGGACCCGATAAGGGACCTCGTAATGCGGCAGTCTGGGATTAACGGCACCGGCATCCTTACTGGCTCAGGTTTCTCTTTCTGAAAACCGCATAACATAGTGCTTTCTGAACGCCCTATACATTTAGCAAAAGAGGAATATATTAAAGGGGCCTTCAAATATTTATTGGGAAAGGGACCTGCTTTCTGGGCTTTTGTTTCAACATAACCAGACTATTTGTACCAACTTTCATTTAAGTTCAAACAAATAAAACAAAACCTCGGGCTATAAAATCTGTCTTTTAAAAATGATTTTGAATTAAACAAGCCTGAGACCATGTGGTGCACTATACTGCTAAAAAGGCCATATTTAATGGCTTGTTTGGTTCTGAATCTTCTCTTTCAGTATTGAAAATTCTCTCTACATCACAAAGAATCCCTTTCATCATAGATTTATACAATCTATTATCGCAAACAGAAAAACTTGACACTTGGATTTAAGAAAGTATTTGATGTACAAATCCCAGCTGCAGAATTATCACCTCCTTTCAGATTTTAACAAGCTAGTTAAAAGAAAATGTGTCAGCTTCGCTTTTGCATTTTTTGTTATTCCCATAAATAAAGAATGGTGCAGGTGTGGTATAGTATTCTAGGTGACATATCCTTACCTATTTATGCACAGGACATGTTGTTGATGCCTTAGGAAGAGATAGGCATTTGCTAAAATGTATCTGGACTTTATTTAGTTCACCAGCTCTATGAATGCAGGTCGTTTCCCAGGCCATATAGTGGAACTAGTGGAACAGATCTGTCCAGGCCTCATAAACAAGAGGCATGATCTTTAGGGGCTGGCCCATGAATATAGTTGTGAAACAAAAACTTCTCTCCAATAGCCTGTGTCATTGTTTGCTTCTCAACATGTACTATGTCAGTCGATGTTTCTGAAAAACGAACCTCCAAGTAGTCATATGTTATGGTATGGTACTTGATATTTGCAGAGCACCCACTGCCATGTGTATGGCTGCAGGTGCTTGTGCATGTATATAAAAATGTAAACATTTAAATATTTAATGAAACATGCAATCTATGTTCCAATTTGAAAATCATATCACAATACCCAACACAACCCCTAGTTACTTGTTTGTATTCTTTCTGAGTGACTGCCTACAAAAATATAAGAATATGACCAAACATTAACGTAAATTCAATTGCTCCAATGCATACTCTTAGGGGGAATAGGTCAAGTCATAGGCCCCTTCTGTTAGGATGTCAACATGGGTCTTAATGCCTGATAAATCCTGTTACTCTTTGTTAGGATCGTAATTTTCCCCTTTGAGCTTTGTCTCTGACGTGTTTGATTCCTCTTGGCATAGGGGAACTTCTACAAGAGGCTGACGGGCAGATTTTCTTCACAAGCTTATACCTAAAGACATACATAATAACTCTCATTAAAACACCTATTGAATAATGGTGATATATAAAACTACCTTTACATTTTACAATTGGCCTGGTGGGGTGATTGTAATCACCCTCATCATCTATATCCAGTGGAAACAACTCTGTGGATACAAGAAATCCATTCCTGCCAGTACCCATAAAAAAGGGGGCTATGGATACCAAACACTTTCACTGTGAATGACACAAAACAAATACCTACTCTTAATCTCTTAACGTTGCCTTCTCAATGAACATATAGTTGTAAATGAAATGAAAAAGAAATAGACTTTAAAGAAATAACTTGAACAAGTCTTGTAGCCACTAACCATGAATAACAGCTAAGGAGGTCTCACAGTGTCTAGATTGTTGTATTTCCCATATAGAAGCTTGATCTTCCAACACCATTCCCGCTGGTTGCATTCAAGAAAGGTTGACTATCTTGTCATCCATTGTCTGTAGAACAAAGAACAAATAAACTTGGAGAAATTCTCCTAATCCGTAATTTTGTAAAACATCTTTTCCACTTGTACATTGAACACACATTACTTGAAATCTAGCTACTGTAGAGGGTCATCCATCTGTGCACTACAAATTAGCATCCAAACATGCCTATCATTACAATGTAACTCATGCTAGCATCTATTACATTGTACATTACATTTACTATTACTGTACATCAGTACATGTTTGATAAAAACTAGACTGCAGTATGTAAGGTATTAATTGCTGTGATATTGATGAATGTGTCCAGTTTATGACGCATTACCAAGGCCACTTGTTTGAAACTTGCAAACTGAAAATAGGCTGCAGAAACTATTTTATTGTAATCTGAAGTTGTGATTTATCAAATCAGATTTCTTTATCAATTCTGTTAAGACAGAAAAGGAGATATAATTATATCCATGATAATTAAGGAAAGGTAATATTTATACTGACAAATCCACTATTGTAACAATAAAGAGGAAGACTTTTTGGGGAAAAAATATTTTGAAACTTAACACGCAGTCAACACGCAGTTAACACACAGTTAACACACTGTAGTGTTATGAATCTTCATAAAAAACTTCAATGATGAAAGTACCCTTGATGTTTAAATATCAAACTAATTTTCCTATCCGAAAAAATGGGTTCACCATAAATCGCACATTAGAAATATTGTTAATTTATGTCACCACAAAAATGGAAAATTGAAAAATATTTCTTCTGAAATATGCAGTTCTCACTAAATATATACTTAAATGAAAGACAATCCATCAATAACACGGAACTACTTCTACAAAGGTACATTTTCAATTGTTAATACAGTTTCTGAAACAAACTGTTTCACATTGTTCCATTCAATGGCTTTTGGTAAAAATAAATCCTACCTGTTCCATTTTTGTCATACAATTTATATTTGAGATGCTAACACTAGTTCATTCCGTATGCAGATGAGATGTTCACAGATGGGAGCTCTAATCTTTTTGTCTATGCAATATATAGGGAACTGCATGCACACCATAAACTGTATAGCACCATCCAACGGTTAGAATGGGAAAACGAATTCCAAGACCAGGAACATGTTAGACTAATGTCTGTTTCTTTTGTTTTAGAAGAACATTTTCAAACAGCATAATTGCCACATGAAAATGGCCTCACTCTCTACCATCAACACTAAGAATGAGGGAATAGAAATGATCTGTGACAGGAAGGCTTGAAATACATTGGCTGTCTGACAGGGACCCTGCTATGGGAGGGGGACATTCTTATTAACAACACAGAAGCCTAAGGTCAGGAAGAGACCTGTTCAGGTGTAGGAAGAGATCTTTTCTGTAGTCTGAATTCAAGGTCTTCGAAGAGATATGCGCAAGCTAAGGATTGGGAAAAGGACTGTGTTACAACCTAAAACCCAAGGTCTGAGAAGAGGCCTTTCTGCAACCTGTAACCTGAAGCCTAGGAAGAGACCTATTCTACAAGCTGAATCCCAAGGTCTCTTAGGAGATTCTCACAGAATGCTAAATTCTATAAAGAGACCTATTGTATTTTCTATACCCAAGGTCCAGTAAGGGACTTAATAAGAAAAGTGAAACCCAAGGTCTGCGAAGTGACCCCACATAAATCCTGAATCCCATTTTCATGAGGGAGAGTCCTGAAAGCTAAGGTCGTGGAGAGACCTGTTGAACATGTGAGGAAAACTGTACCCAATATCATGTAGAGACCATGTTATGTGGCAAGGCCTGATTTGCGAGCCAGTGAAAACCAACAGAGCCCTTACGGGTTGGAGAGTTCCAAAGGAGGACAACCAGAATGGCAGAGATCTCCAGCGGGAAGACTAGAATGTGAATCCCTAATACCAGAGGTTTGCTAAAGAATTCTGTCTAGCAATATCATTAGAGTAGGGAAGGACTTTCTATATGAATATAAAGATATATAGATATGTAGAAAGAAAGAAAGAAAGAAAGAAAGAAAGAAAGAAAGAAAGAAAGAAAGAAAGAAAGAAAGAAAGAAAGAAAGAAAGAAAGAAAGAAAGAAAGAAAGAGAGAAAAAGATATCCCCAAAGATAGCTAGGCCCAAATGTAAAAGATCAAAACACCCAAAGAAAATAGGTAGCAAGATAGCGAAAGATAGATAGATAGATAGATAGATAGATAGATAGATAGATAGATAGATAGATAGATAGATAGATAGATAGATAGATAGATAGATAGATAGGCAGCACATTTGACAAAGGTAAGCCTTTATCCCATTTGGGGGATGAAAACGCTAGTGTGACAGCTGTGGTTTAAACCGTGGCTGTCACATTTCAAAGAAAATAATGTCGGGGGGATGTCCCTAATTACTGTCAATTTAAAAGTGCATCCCATTTGTGAATTCACGACGGGCTTTATATGCACATAATTCCCTCCTTATTTGTGCCTTTTTCATGTTGTATCTCTCTTCCTTGCACGCACGAACTGCAGGACCAGTGATGTCATTGATAATGCCATAAGTGATGTCATATGTGATATCATCACCCATGTCATTTGTGATGCCAACAGTGTGCTTAGGGGCTGTGCAATAGGGACCTTATAGTTAAGGTGCACAGCTTCCAACATCTGTTGAATGTCAGAGGTTTTGTTGCTGTAAATCGCCACCTTAATGTCACTCCAACTAAAGATGTTTCACTGAATTCCAAGGCTTTTCTTGCACTGAAGTTATTCACCTTAACTGTCCCATAAATAAAGTGTATCCCTGAATTGCAGGGGTTTTGCCATGCTATACTTCCCACCACCTGTATGTTTGCATTTTTTTCTAATAACATAACTGATGTCATATCATTTTTTATCATTATCTGTTTATCAGCTGTGTAACATTGGATTTATCAAGTATCTCCTAATTGTTTGTGTCCGCTAGATAAGAATGGATTATTAATGGTGCATTCGGGCTAGGAACAGGGATGTGGGGGTAATGCTAGTGATTACTATTGGGAACTCTGACGAGAAAGAGTGAGGTTTGTGTAGTTGGAGACTGTGATGAGGATGAGCGAGCTGGGGTAGTGGTGGACTGTGATAACAAAGTATGCGGTGGGGTAGTTGGAAACTGCGATGGGTAAGAGGGAGATGGCAGTAATCAGGTACAGTAATGAGGAAGAATGAGGAGGGGGTAGTGGGAGACTGTGACCAGGAAGAGTGAGGTGGTGGTAGGGGGGACTGTGACAGGGGAGAGTGAGGTGGGGGTAGTGGGGGACTGTGGGGAGGAAGAGGAGGTCTGGGTAAAGGGGTACTGTTGTAAGGAAGAGTGTTGCAGGGGTAATAGGGGTGCTGTGAGTAGGCAGAGAGAGGTGCGGTAGTGGGGGACTGTGATGAGAAAGAGTGAGGTAGGGGTAACAGGGACTGTGATGAGGAAGTGTGAGGTGGGGTTAGTGGGGGACAAAGATGAGAAACATGGAGTTGGGGTACTGGGGGACTGTAACGAGGAAGAGTGAGATGGGATAGTGGGAGACTGTGACAAGGAAGACAGTGATGAGGTAGTGCAGGACTGTCAGGAGGAAGAGTGAGGTGGAGTAGTTGGGGATTGTGACAAGGAAGAGTAAGGTAGTGGTAGTTGGGGACTGTCACAAGTAAGAGGGATGTGGTGGTAAAGGTGAGATTAGCCTTGGGTATTGACCGGAGGACAAGGAATGTGGGGGTAAGGGTAAGATTACTATTTGGTACAGTGGCGAGGAAGAAGGATGTGGGGTATAGGTAAAATTACTATTGTGTATGTGGACGAGGAAGAGGGATATAGGGGTTCAAGTAGGAATACTAATTACTTACTGTGACGAAGAAGAGGGCGGTGCAATAATTAGAGATATTTCCTGCTGATATCAGGAGAAAATCAAGCCTAACTAGCAATCACATTGCCACATCGTAATGCATTAATGTTTTGAAGTATTTACTCCTTTTTTGGCCCTTTGAAATTAATTGAGATCTTGGAAAAACACTATAAAAATAAACACAACCACAATATCCCCAAACCTTCATAAATCATCCTTTTGTACCATGCTCACATGCTCCATGACCTCAAAACAACTTTACTTACCCCCCTTATATAATGTTAGGGCAGTTTCTAAAAACGAATCGCGATCTTGACTCTCAAACTGCATAATAAGGTGTTTTCAGAAATTAAAAAACTTGGCACAAGCAATTCATCATGGTAGATAGGATAGGAAAATCCAAGAAAAAGTGAAAAACAGACCCTTTTTTGAGCCTTCATATCTTTTGAACTGTAACAAGGATTTGCATGACATTTTCCAATTTTAGGGGGCTGGTTAAAACATTTCATGTTAAGAATGTCGTGCTGTACTGTCCTATGTCTTAAATGTCATTAGACATATCTATTTTCGCATTTTCTATGGATGATAGGCTTCACCTTAACTATATGGCAACTAGCGAAGCCCGATAATATAGATGCGAAGAAAGATAGATAGATACATTGATAAGTAGATTCATAGATAGATAGATAGATAGATAGATAGATAGATAGATAGATAGATAGATAGATAGATAGATAGATAGCCCCAATAGGGGTGGGTGAAATTGCAGCTGTCAAATCGAATTTTGTGAAATGCGCCACCAAATCCATTTCGCCAGCTGGGTGTTTTTCCCCTGCTCTGTCACATTTTTGGGTGGATTCCATTTTTCCTTTTTGCTGGGAACTTTTTCCCAAAATTATGTTTTTGTGGGCCTGGAAAACATTAAAAAATATATACATTTGTACAGGAAATTTCCTTTTTTTAGCAGGAGGCAATTCGTGGCTCTTGAGAAAAAAAGAGATTTCAGAAAAAACAAATTTGAGGCAGGTAAAGACCACATTTTTCAACACAGGTGAATTTGTCAGATCAAGCAAATCCTAAAATGTTCCCACAGAACGAAATTCAGCCATTTTGTCCCCACCCCAAAATCCCAAAATAGATAGCATTTTACAGTCATTTGATAAATACTTCTATAAGATCCCAGAAAACACACACATGCCATTATGACATAGGATACTTTACCTACAATGAAAATTTAATGGTTGTGTCCCAATTACAAATGCCTAAGTGTAGTCTCTAAGCTCTTCACTGGTATCCATGCCAAAAAAAGTGGCTGGGTCATGTCTCAACTTGTGTACAATTAGCACAAGCACAATACTTCAAAGAAAACAGAAACGGTAAGACCAATGTTCCTTAAAAAAAGAAATCAAATTAAAAATAAACTAAGAATAGGTGACTTTCTGAAAAGTTAAAACCAACAAACTTTGCAAATAATGACATTAATGTTGAAGGAAGCACGTGTAACAAACCACAAATACAATTCTACTTTAAAACCACCAATGTCTAAATTGCATGGAGGTGACCCGTTACATTCGCACTTATGCCCGAACATCTACCTCCTATGGATTTTCAAAATGTTCACTACAAAGTGCAATAATCACCAAGTACAAAGCAAGCAGAATCACCTTTATTTCTTTTTCTACTGCTGTCTCGCATTTTGGCAGTGAAGATTGGCACAGCAGGTGAAATCCAATGCCTTACCACCAGCATGAAAATAAGATGTTGGCCGTAATGCATGCACATTTATATAGTGGAACATATGGGGTGGCGGAATCAATATATGCAGCCACATTAAAAGCTGTTAAAATCCAGTGCAGAACTTAGCGTAAACCTTTTATGTTAGGTATATACACTGGTTTTTGCACTCTCTGCATGCGAGGAAATGAGCTCGTACTATTTATTTCAAGGGAAATAAAAAAACGTGTGTTTGTGTTAGGTGCTCCATGATTACTGCCACCATTTTGTATTAGGTCTGATGTTTATATCTTATAGTAGAAAGAAGGCAAAGCATTGTGGCACATTATTACAGGCTTCTTTTCTTTGCAGATTTTCATTTAGTGGTAAACTACACTTGAAACATTATTTTATTTTTGACAACAGGCATTATTACTTCTATTTTTGACTCTTATTTTTGTAGGCCATTCGCTACAAAGAAAGTGCAAAATGGCCTGAATATGAATCCAACCATTGCTGTGGGTGTAATTAAATTTCGCAGAAGAATCAATAAAATGCTTTGACATTGCGTTTTACATTTAATTGTATTTGTCTGACAAACATTCAAACATTGCCTTTGATTAGCATTAACATAATGCTTTGTAGGCACTGTACCCTACCTTAAAAATGGTTTACGCGTGCATTATTATTTAGGTCGGTACACATTGTAGATACATGGAATACATCAATAAAATTTGCAAAACTGTAACAATCTACAGAACTGAATGTATTTGACAAACAATTCAGATGTATTTAAGAAATGGTTAAGGACAACTGAATTGGGAGTACTTAAAAAAGAAATACATTTTTCAAATGTTTTGAGCTGCTTAGTCCACTATTTTTTTTTTTTTCATGACGAAATCTGTTTAGTTCTCCTTTCGCAAAGCCACTGTGGCATCAACCGCAGTAAAGCGCCCAGTGCCATAAAATCACAACAAAGGCAAATTGTCATCTGATTTAGAATTAAAATAGTCCTATATCCAAACAAATGCAAATAACTAAAGCAAAGCAAGTGAATTTTTGATGCAGTATACAATGTAAAAAAAGAGTGTACATTGAAAATCCTTACTTATTATTTTTCACACGTTTTGGAGGATCCAACCCTTTAGTCTAAATAAGGTGTGGATGTTTTCAGGAAATGTCAATAATAAAATCATTGTCATATGAGCACAAGAACATGTTATGAATTTCATATATAATTTCACAAGTATTTCACTGATCTGCCAGGCAAATGTGAGCTTCGCCGTTGTTTTGAAGAAGACTCAGAGCCTTCTTAAATGTTTCCCTCCACAAACTATGTTCAGAGAGACTAATTTTATTTGAAACCCCTGAGGCAGGTAATCTCTCATAAACAGCTAGAGGCCTATATGGTGAAGGAGTGCTTTAAAAATGACACTGAATAGACATAGACACAATAAATCACAAATGATGGCCACGACAACAGACACACTAGCTTCAGAGTGCTGCAGAAAGGTACAGAGTGCAGATACACCCTTTTTTAAACATAGAATTGTGGAAAAACAACCCATGTAATCTAGTAAAGGTTATTTAGTGGGGAAAGTGTTATTTAGTGGGCACTGTTACTAAATGCCTCCTTGGCTGTTCATTGCAAATGCACATGCTATGGTGACTGTATTGCACAAGCAGACTTTGGTCTCCCTTAAGTGTTCTCAACTCACCTCGGTTGGTAGTAGCTGAGCAAACAAGGCATGATTCCTAGGATGGATGGGGTGTCAAAAAGCAGAACAACACTATAATACGCCAACCTAGTATAAGACCAGAGACATGTGGATTACTGGTCCAAAAAGACCTTCTTTAGGAAATCAACCCTTTTGAAAATCCCAATTAAATTATTTGCTAGCACGAGAAAATAATGGTACTGCTGAGCAAATCCACACAAAACCCACTAAAATTAATCAGATTCCAGAGGCAGTAGATGGGTCAATAGGACCAGGTATGTTTATCCCTAACCTCTCAAAAGGCACCAGTCCATTCCCTGGAATTCCCATACACTTGGCAAACACATCAGATCTTGCTATGACTCTTTACCTGGACGTTCATGTAAGCATGCACTGGATAGTTTGTGCAAAACTGGAAATGATGGAATATATCTGGGCTTGCCTAGATTACATTTATAGGTTTCTCCTAACGTCTGAGATATTGGGGCTACTTGGTTCGAGCTTATAAAGGTAAGTGAGTAGACAGTCAATGATTGCCATTTAAAGAGACAAGGGGGGGCACTGGCTTATTACTGAAGGTATGTGTAGGATAGATAGGCTAGAGTAGCACTAATCTTCATACTTTGGCCTGGGTAGATTTAGGGAATTACGTTAGAATATTTTGGGGGCTGGGGGTTATGGCACATGATTTGCGATGGTCAGCGGTGTGAATAGGAGATGTAGAGACAGTACAACCTATATGTATTTGTAGGTGTAGAAGGCCAATGCAGTGATGGCCCCTTGTGAAATTTGTAGTTAGAGGAGAATCCCAAGGATTTGAGAAACCAGTGAATTTTGTAGTTGTGGAAGATGGCCAAAACACTGGGAATCCCTTGTGCATTTTGTTAGAGGAGGAATAGGACAAAGCACTGACACTTTGTTGTACATTCACTAGGAAGAGGAGAAGGCCAGAGCTCTGAGAACCCCGGGTGGATTTTGCAAGCCGAATAGAAGGCCACCGCATTTCGAACCCCATGTGCATTTATTAAAGTGACGTGTCAATTAAATGAACATGTCTGAATCTACAGCAGGACGTAAACATAGTAGGGGATGGGTTAATGGTCAGTCAAAGAATGTATATGCTAAACACGTTTCATCAGCTACTCCAGCAGATGTTTGTGTTGCAGAAGCCCAGATAGTACTTGGGTCTCTACATCAGCCACAGAAGTTAGCCAGTAGCTGAAGATATTGTCCTCTGCAAAGAACAGGGGTATCCATCTCAAAGCAATCTACTGCATTGAGAATACATGTTACAGTCAATGCAGCACTTGTGCACATGTCCCAGGTACCAGAGAATGAAGTTCTGGAGGAGGAGGAAGTTGAGGTACCATCAACCAACGTGTAAAAAGGAGAAGATGTCACATCAGCTCAGAACCAAGAGAGCAATTCGTGGATGAGGAAGAAGGGATTATTCTTGAACATTCTGTGCCCCTGATTTCCATGGAAACGAATGACAGAGATCGAGCTGTGACATAGATTATGTGACGTCCTCTTTTTCAAGTTCGAGACTCGGACACCTCTAATTTTATGATAACACAAACATATGAAGAGATAAAGAAATGGAACAAGCACTGTATACAGGAGTCAAGTACCAGGCAATCCCTGTGCACCAGTGTACATGTTTTTGTAAAATGTATCTAACAAAGTGTTGGGGGGAAATTCTGCCGGGGTCGGCCGGGCCGTCCGCAGACCTCCGGGCAGGGAGGCCCCAACTCCTCCCGTATATCCCAGATGAGATAGAGTATGAGACACACACAAGGAGCAAGGCGACTCTGCTGTTTATTTATACAAAACGGCAGGGATGGGTCAAGGAGCGCACGCGTTCGTCCTGACACACACATAATCGTGGGGCTCGCAGGCCCTTTTTACTGCATTATGACGCGCTACTTGCGTCACTTCAGAAAGTTAACAAAAAACCTATCGCCACTCTTAATTGGTTGCTCGAGTGGTAGGGTTAGTATAGTACACATATAGAGAATGATATTAGTGGTCAAGGTGTAGTCAGGTGGTATATCTGGGTTGTCCCTTCAATTAGATACATAAGAATTGTTACATGAAGACCCCTGAGGATTGGCTAATGTTACTGACGTCTGAGATAAGAGCCCCATGTTCTGATTGGTGCATCCGTGAGCTCCCCAGCCTGGGACCACCGTTGTTCCCAGCTCTCGGTGTACCTGTGTTTGCAACAATGTTTCAATATGGGTACGTGCAGACAATGTGAGGATTTATTCATAGGTGGAGGCTGACCGCTCCTACTGTAGCAGGTGTCCATTGAGCCTTTCAAGTGTCCCGGCCTGTGTCTCGTAGTGAGGGACCCAGACGCCTTTTCTCTCCTGGGTTTTGGCATCTCGTCAGGTTCGGCTTGGTCACGTGAGGCGGGACCGTGTTTGAGGCAGAATTCTGCACAATTAATATTGCTTTTCCACTGTGTGTCTGGTTTAATTTGTAGATATGACTTTAACGTTGGTACGCGGAGTGCGAGGTTGCAACATCGTGCCTTTGATGATTTGTTCTTGGATGTGGGTTTGCAACATTGCGACCTTGGCTGGTTGCTCCACCAGGCTCATTCTGCAGGATCAGCAACCTGACTTTTGCTTTGTTAATGTCCACGGGAACTCTTGCTTGAGGCCTACTTGGGCCTGGTGCATAAGTGATCCATTTCGTGCATGGGTGCTTTAGATTATAGTGGCATATATTTCCATGATCAGTATCGTGTTTCCATTATACCTCTCATGGTGGTAACGGGTTTCAAGAGAAGCGTGAGCAAGCGTTATAGATGAGTTCATGATGCATCTTGCGTTTCTGCATTCTGAAAGCCTATGTAAAAATAATAAAGATGCACGTCCGTGAATATGCCTGTCGCCTACGTCAGAGCACTGAGTATGTTCTTCGTGTAGATTGGTGTGGAAATGTTAAGTGTGTATATTTGTACAGATGTGCTTCCCGTTGTCTAGGTCGTCATGGCATCTCTAACGACGTGTGGTTTTTAGTCTAGCTGATCCGAGCCGCAGGTGTCGGCATGGCCAGTGCGGGCTGCTGGGCAGGCAGGTGGACACATCCGTATGTTCCTGTACCAGGGTACCTGATCGTCTGGTAAATGGACAAACTCTTCTCGCGGCGGGTGTCTGGGCCGTGACCCTCTAGGCCAAGCGCGAGAGGTGAAGGACGGGAGCCTGGTCTTCCATTCTCCCACTTCAGTCCCCCCTCTGGTCGGCTTGTCGACCACAAACATATCCTTCTCGTTATCTCCTCTTACCCTCCATATCTTAGTTATCCCTCCGAGATGTCCATAATGGTTTACATGGTCTTCAAATGACCAATACATGTATTCACATGTTCCTCCAGGAGTACAGTATACCCATCTTCCTATGTAGCTCCTGGGATTCCTTGGGTTCTCGATCTTCACTGATGGTGGGTCTAGATGATTGGTGATGATTTGGGTGCGCAACTTCTCCCTTTCTTGTATTATCACACCTGTATGCTGGCCGTCATCTGCTGGCATTAAGGGGTGCATTCCCACCATTTCCAGCAACTCGTCAGTCGTGCGTGCCTTCCGGGCCTTCCAAAATCTAATTATGATCAGGGTAGCTCCAGCCAAAATAGCACATCCCACTATTATTTTCAGTCCATCTGACAGCCAAGATGGCATCCATGACCATAATAGTGAAAACCAGCTCTTATCCTTGTTTACACCGTTACTTTCGTCCATCATTTTGGAGTGCATCTGGGCCAATTGTGAAACTGCTTCTGTCAGTGTACCATTGTCAGCATCGTTGGCAGGTATGAACGTGCAGCAAGATTGTCCTATCTTTGCACAAACTCCTCCTTCCATTGCTGTGAGAAGGTCCAATACATATCTGTTCTGGAGTGCTACCATCCTTACAGCTCGCAGCTCCTCTTTAATTGCGTTGAACCCATTTACTGTTGAATTGATGGTCATCATTAGTTCCCACCTGGTTATTTGGAGCCATTTTGCGTTTGCGTATGCCTGCAGTCCCGGATGTATTATTGAGGAGAAGAACATTGCTGCTCTGCTGAATAATCTGTGTTCTGGCGGTATTGATGTTAGTTCCGTTTCCGACCTTCCCCACAGGTAATTTCCTGTCAATGGCTCTCCTTGTCTTTTTCTCCTATTTAGGACAGTATCATTGCTGTTGGTCCTGTTTCCTTGCTCCCTCTGAAGTGGTGCAGATCTCTTTCTTCTCTTATCCCCTTCATCCATTTTAGGAAATTTCGCCACATCGACATGCTTCTTAGGTACCACTAGTGATGGTACATTGACGTGTACCATTGTGCACACACCATTCCACAGGGGAGACAGTGTATGATATGCCTTTTCTCCACAGGCCCAATAATGGTCCATTATTACTGCTGTTCCCGCTCCCCCCTCAGGTAACTCCATCACGCTTGCACAATTGGTGTTATATCCTACGTCCACCTCTCCTTTATGCTGGTAGCATACTTTGGGCGCAGTCAATGGTAGTATAGTTATTGGGTCTTCATCTTCTTCTACCCACGTGAGCATTGGTACATACTTGATCCACGTCGTCCAACATCGGTGATTGTGTGTCTCGATAGTTGAGATAGTTTCTTTTGTTACCATGTTGCTGCCAATCACTCCTATCTCCCAGCTGTTGCCCAGGAACACCTTTCCTGTTATCGTCAGTAGCGGCCTCTCCCAGCATCCTTGTTTACCCGGGACTTCAGTGGCGTACCAATCACATGGTAGATACTGCAGTGTTACCTTCTTTGTTTCTCCTTTTGCAGGGCCACTTGTTATGTACCTGAATGCTTCAGCATGTAAACTGGTTTTGTGATAACTCAGATAGGTCTTGAGGAAGTTGTTTTCATATGGGTATGAGTCTCGTGTTTTCCATGTCATGTGCACTACTGTTCCTTGAAATCTTCCTTTCGTTTGGAACAGGGCCAAATATATTATGCACTGTGCTGTTTTTTCATCTATTTCTGTGGCAACAAATGTTCGTGAAGCGCTCATGGCGTATGGTATTAATGAGCAAACGTAACAGCTATCCTCAGTTGTCTGCTTACCAATGCGGGTCATGTGCTGGTACCATATGTTGTTTGTGACGTGTGCTGAATCTTGTACATAATTATCAATACCTTTATTGTCTGAGTACGTGCTGCGTTTAACTCTATTTTGCTTGGGTGCAAAATTACTATTACCACCTGACGTAACACCTGTTGCAGCAGGGGACGGGGGTATATTAAGTTTGGGTGCAGCAATAAAATCGATAGCATAGCTGTACTGCCAGACAGAGGCAGCCAAGAACCCGGTGATCATAAAAATCCCTATTATTTTTATTACATATGCTAATTTCACCGGCATTTTGCTCTTACCTTGCTGCGGTCCTGGCAGCTTATTCTTGCGACGTTACAGTTGCCCGCCTGAAAATTCTCAAAAGTGCTGGTTATTAAATGTTAGTTTTGTTACCTTTAAGCTCTCCCTATCAAGTAGTCATTCAGTGCCCAGGCGAAGAGCTGCTCCCACGCTACTCTAAGTGATGGGTCTCTTAGGACCGGCAAGTATGGGCGGAGGTGGGGCATGTAATATTCTATGGCCAGGAGGAAGGCTATGTAGTAGACACGTACCCTTCTCCTTTTTAAGTATGTTGGCCTCTTTATTTCGTATACAAATTGGTGTGACAATTCTTCTGGGTAGTTATCGTCTGGCAGCACCATCTACACCTGCACACTGAATTTGTTAATTAGCTTTTCTTAACAATATAATATTACGCAGTTCCTGTATGTGCGAGAGAAAAAAGAGAACATTCACGTGTTTACATGTGTATTGGTGCAAGCAATGTCCTTCAGTTTTAGTTACAACTGTACTTAGCAGTCAATGGGGGGGGGGTTTGCGCTCAGATGGCGGAAGTATTTTTACTCTTTGAGCGTGTGACCATGGGGTGGGCAGTATGGGGATCACCCCCTTCTTCGTCAGTTATTGTCTCCGAGGGAACAATTGGGTCGTTGTCTGTGGTGGTACTTTCTTCCGCTGTCGGGGATGTTGTTGCTGTTCTTCCAATGGACCTGTCGTTGGCGCTGGGGCGGGTCTGCAGTTTGTAGATCTTTACGTCATGTAGGTGGTTCCAGGCACGCTTATCCTTTAGTTTTACTGCTCTTGTTGATACGTCCTCTACCAGATGGGGGCCAGTGAACCTCTTCTGGTTCCACTTTCTATTGAAATTGCGAAGTAGTACGTGGTCACCTTTGGCAAGTTTGCACGAGTTCTCCTTTCCCAATTCCGTACTTTCGTCTTTTTCTTGATTGCTGGTAGACCCGCCCCGTGTGCGCTCGAGCTGTTGAGACACAAACACGACACTAGTAATCAAAGAAGACACATATTGATACATTTCATCACCTAACACATTCGCTGAACTTTCGTTGTCGGTGAATGCCCTTGACGTTGGTGTTAGGGGAAGGCGCATTTGACGTCCAGTAACCACTTCGTGAGGGGTGAGGTGGTGGTCGGACCCTGGCCTGTTTCTGAGTTCAAACAATGCTAACGGAAGGCAATACAACCAACTTTTCTTTGTTGTTTGTTGTATTTTAGCAATTGCCTCCTTCAATAGGCCATTCAGGCGTTCACATACACCATTAGCCTGTGGGTGGTATGCACATGCAAATTTGTGTTTAATGTTCAGCAGGGATGTGATATGCTGGAACATTTCATTTGCGAAATGGGGGCCGTTGTCTGATCTTAACACCTCGCACACTCCCCACCTGGGGAAGACCTCCCTTACTATGAATTTGGCTGCTCTAAACGCATCAGGGTGTGAACAGGGCCCTGCTTCAATCCACCTAGAAAATGGGCATACTACTACAATCATATACCTATTGCCTTGACAGATGTTGATCATATCAACATAGTCAATGTGAAGGTGCCGAAAAGGTCCTTCTGGCCGGGGTATGGTACCTCTTATCACTTTTAGAGTATGACCGGCCGTAAACTGTTGACATGTGAGGCAATTGCTGATAAAATTTGACACATGAGAGGTTAACTCGGGACAAAACCAATCTTCTCTAATTCGTGCTGCAATTATTTCCTTGCCTGTATGGGCAGGGTGATGTAATTGGCTCAAGGCGGTATTTAACAGTGCCAACGGTATTACAACTTTCCCAGTGCCACCCTGGCGCCATAGTGCGTCGGTTGGTGACATTGTGCATCCTCTTTTCACCCATACTTCTTTTTCGGCCATTGGTGCAGCCGCTTGTAGCTCCATAATCTGTGTAGCTGGGAGATGGGTGTACCCTTCTCTTATTAACATCTCCCTCGCTATTCCCCTCCCTCTCCCTCTCTGTGAGTCTATGGGGTTCCATATCTCACCAAAATATGCAGCATATTTCGCATGTGCGTCTGCTGCTGCATTTCCTTTTGAGACGTAGTCTTCTCCATTGGTGTGTGCGGTGCATTTTACTAGGGCTAGTTCTTGGGGGTCGTTTATTACTTCAATTAGTTCAGCCAACAAGAGGGCATGTTGTACTGGAGTGCCATCAGCTCTCCTAAACCCTCTTCTTCTCCATTTTGATAGCCCTGAGTGGACAGTGGATGTAACATATGCACTGTCGGAATATATAGTTACTCTTTTATTAAAACTTTCCTTTAATGCCAATATTAGTGCAACGAGTTCCGCCGCTTGAGCAGAGTAATGCTGTGGTAATTGTACACACTTCATAGCCACACACACCGGCGCCTCCATCATTTTTACTACTGCTGCCCCAGTCCTTCGTATCCCATCTACTTGATCAATAGTTGATGACCCATCAATAAACAAAAGCTCACCTCCCTCTAGTGCGTTTTCTTCAACTTTCCTAGTACATGAGTATATTTCAGTTACTTGGGTGCAGTCGTGGGCGTAATCTCCCTCTTCAATTACTTCTGCTAGGAACCTTGCAGGGTTAACCGTGCTACATCTAACAATTGCTAGTTCAGCTTTAGACAAAATAATCTCATAACCTGATGCCCTCTGTGTCGTTAATGTGGACTTAGGTTTATTCAATATCGCAAATAGTGCATGTTCCACAAATAGTGTAGTTTTACACCCCATAGTTATTGCTGATGCTTTTTCTACTGCAAAAGCAGCTGCAGCGAGACCTTGTTCACAAGAGAAGTGGCCTAACATTATAGGGTCTAAGTGACCGCTGTAAAATGCTACTGGTTCATAGCCCATGCTAGTTTTTTGGGCCAACACTGCTTTCATCACTGCTGAGTCGCAATGTGAAAATATAAAGAAGCGCCGCTCATAGTCTGGGGATGCCAGTACTGGAGCAGTTGATATCGCGTCTTTTAATTCGTCAAATGCCTCCCTCATTTCCATAGTCCATCCCAACTTTTTCTCCCCTTTATTTGCTTCCTTCAAACCCTCAAGCAGGGGTCCTATGTATGAGCTGTAATCAAATACCCATGCTCTACAGTAGTTGCACAGCCCCAGAAATTGTTGCAGTTCTCTCACAGTCTGTGGCACGGGAGTGCTTGAGATGGCCTGTGCTCTTTGTGGTGCAATCCTTCTTCCATGTTGGGATATCAGTTGGCCAATGTAAAGTACCTGTTCCTGACAGTATTGTATCTTTTCCATGTCTACCTTGTACCCCTTTTCAGCCAGTATCGTCAACATTTTTAAGGAGTCCTCTCTACATTTACTTTCGTTTGTACTGCAAATTATTATGTCATCCACATACTGTAACACTGTGCTTTCCACCTCAACGTTACCCAAATCCATCTGTATTACTCTATTGAAAATTGAGGGTGATTCACAATACCCCTGCGGTAATCTGGTATGTTTCCACTTTGTATTTCGGTAAGTGAAGCTTGTCAAATCTTGTGAGTCTGGGTGTAATGGTATTGAGAAAAAAGCATTTTTAAGGTCAATCACTGTAAATCGTGATGCTTCTGCTGGAATGCCACACAATATTGTGGCCGGGTTTGCTGTTACTGGATACTCTGCTTCTACTATGTTGTTCAAGGGTCTGAGGTCCTGTATGAAGCGCCAAGACCCCCCTTTAGCCTTGCGCACCGGGTACACAGCTGTGTTACATGGTGATTCTGAGGGGACCAATATGCCATTGTTTATAAGGGCCGTTATGGTTTCATATATGCCCTCATCTGCCTCTTTTGACAATGGGTACTGTTTCACTCTTGGTAGTATGGCACCTTTTTTCAATTTTATCCTTACACCCCCTATGCTTTTTATGCATCCCACGTCATAAGGGCTAATAGTCCATAATGATTTGGGCACCTTTGACATATCCTCCTTAAAAAATGGGACTGGGGTGCCTGCGGGTGCCTCAAGTGCCATTGCAATTTTCTGTGCTACTTGTTTGTGAGCCACTCTTAGCCATATTTCTACACTCATCATGAACACCATTTCATTTTCTTCCTTTTCTTCTGAGAACAGCTCTTCATCTGACACCTGGGTCAACCTACATCCTTCTGCTAGTGCTATCACCGCCCTCCATGCTCTCCCTTCTTTATCTTGGGCGTGCACAGCAACATAATCAGCCGTTGCAATAATGCTCTCAATGTCCACTACAAACACCTTCCCTTCTAGTTCATTAACTGGTGTTTCTGGTCGGAATAGATAGGCTGCTGGTCTCCTCCATATTTTCCCTTCTATCCCTGGCATCCATGCAAATGCCATGTCAGTGCCATATTGGAATATCTCGCCATCTACTGGCTCCGCCCTAATCGCTGTCTGTCCACAGTATGCTTGCAAAATCTGTCGTGCTGCGAGCATGTTAATCCCTGGAGTAGAGCAAATTATGCCATCCTCTGTAAAGGAGATCGTCATGTTCAACCTGTTCATTATGTCCCTCCCCAGTATATTTACTGGTGAGGCACTATAATACAAAAGTGGAACTGACAGATCATAATCTCCAATAGATAAGGGAACATTATCAGTAAATGGAACCAACCCTTTAGCCCCAGAAAATCCTTGGGTGTTCATGGCTTCGCCTGACATCTTAAATTTACCTTCCCTTATGCAAGACCGGGTTGCCCCGGTGTCAACAAGGAATGATAATTTTTTGTCACCTATCGTTACCTCTATGCGTGGTTCCTCCGCACTATTAGGTGTTACTGACAGGATGGGACACACCAAGGCCGTCTGTGGGCTGGCCTATTGGGGGTACAATGATTGGCCATTCCCTGTGTAAGGGTTGTGTCCCAACACCGTCACCCCACCCAATTGTGTTCGTTCATTTTGGGGTGGTGGTTGTATTAACGCTACTTGTTGTTGTGGCGGTGGCAGGTACTGTGTTATTTGTTGTTGTGGCAGTGAATAGGTTTGTGGCTGTTGTGTTGTTTGTTGTTGTGGGTCACTCCCTTTTTGTGACATCTGCTGTTGTTGTATGCCCTGCTGTTCTTGTAATGTCCTAGGTTGTGCTTGTTCATTCCATGCTGGTGTTCCTGGCCTGACCCTACATGTACGTGACATGTGTCCTAATAGTCCGCAGCTCCAACACACGGGTGGTTCCCTGTTTTGCCATGGGAAGCTCCCTGTGTTGTCCTGGTATACGGGTTGCCCTGTGGGGTAGTTATTTCTTAGTCCCCCAGCCTGTTGTTGGGTATTATATCCATATCCTCTCCCCCTCATAAACCCTCCTCTCCCTCTGTTATAACTATAATACCCAGTTCCTTGCATTGGGTACCCTCCTCCCATGTTTGGTGCGTGTAATTGCAGAGGCGGCACTTGCTCTATTACCCCTTGTGGAGGCGCTATTTGAGCGGGATCTTGTGCAGCCACTACTTGCGTTGGGCTTTGGGCCATTGGTGTGGGCGTAGTTATTAGTGCCCCTTCCATTGTGTATTTAGTAAGTTTTTTCTGTACTAATTTGGCCTCTTCTGTTTTCCTATCCTCTTCCTTTTGTTTCATTTTTCCTTGCCATGTTCTGCAGTGATGTACTATAGTCAGTTGTATTTCTGGCCATGGTTTTGCTTCCATCCCCACTACTTTCTTTAGTTGTTTTTGAACTCCTTCTGGGAGCCCTTGTACTAGTATATGATAAAATATGGCTGGTGTTTTGTCCCATTGTTCTCTAGTTTCCATGCGCCACTTCTCTTGAATATCCTGGATATAATCAACAGGATCCTCATTTTCACCCATCTTACGGGAAGTAATGGCTCCTATGTCTGATGTGTCTGGGTACTGTACTCTCAGTGCCTGCCATAGCGCATGTCTGCAGTTTGCAAATGGTGCCCCATCATGCGATGTGTTCGTTATTGTTACCCCATGGAATCCCGCTCTTTTCCAAATGTCATCCGCTCTATCCCCTAATATTGATATTAACAGGCCCTTCACATCTCCTACTGCTAGTTTCTGTCCTGCGGTGTGTTTTTCCATTTCATATATCCACTTACCCGCACCTCCACTTAATGATGGGAGCCTACATTTTATATTTTCCTTGTCCGTATGTTTCCAAGGTACATACTGTGGTCTAACCCCTCCTCTCTCTAGCAGTGGCATTAAATTCTGTCTTGCGTCACCCTTTACGCTCCATAATGTTGAGTCTTCACACCCCTCCTCTTCCCCTATTTCTTTTACTACTTCAAATTCTTCCTTACTACCTCTGCTCCTACCTCCCTCTTCTTCCTTTCCCCTTTTTTCATCATTTCCTGTGTTCAATATAGGTATGTTTATTTGTCTGTCTTGCCTGCGACTAGGGAGGTCCCTAAGCCGACATGCATAAGGTGTAAGTTCATTCATGAAGGGCGCGAGCTTTATTCTGTGCAGAGAGCGCGCGGTGGTTGAACATGTAGGGCGTGACGTGGGAGGGCGCGATGGTGATGTTGGTGGCGTGGTTTCATTGGTTTGTGTTTCCCCTATTCTTTTCACTTCCTCCTTACTTCTTTCCAGCTCCTCCCATCTTCTACTCATCCAGGGCGAATCTATGTTTGTTCTAGTAAGGTATAGTTTAGCTAAGCTTTCCCTTTCACTCTTCCTTCCATCCTTCTCCACTCCTCCTTCCTCCTCACTGCAAAAATCATTCATAAATGGCACCCCCCACTCTGCCTTTTTTCCTTTTATTGTTACTGTTTTTAAGTCTATTAAGTCTCTTTCTCCCTTTCCGTTGTTACCAACTGTTCCCCTTAGTGCTGATGTTGTTGCTACCTCTCTACTTTTATATACATCTCCCCATCTTTCACTCTCCCAACCCCTCTCTTCTCTTCCTCCTTCACTCCTCTCCTCCATTTCCCTACTATTTTCCTCCCTTTTCCTTTTCAATTCCTCCATTACTTCGTTGCTCATCTGTTCCAATATCCTTTCATCCTCTTTCTTCCTTTCCCGTTTCACCCTTTCTCTTTCTACTATACTCTCTATTACCTTCCCCTCTTCATATTTCTTAGCTGCCTCTGATATTATCCTCCTCCTCCATATTTCCATTTCTTTTTCCTTTTCTTCTTCTTCCTTCTTCTTCTCTCTCAGCACTACTCTTGATATCCTATCTGCTGCTCCTTTTACCCTTTCAGCTTCTCTCTTTTGCTCCTCACTTCGTTCCCTTAATTTTTCCAATTCGTCCTTACCTTCTTTCCTTTTCCTCACTCTCTCTCTTTCCTCCCGCTCAAGTTGTTTGATCAGTTCATTCTGCTCATCCCTTAGTTCTGCTAATCTTCCCTCCAAAATCTCTTCCTTCTGCCGTAGTAGCTCCTCTCCCCTCATTTCACTCTCTCTGGCACTATCCTCGTTTGTTCTCTTTACCGCCTCCCTTTCTTCTCCAGTTAGTGAGCCTCGTAATTTCAACAATATCTGTGCAGCTACCCACTCATCATTTCCTATCTCTACAGTCTGTTCTTCTCTAATCCTTCTGTCCCCCATTGGTATCTTCCCATGAGCCACATATGGTGGAGGGCTGTATGCCGGGTTTGAGTATCCTTCAGCCGCCCTTAACTGTCCTATTTCTCCTAATTCTCTTAAAGGGTACAACCCTCCTCCCTCTATTTTCACACCCGGTGTTATGGGTATCCCATTGCTCGGTTCCTTTTTTATGTCGTCTGATTTATCAATCTTTTCTCCTCCCTGTCTTTCGTTCCCCGTATTCTTTGTACTTTCGCACTCCTTTTCCCCACCCGTTCCTTCTTTCTTAATCTCCTTTTCTTCCGGTGTTTCCCCCATAGTGAACATTCCATTTGGTCCTGGTCGAGACCCCTGGAACATCCTCCATAAGTTAAATACCTCCACATGGTTTGCCAACTTCTTCCCCTTGTATGTATTGTGCAGATGGTTTAGTAGTGAATGCTGGGCATATGGATCAAAACTACCATTTGGCGGCCATGGTGTTAACATTTTGTTGTCTGTCCCCTGGGTCCACTCTATGCTGTACTTAATTAACTTCTCCCTATGTGGTGGCAGTGTGGTGCATATGTGCTGTAGTGGGGTAGTGAGGGTGTTCCCCCACCCTCCCGACCCTCTCCCGTATGACATAATTTCACTCCCCTTGTTACCCTTCCCCTTACTTAGCAGTTTACAATATACAACCTTGTATTGCTTACCTCGCCCCGCAAGTGTGGGGACTTACGACAATCCTTTGACAAATTATGCAATAATAATAAATATGATGTTATATTATATTCCTTCCCCTACGGCCCCCTGCGGCCGAAGCGCACGCAGCCCCCTGCGGCTGCGTACCCCTTACGATGATCTTATGCAGTCGTCCTGTTTCTCCGTTCTCCTCCCCCTTTTACACTTGCCGTGGCCGGCGTTCTCCGTGCGCAGCCACGCCCCTTTCCCCTTCTTCTTTCGATCCACTGGTTTATAGTTTATCTCCGTACCAGCTCCTTTATTATGCTTCTCTTCCCCACCACTCTCAAACCCAAAATTCCTTGTGCTCGCTATATCCTATTAAATCCCTACTGGTGACGTCACCAATTTCTTCGAGCTACTGGTATATTCTTGTTATGTTTTTTAAGTTCAAAATACACTTGCAATCTACCCCGCTAACCCTACAGCTGTCTTCCTGTCTCTCCTGGAACAAGGTAATCTCATCAATAGTATAACCGGACTGCGCACGCTGCGTCGCCTCGCGTGTGATACGCCCCTCAACAGGAGGGCTTAACCAGCCAATTATCTTCCGTTTTGGGCAACTATGTAACTAGCTACCGGCCACAGGGAAACGTCATCTACCTATCGAGTTTCTTGCTCGAACAATAGGGAACCTCATCTACTCATTGATCAATAAATGTCAAGTCGTAGGAAACCACACACACCCACCCTCACACTTAGTCGCAATTTAGACCATCAGTGTCTTACGAGCGGCTGCACGTGATGTTTTCGTGCCCCGCCCCCCTCTTTCGCGTAACGTTAGCTCACTGTTACGAGCGGCTGCACGTGATGTTTTCGTGCCCCGCCCCCCTCTTTCGCGTAACGTTAGCCGACTGCTCTCGCACTCGTTTCGCTACCATTCATTCCATTTGCAACACTCAGTTAAACCTTCGCCGCACATCTCTACAATACCTCCCCCCTCCCTTATTTACTTCCTCCCCCTCCCTCACAATTTCGCATTGCTTGTTGTGCGTGTCATGCTCACCAAGCTCTCTCGATGCAGGGCCGCTCGACTGCGTGCACCCTCCAAGCGGCTCGCCACCTCCCCTCGTCTGGACCACGTCTGGACACTCGCCGACCGCGGGCGGGATACTTCTCAACCGGCTCCCGAGGGCCAATATCCGGATTGCGCTGTCCGGTCTTCTCGCGGCTCCGCGATGGTCCTGTAGTCCTCAGAAGGGGGCAACGGCAGAGGGGGCCGCGCCGCCGGGCCTCCTCGCAACGGGAGTGCCTGGAAAAACTAAAAATAAAAGTTGATCTTAAACAGATCTCAGCAGTGCCTCCAACTTGTTGGGGGGAAATTCTGCCGGGGTCGGCCGGGCCGTCCGCAGACCTCCGGGCAGGGAGGCCCCAACTCCTCCCGTATATCCCAGATGAGATAGAGTATGAGACACACACAAGGAGCAAGGCGACTCTGCTGTTTATTTATACAAAACGGCAGGGATGGGTCAAGGAGCGCACGCGTTCGTCCTGACACACACATAATCGTGGGGCTCGCAGGCCCTTTTTACTGCATTATGACGCGCTACTTGCGTCACTTCAGAAAGTTAACAAAAAACCTATCGCCACTCTTAATTGGTTGCTCGAGTGGTAGGGTTAGTATAGTACACATATAGAGAATGATATTAGTGGTCAAGGTGTAGTCAGGTGGTATATCTGGGTTGTCCCTTCAATTAGATACATAAGAATTGTTACATGAAGACCCCTGAGGATTGGCTAATGTTACTGACGTCTGAGATAAGAGCCCCATGTTCTGATTGGTGCATCCGTGAGCTCCCCAGCCTGGGACCACCGTTGTTCCCAGCTCTCGGTGTACCTGTGTTTGCAACAATGTTTCAATATGGGTACGTGCAGACAATGTGAGGATTTATTCATAGGTGGAGGCTGACCGCTCCTACTGTAGCAGGTGTCCATTGAGCCTTTCAAGTGTCCCGGCCTGTGTCTCGTAGTGAGGGACCCAGACGCCTTTTCTCTCCTGGGTTTTGGCATCTCGTCAGGTTCGGCTTGGTCACGTGAGGCGGGACCGTGTTTGAGGCAGAATTCTGCACAATTAATATTGCTTTTCCACTGTGTGTCTGGTTTAATTTGTAGATATGACTTTAACGTTGGTACGCGGAGTGCGAGGTTGCAACATCGTGCCTTTGATGATTTGTTCTTGGATGTGGGTTTGCAACATTGCGACCTTGGCTGGTTGCTCCACCAGGCTCATTCTGCAGGATCAGCAACCTGACTTTTGCTTTGTTAATGTCCACGGGAACTCTTGCTTGAGGCCTACTTGGGCCTGGTGCATAAGTGATCCATTTCGTGCATGGGTGCTTTAGATTATAGTGGCATATATTTCCATGATCAGTATCGTGTTTCCATTATACCTCTCATGGTGGTAACGGGTTTCAAGAGAAGCGTGAGCAAGCGTTATAGATGAGTTCATGATGCATCTTGCGTTTCTGCATTCTGAAAGCCTATGTAAAAATAATAAAGATGCACGTCCGTGAATATGCCTGTCGCCTACGTCAGAGCACTGAGTATGTTCTTCGTGTAGATTGGTGTGGAAATGTTAAGTGTGTATATTTGTACAGATGTGCTTCCCGTTGTCTAGGTCGTCATGGCATCTCTAACGACGTGTGGTTTTTAGTCTAGCTGATCCGAGCCGCAGGTGTCGGCATGGCCAGTGCGGGCTGCTGGGCAGGCAGGTGGACACATCCGTATGTTCCTGTACCAGGGTACCTGATCGTCTGGTAAATGGACAAACTCTTCTCGCGGCGGGTGTCTGGGCCGTGACCCTCTAGGCCAAGCGCGAGAGGTGAAGGACGGGAGCCTGGTCTTCCATTCTCCCACTTCAAAAGCATGTGCTAGTCATAATACAACATTATAGTTAAGTCACAAACACAGCCTTGGCTCCTCAGGCAAAATCACCCAGACAGCATCCACTTCAAAGAACACAGAGAAAACCCCAAAGCGTTGCATAGTTTACGGCACATCATAGACATCCTAAAAGAAATCAGGAGTCTAGCTACTTTACAACAGAAAATCAACAAACTCATCTTACCACCTGTGATATATGCAGGAAAAGTCTCTTTTGAGGGAAGCCAGTTACAAATGTGGGTGCCACTTCACTATGGGTCCAGATTAGGCAGCATCCTCATATGCACGCCAGGCTAAAGGAAAGGGGGCTGCCGTTCAGTGCTCAAAAGCAGGCAATGGGTGTATTTTCATCCTCATCCTGCAACACTTCACTGGAGGATCTTTCTGATTCACAGATTTTGAAAAGCCATGTTGAAATACTGTCTTTGGTGGAGGGAAACAGGAGGCCATTCTCTTGGAAGACAGCACAGAACATTTCTCAGGTAATGAAGAATTACGAGAAAGCCAAATCCACTCATGGAGTGGCACGATGACGTGTGGCCAGCAGAGCAGTTCCCTGAGCCCCCCAGAGTACCACACTCACAAATTGGGAGGTTTCTTCTCAATTTATTTAGCTTTACTTGCCAGTGGAGCCACAAATCATCCTTTACAAAGCCTGGCGTGGACTGGGAACCAAAAATAGCCACTGGAAATAATTATCGAAGTGGCCCCAAATAACACATTTTCAGCAAGCCCAACCTTTTCAATATGAGATAATGTGAAAATAAAAGATGTTACCACACAAAAGAGGCCCAGGGTGCAGAGGCCTATATGGAAATCTCAAGAGTTCCCTAGAGGCCAGTCCAGCCCTATACATTGTGTTACATTCTTCACTTCTTCAGTCTGGTTAACACCAGTGTTGGATTGTTGGGTGTCCTGACCCACGTTTGGACTATAATGCTGCAACATGTGGTGCTGTGGGCTTAGGAAATCCAAGAGGGCAGAAAAACCCACATTTGTGCCTGTATCCTGGAGAACCGTGCAGTTTTGCGCACAGCAAAATGGTCCCCTGACCTGCCACCCACAAGTGCAAAGAAAGATGGTTATGTTCAAAACCCGTTTTTATTAATGTCAAAAATTGCTAAGATCATGGGCCCAGAACCACCAAACAAAAATCCAACTATGGTTGAGTGTTTTACTTTACTCTACTACAGATCCACATAAATGCCATGTCAAGCAAGGATCATATACTATCAAGTAAAATCCTTTCCTTTTGAAATGTATTAATTCAAGACAGCTGTCAAAAATAGGTGCAGTACCGGCATTGGACACTGACCGGCGCTGGTGCTCTATAAATCCTGACAGGAGAGCTGTTTTGCAGAACTGTGCAGTGAACAGAAGGGGGTCTTATGTAATTAAAAGTTCAAAAGACATGCCTTTCCTGAGAACTCTTAACACCCCAGAGCCCCACACCAGGAGGCAGGATATCACATGGCCCTGTTAATTGAGAGGGAGGGGTTTCTCCTCCAGCCTGCAGGACCCAACACAATAGTCTCTTTCAATTGAATGGGATATGCTGATTTGGCTGGAACTGTAAACAGAGCTTTGCCTGGAAGAAGAGACATGTGATCCCTGACTCACCCAGTTCCTAGGGGCGGGCCAGACACTTTTTGTGAATTGACTTGAAGGCAAATATATGTTTTATAAAAACACTGATAACTAATTGTAACCAGATGACAGGAATGTACAATTTGGAGATCCTTAAAATGGAATATGTACCTACAATTTGAGTCTAAACTCAATTCCGTACGATGTTCTGGGACCGAACCCCACAATTTATTCATGTTGCAGACACTGGGTTTAAGCTAGAGACATGGATATTTACTGAAATATGTGTAGAGAGACAGGGTACCTCTGTGTAAATTTGGGTAAAAGTCCAATATTCGGAAACCAACCAAAAAGCGCAAAATGTTGTCATTTCTTAATCCAAGCTCTTAGAAACATCAGAGTTGGAACAGAGACTACCTTATGTGATATATGATGTGTGCATGTAATTTCCACAAATTGTGTATCTGGGAAATATGTATTTGGATCAGAAATAGATTTCAATTTGCAAATTGATTTCCTTCAATTTGCAATTGACAAGGGGGGATTCTCTGACCATAAACCTACCTCATCACTATGACTCACAACTCAGTTCCCCCAATCAAAGGAGAGAGGAGAACTTGGCCAATGATAAATTGAGAGGGGCAGGCTTAGTTATGCCTACACACACACCCATTTTCTAAAGACATAAAAGGAACACCAAAACCCAGGTAGGGACATTCACTTTCCACTTTCTTGCAGGACGCTTTGCCGGGAGACTCCAGACTTCAAATCCATCAATCTCCAGAGACCAGAACTTTGAATCCAGACTCCAGAACTTGTAGCAGAGAGGCCTGAATCCACAAGCTGAATCCTTTTTCAGCAGGCCTCAAAATCATTTGCAAATTATTCAAACAGCCGGACTGAGCTGTTGGATTCTGGCCTAGATCCCTGTGCCAGAAACACCCAGAAAGCAGAGCTGTATCCAGGACCGCAGACCGGACCCAGACCAGATCGCTGTGAGCAGAACCAGAGATCCAGACCAGACCAGACCAGAACCAGAGATCTATAACTAGAGAACCAGTACCAGAAACCGCCTAGAAGTCCAGTCCAACCTGCTGACCAGATCCGTGACGAGGCCCATTCCTTCCAAAATTAGGAGTGAGTACCCAGCTAGAACTGTGCAAACCCAATCTCTTAGCTTAAAATAATCTGATTCAAAACATTTAACCTGTCCAAAACTGCATCATAGAATCATGTGTCCCTTCTCCGATTTTCAGCCTATAAAAGTGTCATTTTGCCATTTTGAATCATTATTTAATTTCTGAAAAACTACCTTCAAGTACTTTGCCTGTGTTTAAAACCATCCCTGTTTCTCTAAACTTGCTAGGGGGGAACTGAATTCATATTGTACTGTGATTGTATTCCTGAGAACTGTGTGCTCTTCTTTCCATCTTTTTATATTGCATAAAGGGGGGGAGTGAATAGTCAGTGTCGGGGGGAAATTCTGCCGGGGTCGGCCGGGCCGTCCGTAGACCTCTGGGCAGGGAGGCCCCAACTCCTCCCGTATATCCCAAAAGAGATAGAGTATGAGACACACGCAAGAAGCAAGGTGACTCTGCTGTTTATTAGACAAAACGGCAGGGATGGGTCAAGGAGCGTACGCGTCCGTCCTGACACACACACAATCGCGGGGCTCGCAGGCCCTTTTTACCTTAGTATGACGCGCTACTTGTGTCACTTGGAAAGTTTAGCAAAAAACCTATCTCCACTCTGGATTGGTTACTCGAGTGGTAGGGTTAGTATAGCATACATATAGAGAACGGTATTAGTGGTTGAGGTTTAGTCAGGTGGTATACCTGGGCTGTCCCTTCAATTTGATGCATGAAAATTGTTACATGAAGACCTCTGAGGATTGGTCAATGTGAATGGCGTCAGTGATAAGAACCCCATGTTCTAATTGGTCCGCTCGCGAGCTTCCCAGTCTGGGACTATCGCTGTTCCCAGCTCACGGTGCACCTCTCATTTGCAACAATGTTTTAATATGGGTAGGTGTAAACAATGTGAGGATTTATTCATATGTTGGGAGGTCGACTACTCCCACTGCTGCAGATGTCCAATGAGTCTTTTAATTGTATCTGCCTGTGTCTTGAAACGTGGGATTCAGGCGTCTCGTTCCTCCTGGGCTTGGCATCTTGTCAGGTTTGGCTTTGTCACGTGAGGTGGGACCGTGTTTGAGGCAAAATTCAACACAATTAATATTGTTTTTCCTACTGTGTGCCTGGTTTATCTTGCAGGTGCGACCTTGGCGTTGGCTTGCAGCGTGCGAGATTGCAACATCGTGCCCTTGGCGGTGTGCTTTCGCCGGGCTCATTTTGCAGGGTCAGCAACCCAGTTCTTGCTCATTCAATGTTCATGGAAGCTTTTGCCTGCGGCCTACTTGGACCTGGTGCATAGGTGGAACCGTTTGATGCAGGGCGCTTTAGGTTACGGTATCATGTTGCTTTATCCTCAGTATCGTGTCCCCGTTATATTCTTCATTATGGTACATGGCTCTTAGAAGAAGCGTGAGCAAGCCTTTTTATATAAGTTCATGATGTGTCTTGCGTTTCTGCATTTTGAGAGCCTATGTGGAAAATAATAAAGATGTACGTCCGTGAGTATGTCTGTCGCCTGCGTCATAGCACTGAGTATATTCTTCGTGTAGATTGGTGCGGGAGTGTCCGATGTGTATATTTGCACAGGTGTGCTGACCGTTGGCTAGGTCGTCATGGCATCTCTAACGACGTGTAGGTTTAGTCGAGTTGGTCCGTGCCACAGGTGTCGGCATGGACAGGGCGGGCTGCTGGGCAGGTAGATGGGCACATCCGTATGTTCCTGTACCAGGGTATTAGGTCGTCTGGTAGATAGGCAAACTCCTCTCGTGGTGGGTGTCTGGGCCGTGATCCTCTAGGCCAAGCGCGAGAGGGGAAGGGCGGGAGCCTGGTCTTCCATTCTCCCACTTCAGTCCCCCCTCTGGTCGACTTGTCGACCACAAACATATCCTTTTCTTTATCTCCTCTTACTCTCCATATTTTAGTTATTCCTCCCAAATGTCCATAGTGGTTAACATGGTCTTCAAATGACCAATACATATATTCACAGGTTCCTCCAGGAGTGCAGTATACCCATTTCCCTATGTAGCTCCTGGGGTTTCTTGGGTTCTCGAGCTTCACAGATGGTGGGTCCAGGTGGTTGGTGATGATCTGGCTGCGCAACTTCTCTCTCTCTTTTATGATTGTGCCTGTGTGTTGGCCGTCATCTGTTGGCATCAAGAGGTGTAGACCAACCATTTCGATCATCTCGTCTGTGGTGCGTGCCTTCCGGGCTTTCCAAAATCTTATTATGATCAGTGTAGCTCCAGCCAGAATAGTGCATCCAACTATAATCTTCAGTCCATCTGACAGCCAAGATGGCATCCATGACCATAATATTGAAAACCAGCTCTCATCTTTTTTCACACCTTTACTTTCATCCATCATTTTTGAGTGCATCTGGGCCAATTGTGAGACAGCTTCAGTGAGTGTACCATTGTCAGCATCGTTAGCAGGATTGAATGTGCAGCATGATTGTCCTATCTTTGCGCAAACGCCTCCTTCCATTGCTGTGAGGAGGTCCAGTACATATCTGTTCTGTAGTGCAACCATTCTTACTGCTCGCAATTCCTCTTTTATTGCGTTTAATCCATTTACTGTAGAGTTAATTGTCATCATTAGTTCCCACCTAGTTATCTGGAGCCATTTTGCGTTTGCGTAAGCTTGCAGTCCAGGATGTATTATTGAGGAGAAGAACATAGCTGCTCTGCTGAATAGTCTGTGTTCCGGCGGTATTGAGGTCAGTGCTGTTTCCGACCTTCCCCACAGGTAATTTCCTGTCAGAGGTTCTCCTTGTCTTTTCCTTCTGTTGAGGACAGTGTTGTTGCCGTTGCGTCTGTTCTCTGGCCCTTTCCGAGGCTGTGCAGATCTCTTCTTCCTTTTGTTTCCTTCATCCATCTTGGGGAAATTCGCCATTTTCACATGCTTCTGGGGTACCACTAGTGATGGTACATTAACGTGTACTATAGTGCATACACCATTCCACAAAGGGGGCAGTGTGTGATACGCCTTGTCTCCACAGGCCCAGTAATGGTCCATTACTACTGCTGTTCCTGCTCCCCCCTCAGGTAACTCCATCACACTTTCACAGTTGGTATTGTATCCTACATCCACCTCTCCTTTATGTTGGTAGCATACCTTAGGCGCAGTTAACGGCAGTATTGTTATTGGGTCTTCATCCTTCTCCATCCACGTGAGCATGGGTACGTACTTGATCCAAGTCATCCAACATCTATGGTTATGTCCATCAATAGTTGAAATATTTTCTCTAGTTACCATGTTGCTGCCAACCACTCCTATGTCCCATTTGTTGTCCATGTACACCTTCCCTGTTATTATCATCAGTGGTCTTTCCCAACATCCGTTTTTACCAGGGACTTCAGTGGCGTACCAATCACATGGTAGATACTGCAGTGTTACCTTCTTTGTTTCTCCTTTTTCAGGACCACTTGTTATGTATTTGAATCCTTCAGCATGTAAACTGCTCTTGTGGTAACTCAAATAAGTCTTGAGGAAGTTGTTTTCATATGGATATGTATCTCGTGTTTTCCACACCAGATGCACCACTGTCCCTTGAAATCTTCCTTTCGTCTGGAACAGTGCCAGGTATATTATACATCGTGCTATTTTTCCATCTATCTCCGTAGCAACAAATGTTCGAGAAGCGCTCATGGCGAATGGGATCAATGAGCAAACGTAGCAGCTGTCTTCTGTTGTCTGCTTGCCTATTTTGGTCATGTGTTGGTACCACATGTTGTTAGAGACGTGTGCTGAATCTTGTACATAGTTGTCAATGCCTTTATTATCTGAGTATGTGCTGCGTTTAACTCTATTTTCCTGACATAACACCTGTTGCAGCAGGGGGTGGGGGTATATTAGGTTTGGGTACAGCAATAATATCAATAGCATAGCTGTACTGCCATACAGAGGCAGCCAAGAACCCGGTGATCATTAAAGTCCCTATCAATTTTATTACAAATGCTATTTTCACCGGCATTTTGCTCTTACCTTGCTGCAGTCCGGTAGCCTATTCTTGCGACGTTACAGTTGCCCGCCTGAAAATTCTTAATATGCTCGTTATTAAGGTTAGTTATTGTTATTAAGCTCTCCCTATCAAGTAGTCATTCAGTGCCCAGGCGAAGAGCTGTTCCCACGCCAATCTGAGCGATCTATCTCTCAGAGCAGGCAAGTATGGTTGGAGGTGAGGCATTGAATGTTCTATGGCCAAGAGGAATGCTGTGTAGTAGACATGTACCCTCCTTTTTTTCAGGTACGTTGGCCTTTTTACTTCATATACAAATTGGTGTGACAATTCTTCCAGGTAATTATCGTCTGAGGGTACCATCTACTCCTGGGCAGTGAGTTGGTTAGTTATCTACTTTCTTAACAGTACAATAATATGCTTTACCTGCATGTGCGAGAGAAAAGAAAGAGAACATTCAGGTGTTTACATGTGTATATGTGCAAAACAGTGTCCTTCCGTTCAATTGTTACTACAGTGGGCAGGGGGTCAATGGGCAGAGGGTTTGGGGTTCAGCTGGCGGAAGTCTCTTTACCCTTTGATCGTGTAACCATGGGGTGGGCGGTATGGTGATCACCCCTTTCTTTCCTAATAGTTGTCTCTGGGGAATCTGGGGGGTTGCAGGGTATAGGGACACTTAGGCCGTTAGTTGTGGTAGAAGTCTCTTCCTCCGTTGGTGACGCTGTCGTTGTTCTTCCAGTGGCCCTGTCGGTGGCGCTGGGGCGGGTCTGGAGTTTGTAGATCTTTACGTCGTGTAGGTCGTTCCAGGCACGTTTGTCCTGTAGCTTTACTGCTCTCGTTGATACCTCCTCTACCAGATGGGGGCCAGTGAATCGTGGACTGTTCCACTTTCTGTTGAAATTGCGAAGTAGTACGTGGTCACCTTTAGCAACTTTACACAGTCTTTCAATTTCCAATTCTTTATCCACTGCTTCTTGTTGATTGCTGTTAGACCCGCCCCGCGTGCGCTCGAGCTGTTGAGACACAAACACTACACTAGTAATCAAAGAAGACACATATTGGTACATTTCATCACCAAGAACACTCGCAGTACTCTCGTGGTCGGTAAATGCTCTTGATGTTGGCGTTAGGGGAAGGCGCATTTGACGTCCGGTAACCACCTCGTGAGGGGTGAGGTGGTGGTCGGACCCTGGTCTATTCCTTAGCTCAAATAGGGCTAATGGAAGGCAATACAACCAACTCTTCTTTGTTGTTTGCTGTATCTTTGCAATTACCTCCTTTAGTAGGCCATTCAGGCGTTCACATATACCGTTGGCCTGTGGGTGGTATGCGCATGCAAATTTATGCTTGATGTTCAGCAAGGATGTAATGTGCTGGAACATTTCGTTTGCGAAATGTGGGCCATTGTCTGACCTTAATACCTCACACACTCCCCACATGGGGAAGACCTCCCTCACTAGGAATTTAGCTGCTCTAAATGCATCTGGGTGTGAACAGGGCCCTGCTTCAATCCATCTTGAAAATGGGCATACTACTACAATCATATACCTATTTCCTTGACATACGTTGATCATATCAACATAGTCAATATGGAAATGCCGGAACGGTCCCTCTGGCCGGGGTATAGTACCTCTTATCACCTTCAGAGTGTGGCCGGCTGTAAACTGTTGACATGTGAGACAATTGCTGATAAAATTTGACAGATGAGAATTTAACTCGGGGCAGAACCAGTCTTCCCTAATTCGTGCTGCAATTACTTCCTTGCCTGTGTGGGCTGGGTAATGTAGTTGGCTCAGGGCGGTGTTCAAAAGTTCCAATGGTATTACAACCTTTCCAGTGTCACCCTGGTGCCATAGTTTTTTTTACCCATATTTCCTTTTCGGCCATTGGTGCAGCCGCTTGTAGCTCCATAATCTGTGTGGCTGGGAGATGGGTGTACCCTTCTCTTATCAACATCTCCTTAGCCATTCCCCTCCCTCTCCCTCTCTGTGACTCTGGGGGGTTCCATATCTCACCAAAGTATGCAGCATACTTCGCATGTGCGTCTGCTGCTGCATTCCCTTTTGAGATGTGGTCTTCACCATTGGTGTGGGCGGTGCATTTGACCAAATCTAATTATTTCCATTGTCCACCCCAACTTTTTCTCCCCTTTATTAGCTTCCTTTAACCCCTCAAGCAGGGGTCCTATGTACGAGCTGTAATCAAATACCCATGCTCTACAGTAGTTGCACAGACCCAGGAACTGCTGCAGTTCCCTCACTGTTTGTGGGATTGGCGTTTTTGAAATGGCCTGTGCCCTTTGTGGTGCAATCTTTCTTCCATGTTGGGATATGAGCTGGCCAATGTAAAGTACCTGTTCTTGACAGTACTGTAGCTTTTCCATGTCTACCTTGTAACCTTTCTCAGCCAATATTGTCAACATCTTTAATAAGTCCTCTCTGCATGTTCTTTCGTTTGTACTGCAAATTATTATTTCATCCACATACTGCAACACTGTGCTTTCCACTTCAATGTTACCCAAATCCATCTGTATTACTCTGTTGAAAATTGAGGGTGATTCGCAATACCCTTGTGGCAATCTGGTGTGTTTCCACTTTGTGTTTCTGTAAGTGAAGCTTGTCAGATCTTGTGAGTCTGGGTGTTATGGTATTGAGAAGAATGCATTTTTAAGGTCGATCACTGTAAATCGTGATGCTTCTGCTGGAATGCCACACAATATTGTGGCCGTGTTTGCTGCTATGGGATATTCTGCTTCTACTATGTTGTTCAAGGGCCTGAGATCTTGTATGAAGCGCCAAGAACCCCCTTTAGCCTTGCGCACTGGGTATACAGCCGTGTTACATGGTGATTCTGAGGGGACCAATATGCCATTATTTATAAGGGCCGTTATGGTTTCATATATGCCCTCATCTGCCTCTTTTGATAGTGAGTACTGTTTCACTCTGGGGAGTATTGCACCTTTTTTCAATTTTATCCTTACTCCCCCTATACTTTTTATGCACCCCACGTCATAGGGGCTAGTAGTCCACAATGATGTGGGTACCTTTGTCATATCCTCCTTAAAGAATGGGACTGGGGTGCATGCGGGTGCCTCAAGTGCCATTGCAATTTTCTGTGCTACTTTTTTTACGCCACTCTTAGTCATATTTCCACACTCATCATAAACACCATTTCACCTTCTTCCTTTTCTTCTGAGAACAGCTCCTCATCTGACACCTGGGTGAGCCTACATCCTTCTGCCAGTGCTATCACTGCCCTCCATGCTCTTCCTTCTCTGTCTTGGGCATGTACAGCAATGTAATCAGCTGTTGCTATAATGCTCTCAATGTCCACTGGAACCACCTTTCCTTCTGGTTCATTAACTGGTGTTTCTGGTCTGAACAGATAGGCTGCTGGCCTCCTCCAGATTTTTCCTTCTATCCCTGGCATCCATGCAAATGCCATGTCTGTCCCGTACTGGAAGAGTTCGCCATCTACTGGCTCCGCCCATAATCGCTGTCTATCCGCAGTATGCTTGCATAATCTGTCGTGCTGTGAGCATGTTAATCCCTGGAGTAGAGCAAATTATGCCATCCTCAGTAAAGGAGATCGTCATATTCAACCTGTTCATTATGTCTCTCCCCGTATATTTACTGGTGAGGCACTATGATATAAAAGTGGAACTGACATGTCATAATCTCCTATAGATTAGGGAATGTTATCAGTAAAAGGAACCAACCCTCTAGCCCCAGAGAATCCTTGGGTGTTCATGGCTTCGCCTGACATCTTAAATTTACCTTCCCTTATGCAAGACCGGGTCGCCCCGGTGTCAACAAGGAATGATAACTTTTTGTCACCTATCGTTACCTCTATGCGTGGTTCCTCCGCACTATTAGGTGTTACTGACAGGATGGGACACACCAAGGCCGTCTCTGGGCTGTCCTATTGAGGGTACAACGATTGGCCATTTCCTGTGGAAGGGTTGTGTCCCAGGACCGTCACCTTACCCAGTTGTGTTTGTTGTGCTTGGGGTTGTTGTGTTATCGCTACCTGTTGTTGTGGCAGTGAATGTGTCTGTGGCTGTAGTTGTGTTATTAGTTGTTGCTGTTCATTTCCCTGTTGCAACGTCTGCTGTTGCTGTATGCCCTGCTGTTCCTGTAAGGGCCTTGGTTGTCCCTGTTCACTCCATGATGATGTTCCTGGTCTAACTCTACACGTGCGTGACATGTGCCCTAATAATCCACAGCTCCAACACACCGGTGGTTCCCTACTCTGCCATGGAAAGCTCCCTGTGTTGTCCTGGTATACTGGTTGCCCTGTGGGGTAGGAATTGCTAAGTCCTCCCACCTGCTGTTGGGTGTTATATCCGTATCCTCTCCCTCTCATAATTCCTCCTCTCCCCCTGTTATAATTATAATACCCAGCTCCTGGCATTGGGTATCCTCCTCCCATGTTGGGCGTGTATGGTTGGAGTGGCGGCACCTGTTGTGTTATAGTCTGTGAAGGTGGTATTTGGGAGGAATCTTGTGCAGCCACTACTTGTGTGGGGCTTTGGGTCATTGTTGTAGGCGTAGTTATTAGTGCTCCTTCCATTGTGTATTTAGTAAGCTTTTTCTGTACTAGTTTGGCCTCTTCCGTTTTCCTGTCCTCTTCCTTTTGTTTCATTTTTCCTTGCCATGTCCTGCAATGATGCACTATAGACAGTTGTATTTCTGGCCATGCTTTTGCTTCCATTCCCACTACTTTCTTTAGTTGTTTCTGAACTCCTTCTGGGAGCCCTTGTACTAGTATATGATAAAATATTGCTGGTGTTTTGTCCCATTGTTCTCTAGTTTCCATGCGCCACTTCTCTTGGATTTCCTGGATATAATCAACAGGATCTTCGTTCTCATGCATCTTGCGGGAGGTAATTGCTCCTATGTCTGATGTGTCTGGGTACTGTACCCTCAGTGCCTGCCATAGTGCATGTCTGCAGTTTGCGAATGGTGCCCCATCATGCGATGTGTTTGTTATTGTTACCCCAGGGAATCCCGCTCTCTTCCAAATGTCATCCGCTGCATCCCCTAATATCGATATTAGAAGGCCCTTTACATCTCCTACTGCCAGTTTCTGTCCTGCGGTGTGTTTTTCCATTTCATATATCCACTTACCCGCACCTCCACTTAATGATGGGAGCCTGCACTTTATATTCTCTTTGTCTGTGTGCTTCCAAGGGACGTACTGTGGTCTAACTCCTCCCCTCTCCAGAAGTGGCATTAAGTTATGTCTAGTTTTACCCTTTGTGTTCCATAAAATCGAGTCCTCACACCCTTCCTCTTCTTCCCTTTCTTCTACATCGTCAATTTCATCCGTATTTCCCCTGCTCGTAACTCTTTCTTCTCCATCTTTTCCCCTTCTTCCATCATTTCCTGTATTTACTGTGGGCATGTGTATTCGTCTTTCCTGCCTGCGTCTAGGGAGGTCCCTAAGCCGACATGCATAGGGTGTCAGTTCGTCTGTGAAGGGCGCAAGTTTTATTGTGCATAACGAGCGTGAGGTGGTTGAGCATGTAGGGTGCGATGGGAGAGGGCGTGATGGGGACGGTGCGGCCTCATGTGTCTGTCTTTCCGCTATTCCTTGCTCTCCCTCCTCACTTCTCTCCAGCTCATCCTTTCTCCTACGGATCCATGGTGAGTCTGTGTTGGTCCGGGTGATGTATAGTTTATCTAGGCTTTCCCTTTCACTGTTTCTTCCTTCCTTCTCCACTCCTTCTTCTTCCTCACTACAAAAGTCAGTCATAAACGGCACCCCCACTCAGTCTTTTTCCCCTTGATTGTTACTGTTTGTAAGTCTATTAGGTCCAGTTCTCCTTTTTCTCCTTTATCAACCGCTCCCCTTTGCGCTGATGTTGTTGCTACTTCTGTGTCTCTATATACATCCCCCCATACTTCACTCTCTCTTCTCCTATCTTCTCTTTCTCCTTCATTTCTCTCATCCATCTCCCTACCATTTTCCTCCCTTTTTCTTTTTAATTCCTCCCTTACTTCACTACTCATCTCTTCCAATATTCTTTCATCCTCTTTCTTCCTTTCCCATTTCACCCTTTCCCTTTCTAATATACTCTCTATCACCCTCCCTTCTTCGTATTTCTTAGTCGTTTCTGATAGTAATCTCCTCTTCCACATTGCCATTTCTCTTTCTTTCTCTTCTTCTACCCTTTTCTTTTCTCGCAGCACTGCTCTTGATACCCTTTCTGCTGCTGCTTTTACCCTTTCAGCTTCTCTCCTTTGCTCCTCAGTTCGTTCCCTTATTTTTTCCAATTCGTTCTTACCTTCTTTCCTTTTCCTCGCTCTCTCTCTTTCCTCCCTCTCGAGCTGTTTGATCAGTTCATTCTGCTCATCCCTTAACTCTGCTAGTCGTTCCTCCAAAATCTCTTCCTTTTGTCGTAACAGCTCTTCCCCCCTCATTTCACTCTCCCTGGCATTATCCTCGTCTGTTTTCCTTACTACCTCCTTCTCTTCTCCTGTTAATGAACCTCGTAATTTTAATAGTATCTGTGCAGCTACCCACTCTTCATGTCCTATTTCCACAGTTTGTTCTTCTCCAGTCCTCCTCTCCCCTGCTGGCATCTTCCTATGAGCCTCATATGGTGGAGGGCTGTATGCCGGGTTCGAGTACCCCTCAGCCGCCCTTAACTGTCCTCTTCCTATCTCTCCTAATTCTCTTAAAGGGTACAACCCCCCTCCCTCTGTTTTCACTCCCTTTGCTAGGGGTATATCGTTGCTCGGTTCCTTTTTTATTTCATTTGATGTATTATTCTTTTCTCCTCCCTCTTGTCCGTTCCCCGTGTTCTTTGGGTCTTCACTCCCCTTTTTCCCATCTTCTCCTTCCTCCTTAATCTCTTTTTCTTCCGGTATTTCCCCCACAGTGAACATTCCATTTGGCCCTGGTCGGGACCCTTGGAACATCCTCCATAAGTTAAACACCTCCACTTGGTTTGCCAACTTCTTCCCTTTGTATGTATTATGCAGATGGTTTAATAGTGAATGTTGGGCATATGGATTGAAGCTACCATTAGGCGGCTACAGTGTTATCATTTTGTTGTCCGTCCCCTGGGTCCATTCTATGCTATACTTAATCAGTTTCTCCCTATGGGGTGACAGTGCGGTACATATGTGTTGTAGTGGGGTAGTGAGGGTGTTCCCCCACCCTCCCGATCCTGTCCCGTAGGACATAGTAGCGCTCCACTTGTTACCCTTCCCCTATCTGGTAGCGGTTATCTCACTAGCAGTTTACAATATACAGCCGTATATCGTTACCTGGCCCAGTAAGTTTGGGGACTTGCGATCGTCCGCTAAGGAAAATTATAAAAATATAGTATTTACATTTGTATATTTTCTTCTGTCTTTCTTCCTTTACACGACACCCTTACGGCCCCCTGCGGCCGAGGCGCACGTAGCCCCTGCGGCTGCGTACCCCTTATGATGTTCTTATACAGTCGTCCTATTTTCACTTGCTCCTCCTCCTTCTTCTACACTTGCCGTGGCCGGCGTTCTCCGTGCGCAGCCACGTCCCCCGTTTCACCTTTCCCTGATCAACTCATTACCGTTTATCTCCGTTTCCACTCCCTTACCACAGTTCTCTTCCCCACCACTCTCAGAAAGAAAGATGTCTTGTGCTCGGGATATCCTATGAAAGCCCTACTGGTGACGTCACCGATCTCTTCGAGCTACTGGTAAGTTCTTCATATATTCTTTAAGTTCAAAATACACTTGCAATCTACCCCCGTTAACCTCACAGTTCGGCTACCATTCATTCCATTGCCAACACTAAACTGTCAAACCTTCGCCGCGCACCTGTGCAACACCTCCCACCTCCCGGATTTAATTCCTCCCCCCTCCCTCACAATTTCACATTGCTTGTTGTGCGTAGCATGCTCACCAAGTTCTCTTGATGCGGGGCCGCTCGACTGCGTGCACCCCTCCAAGCGGCTTGCCACCTCCCCTCGTCTGGACCACGTCTGGACACTCGCCAACCGCGGGCGGGATACTTCTCAACCGGCTCCCGAAGGCCAATATCCGGATTGCGCTGTCCGGTCTTCTCGCAGCTCCGCGATGGTCCTGTAGTCCTCAGAAGGGGGCAACGGCAGAGGGGGCCGTGCCGCCGGGCCTCCTCGCAACGCGATTACCTGGAAAAAGTAAAAATAAAAAAGCAGATCTTAAACAGATCTCAGCAGTGCCTCCAACTTGTCGGGGGGAAATTCTGCCGGGGTCGGCCGGGCCGTCCGTAGACCTCTGGGCAGGGAGGACCCAACTCCTCCCGTATATCCCAAAAGAGATAGAGTATGAGACACACGCAAGAAGCAAGGTGACTCTGCTGTTTATTAGACAAAACGGCAGGGATGGGTCAAGGAGCGTACGCGTCCGTCCTGACACACACACAATCGCGGGGCTCGCAGGCCCTTTTTACCTTAGTATCACGCGCTACTTGCGTCACTTGGAAAGTTTAGCAAAAAACCTATCTCCACTCTGGATTGGTTACTCGAGTGGTAGGGTTAGTATAGCATACATATAGAGAACGGTATTAGTGGTTGAGGTTTAGTCAGGTGGTATACCTGGGCTGTCCCTTCAATTTGATACATGAAAATTGTTACATGAAGACCTCTGAGGATTGGTCAATGTGAATGGCGTCAGTGATAAGAACCCCATGTTCTAATTGGTCCGCTCGCGAGCCTCCCAGTCTGGGACTATCGCTGTTCCCAGCTCGCGGTGCACCTGTCATTTGCAACAATGTTTTAATATGGGTAGGTGTAAACAATGTGAGGATTTATTCATATGTTGGGAGGTCGACTACTCCCACTGCTGCAGATGTCCAATGAGACTTTTAATTGTATCTGCCTGTGTCTTGAAACGTGGGATTCAGGCGTCTCCTTCCTCCTGGGCTTGGCATCTTGTCAGGTTTGGCTTTGTCACGTGAGGTGGAACCGTGTTTGAGGCAAAATTCAACACAATTAATATTGTTTTTCCTACTGTGTGCCTGGTTTATCTTGCAGGTGCGACCTTGGCGTTGGCTTGCAGCGTGCGAGATTGCAACATCGTGCCCTTGGCGGTGTGCTTTCGCCGGGCTCATTTTGCAGGGTCAGCAACCCAGTTCTTGCTCATTCAATGTTAATGGAAGCTTTTGCCTGCGGCCTACTTGGACCTGGTGCATAGGTGGAACCGTTTGATGCAGGGTGCTTTAGGTTACGGTATCATATTGCTTTATCCTCAGTATCGTGTCCCCGTTATATTCTTCATTATGGTACATGGCTCTTAGAAGAAGCGTGAGCAAGCCTTTTTATATGAGTTCATGATGCGTCTTGCGTTTCTGCATTTTGAGAGCCTATGTGGAAAATAATAAAGATGTACGTCCGTGAGTATGTCTGTCGCCTGCATCATAGCACTGAGTATATTCTTTGTGTAGATTGGTGCGGGAGTGTCCGGTGTGTATATTTGCACAGGTGTGCTGACCGTTGGCTAGGTCGTCATGGCATCTCTAACGACGTGTAGGTTTAGTCGAGTTGGTCCGTGCCGCAGGTGTCGGCATGGACAGGGAGGGCTGCTGGGCAGGTAGATGGGCACATCCGTATGTTCCTGTACCAGGGTATTTGGTTGTCTGGTAGATAGGAAAACTACTCTCGTGGTGGGTGTCTGGGCCGTGATCCTCTAGGCCAAGCGCGAGAGGGGAAGGGCGGGAGCCTGGTCTTCCATTCTCCCACTTCATCAGAGAAAATTAATCATATTATCTTTTGCTGAAATCATATCAAATTATTTCTATGTTGCATTCTATCCCACCTTGCATTTCCTTGAACCATATAAAGCATTCTCTGCTACCTTAGTCCTCTGTTCTTATTCATAAGTAACCAAGAACTGTGCCACTGTAGGATTGCCTATTGCTGATTACTGCTCATATTCACAAGTGTGTTATCAATTATCAATTTATTTATAAAAGTGTGATATATATATATATTGTTTAATTATTCAATAAATCTTTTAAATTGCAAAACAAACCTACTTCTTGGCTCAGTGAGGTCAGGGGAATTCAAAGAGAGGGGCGTTATATAAGGGTTTATTATCTAGAGTATAATGTGTCATAAAAATATATAAATAAGGGCTTCCCTTGAGAAATCCCAGACAAGGCACTGACCTAGTCGGAATGCTTGATTGGAGTCTTTAACAGAGTGGGGGTTAGTCCGGGATTCTGGATTAGATCTATCACTTGTGCAGATTAATACAGTGTGCTAACTGACAGGATATATAAATTCTGTTGGATCACCACGCCGTGTTACACTGTAAAAACACCCCTCAAAGGAACGCTCTAAGGAAACGGTCTGTTTTGCAAAATAAAATACAAACTTCTGTAAATCAGGAAGGAAATCAAGTTCCAGAATGACGACCTTGGTAGATATCAAAATAGCCAGAGAACACCTCTTACATAAGCTATTTGTGAGAGGTGAGTGGGCTCATCAGGACCAGGTGGTCTGGTTGCAGGCAATCGCACCCCAGATCACTGAAACAGGGTCAGATTAATGGAGAGATCAGGGTCCCTTACATGTGGCCCTGAGTGAACTATATATGGCCCCTTAGGCCAAGGATGAGCACAACAAGAAGGCCAGGGTAGCGGCATATTTATATTTACATATGGAAGCCATACAGGACAAATGTGCTGAAGGCCAAGATCTGGCAAATAGGCAACTGATGGCATTAGAGAAGGCCTAATCTGACCTGGTCTCTTCTGAGCAGAGGCTGGGTACTGATACACTGATAGTAGGCAGTATATTATTAAAATAAAGGAGGATATGGATATCCTGCAACAGGAAAAGTCTGACCAGGATAACAGATTTCTGGCCTTGCAGAAGGAGTACCAAGAAGGTTTGGACGCCCTACTGCAGAGCCAGAAAAAGCTGGAGCAACAACTGGACTTCAATAGGGCATGCGCAGAGCAGGTAGTCACCCTGAAAAGCCACCTAGATAGGGAGAAGACAGAGAGCAATAAACTGTTTTTGAAAGACCTGGATACCCAGGCAGAGTTTGAACAAGAACGCCAGAAAGCTGGTGCCTTTCAAAGGCAAAGGGACGACCTGGCGGCACAGATGCAGGCTCTTAGTCAGGAAAGGGACACCTTAGGCCAGGAAGTCTGCCAATTAAAAGAAAACATTGAAGAAAATCACTTGGCCCTACAGGGACTGGGTGACCTCCAAAAAGAGCATCAGAACTTGTTAAAGAACACCAGAAGGGTGGAAGATGCTCTGGCAAGAAAGGAGCAGGCCAGTAGGGATGGTACCCAGGAGGTAACCACCCTGCAGCAAAGACTGGCCTAGTATTCCAGGACCAATCAGGAGGCACAGAGAGAAAATGAGGCTCTCTGTCAGCACAATGATAGGCTCCAGCAACAGGTAGCCATGCAGGAGAGACTGATAGAGTCTTGTAAGGCCTTAACTGAGGAACTGAAAGCGCAGGCTCTTGCATTGCAACAGGGAGCAGGGGCTGACAGAGATGAAGTTCGCTGGGAAAGGGAAACACCTGAGCATAACCTCAGGAGCCCTAGTACCAGAGGCCTTCATCTCTCACAGTCCTTGGACTCTGCCACCCCCATGTCCCCTGGCGCACATGAGCACAGGGCCACAGGGAGGGCAGCTTACTATCCAGCCAAAAGTATGGGGTTCATAGGCCAGTACCTGCCAGGAATGGATGGGCGGGCATCCGGGTATGGGCACCTAAGCACAGTGCAATTTAGAAGAGAACCCCAGGAGAGTAGGCCCACTAAGGGCATCCTGAAAACCTCTGCCCAGTTAGGTCAGTGGGGGGGTACCCATCAAATCCTGGCAGCAAGGAGGGATCCCAAGACTCGTCTGAGCGGCCCAGGACATAGGAGACTAGGTCCCCACATTCTGCCAGCCATTCCCAGGCTCGCAGAATCCGGGAAAACCTGGAAGATCAGACAGGCACCTCTGGGAGCAGTGCCTCTGAGTCAGAGGATGAGTGGACCAGGGTTACCCGAACCAAAAAGGGCCTTGCTTAAGGACCCCTTAAAGCAGATGAAGGCAATAAGGAGTGTCATCACCCCTTATCACAAGCACGCCAAGTATTCTGTTTGGGAACACTTGGAGCTTTATGAGCAAATGATGGAGACTTTCCATTTGAAAGACAGCAGTAGCTGCATTCAGTATGTAAAATGGACATTCTCCTCAGAATACTCCAGTTTCTTTGCGGGGCTGGAGGACAAAATCATTCAAGATGGTCCACCTACAGGGCGGCCATCTTGAAACATTTTTCTGTTCACAGAAATCCCCAAGAGGCTTGCAAGGCATCCTACAATTTGCAATAGGGGGAGGATCAGGCCCCACAAGAATTCATGCAAGAATTGAAGCGTGCCTTTGCGCAGACCACCAGAAGGGTGCGCATGGACAGCAGAGAATTCATCAACACATTTTTCCATGCTCTCCCCAAATACATAATGACCCAGCTCGTGAGAGATTTTCACGAGAAAAGATCTTTAGACTGGGTCATTGAGCAAGCCACCTGCATCTATGAGGTGCAGAAACCAGTGGAAAATAAGAATCCACCCAAAAACCCCAAAACCAACAGCACCCCTGCTGCTGCCAAGGTGGCAGAGGTAAAGGTTGCCCCCGTTTTAGATTTGGAGATGGGGGGGCCTAAAAACCTGCTGGCACCAAATAATTCTAAGCCCAGAAGGCCCTCGGGCCAGTCACAGACAGGGAGTCGAGGAGGTAGTCCCACAAATGGGGTCCCTCGCTCCCCTGACTATGTAAGTCCCCGCTATAAGGGAAACAGTCCAATCCTGGGTTATGTGTGGACTCCTCCGGCCCAAGTGGGGGGATCCAACCAAGCACCCAACCCAGGGAACTTCCCTCCGCACTTCCCCCAGGAAGGAAGAAATTCACCAAATCCTGGGCAGAACTTGTTCCCCAGGTATCCACCCAACTTCCAGCCCCAAAATCATCCATCCTTCTTTCCCCACTTCCCTGAGCCCAGACAACCTAATCCGGGAAAGGGGAGGCCAAGGGTGGAGGGGTACCCAAATCTTCCCAACCCGGGGCACTACCAGAGAAGGGATAGCTACCCTTCCCAGGATCAGCCCAGGGGAGAAAACAGAACCCTGTATCAGCCTGAGCGGGTTTCCCAACTTGAGCGCCAGGTCCAAAATATTGCACGGGATCTGGGTCACATACTGAGGGTTCAACAGAACCCTCAGATGAGTATGCCACTGCAGAATGCCCCAAACTCTGGGCCTGGTGCTCCAGAACAATGACGGGGGCAGCACCCGGATAACCCACTGGTTCCCAGGGAGGAGGCACACGGGGAAGGGGGGTGTAAAGCCTTGGAGGAAGCTTCCTTCCCAACTTGTAAACAGCCCCAGGAAAACCAGGAACCAGAAACAAAATCTCCTACCCCTGGAAGTCTGCCACCCAAGGAGCAGAGAGAAGGTAGGAGAAACAAAGGACCCAAACAGACCCATTTTGTGGAGGAGGTACAGGTCTTCCAATTTGAGGGAGAGGAATCCTCAGAGGATCCTGGGAAAAGGATCTTCTCCTTCAGAGATGGGGGAACCCCTCCCAAGGAAAAATGGGTCCCAAGGGATTCCAACCTAGACTGGGTAGATGTGGGGATTGAGCTGTTGCCACCCATCATTCTATCCCAGAACCAACAAGACCCAGAAAACCCCTGGTTCAAACCCATCCAGGTGACTGCCTCCAAAAAGGGGGGGTGGCCCAGAACCGGAACCAGGGGAACCAAAAACTGCATCAATATCCAGTTGCAAACGTTTTCTTTCAGATTCCCATGACTCTCCACAGAATTCTGCCCAAATCTCTTCTATAGCAATGTCAAAAACTAAAAAATTAGCCCACCAGTTGTCCAAAAATGTGCCTTATCTGTGCCCACTTGAGGAGAAGGAGGGAAGATACTATGCCCCGGTACAAGTACAGGGGCAGGGTACAATTTTGGCGCTGGTGGACACTGGATCTCAAGCTACCCTTCTGTCCAAAAGGGCCTTTGATGAACTAAATGCAGGAAGGGGGGAGAATTACCGCATTCCTCTCACCTCTCTTCCTGGACAACTCCAGAACTTTGACGGGAACGAAATTCCTGTCGAGGGGACTGCAGATTTGGACATTAAAATTAGGCGACATAAGGTGAAACACCCGGTCATAGTAGTGACTCCAGAGGGCACCCCTTGTTTACTAGGGAATGACCTTCTGAGAAGGTTGTCACCCCTAATAGAGTGTGTAAACAAGGTCCTCTGGACCCAGACTAGCCGACCAATAAAATTAAAACAGAGTGTCAACCATGTTAGTTTAAACGGCACCTACCACATGGTTGAACAAAAATCT